>NC_090451.1:608868348-610068348 GCF_031143425.1 Pleurodeles waltl | reverse complement strand
TGAATGAATATGAGGCATGTATTATGAAGTTAGACAAACATTACTTACCAAGAGTGAGCACGATAATGGAACGATATTATTTTGGGAAAAGGGAACAAGGTAAAGAAGAGTCGGTGGAAGATTTTGTAACTAGTTTGAGAAAGTTGGCGGCGTCATGCAAATTTGGAGCACTGGTGGACGAGAGAATTAGAGATCAGTTTGTATTAAAGTGCTGTAGTGACAAAATAAGGGAAGAGTTGTGGTTGAAAGATGAACCACCTTTGGAAGAAGTAATTATGGTGGCGAAAAGAGTGGAACATATGCTGAGCTGTGTGAAGGAATTAAGTGGAAACAAATTAATGAGTGGAGATTGTGCAAAGGTGGAGGAGATAGTGTGTGAAGGGAAGAACAAAGGAAGTGGAGGTGAGAAGAAAAAGGAAGATATAGTGAAGTTCAAAGGTGAATGCTATCGGTGTGGTAATAGTGGCCACAAAGCCAATTCGAGCAATTGCCCAGCTGTGAATGTAATATGTAATGGGTGCGGGAAAAGAGGTCACTTCTACAAATGTTGCCGTGGTAGAAAAAATTAATTCCATAATGATAAAATGAAGAAAGAGATCAGGGAAGTGTCTCAAGAGGTAGTGTTCCAAGTTGGTGCTCAGGTTAAGTGTGGAGAGCATCCAAGTGAGGCGGTGAGAGTGGATGGTGTGGATTTACTAATGCGTTTCGATTCTTGTTCACAACTGACGCTAATTTCAAAAACAAGTTTTGACAGGTTAATTTTGGAATCTAGGAAATTAAAGAAGATGGATGTATCTCCTGGGGGTTATGGTGGACAGCCTATAAAAATGCTAGGGTACTTTGAAGGGCATATTGAGTTCAAAAGTAGACACCTGTTGGGAAAACTGTATGTGTCCAATCAAGGTGATAATCTCTTGAGTTGGACGCACCAAAAGTTGTTAGGCGTCATTTTGAATCCAAACGCACAACCTCAAGTTCAAATTCAGAGTGTAGATGGTGTGGACAGTGAGTTAGTAAATGAATTTCCTGAAGTATTTTCAGACAATTTGGGATGTCTAAAAGGTTATAAACATAAAATTAGGTTAAAGGAAGGTGCTATACCCATGGTAGCGAAAATGAGAAGAATACCGTTGGCTTTACAGGAACCGGTGAAAACTGAACTTAAAAGATTAGAATTAATGGGCATAATTGAGGAAGTAGAGGCAACCGAATGGTTGGCTCCCATAGTTGTGGCAAAGAAAGGGGATGGTGATATCAGGCTTTGTGTGGATCTGAGGGCTCTAAATAGAGAGGTGGTGGTAGATAAATTTCCACTTCCAAACACTGAAGAGATAGTATCTATGGTTGGTGGAGCAAAGTACTTTTCCACCCTAGATCTTAAATCAGCATATCATCAGGTAGAGTTGGAAGAGATGTCACAAGAATTGACTGCATTCATAACACCTTTTGGTGCATTTAAATTTAAAAGAATGCCATTTGGGCTTGTCTCTGCGGCCTCTGTGTTTCAACGCATTATGTGTAAAATTCTGAAAGAGGTCAAAGGGGTGAAATGTTACCAAGATGATGTGTTAATTTACGCTAACACGGCGGTAGAACATTGGGAACGAGTGAAGTTGGTTTTGGGATGTTTAAGTCGTGCTGGTCTTACTTTGAAGAGAAAGAAATGTCGTTTTGCTTTGACAGAGGTGGAGTACCTGGGACATTTGATTACAGGATGTGGAGTAAAACCTAAACCAGATTTGGTTTTGACCATAAAGCGGTTAGCCTCTCCTCGAACCAAAGAAGAAGTGAATTCGTTTTTCGGAATGGTAGAATACTATGGGCGGTACATTAGGAACTTGTCAGAAAAAACTGTTAACATGCGAGATTTACTGAAGAAAGGAAGAGAGTTCAAGTGGAATTCCCTGTGTGAAGATGAGTTTGGAAAAATTAAAGAAGAATTAGAATATGCTCCCTGCTTACAAGCTTTTAAACCGGGTAGATCAACTGCCATTGTCACTGATGCTAGTGCAAAAGGTTTGGGTGCGGTTCTGATGCAAGAAGAGGGAGATAGGAGAAGAATGATTGCTTGTGCGTCCAAATCTTTGAGCGGAACAGAGAGGAATTACTCTGTGATTGAAAGAGAATCCCTGGCCATATATTGGGCATTGAATAAATTTAGACATTTTGTGTGGGGCACGGAGTTTGTGGTTTTGTCTGATCACAAACCTTTAGTAGAAGTGTTTGGTAGTAAGGGTCTTAATTGCATTTCTGCAAGAATTAGAAGATGGATTATCGGGCTCCAGGATTTTAAATTTAAAGTAGAGTATCTACCAGGTGCATTGAATGTTAGTGCGGATTGTCTTTCAAGATTAGTGGAAGAAGACAGGAAGGATGAAGAACAAAAAGATATAACTTTGCAGGAGGAATTAGTGTGTGAAGTATGTTGTGATGTGTCTGAAGTTACATGTGGAATAATAACCAAACAAGAGTGGAAAGAGGCGTTGAAAGAAGATGTTGAGTGGAGTGTGTGAGACTTTAGAGACTGGTAAATTTGTGGTTCTAGGGAAAGTTTGGAGGTTGGTGAAAGATGAATTGGCGGTGGATAAAGGGATATTGTTGAGAGGAACAAGATTGATTCCACCAAAAACATTAAGAGAGAGGATAATGAATCAAGCCCATGAAGGTCATCTTGGGATTGTTAAGACAAAAGAAAATTTACGAGCAAATTTTTGGTGGCCTGGTATGGATGTACAAGTGGAGCGTGTAGTTAGAGAATGTATACAATGTGCACGGAGTGACAAAATTTTAAAAACTCGTAATGCACCTATGCATTGTAGAAGTTTACCATGCAAACCCTGGGATGAGGTAGCAATAGATATTGTGGGTCCGTTACCAGGAGAACATTCAATGCCATATCTAATTGTGTTAATAGATTTGTATTCCAGGTGGGTGGAAGTCAAAAATGTGCATGAAATTTCATCTTCTAGTGTGATGATTTTCTTAGAAGACATTTTTAGGAAAGAGGGATTTCCAAAATCATTATTGTCAGATAATGGTCCACAATTTTGTTCAACGGTTTTTGAAAAATTTATGAGTAATTGTGGCATATCCCATAAGAAAACAGCGGTTTATCATCCAGAAAGCAACGGTGCAGTTGAAAGATTTAACAAGTACATAAAGGAAAGCATTCAACTTGCAAAAGTGAATGCTTGAGTTGGCGTGCAGAACTTTTGAAAAGGATTACAGCCTATCGGTTCTCTCCACATTCAACTACTGGCAGATCCCCTTTTGAACTGTTTAGGAAAAGGATACCTAATACCAAGTTGTCTCCTGGATGGATGGAGTGGATAAAAAATGGATATAATTTGGTGAACACGGAGTGGAGAGATAGAGAAGAAAGGCTCATAGAGAAAAGGAAACAAGAATTTGATACAGGGAAGAGGGTGTGTAAAAATAATATTGTTGTGGGTGATGTGGTGAAGGTGAAGGCACCAGTTGGATGTCTTGAGGGGTCAAAGTTCACTAGACCTCTTCATGTGATTAAACTTTTCAAGAATGCTGTAAAAACTTCAGATGGCAAGATATGGAACATGAACAGAGTGGTTCGGTTGAAAGGGATGGTGGAAACGGGAATTAGTACTGAAAGGTCCAGAGGAGTTAGAGACAGTGTTGGGTCAAGAACAAAAAATAAGGGACGACATGATACTGATGAATTGAACGCAATGAGGAGAAGTGGTAGAAGGAAGATAAGTCCCGGACATCTTAAAGACTATGTTCTCATTTTTAAAAAAAATTGACGTTTATAGGGATGTGTGATAGCTTGTATTAAACTTATTTAGCGGGGTTGATATGATGTTTAGTTGATATGTTTGGTGTATACATAGTTTTGGTTATACATTTATTTGTTGTCATGGTTATGTGGGAACATCATTTCTGTATTAATTTGTTCATTGTATAAAAGGGAGATGTGTGATGTATTATACACGCAAACACTGCACGCGATCCCGTCATTCGAGATGGAATGACGAGGACGCGTGATGACGGTTGGAAGGTGGACCGATCGATGGCTGAGTCGACAGAGATTAAACTTATGATTGTACCCATATACTTGTAGTGGGACATTATTACCTCATTACAGACGGCTCATGGTGGGCTAAGATGCAAGTGTTCTTGAATGCCAATTCGGCTTCTTTTGGTCCATAAACAACTACATAGGTGTGCCTTGGTGCCCGCTCTTCTCATTCAGCAGGTTTTTGATAGACATACCGGAATGTGGAGTTACACAGCACAAATTATTTTTGCAGGTGTTTGCTGGATCAAAACTAGTGAAAAAATGTGCAGAAGACTGCCATGTGAACATCGACTAGAGACCAGAAAGAAACTAGGGCTCAAAGAATAGTTTTCACTCTGTGCCCCTCGCTAAGCTACTAATAAAATACTGTTGATGGGGATAATGGCAGGGCACTGGAATTATGCAATTTTTGCAGCTGTGTGTGTTTGCCGCATTTGCCACATAATCCATAATCAGCTGAATACTCTGTAGATTGTACAAACGCAGCATTAAGGTGAGAGCCTCTGGGAATATAATGGAAACACCCCTGGTCCGGGGAATCACCTGGCGAGTTGAATTGAACCAGATCCCAGCAGGGACTATTTCCAAGACTCTGCACTAAGAGGGGGGTTTCAAGACCAAAGCAAGAGTAAAAGCGATCCACCCAGTTTCTTTCTGACCCCAACTATGGATTGTGGGCTCTGAGAGTAACTCCACACCTTGCCCCATCACTCGAGCAAACTACAACGATCTGTAGGGAAACCACCTACATTTGGCACATGCACATCACCGCAAAATGGGTAAAACGGGCCAACACCGTGCAGAACAGTCCTCTAGACTCTTAGGGCACTTGGAGGTAGTTCTGTCTGAGGTAGGAGTGAGATGCACTCCTTGCACCATTTCTTCACAGCTGTGCAGCACTTAGTGCCAGTTGCAACGTTTAGGTTTGCGCAAGTACGCACGCTGGTCTTTCGCTGTATTGGCAGCAGCCCCAACATTCTGGACACAGGGCATTTGAGCCCCTTTGGGTTGGCCAGCTGACTAGGGGTTCCTGGTGGTTTGTAGGGCGCCAGGCCCCATTGTGTATTTGTGTTGCTAGGAAATGTATTTCTGGTAGTTTGATTTTCAGACCCTGTTCTGGCTACCTCTAAATTGTGTTTTATGATTTTGAGGTTCTGGCATACTTTGGGTTATGCTAGTGAAATTATGTTCCACCCTGTGCTTTTTGCCCATAATGATGCCGATACTTAGGAGATAAGTATCTAATATTAGACTGTTGAGATTTGGGGCGTACAATGTCTTTGATACCTATTGTGATGCTGTGCTTTATGTGGTTTATATCTCAGGATGATAAGTACAGTGATTTTCCTCTTACACCACTCCACCTTCAGTCCTATCTTGTTGAATCAGCCCTGTTCTGAAGTAACAACCTATCCCTAATCGCCTCACTTTCCTGTCTCCACAATAACTCAGGTTCCTTCACCCGATGTCTGGATTACGTGCCCCCTTCTTGCCCTCATACTTCTCCCCACCACCACCGTCCTAGTTACACCCTTCCCTTATCCCCACCACCCGCCTCCTCCACAATTTCCCAACATGGCCACTGCTCGAATTAAGTCTGGAATTAATTGCTACAAAATCATCTACCCTTCTAACCTGACTAAAGCTGCAGCAAAACGTTTCAAGCATAACACCATTGAATGTTTCCCCGATTCCCTTTTTGTCGATCAGTTTTACAATGGTCGATATGGGGGGCTCAAAAATGATCTAATTTTTTTCACGCACGACATACCCTCTTGGTCTACCAGCTTTTACAATTCCTTTAACGTCACCTCCTCCTCCTCTATCCCCCATGGGAAACAGCTAAAAATGTCCCCCTCTGCGTGTTTTAACGGCTCCCTCACTATCTCACTCTATAACAACGGTACTGTTATGATCCAAGCCAAAGACACCTGTCTCTCTCTCTTTGACCGCCTCTTCCCTTCCCTACTCCCCTCCACTGCTACCGGGCTATCCCTTGACTCTCCATCTAGCTCCACCAATTACTCCCTTTCTCCTCCCCTGACCCCCCCACTCTCCAACAGGCTGCACCCTGGGGAGGCACAGGTCGACCCTCTTCTCTCCCCTCGGACCTCCCCTCGCATTCTTCCCCCCTCACAGTTTGCCCCTCCCCTCTTCACTTCAGCCTTACCTCTAGCTAACACACTCCTCGTCCATTCCGCACCGTCCCGGCACTCCATTCTCATCTCCTCCCCCCTATCCCTTCCAGCCACCCCCCTCCTTAGACCACCTCTCCTCCAGCCCTCTCCCCCTGTCTATGTTCCCTACGCTCCCCTTGTTCCCTCCTCCGCTCTTCTTTTCCGCCCACTCCTCCCCTCACTATGTACCCCGATTTCCCCGCAAATACATTCCATCTCTCTCCCTCCCCACTCTCCTCCAGCACTGCTGTGCTACCCCCTTTCCTCCCCTGGTAACCCCTTCCCTCCCTCGGACCGAGCAGAATCACTTCCTTTCTTCAACTTCCCTTTCTCCCAATCCCCCCCATTCTGCCCGATACCCGCTCCATCACAGCCACCTCACTTAGCTGCCAGGACCTATCCAACTCTATCCAACTCCCCCCCCTTCCTTTCATACCTCCCTAATCCCTATGACTCCTCACACTCATCCCCTCTCCTATCGCCCCACCGCCCCACTCCTCTACTATCGCCCCCTAGTTCTGCCCTTAATTCCTATCCTTCTTGCAACGCCAACAACGACAACTCTCCTCTCACCCCTGGTGCACCAACTCCTGCTCTCACCCTAAACCTTTCCCCACCTCTGAACCCTATACCCCTACTCCCCTCCCGTTCCCCCACCTCTTCCTGCCGTACACTGCCTAGTGCACCCCCTCCTGTTTCCATCGAGCCACCCATTACGCCGTGCTCTTCCTTACTCTCTCTGGAAAAAAAGCTAGGCTCTCTAATCACCGCCATCTCCCAACTTGAAGCTACCATTTTAGTTTTAAGCTCCAAGATCTCAACTTTTCCACACACCTCAATTCCTTTGGCTAACACTCACCCTTCCACGAGATGCACCTCACCACCACACCCCACTATAGCTAAACATAGCCAGTCGTCTGCAATTCCACACAAGCACTCGAACGCCACCCTTCCTTCACTTCCACTTCCCAGTAACCCTGTAATCTACACTATTCCGACCATCTCCTCTGTCAGAACCACTCGCCCACCTAAATCCTCCCGAGCGCCCTCATATAAGCACAATATCCCTATCACCCCTCATAGCCCAAGTGCCCCGTCACCAAAACAGTTGCGTCAGAGCTGCGCTGTCTGCTCCACAACTGCAGATCTGCAATAAAACACAAACTTGAAATCTCCGATACCATCAACCAGCACAATATTGACATGATCTTCCTCACAGAGACCTGGTTCAACGATACCTCTCACTCTATGTTTGATCTCCTTGTACCCACAGGCTATTCTATACTTAGAAATGACAGAATTGACAAAGTGGGGGGAGGTGTTGCGGTCATCTTTAGAAACTCCCTTCAACTTAAGGCTCTTCCTAACAGCTCCTGCCACACTTTTGAATGCCTATCACTTGAGCTTCAATTGCACCACCGCTCACCTCTCAGATTCCATGCTATTTACCACCCGCCTGGTAGCAGCCCTTCGTTTATGGAGGAACTCATGGACTGCATCAGCGACCAATTCACGCAAAGTGACAATCAGATCTTCGTGGGTGACTTCAATGTCCACTGGGGCTCGCCTCAAGACACAAATGCGAATTTGCTGGCCACCTTCCTCTCTGCAAACGATCTTATCCAACACTGCACAGAAACAACACACTCTAAAGGCTCAATCCTAGACCTTGTCATTTCTAAAGCAGGCTTGCTGACTATCGCTACCCCTATTCATGTAGACTGGTCGGACCACCTCCTCATCCCATTCTCTCTTCACCTATCACACTCTATAACTCTGGGCCAGCCTAAGAGGGCTACTTCCTGGTTCCGTGACACTAAAAATATTGACCTCAGTACCCTCTGTAATTCTGCCTTGCTATCACTTCCAAGGCTAGACCCGGACCTAGATGTCAACGAACTCACCTCCCAATGCCTCACAGTCCTTGCAGTCGAAATCAATAATGTCGCTCCTCTCCAAAGCAAAAAGAAAAGGCCCACTCCCTCAGCACCTTGGTTCAACAAATCCCTCTATGAAGAAAGGAAGCTCATAAGAGCCCTTGAGAAACAATGGAGACAAGCACCCTCCACTGAAAATTTGGCCACGCTTCGTTCAGCAAGATCCAAGTACCACAATCTCATCTTCCTTGGAAAAGCGTCGCACTACAAATCCCTCCTTGACTCAGCCAAAAATAGACCCAAAAAACTATTCGACCTCATCAAGAACCCTAACAGCTCTCCCCCAACCTCCAAATTGGAAGATTCCACAAAGAAAGCAGCGGAATTCGCTATATTCTTTGACGAAAAGGTAAAATCACTTGTAGATCAGGTCATTCATCCTACCCCCACAGAGGAGTGCAAATCCTTAACCATTTGGCAAAACTTTGACCCCATCTCTGACGATGCTCTCCTTAAATGCATCCTCGATACAAAGCCCTCTAACCATTCTCTTGACCCCATCCCTAGTGCCATTGCCATTGACTTCTATACTAATTCTCTTTCCTACTGGACCACTCTGGTCAACCTCTCCCTCAGTCAAGGCTCCCTTCCTGTGTCCTTCAAAACTGGGCAGGTCACCCCTCTGCTAAAAAAAACCACTGCTGATGCGAACGACCTCAACAACTACCGTCCCATCACTAACCTACCCTTTCTTGCGAAAATCACAGAAAAATGTGTAGCGAAACAACTCTCTCGCCATATCAAGAAAAATGATCTTCTTGACAATTTCCAGTCCGGCTTCATTCAAAACCGCAGCACTGAAACAGCCCTGCTGCTAGTGATTGATGACGCGCTGCGGATACTCGATTCAGGGGAGTCTTGTCTTCTAATTCTTCTTGACCTTTCTGCAGCCTTTGACACTGTCAATCACAACACTCTCCTTAACACTCTTCAACAGAGAATGGGCATGGAGGGCACTGTGCTCAAATGGTTTGCCTCCTTCCTCTCTGATAGATCCCAAATGATCAAAATAGCGAACAGTCTTTCAGCTCCTGTAGCAGTCAGTCAAGGTGTTCCTCAAGGCTCCATACTTGCACCCACACTGTTCAATCTCTATTTAGAACCGTTGGGAAATCTGCTGAGTAAATCCGGGATCCACTATCATCTATATGCGGATGACACTCAGATTTACCTTAAGGTGGCCTCCAATCACGATCTCTCCTTCCTTAGCTCTACCCTCGACTCCATTCAAAACTGGATGGTAACTCATCAACTGATCCTGAATCCCTCCAAAACAGAATTCCTCCTCCTTTCCTCCTCCCTTTCTCATCCCCCAGTGCAAACATGGATGGATCAGATCAATCTAATGAACAATAAGCCCATCATTGTCGAGAGCGCAAAATCCCTTGGTGTCATTCTCGACAAAAAACTTAATCTACTCTCCCACATTAACTCCATTGCAAAGTCTGCTCGACACCAACTGCGCCTTCTTTGGGGGATTTGTCGCTTCTTCCCGGAGTACGACCTTAAAACCCTGGTCCAAGCGCTGGTTCTCTCCAGATTGGACTACTGCAACTCTCTTCTTACTGGCCTTCCCAAATCCCACCTTTCCCCCCTGAAGTCTATTCTCCATTCAGCAGCTCGTTTCATATATGGGGCCAAAAGAAGCGACCACATCACACCCATTTTATCCACCCTCCGTTGGCTTCCCATAGAGGCAAGATCTATCTACAAAACTGCATGTATCACCCACAAAGCCTTGCACTCCTCCTCCCCTCGCTACCTGGTGAATAAACTGAAACTCTCTGGGGGCTCCAGACCATCACGTAATGCAGAAAAGTTATTGCTTGAACCTCCCATTTTCAAGAAGGAAAGATTGATGGCCCAATCCTTTTCAGGCAACGCGGTGAGAATCTGGAACTCACTTCCGCCTCAGCTTCGGACCACCACCTCTTCCCAGGCCTTCAAAACTGACCTCAAAGCTCTCCTCCTTCAAAGACACTTCCAAAGTTAATTCAAGCCCTCTGTTTCCAGAAGGAAGTCCTTCCATTATAGGATATTCTGTTCTCCATGCCTATAGAAGTGCCTTCCCAGGGTGTTTTTGTGTTTTGAGTGTCTGCCATTTAGTGCAGTATTTTACCTCTACCTGTATCTTGTACTCGTTTGTAACATGCACACGGCACCTTTCCTTTTCAACGTATCATTTGCTACCTCTTATATCTTGTTTGCTTTTGATACATGCACAACGGCCACCACTGCCTCATGTAACGTAACTATTGTTTTAGTGTTTTGAGTGTCTACCACTGATTGCAACTTTTTTTACCTCTATTCGTACTTTATTTACTCTTGTAACCTGCACACGTCACTTTTTCCTCTCATAACGTATCGTTTGCTACCTCGTTTATTTTTTGCTCTTGATACGTGCACAATTATCACGATTGCCTCTTGTAATGTAACGCTTGTTTTTGTAACAGGCTCACTTGTAATTTGTCTCCTCTTGTATCTTTCCTTTGCCTATTGTGAAGCGCTCTGACACCTTCGGGTAAAGTCTGCGCTATATAAAAACGCATTAAATAAAAATAAATAGATTTTAACAAAAAAAAATAGAAGTGCTAACTCCGCCCCCCCCCCCACCCCTTCTCAGCCACACGCACCTTTCTGCAAGAAGGAGCGCAGCCTCTCGCTGCTTCTGGCAACGCTCACAATGGAGGGGTCGCTCAACTACAGAAAAACTACAGGATTCCTTTCCTTACTCATGACGGTACTGTTTTCAGGTAATGGTCGCATAGTTTAAAAGACAAGTATTTGTTAAAATGTCTCTTTTTCAGCGTGCGTAAACGCCCCGCGCTTGCAGTTCTATTTAGGTACTCTGCTAAAGCGAGTACTGCCTTTGCGTATTTGAAAAGTTCACGGGGCACCCACCACAAACGCATTGCTTCCGAGAGTTGGCGTGCGCGGGTGTTGTAAAATGCTGTCACATTTGTGTATTCCGGGGGTGTATTGCCGAACCCACGGACTGCCTGGGGTGGCCACACTCTGCTGGCTCTCGGAGTCCTCCACCGAGGTGGTCTTGGACCATTGATGGCTTCTTGGTGGGCGGGAGGGACCTGTGAGGGTGCACGAGCACACACAACTGGACGGTCTTTTCCAGCACTGACTAGCCCCGGCAGCCCCAGTGTTGCACCAGGGGGTAGTATGTATCATCATTACGTATACTCGGTGCTACGCTGTCTCACACTAAGCCTTCGTCTGTTTGTTAAAGCAATACTTTATTTTATTTTCAAAATACATCATATTTTCACATGATGTTTGTTGCATGATTGAGATGTCAAGTATTTCCAGGGGTTCAGCTCGTAGAGGATCTCTTTGAAGGCAGCCAGACTCATCGCTCGGCTCGCCCTATTATTTTTTGGCTCGCCCACCTCCACTAAGACGCAGTTGTCACACTTGCACCAAGGTGCATTTTTACAAACAAAAATGTGCGTGCATCGGCCCGGCAGTATTACAAAGAAATGTACTGTTCCTCCAACCTTAATCTGTGTATCGTGTCCACATTTACTCGCGTGAGAGATTTGATCCGTCTCCCGCTACCAAATCAGGAATATGAATTACTGAGGCACCTTCGGTGCAGTCGCCCCCAGCACCGGCTTCTATTTTTGGAGATATGGACTTATTGTTCTTCATCGGACTTTGAGACAGAGCAAGAGACGGACACAAAAGGAAAAATGAGAAACGAAGAAAGCATTGAGAGAAAGTAAAAATAAACAAGCATTGGCAATGCCAATAGGTCTCGCTTTTGCGAGAGTTGGAGCTACTGGCGTTATAAATTACAATGTCTTTTACCCATGTGTTATGGAGTGGAGTGGATGTTTGTGGTGTAAAGTGGAATTCTGTGGTTTGAATTGGAATAGTTGTGGAATAGTGTGGCATGGAAATGTGTGGTGTGGAGTGGATTTATGTAAATAGCAATTATGTGTTTTTTTAGTGTACTGGAATTATGTGGATGGGCTTGTGTGTCATGGAGTGTAATTATGTGGAATGGTATCTTATGTTGTGTAGAGGTATGTTGTGGAGTTTAATTGTGTGGTGTTGAAGTTTTTGGCATGGTGTGCTGTGGTAAATGTGTTGCTGAGTTAAATTATGGGGCGTGGAATGGAAATGAGTGGAGTGAAATTGTGTTGCATAGAACTGTGTGGCAGTGAATTAAATTATGATGATTGAAATTATGGCAATGACATTGACTGTATTTATGTGAATTGTTCCTATTTGGCAGTTGCCAGTGTCCGAGAGTGGAATGGGAAGAACAAGGGTCCAGACAGCATTTGTTGGATTAGAGTGTCCTAGAGTGGGTAGAGGGGAGCAGAGTTCAGTGGCAGAGTGCAGTGTTGCTGAGTGGCATGGAATGGATTAGGGTGGACTGGGTTGGAGTGGATTGAGGTAGTGGGTAAATTGGATTCAGGTGGATTGGATTGGGTTAGAGGGCCTTGAGTTGGTGGACTGGATGGGGTGTATTGTATTAGGGTGGGGTAATTTGGATTACAGTAGGGTGGTTTGGAGTGGGGTGAATTAGAATGGAAGGGCATGTATTCGATTGAAGGGGGTGGACTGGACTGGATCGGAGTGGGGCTGGACTGCAGTGTGGTGGGCTACATAGATTGGGTTGAGTGGGGTGGATTGGAGAGGGGTGAGGTGGAGTGAATTGGGTGGGGTGGGTGGGGTTGAGTGGAGCAGATTGGATTGAAGTGGGGTGGTTTGCATTGAGGTGGATTGGATTGGGTGGATTGGATTGAGGTGGATTGGATTGAGGTGGATTGGATTGGGGGTGGGTGAACTGGGCTGGGGTGGTTTGGAGTGTGGAGGATTGGAGTGGAGTGAACTGTTTTGGATTGGAGTGGGGCAAATTGTTTTGGATTGGAGTGGGGCAAATTGTTTTGTACTGGAGTTGGGAATATTGGAGTGGAGCAGATTCATTTGGATTGGATTTGGGTGGATTGTTTTGGAATGGAGTGGGGCAGAAATTTTTTGGATTGGAGTGGGGCGACTGTTTTGGATTGGAGTGGGGCAGATTGTTTTGGATTGGAGTGGGGTGCGTTGAGAGGATTGGAGCGTGGTGAATTGGATTGGGGTGAGTGGATTGGAGTGGGGTAGATTGGATTGGTCTGGAGTGGACTGGTTTGAGTGAGAGGGATTGGTGTGTGAGGTGGGATGTATTGAAGTGGATTGGAGTGGAACGGATTGGGGTGGTTTGGAGTGGGTGGATTTGGGTGTACTGCACAATTATGCATTAAAGCATAATTTCAGAAATTACACGAGAGAAACCGTGTCGCTTTGCAGTACGATAAACCTCATTTTTTTAGACCAGCACCCACCAGTAGAAACAAAAGAAAACATGAGTGCACAGTGAAAAAGGAAGACCAGGCAAAATAAAATAAAAGTAAACTATAGAAAATACATCTTTGCAATTTTTATGTCCTGCTGAGCACTTTTTGTCAGTCACATGCCTTCTATTTGCACAACACTAAAGGTTAAGAAGAGCTAGAGTAGCTCCTTAAACAGTGCCACAAAGTTATTACTGAAAATGAAGGTCACTTTCTTGCCCAACAATATGACTAAATAGTGAGGAGTTTGGTTAGTGACCTCATTAAAAATATACACACACACAATGAGGGGTACTCATACTAAAATATATGCATGAGTGTATACCAATATAAACAGGGGGTGGAAAATAGGCATATGCAAGAAGGCATTCGAAAACTAACATAAGCATATACAGTAAACACATCCACAAACATTTCCAAAGTATGCAACATGTTCATCTAAGATTAATCAATGTATAAGCGTTATTAACTATATGCATAAAGGCACACAAAAACGTACAGAAGAATATTCCTAAAGACACACACACACACACACAATCATACACAGGAAGGAATGGACACAATTGCTCACACAAACTTTTGTAGAAAGGTAAAGACGTGTAGTAATGACGCGTGCAAGAAAGTATACGTATTCACTCCTGCTCACACGCACCATAGAGAGGGAGGCATACCAAGACAGATCCTACCAAAAGCACTCAGAAGTGAACAGACATGAAGGACACAAGGCGCTCCAAGATTTTCCAAACACACAGATGCATTTTATCACATGCCACAGGACTGCTCTTCTCAGAAATGGCAGCACAGAGCCATTCTGTGAATGCAAGTCTGAAGGGGGTGCGAGGGTAGCACATGGAGGAGAACTAATGGTGGAGGGTGCAAGACCACACCGCTCACTTGCAGACCCCCAGAACTGGTTATGAAGCCAAACATAGCGGCGACGGAAACGCCCTTAAGGCCGACCCCGGAACAACGAAGTCCTGGTTAACGAAAGCGGAACAACGCTTTCCTTAACCATGACTTAGTTGTTTTGTGCCTTAACCACGCATGTGCTGAACAACGCACATGCGCGGTTAAGGCACAAACAAGGGAGTCGGCTGAGGAGGACGACGCAACGAGGCGATGACTCAGGTAAGTGGGGCGGGGTGGGGTGTTGGGGTTTTTCTGTTTTAGGGGCAGGGGTGGGGGGTCGGGGTTTTAGGTTTAGGGCCGGGGTGGGGGTATTTTCTGTTTTAGGAGCAGGGGGCGGGGTGGGGGGGTCGGGGTTTTAGGTTTAGGGGTGGGGTGGGGGGTAGAGGTATTTTCTGTTTTAGGGGCGGGGGTCGGGGTTTTAGGTTTAGGGCCGGGGGTGGAGGGGTCGGGGTATTTTCTGGTTTAGGGCCTGGGGGCGGGGGTGGGAGGTCGGGGTTTTAGGTTTAGGGCCGGGGGTGGGGGGATCAGGGTATTTTCTGGTTTAGGGCAGGTTGGGGGTTTTAGGTTTAGGGCCGGGGGTCGGGGTATTTTCTGGTTTAAGGGGCAGGGGTGGGGGGGTCGGGGTTTTAGGTTTAGGACCGGGGGTGGGGGGTCGGGGTATTTTCTGGTTTAGGGGCGGGGTTCGGGGTTTTAGGTTTAGGGCCAGGGGTGGGGGGTCGGGGTATTTTATGGATTAGGGCGGGGGTGGGGGTTCGGGGTTTTAGGTTTAGGGCCGGGGGTGGGGGGTTGTGGTATTTTCTGGTTTAGGGCTGGGGGGCGAGGGTGGGGGGGCGGGGTTTTAGGTTTAGGGCTGGGGGTGGGGGTATTTTCTGGTTCAGGGCCGGGGGCTGGGGTTTTAGGCTTTAGGGGTGGGTCGGGTAATTTTCGGGGTGGGGTGGAGGGTTGGGGGTTTAGGGGCAGGGTGGGGGGCTCAGAGTCATTTTAGGGGTGGGGTTTGGGGTACTTTAGGTTTCAGGGATGGGGTGGGGGTTGGGGTTGTTTTAGGTTTTGGGGGTACGGTGGGGGTCAGTTTTAGGGGCGGGCGGGGGTGGGGTTTTAGGGGTGGGTTGGGGGGTCAAGTAATTTTAGGGGCAGGGTGGGAGTTAGGGGGGTTTAGGTTTAGGGGCAGGGTGGGGGGCTCAGAGTAGTTTTAGGGGTGGGGTACTTTAGGTTTCAGGGATGGTGTGGGGGTTGGGGATGTTTTAGGTTTTGGGGGTAGGGTGGGGGTCAGTTTTAGGGGCGGGGTAGTTTTAGGGGCAAGGGTGGGAGGTTGGTGTGGTTTTAGGGTGGGGGTGGGGGGGTCTCGGTAATTTTTAGGGGTGGGTCGCCAGAGGGGACGCATGCAGGAACAATGGATGCATATCACTAATGCCTTTACGAGGAATGCTTTTACAATGAAAAATCGTTGTTAAGGCATTCGTGGTAAAGGCATTAGTGGTAACAACGAGGTCGTTGTTCCGACCTCGTTGTTCAGGCATTCGTTGTTCCGGCAGGCGTCATTCTGACATACTTCCTAGCGGCGATTGTGAAGGCACGACATAATAGCGATCGGGTAGACTTGAGCTGTTCTTGCTGTGGATGGTACTGGGAGGGCTGTGTGACCGGGTAGGGAGGGCTTTGGAGGGTCACAGGGGAAAGATAACACATCTATGAACAGGGAAAGGGGGAGGGTATGATGTTAAACATGGGAGCAGGGCCGGCTTTGAGCGGTGCGACCGCACTGGGCGCTGACCAGTGCTTAATTTGTCCTTGTTGTTTCCGGTGCTGAGCACCAGCACTTATTTTTGAGGGCCAGGGCTTATTCTTCTGCCGTGAGCATTTGTTGCGAGCAAGAGACACATTTGGGAAAGACGGATGAAGGGAAAAACAAAAAAGTATCACAAAGGGAGAAAGTCGAAAGCTGCAAGAGTGACCTGAAGAGGCAGGGAGTGGCTTTATATGGATGAAAGAGGCCAGAGAATGCTTCAGGATTACACCGCCTCAGTATTCCATGTTCACACATTTAATTGCAGGAGCCGCATGTTTAAGATGAGGGATTTGGGCACCGGCACCGTTTTATTTACAAATTAAGCACTGGTGCTGACCACAGGGGGGGCGCTGTGTTTAGCAATTACTAAGGAAACTTGCGATTTAAAAGTACCTGCTGAAAGGATCCTTGTGCGTTTAGCCTTCGAAAAACAAGTAAAATGTCAAGATACCTCCTGTGATTAACGTTCCTGCTAAAGAGAGAGATGGAAGTTTTGCCCAGTGGCAGCTTTGACTCAACATTAAGTAGCATAGAGGGTTAATATGCCTGCTGCAAAAAACAGAACTATGGGGCATATTTAAGAAAAGTGGCGCTGCACACAGAACAGAACCACTTTTTTTGCACCCCTTAGCGCCCCCTTAACTGCACCATGTGTGCATCATATTTAAAATAAGACGCACCATGGCGGTAGTTAGGGTACAAGCGTCAAAAATTTTTACGCTAGTCCGGCGCTTTGCAGGATTAACGTAAATAAAATTGACACTAATCTTACAAAGCACCCAGAGGCCCATTGTAACCAATGGAAGCCTCCTTTTAATGCTTGCTCTGAGCAGGTGTTAAAAGTGCCACAAAAAAATTACGCAAAGAAATCTGTCAGATTTCTTTGCACCATTTTTTGACCACCCCTAACGGGGGAACACCCCCTTTGCATACATTATACCTGGCGCATGCATAATGTAGCGCAAAGGGATACAAAGTGATGCAATGCATGCATTGCGCCACTTTGCAAATATGGTGCAGCGGATTTGCCCTTCTAATGCCACATTAGTGTAAAAAATGACAAAAATGTGGCATTAGAATGGCACTAGGGGGGCTCTTAAATATGTGGCTAGCTGAATGGATTAGCAAAGCCAGCCTTTACAAGTGCTTTAAAACACATGCATGTATGTGAAAGGGGAGCAAAGGAGAGATGAGGGGCACATTTGCTGGGTGGTAGTGAGTGAAACTGAGGAGGAGGTCATGGGGTGGGGGCGCTACAATAAACTGTCGCGCAGGATGCCACCAGTCCTAAAGCTGGCCCTGCATGGGAGGGTAAGACTCCCTGAGGGAAACAAAAAGAGGCAAAACTATGCATTCCTGTTCAAATATGAAGCACATCAGAGAGGAAGTGAGCTGCAGCCTCTCTGTGCTATTGCAAGAAAAGACAGAGACCTAAGTAACAGCTCCTCGCAATAAACAGCTTTGAAAGGCATGGAAGAAACTTTTGAAATACTTGTTTGGTTTGTTGTGCAAATAAAGTATGTTTGTATTGTTACATAGCAAACCCAATGCTGTAGAGAATATAATTTGAGTTATTTACAAGATGAACGGCTGAAAGCGTAGGCATTTCGAAGCCAGTGACCAATGGAGGCTGAGCTCCAATGCCCAGAGCAGCAAAAGACAATCTTGGGACAGGAGAGTGAGAAGGGGTGGAGCAGACTGCTCTGTGAGACCAAGAGCTGCACTCGCCCCACGTTGACACCCATTCCCTTCTTCTTGCAAACAGCTATCAAAACAAGCCCAATCCTCCTTAAAAGGAAGCCCACAACCAAATATCTTACTAAAAGAAGCCCAATTGACAGTCAACGTCAAAAACGAAAAAAAAAAACGTTAAAAAAATACAAGCAACAGAGCAGGAGGCACAGTGCGGGAGACAGCACTAATACAATTGTGGCAATAAGAAGAGGTGGGAGCCAGGAATGCTATATTAAGCCGCTCTGGTGCCAAAGCTGAACACAGGCAAACAATACAGAGCAGGAAACCAAGGGAAAAAATTGTCCAACCAGTGAACAGATAAAGAACCATACTGTAATGACACAGTCCCTGTTCTGTGGAAGGAACAGAAGAGAAAAAGGTGGGACAATGAGGCAGTACTGACCACTAGCAAGCAAGGATTTTTAAAGGACACCGACATAGACAAATGAAAAGCAATGGCAAGCAATGGGAGGAGTTGAAAAAGACAAAGCATACACAACAGGTCGCTAAGCACAAGTGCAAACGCTGTCAAGGCTTGACTAAAAAATAACCTGCAAGAGTGAGATAGAGGCAGTAAGTGTAGGGTGGAGTAGGAAAGAGGCATGAGGTGGAAACAAAACTAGACAACCTTGGTAACTGACTAGCATGACATTGGGCAGCGACAGGCCCCGAGGAAAAACTTAGTCCCCATGCACTAATTATTTTAAATGTTTACAACCCTGCAAATCCTGTCACTAATCTTATTGCAATCTAGTTGTGACAGCTAGTCACCTGTAATAGGAAATAGGTATAGATATCTGCAGACGTGTAATAGTTTTCACAGTTTAGTTGTGAAGTCACAATGTGTGCTGTTGTGGTAAACAGATAGTGTGAAAGGAAAGTCACTACCAGAACTAAAACTGCTATTTTAAACTATGAAAACAACTTCCTTCATCTTTCTTTTCTGGACTGTTTTCCTGAAATATAAAGCTATCTGCACAAAAGAGTCAATTATGGCACCATGTTTATGTTGTAACCGTGTAGTTCATTAGCAAAAATTGGAACGTCTGTACGTACCCCATATTTTTTAACTACAGCTGTTTTCATAAAGTGACTTTCATTAAATGGGTTGTAGTATGGTTTCTTAACAAATCATTAGAGCTATCTTAGGACCTGATTACGAGGTTGACGGTCGTGAGATCGCCAGCTCCACAGTGACGGTTGGACCGCCTTTCTCCAGGCGGTCCGACTACAACATTTCAACACAGGTGGGCAGGACCACCTGAAGTCCGCCTTCCCCACCAGGAATATGTTCCCGACAGGTTGACAGCAGTCTGAGTTGTGGTCAGCCACAGCAGTGCTGCACTCAGTGCCGCTGTGCTGATTACAACTCAACTTTCCACCAGCCTTTTCATGGCAGGGACTCGCCATGAAAATGCTGGCAGAAACCAAGTGCCGTCGGCCACTGCACTGCCCTTGCCAATGGCATGGGCAGTGCAGGGGTCGCCCCTGCACAGCACGGTCAGAATGCTCACTGTCTGTTCTGCAGACAGCACACATTTAAGGGTACTGGGGTGCTGTGGCTCACTTAAGGGAGCCGAGATCAATATCGTAGCTGACCAGCGGGAACGTTGAAATACAATGTTGAAATACAATGTTCCTGCTGGTCAGCCCAGTGGTAACATTGTAATACGGCTGGGGGGAACACCACCAACATGGCAGTGGCGTCCTCACCGCAGCATTGGTGGTCCCATGATGGGACCACCAATGTCAAAATGAGGCCCCTAGTATGTCTAATTTCGTAATACAGATTCTTTCATTCTTTAATCTCCATATTTGCTGTTATATTCAATATTTTGAAGGAGTCAGACCGATTATTCTTTCCTTTGGAAGAAGGGTGAAAGTTTGACCCTGTAATGTAAGAAATACTTTGACCCCGAATTATAAGAAATACAATAGTTTGACCCTGTATTATAAGGAATAAAGGGCCATATGTACGAACACATTTTCCCATATACACAGAATAGGCAAAACTGCTTGCTACATCTGGCCCAAAATATCCCCGCCATATTACAAGTCAGTTTGGAGTTCTATGGCTTCAATCGTCTATATTACCACAGAGCTCCTGGGTGACTTGTAATATCGTTATTACATAAATCAGAAGATATATTATCCTATGTATAAATTTAGCACTGAAGGCAAGCGCTTCAAAATTGAATAAACTTTTAGTGCACCTTCTCCCCTCGATACCCCAGATGAGAACCATGGAGGTGGGAGACTTCTACTATACCAATCTCATGCTATTTGAATCCTGGTCTTTCAGATAAGGTTGTTTATAAAAATATGCAAATTAGTACAATATTATGCATGTGGCTTCACGGGTAGGGGTGAACACTGGCAGCTGGATAGACATCAAGAAATTGAGTTTACATTGTCAATGAAATACTCACTATATGCCAATAATTATTAGCAAGTGGTCTCTAGGACCAGCAATGTATGGGCTCTGTAGCATCGTGCCAGGTATTTAATTCATCAAGACCACACTGCTTCTTGTATTACTTGCCTCTCTTTTTTCCAAGTGAAATCTGTTACTTTCTTTTATCACTCTATACATTTGTTTCATTTACTCACCTTTTTCTGCACAGGGTTTCCCATTGAGTTTCCTGCTCTGCTTTGGTGTTTCTGCTTTAATAGATAGTTTTAGCTGTATGGAAAGCTTTCTACCATTAGTGTGAGAAATTAGCATGGTTGACTAGGGTATCAGCAGCTACAATCCTTGTCAGGGCAAGGTACAAGCCAATCCTCAATTAATCTGTGCTTAACCCTCTGGTAGCTAGGCACAGACAGTGAGATTTAACTCAGAGGCAATGTGTAAAATATTTGTGAAACACTCCAAAAAGTAGCAAAACAGCATACAAAAATGATGCCACAAGACCAAAACGACAAAAATCCAATCAGTAGTATCAGAGGTATGCAATTTTAAAGATTTTGGAGAAAATAGCACTAAAAAGCACAAAGCGGCAACTGTGGATATCTGGTTGCACTGGACCGGGACAGAGTCACAAGTTCAGGCCGACTGTGATGGAGCACAGGCACACTACAGGCACTTGGTTAGGCCTGCTGAAAAAAGCACATTAAATCCTGGCTTGCATAGTGTTGCGAGGATCCGCGTTGAAGCCATGCCATGTAGGCAAATTGATATGTTGGTTTTGAGATGTGGCGAAGCTGCGATGCATAGGCCTGCGTCATCGGCGAGGATTCCACCGGTGGGGTTTGCGATGTAAGGTCCTTTGTCAAAGATGTAGCGCAGTTGGGGTGATGTGTTGCTTCAGAAAAGCTGTGAGGCTGCTGTCAACGAGGTAAGAGAGGGCATGCGTCTGGGATGCACTGCGCAGTGAGGGTTCCAATGGGCTGTGGTGGCAGTACTTGTCTATGTGACAGGTCCAATCCATCCAGCAGAGATGATGATGGGCAATTTGACATTGGCCGTAAAAAACGCCTACCGCCGTGGTGACAGCTGCCAAAATACCATCACCTCGGCTACCATCCGTCTGCCATATTATAATCACTGCCAGACTTCCATCACAAGAAGGGTGGAAATCCAGCAGTGATCACGCTGGCGGACAGTGGTAAGCTGGTGTTGCTACCACCAGCACCGCTACCCCAGTAGAACGCCACCAGCTGTATTCTGACAATTCATACGGCCTGGCGGTGTTCTGCTGGCGGAGCGGTAGCAGCGCCCCTTCCCGTTCCATGCCGGACAACCTCGTCGCAGGACAAGATAAGTCAGGCGTCTGACAGAGGAGGGGGTGGGGGTGTTGTGTGTGTGTGTGTCTTGAGTGTGTGAGTGTGAATGCGTCTGTGTGTGTTGTGTAGTTTGCAGGTTCTGCTGGATCTACAGAGGCTGGTAGAGCACCTTAGGTCCCTTTCCAAAGGTCCAGGACTGGGTTGGCACCATTTTGCAGGGTAGACTCACATAAGGCAGAGTCCAGGTGCAGATGCAAGGTTGTTGGAAGCTTCTTGTGTCCCTGAGGTTTTAGATCGGGAGGCCAGCCAACTAGCCCTTGGAGTCACTCTTGGTTCTGGGTTCAAGAGATGCAGGTTCAGTCCGTCTCACCCAGCAAGAGTGCAGCAGGTCAGCATAGCAGGATAGCAGTCCTTTAGAGCATTAGTCCAGAAAAGTGGCAGTCTTTCAGCAGCACAGCAGTCCTTCTTCGGGGTAGAGTATTATGAGCCCCAGTATTTATACCCGGGTGTGCCTTTGAGTTGGAGTGAGGCTTCTAGAGGCATGCCTTTGAAGTGCACAAGTGCCCTGCCTTCCTGTCTCCAGACTAACTACATGAGGTATGCAGCCCTTTGAGTGGCAACAGGACACAGCCTATTCAAATGTAAGTGGAGTAGGGCCAAGCTTCTCCCTTTTACTTTTTAAATACATTGCACCTTGGCTTCTGGGCTGTCCAGAGTCTTGCCTGGGTGTGACTTACATATATTAAGATCAAAGATTTGAGCCTGGCAAAAGGCTTACTTTGCCAGGTGGAAATAGCGGTTTAAAACTGCACACACTGGCTGCAATGGCAGGCCTGAGACATGTTTAAAGTGCTACATAAGTGGGTTGCACAATCAGTGATGCAGGCCCACTAGTAGCATTTAATGCACAGGCCCCGGGCACTGTCAGAGATACTCTTCTAGTGTCTTACAAGTAAACTAAATATGGCAATTGGGTATAAGCCAATCCCACATGTTGTAAGGAGAGAGCACAAGTACTTCAGCACTGGTTAACAGTGGAAAGGAGGGCAGAGTCCTAAGGCCTACAAAAACAAATTCAGGAAAAACAGGAGGAGTGAATGCAAAACGTTTGCGGCTGACCGTGCAGAAAGGGCCAGGTCCAACAATTAGGCCCTAATTATAACATCGGCGGTACATGGCGCTTACCTCCTGCCAACATGCCGCCACCGCGGCTACCATCCGTCCACCATATTATGAGCACTGCCTGACTTCCACCACAATAAGGGTGGAAATCCTGCAGTGCTAATGGTGGTGGACGGTGGTAAGCTGGCACTACTAACACCAGCACCGCCCTGCAAGAAGAACACCGCCAGCCATATTATGACCAGTAATACGGCCTGGCAGTGTCCTGCTGGCGGGGCGCTGCTAGTGGTAGCAGATACCCTTCCCGTTCCCTGCCGGAAGACCTCCTCACCCAAGGTAAATCGGGCTTCTGACAGGGGAGGGTAGTGGGAGTGTGGGGGAGGTGTTGTATGTGTGTGTGTCTGTCTGAGTGTGTGCATGAATGTCTGAGTGTGTCTTTGAATGTGTCTGTGCAAGTTGTGTTGTTTGCGTGGGCGTGTGTGAGTGAATGCGTGTAAGAATGGTGAAGTGAGTGCGTGTCTGCATGTCAGTGTGACTGTGTGTAAGAATGTGTGTGAGTATGTCTGGAAGTATGCATGAATAAATGCTTGTATGTCAGTGTAAGTAAATCGGCGTACGCCTGGTGAGTGTGGGTGTCTGTGTATGTGGGGAGGGGGGCGTGGGGCACTTTGACTGTAGTGTGGGTGGGGGAGTGGGGAGTGATGTATTCTTGTGTGGCTGTGGGGGGTGGGGTCAGTTGTGTGGTGTGTGCGTGTCTGCACGTGTGTGTGTGTATGGAGTGGGGGTGTGAATGTATCGGAGGGGGTGGGGGATGAGTGTGTGGATCGGAGGGGGTGGGGGTTAGTTTGTGTATCAGGGGTGGGGGGTTAGTGAGTGTATGGGGGTGATTTTGGATGGGGGAGTGGGGGTGTCAGGTGAGTGTTGGGGGGCGGGGGAGCCACCTACGGTTGGCAGGGAAGGAATTCCCTGTCACCAAAAGGGCCTATCACCATGGTTTTCGTGGCGTTGCTAATGCCACAAAAACCATGGTGGTAGGCCTGCTCATTATGTCATGGGCGGTACTGTGCCAGCCGCTAGGCTGGAGGTAGACATCTGCGGCCCAGTGGCTAATACAGCCATTGCAGTATGAGTGGAGAAGTGGCGGTTTGACTGCAGCCAACCCCCCAATCTCATAATGTGGCGGTATGTACTGCCAGGCTGTTGGAGGGCAAACTGGCACATTATCCCTGGCTGTCAGAAGACCGCCAGGGACATATTGACCCCCATAGTTAATCCGTAAGGTAAAAAAGAAGTACAGCTAAAGTGTGGGCTTTAGGTCAACCCCCTTTAGCCATTGGTTTCATGTGTTTCATTTGTCATGGTTTGCCATCGCTTGGAAAGGCCATCCATTCTGGTTGTGGTATTTCATGGATGTTTACATTGTCCTTTTTGTGGTCCCATTTGGTTTTGTTGTGTAGATATCAATTAATATTCTTGTTAAATTACACCTGACATGTGTTTGTTACTTTGTCAACACAATGATATGTAAATTGCTATGTTATGGCTTTTTTGTTATTGAAGTGGATGCCTTATCCTGTGAGAAACAGTTTATTTTTATTTAGAACTAGGTTGTATCTCAGTTCCAAGTGATTTACGAATTGGTGCGGTCTGATTGATTCTTGTGAAGTGGCTCTGTTCAGAATTTGGGGTACGTTTTTTGGCAACTTTCTTTGCTTTTTCTTATGTAGTTATTATAAATTCATTTGGTATTTTGGACACCTTATTAGATTAAGGATTGTTAAATTGCCTGGCACTTTGTTCGGGTCTATCAGACATCTGTTTTTTATAAGTAGCGGGCACTTTTTGAGTTGGTAGTTGCCTGACTTTTTTCAAATGGGTTTTGTTTTCCCCACCGGGCATTTATAGTTAGTTGGCACATGGATGTTCATAGATGATTTGTGGGCAGGCGATGCACTAGTATTTGGTGGTGTATTGGTTTTATTCAGTTATTTGTGGTTGATTTTTATATTTTATGGTTAGGCTCAGCATTTTAGGTTTTATTTCCTATTTGACACTGAGTCCTGAGGGTGGTCTTGTGGACTTCCTGACCGCTAGAGACCAAAACGTCAACAATGGGTCCTCTCTAACTACGCTCATGGCTACATATGTTGGAGTAGTCTATTGTTGTAAAGCTTGAAGAAAAAGGACATTGACCTTTGTGGACTAACATGCTTAGGAGGGCTGTGCACTTCGTTTTAGATTTCATATAGATTGATTATAGAAGAGGCAGTGCCAGTGCTGGATTGTGATTGTTTGTGCTGGCCACACTCTCTGTAAGCTCTTAAAAAAGACTTTGGCCCCCGTTATGAGTTTGGCGGGCGGCTCGCCAGACTCATCCCGCCATCAGGCCACACAGGTGGCTGAACCCCGCCGGCCCTAATTTGAGTTCCCCGCTGGGCGGCGGGCAGAAACAGTGCGGGGACAGGGTCTTGATGTTGCAGCCGGCTCCTAATGGAGCCAGCAGCAATGTGGTGGTGCAGAGGGTACAGCAGCACCATCGCGCATTCTACTGCCCATAATTCGGGCAGTGGAATGCACGACGGGGCTGTGCACGGGAGCCCCTACACAATGGGCAGTGCAGGGGCCCCGAGGTCCCCCATTCCACCAGCCTTTCCATGGTGGTGTAAACCGCCATGGAAAGGCTAGCGGATGGGGACTCGCAATCCTCAGGGCACCGCTGCCCTGGCGAATTACAACCGCCGGAACCACCAGGCTGACAGCAGCCTGGTGGTGTCGGCAGCTGGACAATGGCGGCTCTGCCATGGTCATAATATGACAGTTGGACTGCCACAACTGAGGCGGCCCGACCGCCATTGTGATAATCACGGCTTTGTATTTGCAGTATGTTCACAATACTACAAATAAATTGTTTCACATTTTTATAATGCACTACGTAAGTATGTATGACAAAATAGTTCTGCCATGGTTCTGGTTCGATCTTTATGTTGACCAACACACAATATTGTAAAAAACTACATAGAAATAATTCCTCTTGGAACATTGACTTTCCATATGTTATCTTGTGAGAAAGCCACAGAGCAACTTACTAATCACCCTGATTATCTCATGTCTGTTACTTTTATTGTTGTTGATGTATGTTTTTTTTAATAAAGAAAAGTATTATTTTTTCAAGTTTATTGGTAAATGTATCAAATAGGAAAAAAGAAAAAAAATTGTAACTGCGTCATTATACATTTAACAGCCATTACATTCCATGGCAACACTATACAATTTACAGAGAACCAAGTATATGAAAGTAACCCAGCCCACCACCGAAACAGTGGCACTTTCCTTGCTCTGAAGATGCACCGAAGAATAGCTATGAAAATAGTAGCCCTTTAACAAAAATATCTTCAGTGTAATAGTTTGCTGCATATGACTTTAAAAATAATCTTTTGAGAACACTCTTGACATTACTGCTTAATTATTGCTGTCTGGTCTGCAGATGGGCCCTACATCCATGTCCTGTTATTATTATAGTCTAACGTGTTGTTTAATAATTGCATTTGTTTATTGGACATCTGGAGCAACACTACAAAGTTGTCCAACTATTGCCAAACACTTCCCCTATCTCTTTTGTTGATTTTCTTCCTTGTTGCACTGTTTAGTTCCCAGCCATTTGTGAAGTGTTCTATGTCAATATGTTATATTTGCAGGTCAGACTATAATATACAGCATTCTTATTTCCTTTTATAATTAAATCCCTCATAAACTGTAAACGTAGGATGTGTAACTCGTGTGCCTATGATTTGTGCTTGTGCAATTATAAATGGTATACTTGTACGCATACGTAAATGTAATACAAAATTGCACATCTACTTAAATCTCGGCAAGGAATATAGTTTCCCCTTGGATACAAAACCTCCACTTTTGCACCACAATCAATTTTGGGTGTGTTCCCCCCCTTTTTGACACTAGGCATAGATTTATTCCGGACCACAATAGTAAATCTATGAGCATGTCTTGATGGAAATATGCTTTTAAAGAACATGTATACACACATACACACACCTGCAAGTGTGTGAGTGTTCATGAACGCTGCAAGGCTTCCTTACCCTGAAACACTCATTCCTCCTCTCTATGATAAATTTGGTCATACATAATATTTTGCCATACTGATGTAATATTAAATGTAAGTAAATCACTTTGTGAGTATACATTTAAGGTTTTTGGACATATTATTTGAATTTACGCATACCATAAACCATTTGGGCACTTAAGTTCAACTTGGGTTTGCGGATTTCTTTATGAGTTAATGTTAAGCATATATGTGAGCAAATATTTATTATGCTGTTGAGTCAAAAAAAAAGAATGAGCTCACACATTTATGGATTGTGTTCCTTTAAGGATAATGGTACGCTACTTGCTATTTTTTTACTTTGCATTTATTTGCATTGTTTGAGGAAACAGGACTGCCACTGGTGACACATGTTTCAATCCAATTATTCTTTTTTCAAGGCCGCAGTGTAAAACATTTCATAAATGTTTTACTGGTGATTCTTACAATTAATGTTCAATTAAAAAAAAGTAGTGCTTCTTTTCATTGTAACTCATTACTAGTAATTGCACTAAAGGCTTCAATTATTTGTTAATTGCCTCCTTTTATTGTTTTCTTTAAATCAGTGTAATATAACACTAACACATTTAATTTTGCAATATTTTATAAAAAACGTTTTTATAATTCTACCTTTCATGACCCAGAGGGTAAAACTTTGTTGTGTGGTACATGCGGTTCTGGTCTAAACACCCAGTAAAACATCTTTTGTTTAATTTCTTTTTTTATATTAGGTTGGTCTTGCTGCTGAGATATTCATTCATATAGTGTATTAATAACTGCCACAAATAATACAAATTTTCCAAATGTACTGAAGAACCAAGTAAGTAAAGATGAATACACCTTTGTAGTTGCTTTTTAGTCATTCTTACAGGAGGTTTAAGCAGAGAGATTCCTCATTAGTTTGCATTGCATAACCATAAACTAAAACCATAGAGGCTTCTTGGTACTCAAGTTACTGAAAGAGGATTATCTGTTACCTAAATTCATCTTTCTACAAAATAATCTCCTATATTGTTATTCTCGAGTCAGTGACAATTTAAATTTTTTTCTTGATGAACAGTGAACACAGGAAATGACAGCATAAATGTAAATTGTTATTTAGAAAGATAAATCCTCCTACATTTACAGATTTATGGAGTATGTGCCAATTGTATATCCAATTGTGTAGCATACCTCATAAAAATCGGTATATATTAGTCAATGTAATGCACTAAATTGTACCTGTGAGCACAGCCAGGATTGTATCAGATAAGGACTACACCTTTCTGCAGCATACAAAAGCCTGTATTTGCCAAGAAAGGAACAGGCTGCAGGACACAGCTGGCACCGCATTTCAGGGTATTTGCAGGAAAAATGTGGGATAGTTTCCTAAGTTACTGTTGGGACGGTAAAATCCTCTGCAGAGTAAAGATGTGTACCCCTGCCTAGAGTTCCTCGCTGTACTGCTGTCTGGATCATTAAGGCTGACTTTTGCTGTCATAGGTGAACACTGATAATGGATGTTTACCATGGCAAAGGTCTCTCTCATTGATTGCAGTCTTGCTGGACTGGGAGAGGTGCCCAAAGTGCTACCCTCATATATACTTCATTATATCTTATTATACTTCTGTGGACGCCCTGAGGTTCCCTCCCAACCTTCTCTTATTAGGGTGAGTTGGCCCCACACCAGGTCCATACAGAAGTTCAAAGGGACTGACCCCTACTCCCTTCAGCAGAATCTCTTTGTAGGTAAACAAGAGACATGGCAGGAAATCATCTCTTGTAGAGTTCCCATCATGCTCTTTAGTGTCTTGTTAAACCGTTCCACCAAACCATTGGTTTGTGGGTAGTATGCAGTGGAGAAGTGGTATGTCACACCAGCTTGCTCCAACATCTTTCTCATATAGGAAGAGAAGATGTTGGATCTCCGGTCAGAAATTACTGTTCTTGGAAATTCCACCCAAGAAACAAATCTTGCTACCACCTTTGCAGTTATTATCCTTAGCAACATAGCTTCAGGGTACCTGGTGGTGTGATCCACCACAACCATAATGCACTTAATTTCTGACTGTGAGGGGTGACAAATGGACCAAACATGTATATTCCAACTCGCTCAACCGGAACACCTAAAATTAGCAGAGGCACTAATAGTGTCTTTGTCTTCCTTCAAGTCTTACCACCCATCTGGCAAGCTGAACAGTTTCTACAGAACCTTTCCATTTCTCTGTGCATCCCTGGCCAGTAGAACAAATGGTTTAAACTATTCTGGGTTTTTCCAATCCCCAAGCATCCTGCTAAGGGCACTTCATGGACCAGTGACAATAGGAAGGTCCTGTGCACTAAGGAAACACCTGGCCTCTTGCTAGTACCTGGCTCGAGATTTATTGGTTCACTATATAGTACAACATCCTCTGAGCCAACATAGTGTTTTCTGAGCACTCTTTTGTTGACCTGATCCTGGGCTTCCTTCTAAAGTCCCTCAAGTGTAGGGCTGTCCTCCTGTGCCTTGCGGAAATCTTCCCAGATAGGCCTTCCAGGAGCTAACAAACCCTGCAGCTTAGAAAGCAACCCAGACTAGACTCCAGCAAATAGCCCACCTCAAGAGCCTCGTCCTCCTCTGCTTCTGGAGAAGAAGCAATAACCTTTCTACAGCCAAGCATTCCCCGAATCTGCCCTTTTCTGTAAGCTACCTTGCCCTGACCCCTGCAAATCAGAGATGATCCCAGCCTCACTCCTAGACTGACGCGCAGCCTGTGCTCTGGTAAACACAACTGATATTACCCAAGCCATGAAGGCTTCTGGTCCTGGCACCAAGCCACGGGCATTCAATTCACACCCCATGAGACATCCAGCTCCTTGCTTTTCCCTTACCCCAACATCAATCATGGCTTTCTTGCCATTGAGCTCTATCTCAACCCTGGCAAGTGGATACTCCATGTTCTCTCCAGTGGCTACCAATCCTGTATCCTTGGCTCAAGGGACTATCTCCTCAGCATTAATGTACTTTCTCTAAACTATAATGCAGAATGTTCCAGTATCCCTCACGGCAGATACTTTCCTCCCATTGGTCCTAACATCTTGCACAAATCCCATTGTATTTAGAGCGATGTGCTTCAGAGCATCTGGATTTCTAATCCAAATGTCCTTAGCTACAAGGCTGAGTGCAGTCGGTTCCCATTTGGTACCTTCACACAAGTGAAACATTCTTGGTATGATGGGTGATGCTGTGTCAAGTTACTTCTCTTGACAGTCTCTCTGAAATGTTCGACCTTGTGACTCTTAAAACAAGTCACCACACTGGAGGTGGAAGTGCTTCATTGCCATCCCTTCTCATGATCCTCCTTCCCAAGCACACCACTACCATTCCCAGGTTTCCTGTGCCCTCCCCGAGTACCATGAGAATTACCCTGGCCCTCACCCTAGGGTTTGGAACCAGTCTGTGGGGAGTTCCTCTCCACCTCTGGCTTAAAACCATGCTATTCCAACCATCTGTTCTGACACTGGCAGTTTCCCAATGATGAATGTCCCTTCCTAAGGGATGCACCTTATTAGGCAGCTGTCTATACATCTCATTTAAGACTTGTGCTTTACAACCAACCACAAAGGTAGCTAACCATTCCAAAATATCTTGACCTTACACATACACATGCACAAGATCTTTGAGAACCTTGGCCACGACCTGGCTTGATTTGGAAGTAGAGCCACTAATCCCAGATAGAGTTGTAATTTCTGTCATTCTGTGTTTCTCTCTCAATGGCTGTTCTTTCCCTTTCCAGCTTGCTTTCCTCTTCCTTCTGTTTAGCCGCCCATTCTCTCTCTGTTTTTCTTCCCTTTCTGTTTCCTCCTCTCTTGCAGTTTCTCTTTCCGGGCCCATTCCTCCTGTCCTTCCTTTCTCTTCTCCTCCTGTTCCTGGTGAGCTAGGCCTAGCTTCTCCCTCTTGACCTCTCTGGCTTTCCATCTTCCTTAGCCTTAGCTTTCTGAAGTGTCAACTGCAAACTCATGAACTCTGCTGGACTTAACCCTCCCAAGTGGTGTACTCATAGAATTGGGGATACTAGTACCATAGAAATTTGAGGTGAATTGCTCAACTGAGATATTCTAGAAACTAAAAGTGGGGAGTGTCTTGGTGAAACTCTGGAAGATGCATTGGGAGACACACTAGGCATGTCTGGGATATATCTGTGCTAAGGGGATCCTAGAACCTGAGTCCACATCGCTCTCTTCCCGGGTTCCTACCATAGTTCCCTCACCAGTGTCAGGTACAGCCTCCTCCATTTCACCCAGTATTGCAAACTGGTCCCTAATGAAATTAGCAAAGATATCTCTGTCCCTACACCTGGGAATCCTCCACCCTCTGTCCCTCCACAAATCCTTCATCTAATCTGTGGACAATATGGTAAGGTCAATTCCTAAACCTGTGTTTTTCTTTGCTTTTGTGTGTTGCATTTGTGTGTAGAAGAAAAGAAAACTGGACTTAATGCAGTGCTGATGCAAATTGGAAATGGACCATGCCATCTCTGTAACTTTGACTCCTAAATGTTAGGCACCTCATCGCTTAACACCAATTGTCAGAACCCCTTTAAGAGGGCCATGTGTGTAGTTGAGGCCTTTTACTTCTGTGTGTCCCTGATATGGCCTGCTTTTGGTCGTGAGCAACTGGCCCAAGTACCCCTGCTGCAATTGACTCAGTACAGCTGTTGTCTAGCAGTCAAGCTTCCATTTGGGGGATGTAGATACAGTTCATGAAACATTTCTCATGACTCACAGTGCCAACAGTACAAATAATAAATCACTGTCCAGCCAAATACTTGCATTTATAAGAAAAAGTAGTATTTTATTTCTAACGCTACACATGCAAGGAGAATCAACATTCAAATGTAACAACATTATGGGAGGGGACTGGTGTAGCTGTCAGGCCAGGCTCCCCGGTGGGGGAATTTAGTCCTTCAGCTCTTGACTGGAGTCCTACGAGGGAGCATCATCCTTCTCTATGTCCTCCTGGTCTAATGCAGTCCGTCAGGGAAAATCTTTCGGTGTAGCTAGATCTGTTGGTCACAATCTCACTTCATTCCTTAGTGAAAGCTCCAAGGCCCAGGTCCAGGCAGTCACCCTCGGCATAAGTGGTTGCCTAAGTACCTTCCAGGTGCAATGTAGACTCCAGAGGTCCAATCACCCACACCACGGTGACCCCTCTGGGTATACAGGGTGTCATTTCAGGCTAGAACAAACATACATTTCTGTTTGTGCTCTGAACACCTAAGACTGTATCCTAGCAGCTTAGGTGTCATAGTCACATCATCAATATTCTTTTTTACTTCAGATATCTTTAATGAAACATGTTAGAAATACAAGACAACTTATAGACCGTTGACAAATCATATAGGCAAGCAGTTTTATCCAAACACAGGAAGGCCTCACTAAGGGGGTGCGGCATATGTACTGTAAACTTTGAAGAGGCTGAGTAATCCTGTTTGATCTCGAAGTATGGAGTTTGCTCTGTTTCAAAAGAAAACAGGTAACAAAAATATTAAGGAGGAAATTCAACATCACCCTCATCTGCACCCGGTGACCTGGGGCAGAACAAAGCTCGAAAGCTGGGGAAGCAGAGGCCCAAACCACGGTCGTTTGGGTCAGGGAACGAGGGAATTCCATCACACCTACGCCCAGTAGCAGTGTGCAAGGGTCCAGGATTCCTGCAGATGGCAGGCAGGACACACCTGGGTGCTCCACACTCCTCAGATGCAGCGCAAAGAGGTGGAACGATCTATCATCAATAATTGTATTGATTCTTAATTGTAGAAAGACTTGATCATTCCCATCAACAAGTGTCCCCTAACATGAGTTTCCACGTGTGCTCCCAAATTCCAAAGGTCAGATGCACATCATAAGAAAAAATGGGGACATCCAGTATTGCAAACAAGGCATCAATGTCAACTTCTGTCAAGAGATAGACTAAACACTATTTGATCATATAGTTACAAAACAGTTAATTTAATCTTCAGTAAGTGCCATACCCCCCCGGTATAATATTTTTTCTCACAGTTAAATATGCCATCCGATTTCAGTCAATTATCGTCCAAAGGGCAAAAACCTTTACAAATTAGTCATAAAAAGGCATTAGAACTACACGTAAGTGTAACGGAACTGTCTTTGTAGAGGTTTGTATGTTCAACAACATAACTCTACAGGTGTTTATTAAATGGTCCCCATCAGAATCTTTATGATTTGTTTTAAAAAACCATTGCTGTAACACCAAACATCAAGTATGAAATCTTATTGGATTTAGCTACAGTGAAGATATGGAAAAAGCACTTGCGCAAGGAAAACCTGTCACAGGTGACCTGTAATAAGACAATACAATCTCGGTAATACCCACCGTTCTATAGACATTAAAACAAAAGATCACACGAGTCCCTTTTGTAAAGCAAAGTACCTTGTTTGGTTGATCAATGACAAAGCGTATTTTCAGCCACACCCGGAATCATGATTGAGGTGTTTCCACTTTTCATCGGCAAGGACTATTGTAGAGATTAGCAGGAACACAGGCTACACTATCTTTTTGGCGCCATCTTGTAATGACCTTAAAATATATTTAACATTAGGTCAGTATCAAAGTGGGTACGAGAAGAGTGGGAGATTTATATGGTACCCTCCCAAGTAGTTATCTAAATCAAGACTAACAGATATTGTGGACCTTAACTTGCATTTTTAAGTGACTTGTCAAACGAGTCACATGGTGTCCCCTAAACTGGATGCAAGCCCTCACCACCAAAGGGGGCATTCTTCATCATTAGGGTGCTCCACATTCAAACACTGCAGTTTGAATGGCATTTCATTAATTTCTGAAGCACTTTCAGAGGTCTTTTTGCAGTGAAAGGGTGAATTACGTGTATAAAATTGCCTTGTAGTTACCCAATATAATTATATTGGGGCTCCTATGCCAAAATTAAAACTATGGGGGTCATTATGACCCTGGTGGTCACTAGACTGCAAGGGTCACAGTCGGACCGCCGCCAAAGTGGCAGTCCGACCGTGACATGATGAATGTGGCGGAGATGCCATGGTCGAACCGCCGACACCGCCAGAGTGCCATCAGCCTGTATCCTGGCGGTCCTGGTGGTTGTAATCCACCAGAGCAGCACTGCCCTGGGGATTACGAGTCCCCTTCTGGCAGCCTTTCCCGGGTGGTAAACACAACCATGGAAAGGCTGGTGGTATGGGGGCCTCGTGGGGCTCCTGGGGGACCATGCCCTCCCCATGCATTTGGCATGGGCAGTGCAGGGGCCCCCATGCACAGCCCGATCGCGCATTCCACTGCCCGAATTACAGGCAGTGGATTGCGCGACGGATGCTGCTGCACCCGCTGCACCACCACATTGCCGCCAGCTCCATTAGGAGCCGGCTGCAATGTTAAGATCCTGTTCCCCGCTGGGCCAGCTGGGCCAGCTGGGAAGCCTTAATAGGGCCGGCGAGGTTCACCCCGCACAGGCGGCATGATGGTGGAATGACATTGGCAGGCAAACTCTGACGCCCGCCAATGTCATAATGAGGGCCTATGTGTTGAATGTAGGAACTGTCAATGTCTCCCCATGACATGTTTTAAGAAAGGTGGTCCTGTGCATAGCTCAAACAGTCATGTAGGATGCATGCAGAGGTACTCGTGGTTTTTTTGAAGCGCCTTAAACTGCTTCCTGTAAAAAAAGCATAATGGCAAAGACTGGACAAATATAACAAAAATATGGAAAAATAAGATTCATCAAGCTGTAATCGGCTCAAGAATGGGCACTCATTGACAACCCACTGCAACCACATGCTATGTAAAATCATTCCACACATACCCCACTCGTGTTGACAATCATTTTTTTCACGCCATATCAGCTATTAGGAGCACGTTAATTACCCTAATCCTAAGGGAAAATGTCACCTGGAAGGTGCACCAATGCGGACCTCTATACTGTAGACAGACTCTAGATAAAGAAATATTAGAGGTAATTTGCTGTGAATTAAAATGTGTGTAGTCCGACATTAAGGACAATTAGGTTTCCTTTTTAGTGACCCACAGACTTACCACATTAAGAGGATCTAGAGGTTATTGTCACCTACAGTGTCTTTGTGCGCCATCTGAGGACACCCTTAGTTCAAATGTCAGTATATTTATGCTGCTGCATTTGGCATGAAAGAGATGCGCCGGAGCCGGTGAGTGCAGCACATCACAGCATGCCGCATGAGTCTCACATCATGTTGTCAGTACACATATTACGGCAGCTGCGCATGTATGCCCACAAAAGGCCACCAAGGCCATCGTTTTATATCCTCCACCCTCTTTATATATTAGAAGTCTTTCTATAAAGCATTTTAACGAAAACACCTTTAATTTCATCCTAATGCTTGTCTTGAGTGGTACTGATATACATAATGGGCATGTATATATTAGGCACAATTGAGTTGGGTTACAATCACATGTGTCATCCGTCTTTCCCAGGACCAGCCAAGTCAAGTCATTGGCAGTGTATCGAAGGTCCACACAGTGGATTGTCGTGTGTGTTAGTGTGGTGGCAGCGGAAACTACTCCTACATAACTGATCCTGATCTTAACCTTGCATGTAGTCATTGGCACCATCTTAGAATGGCTCAAGTATAATATATTTTTGTGTTTTCACATTTCAAATGTGCAAGGGCACAACATGTTCTGTTTTAGGTGTCCTAAAGAAAGGTCTGCATAGGATGTCAAATTCAACACACATTTAGAATTTCCAAAAAACTGTTTACAACTAAAATATATGACGCTCATCCGTTTACCACTGTGTAGAAATATAACAAGGGCTGGTCAAGGTAACATCCTAAGAATTCCAAAGAACATCTATATTATAATTTTCCATTACAAGTTGTTGGACATGCACAAGTTAAATGGCAGATTACACTGGCAGAATTAGTTTGTACATTTCCTTCGCTCCAAGAAATGTATAGACCTATACAAATATATAAATATGTCGTTAATATATTTGGTTTTGATCCCTTGAAATGGTCACTCTATTTTTTATCAAGGATCCTGCTCCCATTGTGCTATTTAGAATGTTGTCCATAGTGGAAACAATTTCTCTCCAAAAAGGTATAATATGAACAGGCCATCAGACAGTGAAGAATGTCAGAAGAAAAGTCTGGTGTTGGTCACAGAGTGTCATCACCGCTTGAGGAAGGGCTCTGTGTCTTTGGAGAAAGCACTACCCCACCACAATCGCTCCCTCTTGTGCCAGGCACTTTTATGTACTATATTGCACCTATGCTTGTGACTAGTTGGGGCCCATTAGGGTTTTCTGTCAACTATATGAGTACCTACCATTTCTGAGTCCACTAATTACCTTCTAGATGATCAACTCACAATGGAGGAAATAGACACGGTGATCCCTAATCTACAATCGATCAAAGAACCAGGCAACGGCAGCTTACCAAGTTAATTTGATAAAATCACTTCAGAGTCAGATGGCGCTCATTTTACGTGTCATGTTCTTAAGGCTGAGACCACCTGTCATTTTCTTGCAGAATTCAATCAAGCGATTATCATCCTTATACATAAACCAGACAAGGGTCCACCATCTGGCTGGCTGTATACGGACCCTACAGCTGAAATTGATTGTTGGTGTTTTCTATCTGACACATTCTCCAAATGTAGGAGTATGTTACAGTGGTGCTGCCTCTCCTGACTCTTGTTCCTGTTGGTGCTAGAGACAGAAGCCTCAGCAATTAAAGCGTTAGATGGTGTCAAGGGGATAGATGCACTGCAGGATGCTCCAGACTCATATTATGCACAGACAACATCCTGCTCACCCTGAGGAGCCTAAAGAATCAATTTCAGCTTTGATTTTTGTGATAGATTAATTCTCACTTTTCTCAGGTCATAAAATTAACTACAGTAAAAGATCCCCCTTTCAAGAGGAATCCCGAAGGCATCAGTTAACATGTTTGAATTAATTTGGATTCCATCAAATTTTAAATATTTGGGAGTGTTGGGCAAAAGGGAATTTTTAGATACAGCCTCAAACAGTTTCTGGTCCTTTCCAACAACGACAGTGATTTATTCTGGTGGTCCTTGATGCATCTGTCACTGTTGGGGAAAGTTACAAGGAGTTACAATTTTGACATGCACTCTTTAATAGGCTTGCTACCCACCCCTTTTTCGGCTTCAATGATCAACAAATGAATAAGAGCATTATGGATATCATTTAGTTGGGCAAGTAGGTTAGACTAACACCAGCCATATTATACGCATCCACAGGATTTACGGCTACCCAGTATAGATATTTATCGACTAGCTCATCAGTTATCTCAGACTTGACACAGAACTGGCAAGACCTTCTTATGTGGGCTGACATATCTATATTACCTAGTTGGCCTCAATGTATTGTACTGCAAATTGCCTAGTGGGTCTAGTACTGTCCATCATACTATCAAAGCTATGGGGAACACCTGGGCCTTATCTCACAAGCATCTGGTCAACTGCAACCTTATAGATGCTGGATCATCCTGATGGACTACTGCAAACCTTATAATTGAAGGGACACTTTTATATAGCCCAGTGGGTTTCCTGTAGCATCCAAACTCTAGAATGTAGGTTGAGTTTGGGATCCCGTGCTTGCAGAGTTGAAGATACAAACAACTAACGCATTGCATTTCTGGACAGATAGGTAGGGTCACTTTTGTAACATCTGTCTCCACAATCCTTGCAGATATTAGTTGCCGGGGGAGTAGAGTAGGTGTCGCATTGGGCCTGTAAACAGTCTTATCAGACCTGTACTCCTCTCAAAGTGAGCATACTACCTGACTTTATTGGCAGGACCAATTCTCTTTATAGTTTATCATCGCTTAAAATGCATGACAGGAACTTGATGGAGGTGCAACCTAAATGTTATTATATTTTAAAATTATACATAGTTGATCTGTGACCTACTACTCATTTCATGGTTGAGTCCAGCCATATCAAATTACTGGGGAAATGTATGGCAGATAGTGAGGAGTACAAGTGACATTCCCTTTCAACCCTCACGATGGCTGGCTTTCCTGCCTAACACAAGCGGTATAGACTCTTCTCTGTTGCACTGAAGGTGGTGGTTGGCACCTCTTTATTGGTTGCTAAGATATGTTTACTTAGTCACTACAAATCAAGCATCATGCCCACTAGAGTGAATGTCTCTCGGAGTTCCTCCAACTGCCGTCTCATTAACCCATTATTTACCAATTGCAGGGTAATGTAGGTAGGACACAAGCTCTTCACACTCATATATAACCTATGTTCATATATGACTGCACTGATGAGAGTCCTCCTCATTCTGTGCAACCTCAAATGTGCACAGGAAATAGCATATTACCCCAGCATCTCTGTGTCACATCAATTCATGATGGTGTGATGCAAGATTGTTCCAAGGTCACCTCACCCTCAGAGTTTTACATTAATTCCTCCCCCTCCCACCCCACAACAATCCTCCTGTTTTTTTGTTATGTTGCAGACAACTATACCCGCTGACAGTGGCGGTGCCTTGTTGGTGCCTTTAATTTTTCCTAAAGAAATGTTTGGATGAGTCTCACGGTTGTGCCTTGCTGGGCACCATGGCACCTTGGGTGAGCTGCAGAGTGACATCTGGGTTTCTCTGCTTAGCAAGAGGGTGGCAGCGTCCCTTGGGAGAAACCAGGATGGTGTGCAGTTGGTCAGTAATGCCAGCACTTGCAGGAACAAGTTCCTGCATCAAGGTATGGGTCCGATGGGGCCTTTTATCATACATACTTGGGGCATAGTGGATTGGTAAGTTTGTGCCTCTTGATTATTGGCATTTGTGCAACACACAAAGGTATTGATTTGTTACTTTCATAGTCTCTGGCAGGTACATATGTTCTCCTTTGGTGTTCCTCTTTTATTGGTGTATCGTTGTGGAGGATAAAAGACATACTAGTGGAAAGCATGTCCTATCTACCTCATCTGAAGATAAAGGCCAGATACCAGAAAGGAGACCTCAGTAATAGCTCAGTCTCCTCAACCTATCGTTCCTTCTCCTATGACTTCAGTGGAGATCCAGTGAATGATTGAGGAGGCATTTTCAAGGGCTTTGTCTAGCAATCCTCAGGAGAGAAAGTCCAAAAATCCCCTTTGCCGCAGTGTTCATCAGGCTTCTCAGAAGCAGATTTTTAAACAAAGTCTTCTGGGAAATATGTTAGAAGAGAAGAAATGACTGAGATTGTGGTGCGTGTGAGAGAAAATGTGGGTTTTTCCCTTTTGCAGGCTGGGGGAGACAAGGCAGATATGTTCTCTCAATATGTTTAGCCTCTATCCCTTGAAATGCCTTTTCACAGTGAGATTAAGGAGCCGGTTTTGTCTGACTGGAGGGATTTGGATAAGGGTTCTATTCCTAGATTCCTTAAGAAACCTTATATGATGAACAGTCAGAGGATGCTTTTCCCCCATTCATTTGAGGTTGATTCAATTCTTGTGCCACTATCTAGGTAAGCATCTTTGAATCCAGAAGACTGTGCCCCAATGGATCCAACAAATAAGAAGGTTGATTTAGGCTCACAGAGAGCATTCTCAGCTGAAAATGTAGGTTTAAAAGCAGGCACACACTCAACTTATGTAGCACAAATCATGGCTAGAGACTTTGATAAGTTGTTGGACTCCATACAGAAAGGTATGGACTGTGATGACTTATAAATGATGCTTGAGTTGCGGTCAATACTGTTATTGAAGACATTGGCTTTGATATTATCGAAACTACGGCCATGGCAGCAGGTGCAGTAGTTTCTGCTTGAAGAAATGCATGAATGTATGAGTGAAAAACTGATGCAGCAGGAGGACTGTCCTCAAAGTTTCCTTTAGATAACAAAATGCTATTTGGTTCTCAACAGGATGTTATGATCACTAAGCTTTTTAAAGATCATAAACATGTGCTGCCTTATAATGGTAAAACTTCAACCCCTCAGAAGTAGTCCTAGGGTTTTCTCTGCTAGGTCATCTACTCAGAAGGAGTAAAAGTCCTGATCTGATAAGAAGAGGAAAATAGCTGTAAAGGAAGCCCTGTTCTAAAAGAGAATTTTTCAAACAGCCAGGATCAAAGATATGAAGTCACCCTGACAACAATGGAGCCCCAAATGGGTCAATAACTCAGTTCTTTCTTCAGGTTTGGGAATAGACTTTATTGAATGCATGCCTTTTAGATGTCATCAGAAATAGTTATGCAATATAATTTGTGGAATAGAGATGCATATCTCCACATTTCTATCAGATGCTCTCAATAGCGGTTCCTAAGGTTTTCCATCTAGCAGGGTTCTCCAAAATCATTCCTGTAGGGCTTGATCCATGCCACATTTTTAGGATAACTACATTTCTTTAAATCCCTCCAGGATCGACATTGGAGAACCCTGCTATAGAAGACCAGCACTTTCAATTTTGGGTTACACCCTTTGGTTTAAAATCCAGGGGCATTCACAAAGTGTTGGTTCACTAGTGTTGGTTTTACATCAAGAGGGGGTGTTTGAGAAGCAGAGCTAGATGCTGACCAAAATGGGCACAACCTGCTGACGTTTCAGTGAGGCACTGTCCTCCCAGGGCTCCCCAAAACTGACTGAATAGAAGATGTGGCACATCTCTAGGCCCCATAATAATACACAATGCCGCCTGCTGCGACTGGGCCAGCCACAGTGAGGAGTCTGGAGCTATCCGGATGCTGCAGACTTTCAAAATGGACTCAGAGCTGAAGAGGTGCATTCTCCTACCCCCAGGAGCCTGGACTGATCCTCCTTCACATTTGAGCCAGAGCAGACCTCCAGGGAGACCCTGTATGCCCACCGCCACACTGCACCTACAAAACAAGATCTGGCAGCACAGACCACACATCAATATTTAGGTCTAGGCTCCTCTGGGCATAGCACAAACTAATCTCTGCAGTAGTCACTCCATCTGCAGCAGCCCCCCATGGAATGAGAAGCCAGCACAGCTAGCAATGCTAAGGGCAGCAACGACCTGTGAGTAAGTCTCTCTAGGCATGCATCTGCTTTCCCCTTCTCCTCTTCTTCCTTGCGGCCCTGCTGCAACTGCTAGCCCTCTCCCATGGGTCCTGCAATAGACCCATTACACACTTAAGGTTGCACCTGACCCAGGAGCAGTGAGGAGACACTCAGGTGGAGGGGCCAAGGTTCGCCTGTCTGACCCTGGCCAGTGTAACTCCCACCCAGAACCCAAGCAGGCCACCCCATATACCCGCAGACAGCCAAAACATTGTTGCTGCCGCACAGGTCACCCTGAGACCTCATCACACATGGCCAGGGCACAAGAATTTGAAATACCCCCCCTGCCTCGCTGGGCTCTGATCACGCCCAGAGGCAGGTGCCCTCCTGCCTCACTATGGATGACTGCAGGAGGCTCTCTCCCTTTTTTTTCCCCCTTGATCTCTGAGACACCATGTCCACCCAACTGTTTGCAGGCAACCGATCAGCAGAGTTCCCTGCCCTCTCCATACTGAAGAACAAGTGGGAAGTCCGCCAATTGCTTTTCTTTGAGTTGGTAGCCGACACAAGCACCTGTTCCAGTCTTCACCATTTTTCAAGCTTCCACAGGTCCCAGCTACAGACGGAAGCCTTACTGAAGGAGATCTCGGTCATTGGAGCTACCATCTCAACCATGGATGGCAAAACGACAGATCTCACTATGGAAGTCAGCTCTCTATGTATCGAGATGACCAGTTTTCACTCCCTCCTGAGCACCCTTGACTAACGGATGGGGCATATGGAAACATAGTATTCAGGTATTTAGATTCAGAGACACAGGCTTACTAATCCAGAAAATCACAGATTTGGTAGACAGATCGAGGTATCTGCATTTTCATTGTTCCAGATGGAATGGAGGGAGAATACATGTTCCTCATGAATTTCCTGCCCTAGTTACTGTCACTCAACTTTTCTGAACCACTAGAATTTCAGAGAGCTCATAGTATCCAGTCCCGCTCGACAGCGTCTAATCGATTTCCTTGCCTGACCTCTGCCACCAACAGGCCGGAACCACATTAGGTGGTAAAGGACTGTCGGACCCCATTGTTCTTTGATGGCCATTGTATCTGCACTTCAGCTGATTAATCTCTAGCCGCTAACATCAGGCCACAAAGTTTCTTGCCCTTCAACCCAGACTCCGGCCTTGATATCTGAAATATTGATTTTTGGACCCCCTCCCTCAGGGTACACCACTTCTTCCAATTCGTGGCCTGCAAGTGAGCGAGAGCCATTGGACGGGGTCTTAGCTCAGGCCACCACAGAAGGTTTCCCCACACCCTTCCTTATTTTTCCACCTCTTTACCCCCCAGCACTCCTCTCCCCTCACAGCCCTTCCCTACCCTCCCCTCACAAGAATGCCCCAGTTGTTAACTTTGCATCTTCAGCCTCTCACACACAAGAATCTTTACCTGCGCATCTACTCTCCGAGACACCTATTTGAAGATGTCCACACCCTTCACGATTGCCACACTGAATGTTAACGGCATGACACACTACATCAAGTGCAGATAAATTCTGCATTACTTAAGAATGACACAGCCATATTGCCCTCCTTCAAGAAACACACCTGACCACTGAAGAGTCACTGAAACTTAAACAGGACAATAGCAGTCGCCAAACAGGGCCTGACGATGTACCCTCACCCTCACGCAGCTTCTTTAAAATTGCGGGGAAGCCTTTCTCCTCAGACGCAACCTCTCCTGCAAGGTGTTCAAGACCTGGGCAGACAAGGGAGATCATTAGGTCTTTGCAAAAAAATCACTTTCTGATAGAACACTGGTCCGTGATTCAGTAAATGCACCCAACGCCGATAAGACCCGCTTTTTGACCCGTCATTTTCATATGCTCTTGGCCTTTAGCCGGTCCCCTCTACTTCTGAACGGTTACTGGAACATGACTCCAGACCCAATTCTGGACAGTACAGGTGGTTTTGTACTTCAAACAAGACTGTCCAGAGCGGTCCTGCTCGATCTTCTGTCAGACCATGCTCTGGTAGACATGTGGTGCCTTCGGCACCCCGCAAATAAGGAATGTACTTTCCTCTCCTGCCCTCATGGCACTCAATCTTGTTTTCATTACTTTTTACTCGGTCACCCCGCTCCTCCTGTCAGTTATGGGTTGTGCTATTCAGGAGGCATCTGTTACAGATTAGGGCATGGTCTGCTTGGACTTACAGTTCGGTACAGTCACCCGGACCATCTCCCCACCTCACCAATGGCAGAGACGAGCTTTTGCCTGTATTCTTCATGGACCCAACAAAAAGCCATCTGGGGCCACATTCATTCTTATTTGAAGGATAATAATGGCTCCATCCGCTCCATATGGACCCTCTAAGCTGTGGAGAAGGTGACCCAGAGGGAGGGTCCTGATGCGAGATTCTGCTGTCACCAAAGTTCAGGCTCAAGGGGATCTCTGGACTGCAGAGGAGGAGGTGAAGGGCCTCTAATACACAGGGTCTCAGACGACTGCCAATCGCAGAGCGTTGGAGCTGGCTCTAACACGTCTGAACACCTTCTTTACCTCAACAGCCGTAAATGGGCTTTTGAAACTTAACTTAAATGGCACAAATCTGACCAGGGAGAAAAAGCAGGAAGATTGCTTGCTGCCCAATTGCATCAATGCAATTCACAGATGTCGGTCCCAGACATCCAGGATGCAAGTGGCGCTCTCCTGACCCACCTCTTGGAAACAGTGGAATAGTTTGTGACATTCTATTTGGAACTGTACAACCCAGAATCCTTTGCCTCCTTAGCACAGATTGGTGATTTTCGGGTGCCATTTTGCCTACGCAGCCTAGCAGCTGAGATATATCTAGAGGACATCATTACAGAGGAGGAAGTGACAGAGGCCATATCAGCATTCTCCACCTGTAAATCTCCAGGAAAGAATGGCTTCCCTGGGAAATTTACCAAAATGGGCTAACATCTTCTTCACCCCTCTTGACTCAAGCATACAAAAGGCAGTGTAGAGTGGCTCCTTGGGATTGATTTCCAAGAAGACCACCATCACAGTCAACCTTACTGAAAGCAAGAACCTATTCCCCTGTGCCAGCTATCGCCCAATCTCATTGATCAATATAGATCTCAAAATCCTTGCTAAAATCCTGGCATTGAGACTGGGAAAGGTGATCACTCAACTGATCCATTGGTTCTAAACTGGTTTTGTCCTGGGTCGCACCTCGCATGATCACTCACGGAACCTCACCCATGTCCTGTGGCATGTCAGGGAGGACTTGGAAGAGAAGCTGGTGCTCTCCCTCAATATTACAAAAGCATTTGATTGGGTGGAGTAGCCTTACCTCTTAAGGGTGATAAATAGGCCTCGGGGACCACTCATCTCAAAGGTCCAGCCCCCATAAGACTCTGCATTGGCTGCAGTCAAATGCAGGGACTTTCTCTCAAGTGCACTTCAGATCCTCATGAGCTTTCAACAAGGCTGTGGGCTATCACATTTGCTGTTTCTAATGTCACTAGAATCCTTGTCTATGGCTCACTAGACATGCATGGCGTAACCACCGGAGAAACCGCAATGAAGGTGCTACTTAATGAGGACAACATCTTCCTCCTCCTCCTCTCCCATCCACACTCCTCATTGACAACAGCAATGTCAATTATAAATTGCTTCTAATATATATCAGAATACAAAATTAACTGGGAAAAGTGTGAGGCCTTTCTGCTGCCCAAGGGGAACACTAAGACATGCCTTTGTGGCCAGGAGATGAGATGGGTATCGAAGGGGATCACGTTCCCCAGCATCCGTGTGGAAAGGAGCCTCTGATGTATTGTGGAGGATAATCTTATCCCCCTTTAGGCATAGTCCAAACAGGAATTCCTCAAATGGCAGCACCTGAACCTATCCCTATGGGGCAATATGTAAACTGTGAAGATGATGTTGCACCTAGGATAATGACGTTTTCAGTATGCTGGAGCTGAGAGTCCCCTGTGTGCTTCTCCTGGGTTATGGGCGAACATCAGGTTGCATATATGGAGTTGTCGCTCCCAAGACAGAGGGCTTCCATGCCTTGTCCAACATAAAGGCAGGGAGCATCCATCTGCCTCATTTCTTCTCTTACAGTCTGGCTTTCCACCTCTCCCAGCTTGCACCTTACCTGGTCTACTCAGCAGAGAAACCGAAGTGGGTGTGGAGTGAACCCATCTTACTGGCCCTTCGTGCTCATGACCTCTGCTATTTACCACCATCACATCCTCCCAGGCAGAGCAAACTGGTTCTTGTAGACACAGATATGGCATGGTAGCACCCATAAACTATTTGGTATTGACTTGTGACTCCACAGTAAGGCGCTGCTGTGACACAAAGTATCTCTTTGCACCTCTAGCAAACTGTTTTACTGGGCCACATGAAGTGCAAAGATGGTGCTCTACATCGTTCATCTCCTAAGTGAGGGCATGCTTAAACCATTTCGACTGCAAAAGGGCGAGGTTTATCTCTTTCTGTCAGACTTCTGGAGATACTGCCAGCTGACCCACTGGCTTTGTCGATTCTCAGCCACCCAACCAGTTTATCTCTCAGCCTCACCCATTTTGCAGTATCTCTGACTCTGGGGCGGACACACAGGGCTGGTTTCTGTGTTATAAGGAGCCCTCATTAAAAATGCACACTTGGGACCTACCCACAGTCAGACACACACCAAGTGCCAGGTAATCCTTGGCAGAGAAAACGCCTTGGAAGACTAGGCGTGCCTGCTCCAGAGCCACAATATTCCTCGGAGAGTCTCGCCTTAAATTCCTGTACTTCAAAGTCCTTCAGGAGTGGTACTGGACGAAGCATAGAATCCACAAGGCATGGCTGCTATCCAACAGCAGCTGCTGGAGATACTTGAAAGAAGATTGTGATATATCCCATTTCCTGTGGAGTTGCCAGGGTCTCCAATCTTACTGGTATTACTGGTATGCTGTATGGGCATACATGCAACAACTCCACCCCAAAATTTCTGAAACCCTCTGCTCGCTTGGCCCTACACCACAGTATAGCTGATGTGTTTGAGATGGATGTGCATAGCCACTGCATGGTTGGCCATGGTGCTGGCACTGGTGATGATCTGTATATTGCATCACTGGTGCTAGCCCACATTGTACACATATGGAATGGACTATAGAACTCCATAAGGAGGCCTTACACAAAATATTTACTTTTGGACAAATGGCAGGTTTACAAGAGGGTATGGGATGTCTTCTTAACAAATGTCTGTGGTGAGACCAGACCATGTGACGCTCTTCCCCATCCCGCTCTGATAGCTAAGGGTTAATGACCTTCCCCCACACCTCTTTGCTCGTGGACTAGGCAAACCCTTGAGACGTAGGCCCACAGGACTTAAACCATTATGCCCAACCGTATCCTAAATTCCCCTTCTATTTAAGACACATGGACCCTGGCCTACAAAGACCCCTTCTGGACCTTTTAATGGCCTTGACTGACCTTCTTCTGGCACACAACACCTCACTGCATCATGTTCCCTCTCATATCTCTCCCCCTCCCCCTTCCCTCCCGGGTGGACACTGTTCTTTTAATCATTCTACCACTACCCTCTTTGCCCACAGAAGCCCATCACGCCTAACTAGCCTAGCATCACTGTAGGACAGGCAGGGAGGACTGGCGAGGGCTCCAGCCCCACGTACTTGCTGTTATGGTTTAAAGATCATTGTTGAATGTTCATGTCTGTGACAAGATTGGCAACAGTGTTCTGCCCTTATATTAACAGTTGTGCTTGCCTAGCAGGTTGTACTATGAATTGCAAGGACTTCCACGTTCCCGTTCAATGTCTTGTATGACTTAATGCCTGTATGTAGCTCAGTGTATGCATTAGTCCAACCGGAATACTACACCTTTTCCCCTACTTCCCCAATCTCACCTCCTTTCTCAGGCATTCTTAGACACAGTTTTAGATCGGCACATCCACTTCACTTCAACCCCACACATAAACACAGAACTGGATTGCGCAGGTCTGAGTCCTCTCAACTCTGATGCCCTTGTTCCCACACACCAATGCTGCTGTCTCCAAGATGGAGACACCGCCTGCCTTTTACTTAAGCTGTCACTGTTCCTTTCCTAACATCATTGGTCGATGTTGATTGGTTAATGTCAATATCTTATTGACATGAAAATAAATAAATAATGCAAAAAAAGAGGGTGGTCTTTCATCTTTACCTGGATAATTAGCTGGTGGTTTTGTCATACAAAAAAAGTAATCAGAACTTTGCAGGAGCATGGCTTCTGGTGAATAGGGAGACAACCAATGTATCCAAGTTTTCAAGACATCTGTTTTATAGGGACAAAGATTTCAAACCACCTTGGGCACTGTTTCATCCAGTATTCAAAAAATTAGAGCGTGACATCATTGGGAGCACCAAGAATGGCAATGTTGATGCAGGTACAGAGAGATTTTGCAGCCATAGTATTTATAGGGTCCTGGACAAGGTTCCACTTGAATCAGCTAATGAGGTTCATCCTCCAGAACAGCAGTTCTTCACCTCTGAATCTCAACAAATGGATTTGAATGACACAGGAGATGAGGTTGGAGCTTCCTTTGTGGATGGTCAGCACCAGTCTGTGCAAGGGAATGCCTCTTTCTCTTCCTCTACCTAGAATAAGTCATCTTTAGGTGTTGGGAAAAGTTTGTTCCCTTGGTTGATATAAATAAAGCATTGGGCTGCGTTTAGAGCTTGGGTGCCCACAGCAGAAGAGCAAGGAGCAAATCATCATTGTTCCCTGGAAGAGAGGGAAAATACTGCCATGGTTAAAGGTACACAGAAGATGGTGCCTGTGGAAAACAGAGTCCCGTCAACTTTCAGACTGGTAGAAAAAATCAGCCCATAACAAGTTTACCTTCTAATATGGAGACTCAGGTATGAGGTGAACTCCATGAAATCCTGTGGAACAGTTGAACTCCAAACTTATATTTAACTAAGTGGCCACCGTGAATTCAGCCATTGTTGGTTTATTGTATCTACAGCTCACACACTCCGATATCACCTTGTAACACATCTCTGTCTGCTTGGTGATCTATTCTTTTAATGTGTTTAGTGCAGATGAAATAAAAATTTGTTTTTGTGGGGGTCTAGTTTAGTGTTTTGCAGTGAGCTAGTATCTTGTGATAGAATAAGGATTTTAACGTTTAGAAAATAAAATAAGCTGAAATATACTCATTTGTGACTACAACGTTTTATTGCTGTGGAACTGATATAGATTGTAAGAGTGAAATAACACTCATGCAGTGGAATTGAAGACCGCAATTCAGATATCTGCCTAAGCCTATTTCAGGTTCCCAGCAGTTTATTTGCTTTCTCTGTTTGCACGCTGCAGCATACACCCAAGGATATCCGTCCATATGGTCACATTGCGGGATCATGTGATGGAAAAAAGAAGCTGTCTTTTCCTTGAGGTTGCTATTCTAGCTGCTTTGCGTGTGCATGGGTGTTTATTTATTATTTATAAATATTTGTGATATTTTCCAATGTTCAAAGCAGCAAATAAAGATAAACCTGTGTCTCAAGTTTAGCAGCAGTGATGTGATGAATTTCAGTTAAGGACAACTACACTGCTTACCCTGCTCTTCAAGGACAGCTGCACTGCTTTCCAAAAGCTGGGGAACATTTTCAATTCGGTTCAGTTGTGGTTTAGTTTGGGAAGATCTTGTCACCCGGGAACGGGTATGAGCTCATTACAAATGCTTTCAGAATTCTTCCACGGAAACAAGGTACAGCCAATTCTGAAATATTTTGAGAAGGTCATGTCGCCGGGCAAAGGGCAGGAAATCTGTCAATCCTTTCTTGATACGCTCTTCCTTTTCTTTCACTAAATCACCTGGTTGAATTCGTCCTGTACTCGCTCTTTCCAACAGCTCAACGGTATTTGTTTTTGTTTAACCCCTCTTTCTAACAAACTTTGTACCCATGAAGGATTCATTTTGTTAATATGTGTCCTGCCCCTCATTTTCACAAAATAAACTTGTTTAGTTCTAGAATTCTCTGTGGGACTGATATGCCCATATTAAATCGTAGATCAAGCATTCTTCGTCCATTCTATTTGTACACTGCTCCACCCATTCCACAATATCATTATCTATTGCAGGCCACCAATATTCCATTCTTAATCTTTTCTTGGTTACTGTCTGTCTAAAGTGCCCTCCATGAGCCATCTTAAACAGACCCATTCTAACATCATTTGGAGGAATAATTTTGTCCCCACGCAGTACAATGTTCCCTTCCACTTCATACAACTCATCAATTATTTTGCAGAAAGGTCTTTCACCAACAGGTATTGCACTCTATTTCCTTGTAGCCTGTCTTATCATTTCAACAACTTGTTTAAGAACTTCATCATTCAGCATGGCTGTAGGCCATTCTGCTTCGGTTATGGCACCATATGTCCATAACATCACATCATCAACACTGGCAACAGCATCTTCATGGTCTCTCCTGATGACATTATCTTCATAACATAACCTAGCCTATCTAGCCGATCCTTACCCTGCTCCACCGGGGCTTAGAATCTTCATAAGTGGTTTGTGATTAGAACATAAAACTATAATTTTTGCCCCTTATATATATGTTCTTAAATATTCCAAATCCCACACAGCTGCTAATGCTTCTTTCTCCATCACTGTATAATGACGTTCAGTAGCAGTCATTGTACGAGATGCAAAAGCTACAGTTTTTTCTTGTGATCCATGTAATTGAGACAAGATCGCATTTATCCCAACTTCATTGGCTTCCATGGTCACAATTGTGTTCTCTTTAGTGTCGTATGGAGCTAGGATGAGTGCCTTACACACTTCATCTTTAATTTGACAGAAAGATTCTTCTTGTTTGTCATTCCAGATAAATGTATGACCTTTCAGCAACAGTTTTTTTTTTTAATTCTCAGTTTTAATGGTTAAAATCTTTTACAAACTTTGAGTAAAAATCAGCCAGACCGAAGAAAGAGCGAAGTTGGTATTAATCTGTGGGTTTAGGTGCAGAACTTATGGCATTCAACAAATCTCTCTTAGGCTTCACTCCTTCAGCTGTTAGAGTATGTCCTGAGTATTCTATTTCAGCCACCAAGAATTCACATTTCTCTTCGCGAAGAGTCATGCTAGCAGTAGCTATTCTTTCCAACGCAATTTTCAATGTATAATTTTATTTTTCCACACTATCTCCAAAGACCAGTATGACATCTTGGAAATAGATAACATTGTCTACATCCTGAAACAGTTCCTTCATCATTCTCTGAAAGACATTTGCAACCGATGACAAACCAAACAACATTTTTGAGAATTGATAGGTTCCCTCTATCATGATAAATGCTGTTAAATGTTTAGATTTCTCATGCAGACTTATTCGGTGATAGGTGTGCTTAAGGTCAAGTTTAGAGAAAAAGTTTGCTCTTTTCATTAGCAAAACAAGTTCATTAATATTTGGTAATGGAAAATTGTCTGTTATAATATTTTGATTCAAGTCTCTCAAGTCCACAGAAAACCTTAAACTTCCATTGCTTTTTTCATGATCAGACAGGGGAGATTCCACTATGCAGTTTCCACTGGTTCAATTACTCTATTGTGCAGCATTTCTTTCAACAATTTTTGTATTTCTTCTCTCACTAATATGTAAACTCTTCTCATTTAATGCTGTGCAAGAATGGCACTTTTTTAAAAATTTAATCTTGTGTACGTATCCAAGTAATTCTCCCATTTCTTCTCTGAAGACTCTTCGTTGGTCTTGCAAAATATCATCACATGACTTATTCTCCACCATCATTATTTGTTGATGTGCACCGTGACTTATAACAACATTTAGATCATACTGGGGAAACCAGCCTAATATTGGAGGGTCAGGTTTTGCAAAATACACTTTTCCTCTTATTTGTCTGTTGTCTTTCCTGAAACCCAAGGTCTGTCAACATGTAACCAATTATGTCAATTTTTTCACCTTAAAATACCCCCGATTAATATCTTTGGGTAATAAACGTACAAGTTGCCACACAGTAGTAACTAAGGGCCAGATGTAGGTAGCCTTTTGCGCCTCGCAAACGGCGAAAAACGCCAAAAAATGGACCACTGCCGACTCTGAAAAAAAACGAAACAAAAAGGTTTCGGTATTTTTTCTATTTGCAGCTCGTTTTCCTTTAAGGAAAACGGGCTGCAAAGAGAAAAAAAAAACTGCTTTATTTGAAAGCAGTCACGGACATGGAGGTCTGCTGTCTCCAGCAGGCCACCATCCCCGTGAGTGCCTAGACTCGCTATGGGTTCGCAAACTGCGACCCACCTCATAAATATTTATGAGGTGGGTCTTTGCGACCCCATAGCGAGTCGCAGAAGGTGTCTGAGACACCTTTCTGCATCGCAAATTGTGAGTTGCCTACATCTGGCCCTAGATCCTTTGGAATTATGGTATACAATGACACTGAATCAATCATCAACTCAACTTCCTTTCCCCTGATGATAAATTGTCATCTGGTCTATTTTTCCTTCCAATAACTTAAATTTGTTCATTGACACAATAAACTATGTCTGTCGCTGTATCAGATGTGTCAGTGATTTCTTCAGACAGGATTGCTACTTTTCCTTTCTTTACATTCTTATCTGTACACATTCTGGCAAATTCTGGCACAATAGCTATATTCAACATTGTGGTATGGGCTTCCACTTTTGCTACAAACTTTGCAAAAGGACTTAGCAGGAGTACTATATTTTGAACTTTTAGAAACTTGACTTTCTTCCTTCACTTCTTTTTTTGTTAATTTCACGCATGCAGTAATCTGATTCTTCTATCACTTTAGCTACTTCGATGGCATCCTTTAATGACAGGTCTCTCATTGGCCATAGTCTTTCTTGAATCTTCTTATGTCTGCATTGTGCAACCAACTGATCGCTAATAATTTCGTCTATCATTGCCCCAAATTTACATTTCATGGACAACTTTCTTAAATGTGTTACAAATTCACCAATGGATTCTCCTTCTGTTTGGGGCTGAGTTTAAAACTTATAGCATCTCATAACTATATTTGTGCTGGAGAACCTTAGTTCAAGTCTTCTTTTTGCTTCTACGAACACGTCTTCAATTGCTTGTCCTGCATCACTCATAGCCACCGTTAAATATTTGAAAATGTGTTGGCCTTCTTTTCCTAATGAATTAAATAATATTGCTTTTTTCCTTCTAGAGCTAAATTCTTGACCATCTAAAGCTTCCAAATAATTATCAAAAATGTCCACCCACTCTTCCCATTCAATACTTGGTACACCTTGATGAGATAAGAATTGTGGGGGTGGCGAAATCGTAGAAATATCCATAAATGATTCAAAAAGGTAATGCTAAGAAACAAAAAAACACCTTTATATAAATTATTTAATTGTAAATATATTTTGTTTAACACGTGTTAAATATATATTGGTCAACAATATTACTTTCTCGAATGGATATCTATAACTTTGTGTGAAGAAAAAAATAATTGTGAGACCGTTCTTGTTTTTTGTTTACAGTGCCAATTTATAAGCAAATCGGGTAATTTGTGTGCAGGGTTGCTATGGAGATTGCATACATAACCAGTAGACCCCCCTCAGTTTTTTTGACTGAAAGATGAGCTTCTGAATGTCAACTATATGTGACATTGTCTTCTTCAACTGTGAGTGCTCGCACCAATACCCATGCACTGCTGAGCTCACGTGCATAAACCTGTTCTATTACGGAATGTGTCCATGATGCTTTAAGAAGGAATTTGATGAACTGGAGGCAAAGGACTTGAAGTGAAAGGAGCGAAATGAAGAGAAGAGAAGGAATGATGCACAGCCACAGTTTAAACAAATAACTGACAGCCTTACTAGGATGACGCTGGGTATGTTCACGTTGCTTAGAGTTGCATAGATGGACGGCTGTACTGGTGCTCCGTAGAAGCCAAAATCTGTAGTAACAACGCTGACCTTCGCGTGGCTACGGGCGTCAAGATGGCGGTCGCACTCTGAGAGTGCTCTGGACACCTCCGTCAACCGCCCGAACTTACTGCCTTTCTGGGTCCTGTTCCCCAGTTGTATGGACTGCCTGAGGTGCCCTGGTGATGGAGGCCTCCGATGAGCCGTGAGCTGGGACGCCTGGGGGATGCGCAGCGCTGTGAATGGACCCGGCGCACAGCGTGTGCGGCCCCTGACGTGGCCCGCTAGGCTCCTGACGACGGGGCGTTTGCTCCCGACCGAGGTGTCCCGACAGAGGTGAGCGAGGACTGCCAGTCTTAGGAGCAGAGATCGCGCGCCGCACCAGCGCAGCCGGGGACTTGCACGGCTGCCTGCCGCCCACCTGAAAGCCGCGACTGGGCCTGGAGGATCCCGGGCCGGCTGGCCCTCGTCCGATTGGGGCTCCCGGGGGCGGACCTCCACCCAGGGCCTGGCTGCGTCTCCAGACACTGGAAGGGCACCCCTCTCCCCATCAAGAACTGATAGAGTTGGGCCCAGTGCCTGGGGGCCGGGCCTGTGCGGAGTGACCGAACTGGGGGGACGCAGCTGGTCTGGCTGGCCCGCTGTTGATCTAGGCGGTGACCGGGCGGGGCCTACCCTGTGGCGGCGATCTGGAGCAGTGTTGTCGTACTGGATGGGCCACTGGGGGCCCCGAACCCCCACCGGTCGACCTGGAGGAACACAATAGTTCTGTCCCGACAAGGGGAAGGGATGATGAAGGACCAATCCCGGGAGCCGTGGTGTGAGCCATCCCCAAGACTGCGGTGGGACACTGGGGCACCAAAGAGCCCCGGGCGACCAACGACCAGCACCTGCTGAGCTAGAACAGCAGTAGGTGGCCACATCCCCCAGAAATCCAACTTAAACACCATTCTTCGGTTTACTTACCCGAAGGAAGAGGCGTCCCCCCCACAGAACAAGTCTGGAATCCGCTGTGACTGGGGGGGTGGAGACCTGGTCGGCCCCCGGGCTGGTGATGCCCCGGCCCCGACCACCGTCTCGCCCGATACCTCTGGCTGACCGCGCACCTCCGAGGCCTGGAGGCCCGTGGTTGCCTCTGGGGGAGTGAGAGGTCCCTGGCATGGCCGACCCCGGTCCATACGGACGAACATCATTTTATACGCCCTCGTCTGCCCCAGAGGAAAAATGGGGAAAGATAGAGCCTCAAGACAGACACAGCACTCCCAACAGAGGATTGATCAATTTACTACACCAACGGTTCCTCAGGGCGGGAGCGATGCCTCGTCCAGCGACCCTGCCCCAGATGGGGTCAATGCCATCCTTCAAGCAATCTAAACATCACAACGAGCAGTGGAAACCAAAATTTGAGAGGTGAGGGAAGATATGGGCCTCATGAGACAAGATCTTAGAAAAGCGGTGGGCCGAATCACGGAAGTGGAGAGCCGTGTTTCTCAGACGGAGGACGACTTGGCCGACCTCAGAATCAAAGTGGCCCAACTACAAACTCGAACTGGTGAACTACACCGCCGGGCTGAAGTTGCCGAAAACCGCTCCCGGCGTAATAGCCTGCTTATTGTTGGCATTCCGGAAGGAGCTGAGGACAACAAAGCCCCTGAGTTTCTAGAAAGCTGGATTAAGTCCTGGAATGCCAGAACAAACCCTCTCACCATGGTTCGCGATTGAAGGTGCACACAGAGCCCTGGCCCCACGGCCTCCACCATGCAGGCCCCGGAGACCCATGATCGCACGCTTTTTCAACTTTAAAGGCCGAGACGCCATCCTCAGAGAAGCCAGGCGCTCCCCCCACCTCCTTTGGGATAATCACAAAATCTTGATCTTTCCAGACTACACCCGGGAGGTCCAAGCCAGGCGTCGTTCATACGAACAGGTAAAGCAAAAGCTAAGAGTGATGCAGCTCCCCTACATGCTCCTCTTTCCCGCTCACGTAAAGGGTATTCTGTCCGGCAAGACTCATTTCTTTGAAACACCTGAGGAGGCATGGGAATGGCTCACGGAGGAAAATACTGAGGCCCGTAGAAACCAGCCGGCTCGTCCGGGGGGGCTCTGGGAGGGCGACCCAGTCCCCGAATGGACAGGCGACGAAGTCAAAAGCGCACGAGGTCCAGACGCGGGAGACAGAGGAATACTGGCACCCCGAAGGAAGAAGGCACTCAACCCAATCTGAATCTCCCGGCAATTGAGGGAGGCAAGGACTCCCCGGGGCCCCAGGTGCCGAAAGGGGAAACGAGAGACGATCGGCTTAGCCAGTCCCTGGCACTTGATTGACTTGGCTTTAATCGCAATGGACTCCGGCACATTAGGAGAGACTGACCACAAGGGGTACTGACCCGATTGGGTAGAATACGACCACATACACGTTGATATAACACAACATGTACCAATACTGCTTTAGGGTAGGAGTTCATTACCAAATTGCAAATGATCCGGCATGAAGGAGGGGTCCAACACTCCATTTAGTGACAGTCCATATGACTGTGACACCCCGGTTGGGTTTTTGGGTGACAGATGCTTCCATGGTAGAAGTATGGGGTTGGAGGAGGTTGGGGGGCACAGAGTTCTTATTAGGGTTTAGTAAAGTTGTTTTGGTAAGTTTCCTTAGTTGCACCTGCACCGGTTTTAACAATCCTTTTCACCTAGAACATTCGTCTTCGGGTCCCCAAACGGGCTCACAACATTTCACCATACGGACACAAGGCACATGGTTCCCTCACTGACGCACGTTCTCTAATGGAATGTGAACGGTCTCTTGGACAAAATTAAAAGATCCGCAGTGTTCAACACCCTGCGTAGATATGCCCCCTCAGTAGTCCTGTTACAAGAGACCCAACTACTTGGCTCTAAATGCCCCATGTTGGCACGGGGGGGCTTTGACAAGGTTTTCCACGCAGGATTCACAAAAGGCTCCAAGGGAGTGGCTATTTTAATCCACTGTTCGCTACTCATAGTGGTCACCGCCACGCAGTCAGACCCACAGGGTAGGTTTGTATCGGTGACCGGCACGTTACATGGCTCGCCGTCCAACCTTGTGAGTGCTTATGCACCACCAGCTGGCTTCAACACTTTTTTACTTGCTCTCCGCGGGCTACTGACAGACCTACCCCAGGGCATTACACTAGTTGGAGGGGACTTCAACTCCGTCCTAGACCAAAAACTTGACGTGTCTGGGCCTATATCCGCCATTCGCACCGGAAGGGCAGCGAGCGTGAAAGGGTGGGCTACGGGTCTGGGCCTATGCGAAGTATGGAGGGCCTGGCACCCCAGATTGAGACAGTATACACATACCTCGGCCGCCCACCATTCACAGGCCAGGATCGATCTCGTATTTATGCCCGCACTAGATATTTCTAGGGTCACCAGCGCGGAGATATTACCTCGCGGTGTCTCAGACCATTCACCAATACGAATCCGATTGGACGGTGTGGACCCGACCCAACGCCCAATGTGGCGCATGAATGCGTGGTACTTACAGGACAAGGAGTATACCCTCGAGATAAGGGACCATCTTACCCAATATTTTGAACAGAGCTTAGGGTCCGTGAAATCCCCAGGCATGATATGGGCGGCGTGCAAGGCCATACTTAGAGGATACGCTAAATATTGTGTGCGCGCCCGAGAACGCGCGCGCAATGTACAGGTGGTGGATCTCGAAGCCAAGGCATTAGAACTTGAGCGCATGGAGACCTCCTCCACCTCAGCATCAGTCTTGAGGCGCCTTACTATGGTTAGAGAGGAAATTAAACAATCTGTACTAGAATCCGCAAAGCATGCCTGGAGAGCTTCAGCAGCTCGCTTATACGGTTGGGGAGATAAGAACGTCAAACTCCTGCATTGGTTAGCATCGCACCCACTAGCCGATAGAATTATCCCCGAGGTTGAGGACAAGATGGGATCACTCGGGAAGACTCCTACCAATATCGCTCGGAGCTTTGCCTCCTACTACACACAACTATACAAAGAACGGCCCGGACCCTGGCCGAAAGGGAGTCCCCCCTATTGAATGACATTGTCCTCCCTGAGATATCACAAGCAACCAGGGAACACCTGGACGAACCCTTAACACTAGCTGAAATTACAGCAGCAATTTCCAACCTGTCCTCGGGTAAAACACCCAGCCCAGACGGCTTCCCATCGGAACTTTACAACAAATGCGGGGACATCCTAGGCCCCCACCTTCTTAACATGTATGATGAAGCTGAGAAAGCTGTCTGCTTCCCAGCAGGGATTGATCAAGCCACAATAGTAGTAATCCCGAAGACCCAACCGCCGTCTCGTAACTGTTCGGCGTACAGACCTATCTCCCTCCTGAACACCGAGATTAAAGTGCTATCAACTGTGCTTGCGACCAGGTTGAAGGAAGCGCTCCCCTCACTCATACACCCAGACCAATGTGGATTCATGCCGTCATGTAGCACCAGACACTGCATTAGACGATTGAATGTGGCACTGGCACATCCCAACATTCTGACTCTGTCCCCTCTAGCCCTTCTCTTACTCGACTTTGAAAAAGCCTTTGATACTGTGGACTGGTCCTACCTGGACAAGTCCTAGGAAATAATGGTATTGGACCCAAATTCCGCTGCCTTATCAGGCTACTCTATTCCAATCCAACCGCTCGTATTCAAGTGAATGGAGTAGCCTCCGAACCATTTCCCATCCGTCGTGGTACTCTGCAGGGATGTCCACTGTCTCCTCTGCTGTTTGCCCTCGCAATCAAACCATTGGCAAAGCTATTGAGGGAGGACCCCCTGTTAGAGGGCTGGTCGTGGCCTACGGGCCCAGAAGACCGAGTAGCTTTGTACACGGACGATGTCCTCATCTACCTTTCCAACCCGGCCACGAGTGGCCCATGAATCCAACAACTTCTAGACCTTTTCCCACAAGCCTCTGGTCTGACTTTAAATCCGAGCAAATCCCTACTGGTCCCTTTGCACCCTTCCAGAGAATGCGTCGACTGGCAACAAAATATCCCGATCCGTCGAAACAGTTTTAAATATTTGGGTGTCCATATAGCCATGATACCTGAATTAGCATGGGAACTAAATATTACCACACTTGTTCAGAACACCAAGAAAGATCTCACACGCTGGCGGAGCCTACCCCTTAATCTATTGGGTAGAATAGCACTATATAAAATGATGATACTCCCCAGACTTCTATACCAAATACAGAACTTCCCACTCCCGGTCCCCCAGAAATGGTTCAAAGAGGTAGAGGCGACAGCACGCCAATTTTTGTGGCACGGCTTCTGCCCCAAACTATCCTTCGCTACATGTCAAAGAGATGTCCATGACGGGGGTATGGGGATGTCAAACATTTATTTTTATTATTTGGCTACACACTTATTAGTGGTTAACGACTGGCTAACAGGAGGCTGGACTGACCCAGCGTAGAGACTAGAACTCCAGGTAATGGGCTATAATGGGATTTTTAACACGCTATATGGAGGCCCAATCCCGCAGACTATCCATGAGGTGACTAGAGTGATTCTTACAGGGTGGCAAGCGGCCCAGAAGAGATCGGGTTGGTGGAACCGCCTCACCCAACAGACCCCTCTTTGGCGGGGGAAGTGGTTAGGGGAAGTCTCCGAATTGGAAGGTTTCAAGAAATGGGACAACATCGGGATATCCACCCTCGGGGACATCTGGGGCGGGTCACACATGCAATCCTTTGAGGAACTCCAGGGAACTTACTCTCTGAACAATACCCAATTCCACAAATATCTACAACTCAGACACGCTCTACTATCACACATACGACCAGGGGGAAAACATTCCTGAGCACAGCCCACTGGAAGCGAAGATTCTGATGGGAGGCCTGGGTAAGGGGGGAATCTCCCAGATATATTGCTCCATCCTTACTAACACATCCCCCTCCCTTGAAGGTCTTCGTCAAAAATGGGAGGGGTGGGTTGGCCCCATAGACGACACAATCTGGAGGGAAGTATTAATGGCCCCTCGGTCAACGGCCATATCCTCTCGATCCCAATTGCTACAAACTCTCTTCCTGCACGCAACATACCTCACCCCCAAAAGACTCTTTTAGGCAGGTCTCCGACCCACAGCCAGTTGTCCTCGATGCTCGCACCCAGAAGCTGACTTCTTCCACATGGTCTGGACTTGCCCCACTATAGAGCTATACTGGAGAACGATTTTGGGAGAGATCTCAGAGGTCATACAAATAGCAGTGGAGGCATCCCCTGTACCGATCTTACTGGGAGCCACAGGGGAGACAGAGTTGATTAGAGCAGACCGAACCTTTTTCGGAGTGGTGTGCCTGGTAGCAAAAAGAGACATTATGACAGAGTGGAAATCGGAAAGAGCACTGGCACTCGCCAAATGGAGGCGGGGTGTAAACTGGTGCGCACAGTGCGAAAAGCTAGTGTACGAGGCGAGGGGGTGCCCTAACAAATACAATAGAGTATGGGGGAAGTGGAAGAACACGCTGGGCAACTAACCCATCTGCGACAGCTGAACTCATGGAAAATCCTCATCCCCGAGCAAAATCTTATGGAAGGGGGGAGAAAGTTAGTCCAAGGCACAATCTTGTGGGTGGAGGGAACCATACCTCAGTTACACTACCACTCAAAAATCTTTCTCATTCGTTGCAACACTGAGGACTACTGACTCCGATCTCTTTGAGTGTGTATACTCAATGTTCACTTACCCCATGGGGGCCGACAGGACGAGAGACGTATTCAGGTTAATGGTGCCATTTTATTTACGTTTGTATTTGTGTTATTTCTTTTCGTTCTCCCTAAAATCAATAAAAATTCTTTATAAAAAAAAAAAAAAAAAAACAAGGCTGACCTTAATTAGATTTATGAGACTTTATTGAAACAGCACTCAGCTCAACGTAATACGCCCTTTACCAGCCAGCCACAACTGTTGCTGTAAGGAACTCTCGTTCAGCTAAACACCAAAGCAAAAACACTAACCTGACATTCCAAACATGCTAGAGGATGCACAGATTTTCCCTTATCTTGCTGGAGTCAGGTAGGCAAGGTGAAGAATAGTGAATTGATTATACCGGGATCCTGCATTACAAGAGACTGTGGGAGTGGTAAAATAGTTCATCCCACTTTTTCTGAATAAAAGGGTGACCTATATCATCCTTCCTTTTCTTGCAAAAGTTTGCCAAAGGATCCGTCGAACGATCTGGTATGGCTCTAACTAGCCAGGATATTAGTCTCACCCAAGCCAATAGGAAACATTGTTTCACCCAGTGGATGGGTTGGAGGCCCAGTATCGGTTATCCCCCATAAGGAGCTTAAAGTCAGGTTAAGGAGCTTATGTGTGAAAAAAGTAGCCTGCCAGCAAGCCAAACTGTTTAACTAGTTTGTCAAATAGGACCAAAACACCATCTTGGAATAGATCACCCACACAATCGATTCCGGAATTCTCACATGTTTAACATGTTCTGTCTGTGACACTCATCCTGAAGGTGTGGATAATTTCCAAGGGGTTCATGTGTATATGTTAGGTTACTTGGAGAGACGTTTTGGGCTCTGAGATTGCTGAGCATGACAGCTTATTTGAGGGTCTTGGCAAAAGAGATCTGGATAAAATGTTTTTTTCTGAAATAGATTTAATGTTCCCTATTTACCAGTGTCTCCCACCTCAAGTACATGACGCATGACGACCAGCAAGCCAGCAGGCAGGCCATTGAAGCTGGGTGCAAGGTAATAATGCCCGAAACCTGGAGCACCATAACTACCGTGGTGTGGAGGAAGTTTCTGCTTAGCTAAAGCAACCCAGTGTCTTCCATTATTCCAAAATTCACACAATCACCCATTGTGCCATTTAAGAGCTGCAACACAATATGAATTAGGAGGTGGGAAAATAATAATCACTCTAGCGTTAATATTTTGATACAACCTACTTGACTCTTAACGGTCAAGGGAAGACACTCCAAAACATAACTTGGGATCTAAGTAAGGCTATAATTCAACTTATATTACAAATCAATCAAGTTTTTGTTAGTATGGTATACATTCATACAGAGGTAACCGAAAGTCAAGGGCTCCCATGTGACCAGCTGCTCGTTTATAACTATGTGATATTTGGGGCAACTAGGACTAATGAGGAATAAGCAGGATTTTAACCAGCTGACCCCAAAGCATGAGGCTTTTATTTAGGTATTTAGTACTTGTTTTCACAGTCGATATGCCAAAACAAATGCCTTTGAAATAGATTAACAGAAGGACACCATATGGGTTTCATTATGTAGTGGGATGCCCCAATCTCGACCTATCTGCTGAAGGTGGAAGGCCAAACACTCATTCACCATTACAAATAACAGGGGTAAAAGCAGACACCTCTGTTATGTTCCCCACCTTACGGGAATGGTAGTGGAGTGAAGTTGGCCAATTCTAACTCTGACAATTAGGTGGGTGCATAGTAATCTGATCATGTATATCAACTTGCAGTCTAGTCCAGACTTCTGTAGAACAATGAACATGCAGTCCCAGCCTATCATGTTGAAGGCTTTTTCTAGTCCAGCACCAGAAAAGTAGCAAAGGACCCGTGAGAAGGCACTACATGATCCTATCAAAATGGAACTGGTGTCTATGATTATTGTATAGTGCTACCTCACTTTCATTACTGTACCCTTATCACTGCTCTGGTCATGTTTCAATGCTTGGGCAGCTTTTCTGCTCAATAAAGATGGTTTCCACCTGATCTCCTCAGTATAGCCCAATCTTCTAGTTGTCATGGGAACTTGGCTACTTTAGTATTGTTTGGGCTATAACTTCATGCCAAACCAAAATCTCTTCCCTCATTGGTTTCAAAGTCCTCCTTTTGGGTGCTTCTTCACTGAATTCAGTATATATGCCACATTCTGCCCTGACTTCGCCAATTGTCTGTACCTCATCCTCATCCTAATAATGTTCTTCAGGTGCTCTCATTGTTGCTCTACAGTGGCTCAGTGATTATTTTGCAATACAATTATTTCTGCTAAGAGAACATCTTAATTTTCATAATGGCAGAGAAGTAACAAAAAGAAAGGAAGCCGAGTATGAAGAGAATGAATGCAGGAGCACCAATCAAGGGTTCCCCAGTCAAACCTATAACTGACCCCACAGACACCATGGAAACAATATTTAAAACATATGAGGAAGTTCATGACCTAGTCAAATTGACTAAAACCAGTGTGGATGCAATGCAACCAGATATCACAATTAATTAATCTCACCATCTACTGGATAAGTCATTCTCACAACAAAAAAGGCATATCTGACTTGGAGGATTGACATAGGAGGAGCAATCAATTTATTTTTGGACTACCAGAAGGCTCAGAAAGTCAGCACCCTCAATGCTTGTAACACTTTTCAATAAATCTGGATTGCCCAAATGACTGGTCTACCCTTTAAAAGGGTCTTTGAAATGGAAAGGGCCCATAGGGTTCCGACAAAACCAATTCGTATAGGAAATCCCTGAGGCCAACAGTACCTAAGCCCCCCAGATTAAAGCATACAGAACTGATACCCAACTATATGAGGAAAAACAAACACTTACTCTGGAAAGGCAATAAAATATATATCTTCCATGGCTACTTGAAATCTATGGTGGACAGTAGGAATGCCTGTTTTGTTTAGCTTTGCAACCAAGACTCAGAGTCTGAAATGTAGAACTCTCCTGTGCAGGTCCATCAATGTTTCATGTTTCCCTGAATGATTCCTCATGTATCTTTTTGTCTGGTGATGAACAGAGGAATGTCTTGTATGAACTACAAGAGTTGGACGTGGGTGCGTCCATTCTAAAACCCAGTTTGATCAGGGAGGATTATAGCTATTGGGATCTGATGTTCTGCTTGAATCATTTTATGAATGTTTTTGTGTGTTCTCTAGTTTTTTCTTTGTTTGAAACTTGTTGTTCAGGAAATATGACTCTGTTTCATTTCTTACTCACTTTCTCTCTCTTTCATTTGCTACTGTTCCTCTCTTGTTCAGCTCCCGGGTGATAATAGTGCTATCTATGTATAGAGTAATATAACTACTCTCTAAGGTACTGCACCTCATTTCAACTTCTAAGTGACAACTCTTTTTTTCAGATTCTCAGGTAGATGAATTTGAATAATAATATCCACTGCTTCAAAATATGGCTCAGTTTAAAAATAATCTCTCCATTCTTTCATTAAACACGAAAGGTCTTAACCAACCAATTAAGAGACGCAAATTCAATGATTAGCTCTACAATATGAAAGACTTTACTCCAAGAAAGTAAAGTTCAAGATAAAGAAGCTACATTCTTTTGTAAATAATTGGGTATGTGATACAGCTAGCTCTCCAGTGATTGTAAAGAACAATGGTGCTCTAACCATAGTTGCCACGAAAGCTAATGTCTCTATCATATTCAACAAGTCAGGTGCTGATGGTAGATGGATACTCTATCAAATGTGTTAAGAAGGCAACACCTCCTACTTTATTAACATGTATGCACTAAATGGTGACCACCAAGACTCTTGGAGGGATTTGGTTACTAATATGATTTTCATACTTCATAATATATTGAGTCTATTTGGGGGAGGCTTCAACCTTTCCATAGACTGTACTCTTGCTAGAGCCTCGAGATGTAAACACTGACCTCATAAAGCACAAACATTCATGAAGAATCTATGTTCAGGGTTTAATCTAAAAGATGTCTGGCGTCTCAGTGACACCCAGAAACATCTGAATTTACATTTTTCCCTCCCTCCAGCTTTCTTATTCTAGAATAGACTATTTACTGATCTCAGGCACATACACAATATCTCAGTATAATGATCAATCAACCCAGACACATCTCTGATCACGTTTGTATCTTTATGTGCCATATGGGGTGCTCCCCTTAATAAGCACAACCTTTGTAGGCTGAAGGATGAAATTATGAATGTTAATGAACATAGTGACAAAATATGTGTTGACATCCATCAATTTCCTGATTCAAATTCAGTCAGGGATGCCTCTCTCCTGACCAGGTGGTAAGCGTTAAACTCTACTATTAACAAATCCGTTATTAGCACCAGATCATTTATAAAGAAACTGCCCAATAAATCTTTGATACAATTAGAGAAAGAAATCAAACTTCTTGAACTCCAGCACAGGTATTCCACTTCTGATAATTCATTACTAACTAATTTAAACAATAAAAGTATGAATTTAACTGAAAACTCAGTGCAAAAGTAGATGTCTGGATTCAAAAACAGAAAAGCATTAGATTGTGTGGGCCAACCTGACCAGTAAGATGCCTCCCTTCAATTTGAAATTTAAACAAAATAAATCCTTGATCACTAGTATTAAAGACTCAAACCGCAGGACCCAAATTAATCCTGACTAGATAGCAGAAACTTTTGAAAAGGGAAATAATTTTCTCTCCCGAAAAAAACTATAAAATGATTGCCTTTAACAGTATAGAGCAGAGGTCTTCAAACTAGGGGGCCGGCCCTCCTCGGGGGGCCTCAAGTGATCCCAGGGGGGCTCTAGACTCTGGCCAAAAAAAGTATTATACAGATAACAGGCCTTTGTTTTAAGCAGAAACATGTTATTGCATTTTTTAAAAGGTAACAGTACTTAACTGCAGTGTTTAAATAAGTCTAGACATATTTAAACATTGCCATCTTTATAAAATAATTTTGAAAAATTCTGAGGGGGGGCAATGATTTTTATTTTTCAACTGGGGGCGCAGCATCAAAAAGTTTGGAGACCACTGGTATAGAGCATAAAATGCATGCCAAAGTCCTTGCTACTTGATTAGAACATTTGAGTCCTAAATCAAGTCATCCCACTCAAGTTGGTTTTGTCAAAAATACATTATTAAGCAATATTTCCAGAGTTTTTTCTCATGTTATTGAGAACTTTCCTCTGTTAAATTCCCTTGAGGTTGCTGTAGCTCTTGATGATGAGAAGGGCTTTGACAAAGTAGCTATTTTTGAAAGCAGTTATGCATAAATGTAACCTTGGTAAAGACTTTGTTAGAATGTTCATGGCTTTCTATACACATCCCCATGCTAGAGTTCAACTAAATTGCACTTTGTCAGACTATTTTGACTGAAAAAAATAAACCAGACAACGAGGGCCCCTTTACTCCAAACCTGTCAGAGTCACCAGATCCTCAGGGTCTGCGCACGTTCCCAGCATGTCCACCACAAGACAGCTCCTATACTCGGATTAGAATGTCACAGAGTCTAAGAGAGTCCAAGTGGGGAAAAGGGGATTAGGTAGGGAACAACTGGGAAGGAGACCTGTAGGAAACAAAAGGTTAAACACACATAGTATCAAGATTATGTCTCATTAAACTTTTAATAGACTATGATTCTAAGCATTGTCATACTGTAACCATGGATAACTTAAGCATGGACTAAATAACTGGGCCTCAAGACGTCTGGTTACCTGGGAAGAAATTAAGAATGATTAATACAACTTCTCAATGAATCTCTTAATGAAATGTTACACATTGACTAGAAACATAAGCACCCTCTAGAATTATGTCTTCAGAATCAAACATAGTCTTTTTGCATGAGGACAAGGAAATAATCTGAACGTTTTCTGGAACACCATAGGAGTTGTATTAAGGGGCTTATTATGCACATATAATGTAACATCTAGAATTCTAACACTTAATTTTTAAATGCAGAAACATGAATTGCGCACATATGCTGAATTCAACAAGAATATGCAAATGCCAAGAAATGATCGCGCACACTGCAAGTGATCTGAAACATCAAGTTTAATTGCTGGAAATGAATCGCACGTTTTGCCGATTCGAATGTCACCTTGTAAGTGCCAAGAAATGGTTTCGCACAATGAGCATCAAGAGTCACACACAAGGAATGAATTGCGCGTCTTGCTGATTTGAATGCCACAATGTAACTGCCTTGAAATGGGAGCGCACACTGAATATCACAAGTGCAACACAAGAAATGACTCGCGGGTCATGCCGATTCGAAAACTACCATATAAATGCCATAAAATGGTTGCGCACAATAAATATCAAGAATTACACACAAGAAATGAATCATGCGTCTTGCTGCTTCGAGTATAACATGCAAATGCCAGAAAAAAACAAGTGCACATTCACACGCACAAGATAAAATCTTTCATCATGAAAATTAGGCCCAAGAACTCATAAGTCTTCGGGAATGCGATCGGGGCCCAGCCCGACCTCTGTCTTACCACCCTGATCAAGTATCACCAACACAATGAAGGGCAAGGCCTGGAAGATCAAAGTAGGCCTCTGGAACAGGAGCTCAGGAAGTTGCTGCTGCTCTGCACTGGGACCTCTGAATAGTGAGCATGTGGAGCTGGGCTGGCTCCCTTATATAGAGTCTTGGCCCAGCCCACAAACCACACCCAGTCATGCTGCAGAGGAAGCTTCTAGAAGGCCCTGGAAAGCGACCACACCCTGACAAACCCTGACACACTCTGAAAGCCTGCACCTTGAATATAAGTCTTCAGGATTAAACTCTGCAATTCAAAAGGTTAAACAAGAGCACATCAGCATAATGCATGAATTACGTTATCTTGGAAGGGCTGGGTTTTTGCATTCCAGTCGCCCGTAGAGCGTGCACTGCCCTGATGTTGACAGTACTCCCCTCTCCCAGACGCGCTCTAGGGCCTGGCTTGCCTGGATTGAGACGATGAAAATGCCTCACAAGTAGTGGAGCATGAACATCAGATGCGAAAACCCATGAGTTACTTTCAGGACCATAACCTTTCCACAAGATTAAGTATCATAGGTTACGCCCTCTCAGTTTGGAATCCAACACCTTTTTAACTTCGTATTCCACTTCCCCCTGTACTAAAACTGGAGCTGGATGAGGGCGGACCTTCTGGACTGCTTTTTTCAGGAGGAAAGTGTGGAATACTGGATGAATACGTAGTGACCTTGGTAATTGCAGTTTATAGGTCACAGGATTGATTTGCTGAAGGACAGTGTAGGGACCTATGAATCTGGGATTAAACATGTGCTTTTTCTTGAAGTCTATGGGGGTCATTCTGACCCTGGCGGTCTTTGACCGCCAGGGTCGCGAATGACGGAAGCACCACCAACAGGCTGGCGGTGCTTCCAAGCCCATTCTGACCGCAGAGGTAAAGCCGCGGTCAGAAAACCGGGGCCGTCGGTTTCCCGTCATTTTTCCCCCAGCTGGGCGAATCCGCCAGGGCAGCGCTGCAAGCAGCGCTGCCATGGGGATTCTGACCCCCTTACCGCCAGGAAGAGGCTGGCGGTAACGGGTGTCTTGGGGCCCCTGGGGGCCCCTGCACTGCCCATGCCACTGGCATGGGCAGTGCAGGGGCCCCCTAACAGGGCCCCAGCCAGCTTTTCACTGTCTGCCTAGCAGACAGTGAAAAGCGCGACGGGTGCAACTGCACCCGTCACAGGCCCGCAACACCGCCGGCTCCATTCGGAGCCGGCTTTTGTGTTGCAGGCCTCCTTCCCGCTGGGCCGGCGGGCGCTAACATGGTTAGTGCCTGCCGGCCCAGCGGGAAGGTTGGAATGCCGGCAGCGGTCTTTTGGCCGCGTGACGGCCGATTGGCGGTTCCCGCCTGGCGGGCGGCTATAGCCGCCCGCCAGGGTCAGAATGACCGCCTATATGTCTTGTAGAAAGCCACACTTCATCACCTGGTTGATACTGAGGTCTCTCACAATGTTTCTTGTCCTAATGCTTTTTGTATTTTTGTTTGGCCTTTTCTAAATGTTGTTGAATCAATTTCTGGGTTTGGTGAAGGTGTTGAATGGTTTCCGACACAGCTGGTGTAAAAGAACTTTCTTGAGGGATCGTGATGGGCAAGGTGTCAGGATGATAGCCAAACAAGCCAAAAAAGGGTGTAACACCAGTGGAAGTGTGAAATTAGTTATTGTAGGCTAACTCAGCTAACCAGAGCATTGATGTCCAAGAATGAAGTGCTTTTTCAGCGTAAGCACGCATGTATTGCTTCAAAGTCTGATTTAGTCTCTCCGTTTGAGGATGATGGCTACTAGATAGTATGGACATGACGAAGTGTTTTGCACCATGTTTTCCAGAAATTGGAGGCAAATTGTGACCCTCGATTGGAGAGAATCATTTTTGGCAGCCCATGATAACGGACCACTTTATTTAGTAAGATGGTCGCCAGTTCGCTGGAGGTGGGCAATTTCTTACAGGCAATGAAATGTCCATATTTCGTGAGACTATCTACTACCACAACGATTACTGAATGTTGTTGGACCACTGGTAGTCCTGTAATGAAGTCTAAAGAGATGTGTTCCCAAGGTCGACATGGAGTTGGGAGTGGATGCAACAACCCTTTCGGTTTTGAATGACTTGTCTTGATGCGAGCACAGACTACGCAGTCGTTTACCATTGTTTTGACGTCTTTTGTCAGAGTAGGCCACCAAAAGTAGCGTTGGATTAATTCAAGAGTTTTAGGAGTTGCTGGATGACCTGCCATAGGTATTACATGCAACCAATGAAATACTAACTTGCGAAGCTTGGTAGTGGGCACAAACAAGCTAGCATCATGGAAAGGTAGTCCTTGCTTGATTGACCTTATGGGGTCTGCTTGAGCCCATGTCTGCCATTTCTCAATGGTGAAGGAATTACTGATATCTTCAAAAAAATCTTCAGTTTTTATGATACATAGGACTTTGACTGGAGCAATGATAGCTCTGGAGGGCTGGACTGCAGGCACTGCGGTAGACTCTTGGCGGACAAGGCGTCAGCTTTGTGATTGTCTTTACCAGGACGGAAAGTTACCACAAAATCAAATTCATCAAAAAACAACATCCAGCGTAATTGCAGAGGGTCAAAAGTCTGGCTGAACTTATGAACTGGAGATTGCAATGATCAGTATATACTGTGACAATGTATTTGGCACCCAATAAATGATGTCTCCATTCTTTAAAGGCGTCATAAATCACCAGAAGCTCTTTCTCCGCAATGACCTAGACCTGTTCGGCTTCGTTCAGCTTACAAGACATGAAAGCTACAGGATGAAGTTGGCCAGTGTCTTTGCTTCGTTGTGACAAGACTGCACCAATTGCCACATCTGAGGCATCGGCTTCCACTATGATAGGACGATCCACATCAGGGTGACTCAAGGCTGGGGCAGTGGAAAAAGCATCCTTCAAAGTTGAAAAGGCTTGGTCAGCTTCTGGGGACCATACAAATTTTTCTTTCTTTCTCAGTAACTTAGTGATTGGGCCACTGTTTGAGAGAAATGGTTTATAAACCTGCGGTAAAAGTTTGCAAACCCCAGGAAACATCGTACATCTCAAACAGTCTTTAGTTAGTTTGCAATATAAACAGTGCTTTCAAAGAGCTGTGAGAAGTTGCTTGACATGTTGTACATGTTCGTTTTCATTGTCAGAGTAGATCAAAATGTCATCGATGTAGACTATTACAAATATGTTGAGATACTCTCTAAGAACTTCATTCAGGAAAAATTGAAATGCTGCTGGAACATTGCACAGACCAAAATGCATGACGGTGTATTCAAAGAGGCCATATCTTGTCTTGAACGCTGTTTTCCATTCATCGCCCTCTCTCATTCTGACTAAATGATAAGCACATCGTAGATCGAGCTTAGTGTAGATTTTAGCTTTCTTTACTTGTTCCAGCAAGACCGGAATCAGGGGCAAGGGGTATTTATTCTTGATGGTGACATTGTTCAAACCCCTATAGTCAATATAAGTTTGAAGAGCTCCATTTGCTTTAGTGACAAAAAACAAAGGAGAGGCTGCAGGAGACTTAGATGGGCGGATGAAACCATTCTCCAAGAATTGACCTAGATACTTTCGTAAATGTTGGTTTTCATGTTCTGACAGGGCGTATACACGACAGCTGGGAAGTATCGCCCCTGGGATTAGATCAATTTGACAGTCATAAGGTCTATGAGGAGGCAAGTTTTCTGCTTCGTTTTCATTGAATACATTTTCATAGGATGAATACTGCTTGGGCAACTTAACTTCTTTCTCCGCTGCAGTGGCTATGTAAGAGTTGCCAACTTTGGTTACTTGAGACTTTCAGAAGCATTTTTCTTTCCATAGAGCTGAGGAGAATATGACCTTTCCTTCTGCCCAATTAATCTCAGGATTGTGATGAGTTAACCAGGGTAAGCCAAGGATAAATCCATACTGAGGAGCATGGATCACGTCAAGGATGAGTTTCTCTTTATGTTTGTTTCTTTGGTTCTTCCCTTCACAGATCACTGACAAGGGGACAGTCTGAAGAGTTACTGGCCCTCCTGTCAAGAGTTTTCCATCTACTGCTTGTATTATTTCAGGAGTCTTCTTCTCGATGCATGGGATCCCCCAGAATCCACGAGGGCCTTCTTGAAATAGTTCCTTTTCTTTACTTGAAGTTTTATGCCCAGCTTGAGATGTCTAGATTGTGAAGGGTCCACGGTGACACCCAAGAGCAACCCTTCTTTACATCTTGGGTGATTTCGTTTTCCGGCTCGACTTGTGCATTGGCTGCAAGTTTCTTGACAGGACCTTGTTTGCTTTTTGTTTTGATTGGACATTCTTTGGCAAAATGACCCTTGCGCCCGCAATAAAGACATTGTCCATTCTTTCTACGTAGGTCCTTTTCGTCTTGGGTCAGAGGCCTCCTGATTGTTCTGATTTCCATAGGTTCTGGCGTTCTTTCTTTCTGAGTTCTTGATTCTCTATTATCGTGAACACGCCAAAAATATTTCTCAGTCTTTTTGCGTGTTCCCCTTCATTCCGCTAAATGATGATCCAGTCTTAAAACAAGGTTTATCAGGTCTTGACAGTCTGTAGGCTGCAGGTCTATTTGAGCTAGAATATCTGTTAGCTCCTCCTTGAGTCCCTTGTAGAACAGCCCCCTTGCTTTTCTTCAGGCCAGGATGTCTCGGCTACCAGCCGATTAAAGTTAGCTAAATATGACACTAGATCCTGGTTACCTTGTCGCAAGTCTAATAATTCATGATTTGCCGACAATGTCACAGGTCTACGATCAAATACTCTTTCAAACTCACAAACAACATTTTTCCAGTTGTAAAGCAGGGGACTGTCTTTACGCACAAGAGGAATATCCCAGGTAGCTGCATCCCCAGACAGGTATGATAACAGGAAAGCTACTCTGGATTGGGCATCAGGGAAACTGTGTGGTCAGCAGGTAAAATGCAGTTCCACTTGAACCAGGAAAGATTGCGCTTTCAAGGGGTCGCCTGAGAAACGTTCTGGTCGAGCTAGGGGAATGGCGGAAGGAACGTTGAGGGAAATGTTCATAGGAGGATTACCTCCAGAAGCCTGAGAAGAAGGACCAGGTCAAGACGCACCTAAGGGATTTTGTTCCTTCTTCTCTACCTTTTCTTGTAACTGACTCACTCTCTCACCTAGGCGAGCTGCTATATCTTTTGAGGACACCACCTCTGCTCGGAGCTGCATGAAAGCCTTGACTAGCTCGTCCAAGGTGGCCATGCTGAGAACACACGCAAACCAGGAGGATAATTAATTTGTGGGCTCACTATTCTGTCAGAGTCACCAGATCCTCGGGGTCTGCGCACGTTCCCACCACAAGACAGCTCCAATACTCCGATGAGAATGTCACAGAGTCTAAGAGAGTCCAAGTGGGGGAAAATGGATTAGGTAGGGAACAGCTAGGAAGGAGACCTGTAGAAAACAAAAGGTTAAACACACACAGTATCAAGATTATGTCTCATTAAACTTTTAATAGGCTATGATTCTGAGCACTGTCATACTGTAACCATGGATAACTTAAGCATCGACTAAATAACTAGGCCTCAAGACGTCTGGTTACCTGGGAAGAAATTAAGACTGATTAATACAACTTCTCAAGGAATCTCTTAATGAAATGTTACACATTTACTAGAAACATAAGCACCCTCTAGAATTATGTCTTCAGAATCAAACATAGGCCCTCAGTACAACATTGGCGGTAAAAGCCGCTTACCGCGTGAAGAAGACCGCCAACACACCGCAGCGGCATTCCGCCACAGCTATTATGACCCACAGCATGGAATCTGCCAAAATCTAGACACCCACACAAGTCCGCCACACCAAAGGAGGTCAGTGATAAACTGGCGAAAACAAAACCTCCACCATCACTCCAACAGAAATACGCCCACACTATCACAACCCACTAATCCACGCGGCGGTCTTTCAACCGTGGTATTCCATTGGCAGTACACACCGCCGCGATCTAAATACACACACTCTTACAAAACACAACCACATTGGACAATTCAAAATACACACACCTGATACACATACACACACCACTCCCACACACCAAATACAATATAAAGCACACACCTACATCATCCACAAACCCCTACGACCACAACTGAGAAAGAAGCACACAGAGAGACATCACCATCAACAATACTAGCATCCACAGGCACACAACACCATCACCCACATAACTTCCACGTACCTCACACAACACCTCACTACATATCATCACACTTATCACCACACACACCACCCCACACATCACCCACACCACCCCATAGCACGGCAAAGACACCCCAGGTTCTCGGAGGAGGAGCTCAGGGTCATGGTGGAGGAAATTGTCCGGGTAGAGCCACAGCTATTGGATCACAGGTGCAGCACACCTCCATTGCAAGGAAGATGGAGCTATGGCGAAGAATAGTGGACAGGGTCAACACAGTGGGACAGCACCCAAGAAATTCGGATGACATCAGGAAGAGGTGGAATGACCTATGGGGGAAGGTGCGTTCCGTGGTCTGAAGACACCACCTTGCGGTTCAGCGGACTGGCGGCGGACCCCCACCTCCTCCCCCACAACTAACAACATGGGAGGAGCAGGTGTTGGCGATTCTGCATCCTGAGGGCCACGCAGGAGTAGATGGAGGAATGGACTCTGGTAAGTCAAACCTTTACTATTACATCCCCCACCCTACCTGCATGCCATCACATACCCCCACCCTCACCCCCATCACTCCTACTCCTCACAAATGTCCTACTATCACAACCCACTCATCCCAACACTAAGCCCTGCATGCAACAACAAAGCATGGACACCCATCACCAAAACATGGCCACTGCACATACCCATACACACCCCTAAACCACCATCACTCAAGGTCACACACAGGAATGCAAGCACTGGGATACACGGTCACCCACCTATTGCACACCATGGCACACACAGATGTAATAAACATCCTTTTATACCCCTGCAGGACCCCTACCCAACATCACCGGAAAGGAGGGTCCACACATGTCCACACCACCACAGAAGAGGCCCACAGTGATGACAGCAGCTCTGTCCAACTGGATCTAGATGACCAGCCCGGCCCATTGGGGACCTCTGGATAGTCGGTTCCTCTGACACAGTCACAGGCCACTACAGACCTTCCCCCCTCTGGAAACACCAGCACAGCACCCACCTAGCGGGCCCATACCTCTGTCCCCAGGACACGTCAAGCAGCAGTGTGTCCACCACTACAGGGAAACCAGGCTAACCCACCACCCCAACAACAACAGGGACCTGGGGACAGTGGTAGTGGGCACACGGTCCAGGGGACGGAGGCCCAGGAACACAGGGGAACTGGGAGGGCTGCTGTGCGACAGGGGGAGGACAGGCCAAGGGAACCCACTCTCCACAAGGCCCTCTCCTCCATCATGGGAGCCTACCACCACTCCCAGGAGACGATGGCAACAGTACTGGCCAAGTTTCAGGAGACACAGTGCCTGCAGGAGGAACAGTATTTGGGCTTCAAGGAGGAACTCAGAACCATCAATTCCACTCTGGGCACCATCGTAGGGGTGCTGAAGGAAGTACTCAACACCAGGAGGGACACTGTGGCACTTCAAGGGGCCCCTGACACTAGCCTGGACGATGAACTGCCCACCACCTCTGCCGGCGCTAGTGGACAGGAGGCACTGCCACAAGACCACCACACCAGCACCCCACCCCCTGCAGAGGGAGAACCACCCCACAAACGGTCCCTGAGATCCAGGACAAAGACAGAGAATGATGCCAAGACCCCCGCCATGAAATTAGACCACCCTGAATGTAATCTTTCTGTCCCACTTTGTCACCCTGTCCATCCTCAAACTGCCCCAGCTCCACTTCCTATGCTTGTTTGGGCAATGCACCTGTGAGACTAATAGACTGGACTCTGCCATGGAAATTCCTCCACCATCACCCATCACCATTTTACAACCCCCTCCAATATTGAGCACTTAAATAAACACCCTTGAAGCACAAAACTATCAGGAGTCAGTCTGTGATTTCAAAATAGATGTATTAGCAATTACAGTGGCAAAATGCTCTTTCAATTGTAATTTCAACATACCTATGTCACACAGCTCTAGTCCATGAGGAAACAAAGCAGATGTCACACAGAGGCCCCCACATCTGTGAAATCGTAAGGGAAAGTGACAACTCAGTGACCATACACTGGGTGAAAAGGACAGACAGTAGACAGGTAGTAGTGTTAAAGTACATGTAGTATGCAGATCTGTATTTTTACCTGTGTCTCACTGGAAATATTGCAGGATCACCGAGTTCCTGTTGTACATGTCCTCTTCTTCTGCTTCCTCGTCTTCACTGTCCACAGGCTCCACAGCTGCAACACCACCACCATCTGGACCATCCTCCTGCAGAAAAGGCACCTGTCGTCGCAAAGCTAAGTGAAGCATACAGCAGGCCACGATGATCTGGCACACCTTCTTTGGTGAGTAGAATAGAGATCCACCTGTCATATGGATGCACCGGAACCTGGCCTTCAGGAGGCCGAAGGTCTGCTCTATATTCCGCCGAGTTCGCCCATGGGCCTCATTGTAGCGTTCCTCTGCCCTTGTCCTGGGATTCCTCACTGGGGTCAGTAGCCATGACAGGTTGGAGTAACCAGAGTCACCTGCAAATGGCGAGGGACAACTGTTAGACACACATTAACCTGTAGGGATATCCCCAGACTCAGACAACCATTCCCACTGACTTGCTTCCAGGTGCTCACCTAACAGCCACACACGGTGCCTCTGGAGTTGACCCGTCACATAAGGGATGCTGCTATTCCGCAGGATGTAGGCGTCATGCACTAAGGCAGGGAACATGGCATTAACATAAGAGATGTACTGGTCTGCCAAACACACCATCTGCACATTCATAGAATGATAACTCTTCCGGTTTCTGTACACCTGTTCACTCCTGCGGGGGGTACCAAAGCAACATGGGTCCCATCAATGGCACCTGTGATGTTGGGGATATGCCCCAGGGCATAGAAATCACCTTTCACTGTAGGCAAATCCTCCACCTGAGGGAAAACGATGTAGCTCTGCATGTGTTTCAGCAGGGCAGACAACACTCTGGACAACACGTTGGAAAATGTAGGCTGGGACATACCTGATGCTATGGCCGCTGTTGTTTGAAATGACCCACTTGCAAGGAAATGGAGTACTGACAGCTCCTGCACTTGAGGGGGGATTCCTGTGGGATGGCGGATAGCTGACATCAGGTCTGGGTCCAGCTGGGCACACAGTTCCTGGATTGTGGCACGGTCAACCCTGTAGTTGATGATCACATGTCTTTCCTCCATTGTCGACAGGTCCACCAGCGGTCTGTACACCGGAGGATGCCGCCATCTCCTCACATGTCCCAGCGGACGGTGCCTATGAAGGACAACAGCGAGCACAGAGTCAACCAACTCAGAGGTACGTACCCACAGCTTACACAGAACACGAATCATAATCCGAAAATTGGCCTGTATGTGTGTTGAGGCTAGGCATAGGTATGTGTGATGCAGTTAAAAATTAAGAATGTGGGTCCCTGAAATGGCGGCTGCCTGACCTGTAAAGTGGGACAATGGGATGTGAGGTATCTGTGCTGGCGTTGTACACCGTCGCTGTAGGCGGTCGAAGGCTGCGGCACAATGCTGCATTGGTTAACATTGGACCCTACGGGTCCCAGGAGCCAATGATGACATACGCCGGCGGTGACGGTACGCACCGCTGCGGACGTGACCACCATTTTCTATCTGTTCAATCACTCGATACCTGATCTTCGATAGGAGAGGACCTGCACTGCAAGTGCTGCTGTGACCTCGGTCTGGAAGTGACAATGGCTCCAGTGTTTGGGGAAAGGGCCCCTGCCTTCACATTGGAGGAGTTGGAGAAACTCGTGGATGGGGTCCTCCCCCAGTACATGCTACTCTACAGTCCTCCAGACAAACAGGTAAGTACACTGGGAGCATGCTGTATGGGCTATGCCTGTGTGGAGTGGGGTGGATGAAAGATGGGGGCGAAGATCGAGGCGTGCATGAAACGACGATGAGTGCATATGCCACATGGCAAGGGTAGGGATGGGGGCCAATGACTGTGACGGTGCATTTGGTAATAACTTTTCTTTTCCCCCTATACAATTCATGTAGATCAGCACCCACCAGAAAAAATATATTTGGCGTGCCATCGCCAAGGACGTCCGGACCCTGGTGGTCTACCACAGACAGAGCACCCACTGCCGTAAGAGATGGGAGGACATTCGCCGCTGGAGCAAGAAGACGGCGGAGGCCCAGCTGGGGATGGCCTCCCAACGTGGGAGGGGTCCCCGTCGCACCATGACCCCCCTGATGTTCAGGATCCTGGTGGTGGCGTACCCGGAGTAGGATGGGCGCTTGTGGGCATCACAGCAGCCACAAGGGGGTGAGTACACTCTCATCCTGCTGATTTTGCGCGCAGTGGAGTTGTCTGGGTGGGGGAGGTGGGCTGTGGGTTTCCCTAGGCCAGGGCGAGTTTAGTAGGCAAGGTCCCCTTGCTCTGGCAGACCCTGTGGCAGCCCACCCCAACTGTGTACAGTGCCAAATACACCTAGTCATGCTCCTGTGTCATACATGTGTGCAGATGTCATCCATAGCCTTGTAGGCCATGTCCCAGGGATTGAACAATGGAGCCCAAGTGCGCAGCATAGTGCAGGGGGCTTCTGTGTCTGTTGTGTCCGCCAACTGTAGCGGTAATACATACACTCAACATGTCTTTCTTCTGTCTTACCCCGCCCTTTTTGTGGTCTCCCTGTTCTTGTATGCAATAGCATCATCAGGCGGAGGAGCAGTGGTACCGGAGCAGGAGGGAGCTGCATCCCACATGGCCCTGGAGGATGAGACAACGGACTCGGAGTTCACCAGTGGGACGGAGGGCGAGGTGAGCTCCACGGCGGGGGCAGGAGCTGACACCAGTGACACGGACTTGTCCTCTGATGGGAGCTCCCTTGTGGTGGCGGCAACATCCGTGCCCCCGCATCTACAGGTACAGCCGCCACCCCCCCTACCAGCACCGCCCTCCCAGCAGCCCCTCAGCCTTTGCCCCGTGCCCGCTCACCTAGGAGGGTGGGCATCACCTTTGCCCCAGGCACCTCAGGCCCTGCCCAAGTCACCCCTGCTGTCCTCAGTGAGGAGGCCATTGCCCTCCTCAGGTTCCTCACTGTTGGGCAGTCTACCATTTTTGAATGCCATCCAGTTGTAGAAGGCAGTTGCAACAAACAAATGCATTCCTGGAGGGCATTCATTCTGGTCAGGTGGCCCTTCAGTGAACTTTTCAGACTCTGGCCTCAGCACTGATGGCAGCTATTGTCCCGGTCTCTAGCCTCCCCCCTCCAACTTCCTCCACCCAGACCCAATCCCCTCTACCTCAGCCTATCCCAAGAACACCTTCAGACCAGCATGCACACATGTCAACACACAAGGGAAGCTCTGGCAAACATAAGCACCACACATCCCACAGGCACTCACGCATGCATCACACACATGCAGACACACCAACATCCACTGCCTCCACTGTGTCCCCCCTCCTCCTCGTCTCCCTCCTCCCTCCCAGTCTCGTCTACACTCACACCGGCATGAACTACATCTACAGCCACAACTGCCATCACCAGCACACACACCACTACACCCCGCTCACGTGCAGTCACCACCCCGACTTCCATTCACACGTCCCCTGTGTCCTCTCCCAGTGTGTCTGTGACGCCACCTCCCAAGATACACAAACGCAGGCACACACCCACCCAACAGCCATCCACCTCACAACAGCCTCCAGCGCATGCACCTTCACCCAAAGTCACCAAACAAACACCTCCTACAACCACAACCTCTTCCTCCACTCCCAAACCCCCTCCAGCTACTCGTCCCCGTGTTTCCCAAAAACTTTTCCTGTCCACCCTTGACCTCTTTCCCACACCTCCCCCACCCCGTCCGTCTCCTAGGGCCAGACTCTCCAGGTCACAACCTAGCACCTCAGCCACAACATCTCCGGGACCAGTGGTGCCTGTAGTCACCGGAATCTGGAGTGCACTGGCCACCAGGGCAGCCAGTGTGGCACGGAGCCACAACACTGACAGTCCCCCACCTGTGAAGCATAAAAGGATGGCCAGTGCTCGACGGGAGAGGTGGAAGACTCCAGCCACCAAAGCCGCTCCCAGGGGTACAGGTTGGAGTGTGGAGTCAGCTGCGACACCTTCCAAGGTGGGGAAGGGCCACAAGAAAGTCAGCGGGTTGGGAAGAGCAGCACGGCGGAGAAGACCGCCATCATCCCCGCTGCCCAGGAGGCCAGCACCTGCCCTGCTGCCCAAGAGGCCACAGCCATCATCCCTGCTGCCCAGGAGGCCACCACCATCATCCCCGCTGCCCAGGAGGCCACCGCCAGCACCTGCACTGCTGCCCAAGAGGCCACCGCCACCAGCCCCGCTGGGCCAGAGAGGACCGCCAGCACCAGCCCCGCTGGGCCAGAGAGGACCGTCAGCACCAGCCCCGTTGGGCCAGACACGACCGCCAGCACCAGCCTCTATGGGCCAGACACGACCGCCAGCACCAGCCCGCTGGGCCATGAAGGACCACCAGCAGCTGAGTCACTGCAAAGGACCCCGCCGCAACAAGCACCGCTGAACAGGGCACCATCGCCACATGCACTGCTGGCCCATGAGCGCCAAGGGCACTGACGCTACGGAGTCCGTCACGAGCAGGATGAAGCACTCTGGGCACCAAGCCCCCTCCAGAACCAGTGGGGAGATACATCCACTACCTCAGTCTTTGGCAGGATGAAGCACTCTGGGCACCAAGCCCCCTCCAGGACCAGTGGAGAATGACATCAACTACCTCAGTCCTTGGCAGGATGAAGCACTCTGGGCACCAAGCCCCCACCAAAACCAGTGGAAAAAGACATCCACTACCTCAGTCTTTGGCAGGATGAAGCACTCTTGGCACCAAACCCCCTCCAGAACCAGTGGAGACTGTCATCCACTTGAGAGACTGTGGCTTTGCACTCCCCAGGATACAGCAGTGGACAAACCACCCACTGTAGAGACTTGAGAGACTGTGGCTTTGCACTCCCCAGGATTAAAGAGTGGGCAAACCACCCACTGTAGAGACTTGAGAGACTGTGGCTTTGCACTCCCCAGGAATGAACAGTGGGCAAACCACCCACTGTAGAGACTTAAGAGACTGTGGCTTTGCACTCCCCAGGATTGAAAAGTGAGCAAACCACCCACTGTAGAGACTTGAGAGACTGTGGCTTTGCACTCAACAGGATACAGCAGTGGGCAAACAACCCACTGTAGAGACTTGAGAGACTGTGGCTTTGCACTCCCCAGGATTGAACAGTGGGCAACCCACCCACTGTAGAGACTTGAGAGACTGTGGCTTTGCACTCGCCAGGATACAGCAGTGGGCAAACCACCCACTGTAGAGACTTGAGAGACTGTGGCTTTGCACTCCCCAGGATTGAAGAGTGGGCAAACCACCCACTGTAGAGACTTGAGAGACTGTGGCTTTGCACTCCCCAGGACTGAACAGTGGGCAAACTACCCACTGTAGAGACTTAAGAGACTGTGGCTTTGCACTCCCCAGGATTGAAGAGTGAGCAAACCACCCACTGTAGAGACTTGAGAGACTGTAGCTTTGCACTCCCCAGGATACAGCAGTGGGCAAACCACCCACTGTAGAGACTTGAGAGACTGTGGCTTTGCACTCCCCAGGATTGAACAGTGGGCAAACCACCCACTGTAGAGACTTGAGAGACTGTGGCTTTGCACTCCCCAGGATACAGCAGTGGGCAAACCACCCACTGTAGAGACTCGAGAGACTGTGGCTTTGCACTCCCCAGGATACAGCAGTGGGCAAACCACCCACTGTAGAGACTTGAGAGACTGTGGCTTTGCACTCCCCAGGATTGAACAGTGGGCATGTGGCCCCCTCGTGGATTTGGCATCGTGGACTCAACCGGCTGAGGTGCCTCCCTTCCCTCCCCCTGAGGTGCCTGTTTTATTGCTATCTGATGCCCCTGCAGTGTTCTCTCCGTCATGGTCGGGGATCTTGTATGGGCCTCGCCCATACCGTGTGGGCCTAGTGTTCCACTGACTTCAATTGGGCACTAACTGGACTACTATTCTTGGTGTATATTTTGTTTATAGTGTATATATGTATATTTTTGCTTACTGGATTTTAATATATTACAATGGTTACACTCATTTGCTTTGGTCTTTGCATTCTTCCGGTGGGATTGGGGGTGTAACTGTAATGTATCATGCTGTATTAGTGTGTGTGTTGTAGTGGGTGAGGGTGGGGGTGTTGCGTGGTTGCGTGTGTGTGTCCCTGTTTTTTCCCTCCCCCTCCCCTGTGTCGTAGGTGCAGTACTCACTGTGGTTTTCGCCGCCGGCATTCATGCTCTTGGTAGAGGAGCAAGAAGATAAGGGCTAGCAGGTTCTGCAGCTCTGGTTCCATGGCGTCCTGGTTCCCCGTGGGGTTTGTAGAGGTGAGCGTTTTCCCTTCGAAGTCCTGTTTCCGCCATGTTTTTGTCCGTGGTGAATCCGCCCCGGAAAAGGTGGCGGATTGGTAGGTTGTGATACTGTGGGCGGTACTGTGTCCTCCGCCTGTCTGTTGGCGGTGGCCGCCAAGCTGTTTTTTTTTGTACCGCTGTGGCGGTCGGAATGTTAAAGTGGCTGTCTTTGTTGCCGGTTTCGGCCACCGTCGTAATTTCATTTTTTTTACCGCCAGTCTGTTGTCGGTTTTACCGCCGCTTTAACACCGTCCGCCAGGGTTGTAATGATCGCCATAGTCTTTTTGCATGAGGACAAGGAAATAATCTGAATGTTTTCTGGAACACCATAGGAGTTGTATTAAGGGGTTTATTATGCACTTATAATGTAACATCTAGAATTCTAACACTTAGGCGGTCATTACAACATTGGCGGTAAAAGCCGCTTACCGCCGTGCAGAAGACCGCCAACACACCGCCGCATCCGCGGAAATCCGCCACAGCCATTATGACCCACAGCACGGAATTATCCAATATTCAGACACCCACACAAGTCCGCCACACCAAAGGTCAGTGATAAACTGGCGAAAACAAAACCTCCACCGTCACTCCAACAGAAATACGCCCACACTATCACGACCCACGAATCCACGCGGCGGTCTTTCAACCGCGGTATTCCATTGGCAGTACACACCGCCGCGCTCTAAATACACACACTCTTACAAAACACAACCACATTGGACAACTCGAAATACACACACCTGATACACATACACACACCACTCCCACACACCAAATACAATATAAAACACACACCTACATCACCCACAAACCCCCCCGACCACAACTGAGAAAGAAGCTCACAGAGAGACATCACCATCAACAATACTAGCATCCACAGGCACACAACACCATCACCTACATAACTTCCACGCACCTCACACAACACCCCACTACATATCAGCACACTTATCACCACACACACCACCCCACACATCACCCACACCACCCCATGGCACGGCAAAGACACCCCAGGTTCTCGGAGGAGGAGCTCAGGGTCATGGTGGAGGAAATCGTCCGGTTAGAGCCACAGCTATTGGATCACAGGAGCAGCACACCTCCATTACAAGGAAGATGGAGCTATGGACAGGGTTAACGCAGTGGGACAGCACCAACGAAATCGGGATGACATCAGGAAGAGATGGAATGACCTATTGGGGAAGGTGCGTTCCGTGGTCTCAAGACACCACCTTGCGGTTCAGCGGACTGGCGGCGGACCCCCACCTTCTCCCCCACAACTAACAACATGGGAGGAGCAGGTCTTGGCAATTCTGCATCCTGAGGGCCTCGCAGGAGTAGCAGGAGGAATGGACTTTTTTTAAAATGCAAAAACATGAATTGCGCACATTGCTGAATTCAACAAGAATATGCAAATGCCATGAAATGATCGCGCACACTGCAAGCGATCTGAAACATCAAGTTTAATTGCGGGAAATGAATCGCGCGTTTTGCCGATTCGAACGTCACCTAGTAAGTGCCAAGAAATGGTTGCGCACAATGAGCATCAAGAGTTACACACAAGGAATGACTCGCGTGCCTTGCCGATTCGAATGCCACCATGTAAATGCCATGAAATTGTAGCGTACAATGAATATCATGAGTTAAGCACAAGAAATGAATCGCGCGTCTTGCCGATTCGAAAGCCAACATGTAAATACCATAAAATGGTAGCGCACACTGAATATCACAAGTTCAACAGAAGAAATGAATTGCGCGTCTTGCCGATTAAAAAACCACCATATAAATGGCATGAAATGTTAGCGCACACTGAATACCACGAGTTAAACACAAGAAATTAATTGCGCGTCTTGCTGATTCGAATGCCATCATGTGAATACCAAGAAATGGTAGCGCACAATGAATATCAAGAATTACACACAAGAAATTAATCATGCGTCATGCTAATTCGAGTATCAACATGCAAATGCCAGAAAAAACCAAGCGCACATTTACACACACAAGATCAAATCTTTCATCATGAAAATTAGGCCCAAGAACTCGAAAGCCTTCGAGAACGGGATCGGGGGCCCAGCCCGACCTCCGTCTTACCGCCCTGATCAAGGATCACCAACACAATGAAGGGCAAGGCATGGAAGATCAAAGTAGGCCTCCGGAACAGGAGCTCAGGAAGTTGCTGCTGCTCTGCACCAGGACCTCTGAACAGTGAGCATGCGGCACTGGGCTGGCATCCTTATATAGAGTCTTGGCCCAACCCACAAACCACACCCAGTCATGCTGCAGAGGAAGCTTCTAGAAGGTCCTAGAAAGGGACCATACCCTGACACACTCTGAAAGCCTGCAGCAATACATTGCAAATGAACAGTATTTATAAGCACCTTGAAAATAAGTCTTCAGGATTAAACTCTGCAATGCAAAAGGTTAAACAACAGCACATCAGCATAATACATGAATTACGTTATCTTGGAAGTGCTGGGTTTTTGCATTCCAGTCGCCGGTGAGCGCACACGGCCCAGATGTTGACAAAACCCTTATTACAAGCAATTAGGGTGAATAAAGACATTGGTAGTATGGATGGTAATCATGTGGTGAAGGCAGATGCTTACACTGACGATATATTGTTTTTTACAGAAAGTGTGGGAAACTCTATTCTAGCCTTGTCTAGCATGATTGAAGGTGTTGTGAGATTATTTTAGCAGCTTTTTCTGTGCATTCAAATAGTTACAATCCATTTTGTTTTCCGAGTAGAAGCTCTCTTCTATTGGGATGTTTTATTTTCCTTTATCTCATGCAGTTGTTAGAAAATAAACTGATTTTTATTGCTTTTACTCTGGCATTCTCGTTCTGTGCTTTGCTCAAGGGTGCCTCCAATATGTTGTTGCCACAGCATATTGGAGGCAGCTTGGAACACCACAATCTCTGCCAATTCACAGAAACATATGTGTTTGCACATTAGGGCATTTTTCCTTGAGCACCAGCTGTTTTAGTATAAAACATATCTGTGCCCCCTATACGTTAAAGGGAGAGTTCCAGCCATAAACATTGCCACTACATGCTGTCGCTGAGTTACAGCTGTTTACTGAGACTTGATGCCTTTTCCAACTACCTGAGAGAGGACTCTCAGTAGACCGACAGCCCTCTTCGCTACTACCATATTCAGGTATGGGAGATTATGTCTTCCTAGGGATCCTGAAGGGCGGAGTAGGGCCAACACTGCTGTGCTGTAATATAGTACTTTAATAGCATAGGTAAGAATTCCAAAACCTAGCATTCTCCCACTATGGTGGGAATTTTCTTATGCTTCACTTTCTTTGTCACCACATTGGTATTATTAAGTTTTATCATCCTAATCATTGCAATACATGTCATTTTATCTAAAACGTGATTGATTCAATAAAATATTTTGAACCAACTTCTGCTTCTGTTTGTCTTTGCTTGAATGAGACAAATGTAACTGAGAGAAAAGGAGGAGATCTGTTACACCACAATTTCCCCTTCGAAATCAGAATGTCATGTGCACGGCTGCCACAAATCACTGCCACCTTTAGTGCTGGTGAGGTACTGCTAGCTGACCGAAAGGGTGAAGCCAACTGTTATCACAAGGTGTGGAAATGAACTCAGTTTCCCCCAGCTGGTGATGATGTCACCCACATCCAGCAGTCTTATTGGTACAATGAGAGCCAACACATCAAAATATTATCCCAAGTTTGAGGGTATACTTTAAATAGGGACAAATTATATACAGATATTAAATTGAGAAACATGTAGATCATCCCAACACTTGGGGGGTGGGTTAAATTGGCTGACTTTACCTTATACTACTCAGGATTTCTTTTCAAGCAGAGCTCTAGATGGTTATCACAATTGGAAGAATATCACCAATCCTGCTAGAGACAGAGGAACAGATTATACAACACTCCAGTTTGATTTATTTTCAATCATCCATGATGACATTGTATCTGTCGAACGATCTAATGGTTCCCCTGGTCTCCCTGGTCCCAGTGACTCCATAATACTTAATCTCAAAAATCCCCATTTGGTAGCAGGCCTTTTGGAAATGGAAGCACGGACCACAAGTAGGAAGCCTTCAGCAATTTTTCTTCAGCTAGCTGTCCTACTGCCAGCCACATGCTTCCAAATTCTTCCATTCGAACAGCCAATTTGGTCCCGAACCACTCTATAAATATTCAAGATTCAAGACCAATAGGCCTCCAGGCTCAGAGAGATCCACTACCTGATCTAGCCTCTATGACCAGTTCCGGTCCTGTCTCAAGGGCCCAAACAGTACACGATCCCGGGGCTACTTCGGACATTGACTGACCATGTCTTACCAACTCTTGCTCTCCCACTTTAAGTCCAGTCTCAGCGGCTATGAACTTTCCATATAATCCACCTAGCCCGGGCGTTTTTCTTCCACTGGATCTACAACCTGGAACTACTAATAAAGCCACAAATTCATCTAAGGCGAATCCTGTTGCCAGCTATGTTCAAGCTGATACTATTACGAACTTAAACATCTCTATCGCCCAGGACACAGCAAAACTCTTGTCCTGGAATGTTGCTGGTATTAACAGCAAACTCGTTGACATTGAGTGGGGGGCATTTGTCGAAAATTTTAATGTCTGCATGTTCCAGGAAACATGGGCAACACATTGCACGTACAAACAAGGGTATAGCTCTTTTTTTAAACCTGCTAAGCCATCTTCAGCTAGTAGGGCGGCAGGGGGTCTAACCACATGGGTAAAATCTACAGTGCTGAGAGGTATAAAGGAGATATATGTGGATTCTTATGACATTTTGGCTGTTGCCATCCACCCAGTCTCAGGCTCTCCTGTCCTTTGTGTAAACATCTACAGTAGGTCGGGACCCTCCAATCACCGCTCTCCCACTATCGAGCTATTGAATACCTTAATCCCAGACCTCCGTCTTAAATATCATATTATAATAGCTGGTGACTTTAATGTTCTACTTGAACTTAATGCAGACCACATAGAGGTCATGCAGCTTGAAGACAGTGTATGGAATATCCCTTCTCCCTTGATTTCTCACTCCTTCCAGCAAAATTCATATAAACCATGTGCCAGGGCCACACAGATAGTGGATCTTATGATATCCCACGGCCTCCGTTTTGGCAATGGCCGCTTCCCAGCGGACACTCCTGCCAGACCAACCTTTTTTAGGGGCTCATACAGCAACAAACTGGATTATATTTTTTTCGACCTAAGAGTTTGGCACCATATTCTAGATGTGGAGGTGGGCAACCCACATACTAGCGATCATGCTCCCCTCCAGATCACGTACAAGAGACCTCTCCTCGCAGGGGTCGTGCTTCCCCCTGTCTCCTCCACTGCTATGGAGTTGTCTAGTAATAGGCGTACAGTCAGATGGGACTCCTTTGTGCAATCAAACAAGCTTCGAGGAAATTTGTGTGCCTTAACCTCTTCCCATCAGTTATTTGACGTCAATCTTATTCTGGCTCCAACAGAAGTACTGCCTCTCCACCTGGACCTTTTTGCTACCTTGAAAGAGCTGTTTACTAAACGCCCTAGGCCATTGACTATCTCTTGCATCCAACCTCACACTAAATGGTTTAACAAGAGGTGTAGGGAGGCTAAAAATACTTTGGCCAACGCGTTAAGGACTAAGGATAGATCAGGTATTATCAATGCTAGACGCCATTATGCCTCTACTTGTAATAAAAGCAAACTTGAGTACGAAGAGGGGCTATGGAGCAATCTACTTGAGGAAGCTACTGTCCATGACTCCAAACGGTTCTGGCTTCTAGTCTCCTGCGGCGATCAGAACTGAGCACCTTACCTGGAGTCCTATATCCCTCTTGACATTTGGCTCTCCTATTTTAAGGAACTGTATGGCCCTCCTCTGGCCAGTCATATTCCTGACATAACCTTGGGGGAGCTAACAACTCTCGATGAGCCCACGTCCTTCTTGCCTCCCTTCTCATTGAACGAAACTGTGCTGGCCATCGCTGCTCAGAAAGCAGCGAAAGCCCCTGGGTTGGATGGGATCCCCTCTGACATGTTTAAAGCGGACCAGAGCACCTGGGGCTCATATATCAACAGGCTTTCTAATGCCATCTTGACTACCAGAATCTATCCTGACTCATGGAAAGAGGCAATCATTGTGCCCATACACAAGAAAGGAGAGAGGAACATCCCGGGTAATTATAGACCTATCAGCCTCCTCGACAACCTCCCAAAAAATTTCTGCCACCAGTTGTTGAGCAGGCTGAATAAGTGGTCAGTTGAAAACCAAATCTTAAATCACCTTCAAGCGGGCTTCAGAGAAAAAATCAGCACAATAGATCAGATATTTTGTTTTATTTCTATCAAATGGAAAGTCGTTGATGTTGACTTAGGCCATCTATATGTAGCATTTGTGGACTTAAAATCGGCCTTTGATCTAGTACCCCGACACAAACTGTGGGAAGTCTTGTCTAAAACTGGAGTCCCCGCGCCCTATCTTAAACATTATTAGAGATCTCTATACTGGCAATCATGGAAGAATCAGATGGGGCCCCTAAGGTGAATTAACTGAAAAATTTCTTACTGCTCGAGGTGTAAGACAAGGCTGCGTGCTTGCCCCTACCTTATTCCTCCTTTTCATAAACGCATGCATCCCTTATCTCATGGAGTGTTCCAACGACTCCCCCAAACTAGAAGGGCAGAAGATTCCCTGCTTTTTATTTGCCGATGACACCCTGCTGATATCTCAAACAGCCACAGGCCTCTCAACCTTGCTTTCAAGATTCATGGATTTTTGTAACGAGCATGGCCTCGAAATAATCGATCAAAAACTAAGTGCATGGTGTTTGGAGATAGAAAAGGCAGAATGCAACAACCTATTTATTTAGAGGGTGCTGCGTTGGAAAGAGTCAGCGACTTTGATTATCTAGGCCTGAAATTAGAAGACTCGCACAAGTGGCAGTGCCATATCCAGAAGGCCACCCTAAGATTGAAACAGCGAGCGAGCGGCATTGTAAGATTCGCAGCTAGATCCCCTAGCTTTGCCATGACGCCCGCTGTGGAAATCTACAAATTACAAGCAAGAGGGGGAGCAATTTATGGAGCCGAATTGTGGGGCCATTGTTGCCTAGATGATTTGACAAAAGTGGAAAACTCTTTCTTAAGGTCACTGCTAAGAGTTCCTTCCAGCACCCCATTGCTCCCAATACGAATGGACCTAAATCTGCCCTCCATCAGCCAGATCGTCGCACTTAGGCCCCTGTTGTACTGGATTCGTTTATGGTCATTAGATTCTCTCACCCACTATAGATGTGCGCTAGCTAACTTGATGGCCAATAACACCAGCTCAAAAATTAAGTGGTGTGTATACGTAGAACGGACCTTCTCACTACTTGGCTTGGGGTCTTCTTGGAAGGACCCGTTATCTATCCCAAAAAATGCAACACAGACATTAAAGGATGCATTTTGGCTCCACGTCCAACTTTCACAACTGTCTGTTGTTTCGCCATCATCCATGACGGGACATTTTTTACATTTTAAATGCCATTATGAATTTGAACAATATATGTATATAGTTTCTTCTACGTTCGCTTGTGCATTATATATTAGATTTAGGGTGGGCTCTCTTCCTTTGCGCACCCTCACATATAAATGGCCTAATTTTAGTTGTTCTTCTAAGACGTGTCCGATGGGTTGTGCCAGAGGAGAATCAATAACCCACATCCTCTTCCAATGCCCTGCATACCGCAAACAAAGAGTCCGTTGGAGCATTCCTTTATGCAGGATAATGGGTTTTAAAAATTGCTTGCTAGCTCTGAGAATTTTTAAATCTGACTTATCTGTTTTAGTGGTTTGTTGTCTGGCAAAATACTTAGAATCAATCTGGCGTATCAGACTGAACACGCTCAAAAAAACAGAGGGAAAACCAATAATGAATGTGGGGAGCAGTCATTGATGAACCTATTTTTGTATGCACCTACTACTTCAATTGGTCTAGACGTATCTCCCCTCTGCTGTTTTTATTTTGTTCTGTCTTAGATACTTTTATACTTTTAAATAGAAATGCCTTTTTTATCTGATATGTTTTGCCAGGTCTGTTTTTGATCTTTTAATACCTACTATGTGCTTTTACGTAAATCTATAAGGTGTGATTTTACAGTAGGGAAATGCTTATGTCCAAACAACTGTTCTTTCTCTCCTGTTCTCTTTCTATTTTAACCGTTTATGACTAAAACTGTCTATTATGTAGCTTGTTGCTCCTTTTTTTTATATGTGATTTGCTTTTATGGTATTTATATTTACCGAAATAAAGCTAATAATGATGATAATGATGATGATTTATTTTTTAATATCTTCAAATATGACTACTTCCCAACTGACATTTTTTACCATTCAAAAAGAATGGTGTTATCTGTTGACACAAAAGCGATCACAAAACGTAAAAATTCCTATCTAGCACTGATTTGGAACAATAGATCTGTCTAAATAGATGATGTGCACATTAATTGGCCCACTTGGAGCACAGGGGGAATATACACCTTTGTTAGAAATGGGGTTTTTGGTTGGCAGTCAGGCTACCCTCTGTCCAAGCAAGAACCCTCACTCTAGTCAGGGTAAGTCACACACAATCCAAAATTAGCCTGTGCCCACCCTCTGGTAGCTTGACACAAGCAGTCAGGCTTAACTTGGAAAGCAATTTGTAAAGTATTTGTGCAATAAATCATACAATACCACCATATAGCACCACAAAAATACACCACACAGCGTTTAGAAAAATATATAATATTTACCAGTATAATTGTAGTTCAAAACGAATAAAGTTGCAATGTGAATTTGTAGAGATTTCACTGAAAAGTGATATAAAGTGTCTTAAGTCTTTAAAAAGCTAACAAAGTCTCTTTCAAGCACAAAGTACCTGGTTTGGAGTGGAAAATCCCCTCAGAGGGCCGCAGAAGAAGAGATACATGGAAAAATGGTGTGTACGTCGTTTTCTCCCCAGCACACATGTACTTGCGTCGTTATTTTTCACACGGGAAGTCGTGTGTCGTTTTCTGGTGCGTGGACAGTCTCTTTCTGTGGATCGCAGTGATTACCAGATGTCCCGGGTCTGTGCGTGGATTCTCTTGCTTGTTTTCCGGCTGTGCGTCGTTCTGTGGGGCTGTGTGTCGAAGTTTCGCTCTCACGACAGGCGTTGCGTCAATTTATCCTCTGGAGGTCGGGCGGCGTTGTCCTTGCGAGGCCGTGCGTCGAAGTTCCGGTCGTCCCGAAGGCGTTGCGTCGATCAGCGTCAGTGTGCAGCGTTTTTCTTGCTGTGGAACAAGCTGTGCGTCGAAAATGTTGGCGCACGGAGCGTCCAAGTGAAAAAGAGAAGTCTTTTTGGTCCTGAGACTTCAGGGAACAGGAGGCAAGCTCTATCCAAGCCCTTGGAGAGCACTTTCACAGCCAGACAAGAGTTCAGCATGGCAGCAGGCCAACAGCAAGGCAGCAGTCCTTTGTAGAAAGTAGACAGGTGAGTCCTTTGAGCAGCCAGGCAGTTCTTCTTGGCAGGAAGTAGTTTCTGGTTCAGGTTTCTTCTCCAGCAAGTGTCTGATGAGGTAGGGCAGAGGCCCTGTTTTATACCCAAATGTGCCTTTGAAGTGGGGGAGACGTCAAAGAGTGCCTAAGAAGTGCACCAGGTCCCCTTTCAGTTCAATCCTGTCTGGCAGGGTCCCAGTAGGGGGTATGGCAGTCCTTTGTGTGAGAGCAGGCCCTCCACCCTCCCAGCCCAGGAAGACCCATTCAAAATGCAGATGTATGCAAGTGAGGCTGAGTACCCTGTGTTTGGGGTGTGTCTGAGTGAATGCACAAGGAGCTGTCAACCAAGCCCAGCCAGACGTGGATTGAAAGGCACAGAAAGATTTAAGTGCAAAGAAATGCTCACTTTCTAAAAGTGGCATTTCTAGAATAGTAATATTAAATCCGACTTCACCAGTCAGCAGGATTTTGTATTACCATTCTGGCCATACTAAATATGACCTTCCTGCTCCTTTCAGATCAGCAGCTGCCACTTCAACAATGTATGAGGGCAGCCCCATTGTTAGCCTATGAATGGAGCAGGCCTCACAGTAGTGTAAAAACGAATTTAGGAGTTTTACACTACCAGGTCATATAACTACACAGGTACATGTCCTGCCTTTTAGCTACACAGCACCCTGCTCTAGGGGTTACCTAGGGCACACATTAGGGGTGACTTATATGTAGAAAAAGGGGAGTTCTAGGCTTGGCAAGTACTTTTAAATGCCAAGTCAAAGGGGCAGTAAAACTGCACACACAGGTCGTGCAATGGCAAGCCTGAGACAAGGTTAAGGGGGCTACTTAAGTGGGTGGCACAACCAGTGCTGCAGGCCCACTAGTAGCATTTAATCTACAGGCCCTAGGCACATATAGTGCACATTACTAGGGACTTATAAGTAAATTAAATAGTCCAATCAGGTATGATCCAAAGTTACCATGTTTAAAAAGGGAGAGAGCATATGCACTTTAGCACTGGTTAGCAGTGGTAAAGTGTGCAGAGTCTAAAAGCCAGCAAAACAGGGTCTGAAAAGCGGAGGGAGGCAGGCAAAAAGTTAGGGGTGACCACCCTAAGGTATGTCAGGTCTAACAACCTTGAATCAATTAGAGTAAAAATAGTCTCTTTCTACTTTTTCAAACCTCCAACATACGTATCACTTACACAACTTAGAATTTTATCAGTTCCTTAAATTGAAGGCCACCACTCGTAAAGCTAATTGTCATATGCATTTCCAGCTATATTGCATCATATATCTTCATATAATTGTAGTGACCATTTGTTTTGGAAAGCTATTTCCTTCTTCTCCAGAAAACTACCACAATTTTGACTTCTACAATACCACATGGAAGCATTCACTTCATCATGTATTAACTGGAAAGAGATTTAGTTGTCTAGGTTTAAATACACATCACACCCTTCCTGTCTCAAACTAAATTCCACTTATTACATAGGACTTTCTAGACTCCCCCACATTGCACAAAATTAACTTACAAAATAGTCCAGTATGTTTCAATTGTAATGTTATGACTGATGGTTTAGCACATAGGTTGGTTATTGTCATTACTTAAGACTTTTGGCAAATCTTATTTATCCGAGATGTCTTGATATCAAATCCACATGTTGCTTTTCATACTTACTAGATCTGCTTATCCCAAATACCAGTGGCAGACATCTTCTGAACCTACTCATCAGTGGTTGAAAGATCATTCTCAGCAATTGGAAAAGCTCAATCAAGGTTTTTTTTAAGCTTGGAAATAATTATTGACTTACAGGAGAGATGTGGACAATATTACACTCCAGCAACGTCCATGTAAATATACAACTAGACCCATCTGGGAAGAGATTGACTCATATTTTGAACAAACCAAACCCACATGAATAATGGATTTATAGCTCTATTTGTTGTGTTATCTCTTAAACCTATTCCACAGTACTCTTTATATATTTTTAACCCTTCCTATTTTCCTTTTCTGCTATGTATTGTTATTCTCGTTGTGACTTGAAACAATGACTCAATACAGTATACCCGACTGTACATATTTGACATTGAGATTGCTTAGTGTGCATGTAATATGTTTTTTGGCGTTCTTCACAACAAAACATTTTGAACTAAAAAAAAAGAAATCATTATCCAATCGTCATTTGGAAGGAAAGTGTTAAGGTCGTTCCTTCTAAACTGCAATTCGGAAACCTGTACATCAATGGTTTGCAACTGTAATTGCAGTCACTAACCATTTATCAGTTACCAACTCTCAAGTTGGGATGTTAAATGATTCACAGTTCCCTTGTGGCACTTCAGAGGTTTTAGGCAGTGTTCCCTGTAACCTCTCACTGATGTTTTCCAAGAACACATTTGTGTACATTTCCAATTGTTTGCTGTTCACAACAGGCAGGTTGCTCTGTGACCCTGTGTGGTTCTTTCTTTTATGAACCGACCTATGAGTACTTAGATGGTTCACAAAATAAAATACCGGTCACAAAAAGTCACCCTGTAGTGAGCAATTGCATTTTGTGACTAGTGTCCTACTAAATATGGGCCTTGATTCTGCATCTGTCAGTAGTTAAACTGTTGTCGGGGGCAGATTGATGGTGCGGGAGATTAAACAGAACATATGTTGTAAAGGTGGCCACTTAACCTGTCTATGGTAGAGAAAGCTTGACTATTAGCAGACTCTTACCGTAATTTACTTTAATCTTAACTTGTATGCTAATGAGTAACTTGGAGGTTGGAATTGTTGGTTAAGACAAACCTGTGTAATATCTAGGAGCTATAGATCTAGATGCATTTTAGAGAGGAGGGAGTTAAGACAGTCCTTCAATGTGAATAGTGCAACATGATTTCCACCTGAGGGGGAAGTCTGTAGGAATATCACCAGGGAAAGAGGTAGAAAAAGGCAAATGAGAGTCGAGTCGGAGGATGTTGGAAAATAATCTTATTTAGTTGAATAAGTGATATAGAACACATGGGTGTGCCTGCTGCAAACCGGGGCATGCCCAACACAGTTTGTACTAAAGCACTGCTTGTGCTTCACATAGGGGAGAGAGAGAGACCCTCTCTCCAGCTCTGCTTTTTTCTTTCTATATCCTGTTATATGTTTATGTTGTCTATTGTGAAAGTGAAGAGTGATGTATAGGAAACAGTCATCAAGGGGTTGATTCACAAAGGTAAACTTACACGTTGGTCTAAGTTTCCTCTTTCGGTGTGAGAAATTGTTAGTTGCTTGACTGCGTTGTGGGCGCTGGTCATGCAACAGCCACAATCCCTTGCTGGGTGACCCATCAAAAGTCACTATATTAATCTGTGCTTACACCTGGTTAACTTGGCACAAGCAGCAGTCAAGCTTAACTTGAAGGCAATGTGTAAAGATGTTATGCACACAAACAGTAAGAAAGTGAACACACAAGAAAAGCCCCAAATCAATTTAGAAAAAAATAGTAAATTTTAATAAATTATTTGACACCAAAACAACAAAAATCCAATCAGTAGAACCAGAGTTATGAGTTTTTAAATTTAAGGTTCAAAATAGCACTTAAAAGATCAAAGCGCAACTGTGGACCTCTAGTCGCACAAGACTGTGTCAAAGTTAAGCTCAACCACAAAAGAGCGTGGTTCAGATACAATAAGTGGATTTGGCCTGGTCATCTCTTACCTTCGGACGTTGAAATATTTCTGCTGAAAAATGGCTAAGAAGGTAAAGTTCAGTGGAGTAAAGCTGAAGATGTCCAAGAAGGAAGTGTCATTGTCAGATGGCCTTGGGTCAAAGCCGCAGTGAAGATTTCTATGTTCAGACTTAGTCGCTGACATGGAAGTCAAAAACTCCAGTGCGGTGAAGCAGATGGCTGTAGCCGAAGAGAGTTCCATGAGGTTGGATACCCCTTTGATGAAGGACTGCTGAAACTGATTTCCTGTTGCGAAGAAGTCAATAGCAGGAGAAACCACAAAGTCACTCTGACTAGTGAAGCAGCGCGGACGGATAGGCGACATCTCCCCCTGGTTCTCAGAGAAGTTTGTGGCCAATGTGGGTACCTATATCACCAGGGGTCCAGGACTAATGGGACACCTCTTGGGGATTCAGAACTCACTCAGGCTGGGTCCAGGTGTGGTTTTAAGATGGTCGAAGCCTGTTATGTCCCTATGGCTCTGAAAAAGAGGCCAGCAAACTGGCCATTGAAGTCACTTTTGGTTGTCCTGGGAGCAGAGATGTAGATGCAGGGCCAACAGCAAGGCTGGAATCTGAGGTTCAAGGCAGGCTTCAGGCGGCAAAGCAGTCCTTCCAGGTACAGCAGCAGTCTGGCAGAGTGTACAGCAGGCCACAGCGGCAGGCAGTCCTCTATGAGTCCTTCCGCAAGTTCAGTAGTGAACTAAAGAGTGGGTCTGAAGGTCCTATTTTTATACTCTTCTGTGCTGCTCCTTGAGGTGAGACAAGCTTCTGGAAAGGTTCTTGAAGTGCATGGAGTTTCCTAATGCCACAGGAGGAGAGCTTGAGTGCCTCAACCTCGCACCTTCCCTGACGACCTAACCTCTAGCGAAGCACCAGGTTCTTGGGAGGAAAGGTCCGAAGGGGGATGTTCAACTTGCACTGTTTGTCTTTTTTGTTAATTAAAAAATTGAGATAATGGGGTGGTGTTCGCCGACTCGCAACTTGTCATTGCCATGACATTTTAGGTTGGTTACGCTGCCCAAGAGGATGGGGGAAGTTCGAGGAATATTCTGGTTTCCACATCTTTGTTGATTTGAGAAGTATACTTTGCTCTTTTGCATATGAGTCCTGCTTGTCGGTCAGTTGATATCGGCTATGGATTGTGTGCCTGCAAGATTGCACAGAGTGAGAGGCTAACTAGGTATGATACCTATGATGTATGGCGGGTTCGAATAACAAAACTTATCACCTGGAATGTGCTCAATTTGAGAAACGCAAATGTGTCTATGTCTATCTGAACAATGCGACTGACACTTTGTATTGTTTTAAAGTGACGCATGTGTGAGGTGACTACATTCCTTGCCTACGTTCGCTTTAGTGGAAATAGATAAATGCTACCTGATACTTTGGTTACGCCAGAGTGGGTATCTTATAGGTGGCTCCAGGTGTCCCGTTCCGCCACGAGTCAATTAGTTGACCCCGAGGGCCGCTACGTCATCTGGCATGGGACCCTAGATGGTGTGAGATATGCTTTGTAAGTGTGTATGCTTCCAAATGTTGATTACCCAGATTTATTTTTTTGTATCTTTATTTATGCTTTTATGTTGTAACTCTTAAACAAGATGCAATTACGCGTCACACATTACAATTTTAGTGTATATCCAGTGATCAAGTATTATCCAACCTGTAGCATCTCTTATTACATCACTGAGTTTAGACAGAAGCAGTACGATACAATTAGGTCTCACCCACTATCCTCCCGAGCCCTCCACCTTCGATACATTTCATGTCTCCTTCATCCTATGACACTCAGAGCCCATTAGGAACCCACAGCGTATCCAGTGGGTCTAGCTCTGTATCCTGCATTCCGCCTCCCTCAGGTTCCCCCGTTTCCTTACCAATTAGGTATTTCATATAAACTACCCAGTATTGTTTAGGTCTGCTGATTGGAGGTATTAGCTCATTATATGTATCTGTTTGCGTGTTGCAGTATAGCGTATCAGTGTGCCATTCCTTCACCGTCGGTAGTGGCCCTCGATCCCATTTCATGGCTATCCTACACTTTGCCAGCAATAGCCCCATGGATATCAAGATCCGCTTTCTGCACCTCCCTATAGTAACTCCGCAGCGCCAGGAGGGGTAACGTGCCAGTTGCTGTCCTCCTATAGTTTCTAATTCTGCAAATATTTTACCCCAGAATTGTTGTATGGCCCTACAGGTTCATGCCATATGGAAGAAACGCACCTGCTCTTCACCACATCTAGGGCAAGCAGCTTCCTTACGTAATCCGTCTTTATAAAGTTTAAGGGGTGTGTAGTATACCCTGTTTATGTATTTGAAGTCTATCAAATGATGCCTGATATTTGGGGAGATCCTACGTGTCATTGGGCAGCAGTATCACCACTGCTCGTCAGTTAATTGTATCCCCAGATCTCTCTGCCATTCCATTCTGGCCTTTATCAGTTCGTTCTCACATTTCTTCTGCATATGCGTATAAATTCTAGACACTAACTGACTGGATTGCGGATCCATAATAATCAGAGAGAGACTTCATGTCTGGTGGTTCCACCAGCTCCTCACCTAAAATAGCAACCATTGCATGTCTGGCTCTATAATAATGATATTGCATAAGTAGGGTCGGAGCCCGCACCTGCTCCGTTATCATTGTCCAGATGTGCATACTGCCATCATGAAAAAAATCTCCCATTGTCGTAATATTTAATTTGTGCATTGCCTCCACTGCTTTTTTGTCACCACCCAATGCATACCACGCACACCACTCCAGGGGTGCGTGAGGGGAGTACAACAAGGAGAGCCCCTGTCTGGTCATCAGACCATGCCAGGCATGTACTGTAGTGTTTAGGGAAGCAAACGCCCCGTACCGGTGGGACGGGGGTTGAAATATCTTATTAGGCAAGAAGTGTGGGGCAGCCATCTCAGTTCTATTTTTAGATATGGCAATTCCTGAGAGCCATGTATCTAGGTGTGAGCAAACATTGCGTGGGTTACCTTATGATACATCTCTAGATCAGATGCATTCAGTCCACCCAACTCATATGGCAGGGTCAACACCCGCCACTGCACTCTCTGCTGTTTCCCTGCCCAGGCCAGTCTTATGAGCAGGGTTTACAGGGTTGCAAAGACTGCACTCGGCAATAGTTTAGGAATATTTTGGAAGAGGACTAGAAATCTTCATGAGGGCTTTTGTCCCATCAATGAGAGCAGCAATCGGAACCATCTCTCTACATCTCTACTCAGCGTTTTAATTGCCGCATCATAGTTATCCGTTATTACTATCTTGGGGTCAGTGTGGATTCGGATTCCTAAATATCTGACTGATCCTGTTTCCCACTTAAGGGGAAAGTCCATGTCTATGGGAGTCGTGGTTGGCGTCAGGGGGAACACAATGGTTGATCCGCAGACCAGAGAGGGCACCATACTTTATTATCTCTTGCAATATCGGTGCTAGATTGCGATTCGGGTCTCGGATATATAACAATGTATCATCTGCATATGTGGAGATCACTAAGTTGTATCTCTGGAATCTGAGTCCACGATGTCCATGGTATGCCCGTAATGCACAAGTGAGTGGCTCTGCTGCAATAGCGTACAGCAGGGGTGACAACGGGCACCCCTGTCTTGTACCCCTTGTAATGTGCAGTGGATCCGATACTGAGCCATTTATCCTGATCCTAGCTGATGGCTTTTCGTATAAGACGTGCACTAATTGTGAGACGACGTCTCCCACCCCCAAGCGCTGAGGACCGCCATCAAAAAGTGCTACTCTACAGAATCGAAGGCCTTCTCTGTGTCAAGGAAGACCGCCACAGCTCTCATTTCAGGGGTTCAAGTTCTGCATGGTGCCGTACACAGTGCAGAGATTTGCTGTGAGATTGCTCTGATGTAATGAATTTGGGCATAAGTGTGGCCAACCGGTCCACTAGAATTTTAGCGTAGATTTTGGAATCAACATTAATTAATGATAAAGGCCTATAGCAGTGGTTCCCAAACTTTTTTGACCCACAGCACACTTGACCTATTGGGCGTTGAGCACGGCTCCCCATATTGTCACTTTTTGGGGGCTGGTGAGGGGGGGGGTAAGCCCGGCCGTGGGAGTACTTCCATTTTTCTCCCTGAAAATAATTGTGATAAAGCCAATGGAGGTATTATTATTATAATTATAGATGCAATGCTATCCCCTGCAGAACTCCATGCAGTGTCAGTGACTAACTGGGGGGGGGCATGGGGTGCTCGGAGAAGTGAACTGTTAAGCCGCCTGCCTATTCATCCCACATCTTCCAGCGGCCCTGGGTGAAATGTGAAGGGAGTTGTGTGTCAGCTTGCCACAGACATCTACAAAAGCAGTGAAGAGCAGCCACTTCCACGTGAAAGAAATTGAGGCATTCTGCTGCCTCCCTGTCTCTGATCGTTCCTGCAAATAGGAGCCAGAAAGCAATGAACAAGCAGCAGCCGCCAGACACTCTGGAGAGCTGCCAAGTCACCCCATGTCACGAGTGCACGTTCACCAGTCCTGGCCAGAGTTTCAGCAGTGCTCTGCACCCGGGAACCTGTGATTGTTGCACTTTCATTGAGATTACAGTGAATGTACTGTTTCCTGATTTAATGCTGTTTTAGCATCAACGCCTACATTGCAGCCTGTATTATTTCCCATAGAAAAGGACAGCACAACAGCAGCGAAATGAAATGGAGGTTTCATTGTGCAAGATTCTGTCCTCAGACTAGGGTGACCCAGTGGCCGTAGCCTGGACTGTGGAATAGGGGTACCCCTGACGAGAAATGTTTTAATGGTGGGGAGCCGAGAATTCTGACACGTACTGATGCAGTAGGGTTGAAGAATGGGCACTACACGCAAAAAGAGATGTTTCCAGGACTAACTTGTGCAAGTGCTGCGATCATGGTTTAAATTATGTGCAGTGTTGTTTATAGTAAGGCTGTGTGAGACTAAGGAAGCTCCTTTTTTGTTTGAATCTAAATATAGCATGGCCATGCCCTTAGGGCTCCCAATAACCCAGCTGATGTTTGTGTGAGATTCCTACCATCTCCGAGTATGGCTTCTGCCTTTAATAACCTCCTTTCTTCTCTTTTTCAAGTTTATAATAAAATTCCTCGGCCCTAACCTCACCGGAGTCATTTTAGACCCGCCTGCCGCTTTCGCAGGCTTGCCATCACCTTAGAAGTGGAAGAAAAGGTCTTCTCCAATACACGGGTATTACGGCAGCAGATTCAAGTCATTCAAAATAAATGCACTCTACTCGGTGCATATTTCAATATTCCACCTTTGTAGGATGGCAGAATATTGTCAAAATATGACCTTTTAGGAAAAAAGAATATGCGTGCAATATACAAAGGCACTTCATATCTGCAGCACATCTATCTGTAAAGATACCTTATATGCAGTTTCTTTACTACCTGAATTTTCACAATTTTGAGTGAAGCGATGCGTGCTGTTTGTTTAAACCCGTACTTTACAAAGAGATTGTGCTTCCCAAACTGTGTGCTTGGTGCACGGCGCCTATGACTTGTTTTGCTGGCGCACCAGAGTGCCGAGGTGCACAGATTGGGAACCACTGGCCTATAGGATGGGCATTGCAATGGAGATTTGCCAGGTTTCAGTAACGCAATGAGAATGGCCTCTCGCATAGATGGTGGCATCACCCCGGCTCCCGCCATCTGCTCATCCACTGCCTTCAGGTGTGGGAGTAATACATACTGGAAGAAATTATACAAATTTACTGTTATCTCATCTGGCCCTGGGGCCTTCCCTTCTTCCATACCCGTGAGGGCCCTGCGCTGCTCCGCAGTGGTCAGAGGCGTCATAAGGGACTCCTTATCTGCAACCGACAACCATGGCATTTCGACATGCATCAGGTAATCTAATGTGGCATCAGGGCTTGGGGCAAGTTTAGATGTGTAGAGAACCGCAGAACACTCGGGGAACCTATTCGCTCCTGATCTGTGATCAGGCTACCGTCCTCATCCTGTATTGCTATAATTATGGCTTTCCCTCTGCTGGGGCATGTTATGCCTACTAGTCCGCACCTGGTCTTTCTCCCACCCCATAGATACGGGCCGTCGCATATTTCCCCATGTGTTGTACTTCCGTGAGTGCTGTTTCTTGAAATTCTTCGACCTTGACGTGTATACGGCTTAGGAGGTGTCTGCCGGCTGTGAGCAAGTGTTCCACCTCTAGCTGCACAATTTCTTTCTCCAAATGGGCCAAACACCCATGAATTGATTTCAGGACCCCTGAATGTTTTTCTATGGTAATCCCTCCGAAGTACACTTTGAATGTTTCCCATACCGTGCACATAGTGTCTACGGAGCCGACATTTACCTGAAAAAATTATTTTATTACAGTAGCTAAGTCGTCGTGAAATGCCGAGTCTAAAAGCGAATATGGGCAAAACCTCCATGTGAACGGGGGGGATTTCTTTTTTTGGGGGGCCCACAGCTATCTCTATTGGGACTGGTGCATGATCCGAGTATGTTCTGGTCCAGGGGTCTATCTCATGTGTGCTGTTGGCGAAGCTCCTAGAGACCAACCAGAGGTAAATTCGTGTATGTAAATCATGTACTCTCGAGTAGTGGGTGAACCCCCCTAGTGGGGTGTCTATGTCGCCATATATCCACAAGTCCCATCTCTGTCGCTATTCTGTTCACCGCCTTGGCTGCAGAGGACGGTTTTCTATGGGTATCGCCCAACCTGTTGTGTAGAGGGTCTAAGGTGCAATTGAAATCAACTCCCCATATCTGCGGAAGGGCTGCCCAGGTAGCCGCCCTGGTAGCTAGGTCATCATAAAATTGGGGGTTATCAAAGTTGGGTCCATAAATCCAAATCATGAGGAACATGAGGTCTCCTTTGCTGCAGAGTGCCACTATATGCCTGCCATTGGGGTCCGTTGCGAGCCCCTGGAGACTGAATCCAGAATATTTTGCTGTCCATATCAGTACCCCCTAGAATGGGACGTAAACCCTGCTGCTAGAACCCTGCATTCTCCTGGGGGTAAGCATGGCGCTATCTGGCATCAGGTGTGTTTCCTGCAATACTGCTAGGTCCACCTTATTCCTCTGAAGGTAGGCCACCACCATCCTCCCTTTTCTGGCATCGTTTAAACTTCTAACGTTCCATGTTATCATTCTCACAGTGTCTAAACCCTTACCGATGTCTGGTTTTGAATAATAATCTGTCATTCGCCACTTGGTGTATATGCTATTGTGTCTGCCTTGTGTTGTGTGTGTCTGCAATCGCTCTACTAATACCACAATTCGCCCATCTACCATTGTGTGTCCCCTCCACCCGCCCGTTGAGCAGGTAACTTCCCCTCGATTCGTTAAGTGCTCCACACACTAGGGTGGATGTTGTCCGGCTGGCCCTATCTTCCGCCTTGAGCCGGCCACCTGCCTTATCTATTTGGCCTAGTATTTTGTCTCTGCATGTCCTATTCTGCAACTCCCCCACCAATACATTTTTATCCAGCTTCACTTTTCAACTGCCAGAGTTTAATGTGCAGGCCAGACTGTCCACAGCATGCTGTTAGTTGTTTCCCCATGCCATTGGAATCAAGCTAGCCTGGCTGATGAAGGGTGATACCCTGAAACCAGTCCTAGGATGCTTGTTTCCAGTCCAGGGAGTTCCTGGCTTGGCAGTTCAGGCTGGATTGTGCCCATGGGGAACAGGGCCAAGACTTATTTGCATATAGCTGGGTCCAAACTGGAATGGCATGGGTGGCAAAAGAATGATGGTTTTAGGCCCAGATCTCTGTACTGGGGGTGAATGTTTGACATTGTTCAGCATTCCGTCCATCACTTGTTCTTTTTGCATTTGTCCCCCCAAGTGGGAATGGTATGCCCAGACATGGGTCCGGTGCTCCCCATGCCAATGGAATCAAGCTAGCCTGGCTGATGAATAGTGATACCCTGAAACCAGTCCTAGGATGCTTGTTTCCAGTCCAGAGAGGACCTGGCTTGGCAGTTCGGGCTGGACTGTTCCCTTGGAAAACAAGGTCAAGACTGATTTGCATATAGCTGGGTCCAAACTGGAATGGCATGGGTGGCAAAGAAACAATGGATTTAGGCCCAGATTTCTGTACTGGGGGTGAATCTTTGACATTGTTCAGCATTCCGTCCATCACTTGTTCTTTTTGCGTTAGTTGTTTCTGTGGCATTGTCATCCTCACGAGTCCCTCCCTCAGCCATCGCAGGCTCAGTCTCGCATCCTCAAACTGTGGTCTGAGTATTCTGGTCACAACAGTCTCCATTTCTCGCATCACCCACCCCACACCGGCCGTACGTCACTTCAGGAATTCGGTGAGTAGTTTATGGTCTGTGAAGAGGAGCGACTTCCCATCCACCATCACGCATAGTTTGGGCAGGTATAGCATGCAGTATTCCAGTTGTAGATCTCGCAGCAGTCGTTTCCCTTGGAGGAAATGTCTTCTTGCCTCTTGCACTTGTTGTGTAAAGTCTGGATAGATCGAGATTGTCATTACTTCATGTTGAAGTGTTCCGAGTTCTCTTGCTTGCCGCAATGCTGCATCTCAGTCTCTGTAGTTCAGCAGTTTGGCAGTTTGGCTATTATGGACCTCGTGGGGCCCCCGGGAGTTGCCGGGTCGCCAACAAACGGTGTGCCCTCTCGACCCCAAATATATTGGAAAACGTGTTGCGTCCCAGCAGCTTAGCAAGCAGATGTTCTACATATCCTTCCATGTTGTCAATATCTGTGGACTCTGCAATGCCCACTAAGCGGAGATTATTTCTGCATGATCCAGCTCCTAAATCTTCTACTTTTGTCTGCAAAGCCACCATTGTCTTACTCACATTTGTCTGGGTGGAGATCATGTTTGACTGCCTATCCTCTGTCTGAAATGCGTCTCTCCTACTGGTCTAAGTGCTCCGCATGTTTGTCCAGCCTTTCAGTCATCCTATCCATTCTGAATGATAGAGAGTCAATCTTACTGTCAATTTGTGCCAGGCTTTGTTGCATTGTGCCAGTATCTGTTTCATCTCCAGTTTTCCTCCTGTGTCATGTCCTCTCGTTCAGTTGGTGTGGCTGCCACTCGCTCCCCTGTGGTTTTCTGTGTTTTGCGTTGGCCAAAGTGCAATTTTGTTTGTTTTTTATCATTTTTGCCCATGGCTCACGTCTTGGCTGGTTTGTGGAATATTGCCGTCAGTGATGTTGCGGGAAGATTCCCCTGTCATGCTGGAGTATGGTGGGGCAATCTTCCCAGCACTCTATATCCCTGCGTTAAGGGTGGGTTCTGTTGTTCACTGTCCAGTGATATCTGTTCCCCTGGTGCCTCCTGCGCGAGTGGCCACCGTTGCTCAGCTCGGGGAAAGGCCTTAGGTTCCCGTGCTCAGTGTCGTGCCAGCACCCTCTCCGGCTGTCCGTGTGTCACCTTCAGCACCCTCGTTACCCCCTCTGCTGGATGCCAATGTTACGTTGCTGGTTTCACCTCCCGCTCGCATTGAGCGGAGCGCAGCAGTTATTAGTTTATGGAAGCCCTTTGCGGTCTCACAGCACTAATCGCGCAGCATCTTATATGTCGGTGCCTCATTTTGTGGGCTGAGGGTCCCCTCAGTGTCCCAGTCCTGCCCCCAGCTTCGTGGGCCGCCTCCACTGCCCTTATGCCGAGTGCCTCTTCCCTTGCCGATGGGCTGCCACCAGTCTCACCTCCCGTCTGCCCGCACCGGGACAATCACAGCAGCTTCTACTTCATGGAAGCCCTCTGTGGTCACCCAGCAAGGAGCGCGCAGAGTCTTACTTGTCTGAGCCTCTGTGCGCGTTATGACCTCGCACTGTCTTTGCATCGCCCCCAAGCCGCACGGGCCGTCTCCGGGCCTCCGACGAGGTGTCCGCATCTCAGAGCTCCACGATCTCAGGAGCACCCCGGGAGCACCAATTTTAGCTTTTGGCAGTGCCCCGCATACAGGTGCTGGTGGCGGTATGTGTGGTAGGGGTCATATGTCCCTACGGCCTCAGGATTGTGTGCCAGATTGAGCCTGACAAGCTCCGCCCCCCCGATTACCCAGATTTTTACACTGGGATCATGCTGGCAATAACGCCGTACCTCGACGCAGTCTTTGTTTTATCGTGGGACAGGCTAATAAAACACACCTACACAGCTCATTGTCAGAGACCTCATATGGAGGGTGATAAAGCTGGAGCGCTGTTGGCCGGATTGGTCCAGTAGAAATCCCCCAGTTACCATGACTTCATATAATGACACAGTCATCCTGGTCTGTACACAGAGGACCGTTAATATAGTACTTTATGCCCATCTACGTAATGCATATAGTGAACGGCTAAACCACACATTAGATAGACTCCAGGAATTTGTAGCAGATATATTGCTCCCAACCCTCAACCTAGAAGCCAGGGAGACCTTAGACAGCCCACTCACCTGGTAGAAGGAGATCTGACAACTCAAACCTGCAAAAACTCCAGACAGTGATGGTCTGTCCATGGAGTTCTATCGCATATTCACCCACACAATGAGTGAGGCATTAATCAAATTGATGCCAGAACCGCACAGAGACCTGATGGTCACCTCAGCATATAGACCAATATTTCCCCTAAACATAGACATGAAACTCCTTAGCAGTGAGCTGCCATCACTCATACTGCTTCAGCTACCAGGGTTAATACACACAGACCAATTGGGATTCATCCCAAAACGTAATATCCTTCATAATCTGCGATGCTTGTCTCATGTATACCATTCCCCACAACCCCAAGAAGATGCATACACTCTTGCATTATTGGACATTGAACAGGCATTTGATTCCGTAAACTGGGCCTATCTATGGCATATATTGCGAAAAATGGGGTTGGGCCCCAGATATATACAATAGGGTTGTCTTCTTTATTCTGGCCCTTGTGCCAGGGTGCATTCAGGAGGGCTGGTCTTGGAGCCCTCCCAGTTACTCCCATTGGGGACACTGGTGGGGGTCCTAGTCGAGACACTTCCTAAGGTCCCCTGGACTACAGCCGATGTAAGATATTTGTGTGTTCAATTGAAACACACGGCCCCAACATATCTGGCCCTCAGTATTCGGAGGATGGAGGAAGGGCTCTGTGCATCAATCTGATTTTGGATGGATCTACCTCTGTCCCTCATGGACAGGATAGCTATTGCAAAAATGATCATATTACTCTATTGCCTATATACAGTCCAAAGCACTCTATGGGCGATCCCCAGGCATTACTTTCACACCTTGAATAGACATATAATAGACCTACTCTGGGGGCATAAACATAGGTGTTTCAGATTTGCCAAACTGAAGAGGACCTGGGACCAGGGGGGTCTCGAGGTGCAGCACCTTGAACTCTACTACATGGTTACCCACTTGCAACACATGTTCCACTGGCTTGACCCAGAGGACAACTGGGAAAAATGACTCCTAAGTTACACCATGAACGGTGATCCCTACCGGCCCTGCGAATGAGTGGATCACCAGTCTTTTCCGCATTTCTTTATATTATTCAATTAATTGCCGATAATTGGGAGGGAGTGGTTCGAAGAGTAATTTGGTTCACACCATATGCCCCAGACATGCTGTTGTAGATTGTGGAACCCTTCCTAAAGATTGCTGATTCCGTGTTTGTGCACAGATGGAGGGACAAAGGTTGTGACACTATGGGGGACTCTATACTGGGGGGCATTTCATTACAAGGGACGAAGCCATAGAATCCTTTTTATTGGGTACAGGACAATACCTTCAATATATTAAGAGTTCGTCCACAGCTCGTGCAGTGTGACCGACCTTTCCCAATGCACCGCCCCACTCCAACACCCTAACAACACTACTAGATATGAGCAATTGCCCCAGGATGATCTCCCACATCTACAGAGTGCTACATGATGATCTACTGCCTCCGATTCTTGCCATAAGGGCCAAGTTGGAGGAGATATTGGGGGAACCCTTAACATCTAAAGATTAGGAAAAGGTTCATGAAGGAGTGCGGACAGTCAGTTCCAATGCACAATTCAAGCTGCTGCAAGATAATTATATACACCAAACATACCTTACTCCAAAAACTTTGCATGCTATATGCATCACTCGAGCTGCCTGCTGCGTGCAATGAGGTGCCCCAGCAGCGGACATAACACATATAGCTTGATCTTGCCCATCCCCATTTTGGCATGAAATACTGAAAATCCTAAATAGGGCCTCGGGATGGGCAGTGCCTCATAAGATCCGTCAGGTGTTACTCGGCCTGCTTCCCTCTCCTGCACGGAAAAAAACTGAGTAGGAAGTTTGTCCTCCTTGGACTGGTGCTGGCAAAGCGATGCAAAGCAATTAAGTGACTCAGCCTGATCCCCCTCATGTTTACAAGCATGGTTATAAGATGTTTCTGGATGGGCAGTCGTAAAAAAGTGGAAATGAAGCAGGTTTGTAGGGATGATATGCTGGACAATGACATGTGGGCTTGGTCTGCTATGTTGTCTGATTAAAGGAACTGCAGGGAGTGTCCAGCTCCAGGAATGCTGTGGCTTGATGTATTAATTATACCCTGGAGACAACCCTGAACCACGGATGGGTACACCACAGACTTACATTAACCATTTGTTCTGAACCTATCTTGTGTCAATTACTGGAATGTAGCACAACAGCAGGGGAAGGGGATGGAGGGGGTAATGGTATTAGTTTGCTGGGTCTGGCTATGGACCATTGGTTGTTGTTTTCATCACTGCTTACCAGAGCAATAACTGTTTATTGGTGATAGTCTATGATAAGCTCTTTTAAATAAGTGATTCTGTAAGTAAGCTTTTCTTTCCATTCTGCTAAACTTCAGTAAAACTTTATTAATAAAATAAAGTACTCTAACATCTAGAGTGAGTCCAGCACCACACTTGGCCACCCACTGATACTGGAACACCCTCCCACAGAAAATAAGGGGGGTAGTGATTTAAAATAAAAAAAACTTGAAATTAATGGTAAATTAGGTTAAACCATTTAAAAATATAAATAAACTACATTTATTTAACTGTAAAAAAATATATATTTTATATCAATTTAACTTGTTTAAATAAACTATATTTAAATTAAACATTTAATGTAACTTTTCATAACATGAAAACAAATTAATGTTAACTAATTCCATACATCACTTTTAATAATTTTTAATATATAACAAAAGTATATTTTTATTACTTTAGGGATTTTGGAATTTAAACTTTGTAAAAAAAAAAATTATAGCAAGATTTTTACACTTGAAGTTTAAATTAAGTTGTTCATGCTGTAATATCTTATATTGTTCTACAGTTAAAATGCATATATAGAAATATTTAACATCAATAGTTTCCATTAAAATATTTTACCAATTTTCTTAAACTTTTACACTTTTCCCTATACTTTACCAAACAGAGCTATCTGCATCAGTGGCATACGGTGCATTTCAGGACATCATTTTTTGAAAGCTAGGGTTTCTGAAACAGCTCTTACAGGATTCAAGCTGGAGGAGAAGAGATTCAAGAGATGTCTTCAGCGCTGAGAGAGCAAGTGTGGGCCTGAGATTTGCAAACAGGGTGATTAAATGTAGAGGGCCAAGTAAGCAGAACATAGAAGAAGCACAGGTTCCTTTGTGGACTGCTAGGAGTTGGTAGTTAACAACAGAGCCCACTGATTGAGTGGGACAATAAAGAGGAGGGAGTCAGTAAGATGAGGGCTAAGCATTGGAACTGATAAAGAACCAAGGGCAGGAGCTGAAACTTACAGCCAGATTTAAAAAAGCAATTTTACTGTCACAAACCCCCTGGTTTGGTAAAATGCAGGATTTTCTAACACAACCTATTTTACATATGTGCTAATCCCATTTTGTGTTCTGGAAGAGAGGTTTTTCTGAATCGTAATATGTGTTTAGAAATTATTCGCAAATGGGGTATGGCAAAGTTGCTAATCAAAATGGTCTTGAATTGACAGCTTGCTCCAACAAGGGATTTGCGGCAACATCCTGCAACCTGGCACTGTTCTCATGCCACCAAATTAAAGAAACCAGCAAGGGGAGGATGGGGGCTCTGTCCTTTTTAATGTGGGCTTCAGAAGGGAACTCATAACTGCTGAATCGAAACTCCATTGTCTCTTGTCCATTCTGACTCACCTCAATCCACAGAGATATGCGTCTCATTCTACTCTATCCTGGATGCCCAGGCAACAAAGTGAGAAAACTATTTTTTTTGTGGCCTGGATGCTACATTAGGAGACTTTTGTGATCAATATTTGGCTATCTTCGTTTTTTTGGGCTAGATGATCCTATCAAAATGGAACTGGTGTCTATGATTATTGTATAGTGCTAACTCACTTTCGTTACTGTACCCTTATCACTGCTCTGGTCATGTTTCAATTCTTGGGCAGCTTTTCTGCTCAATAAAGATGGTTTCCACCTGATCTCCTCAGTATAGCCCAATCTTCTAGTTGTCATGGGAACTAGGCTACTTTAGTATTGTTTGGGCTATAACTTCATGCCAAACCAAAATCTCTTCCCTCATTGGTTTCAAAGTCCTCCTTTTGGGTGCTTCTTCACTGAATTCAGTATATATGCCACATTCTGCCCTGACTTCGCCAATTGTCTGTACCTCATCCTTATCCTAATAATGTTCTTCAGGTGCTCTCATTGTTCCTCTACAGTGGCTCAGTGATTATTTTGGAATACAATTATTTCTGCTAAGAGAACATCTTAATTTTCATAATGGCAGAGAAGTAACAAAAAGAACGGAAGCCGGGTATGAAGAGAATGAATGCAGGAGCACCAATCAAGGGTTCCCCATTCAAACCTATAACTGACCCCACAGACACCATGGAAACAATATTTAAAACATTTGAGGAAGTTCATGACCTAGTCAAATTGACTAAAACCAGTGTGGATGCAATGCAATCAGATATCACAATTAATTCTTCTCACCATCTACTGGATAAGTCATTCTCACCACAAAAATACATATCACACTTGGAGGATTGACATGGGGGAGCAATCTAAGTATTTTGTGGACTACCAGAAGGCTCAGAAAGTCAGCACCTCAATGCTTGTAACACTTTTCAGGAATCCTGGATTGCCCAAATGACTGGCCTACCCTTTAAAAAGGTTTTTGAAATGGAATGGGCCCATAGGGTTCCGACAAGACCAATTTTGAATTGGAAATCCCTGAGGCCAACCGTATGTAAGCCCCTCAGATTCCAGTATACAGAACTGATACTGAACTATATGAGGAAAAACAACCACTTACTCTGGAAAGGCAATACAATATATATCTTCCAGGGCTACTTGAAATCTATGGTGGACAGTATGAAAGCCTGTTTTTTCGGCTCTGTGACCAAGACTCAGAGCCAGAAATGTAGAACTCTCTTGTGCAGGTCCGTCAGTGTTTCATGTTTCTTTGAATGATTCCTGAGATATCTTTATTGTGTGACAATTTTGACTTTGTTTGAACCTTGTTGTTCAGGAAATATGACTCTGTTTTGTTTCTTAGTCCCTTTCTCTCTCTTATATATGCTACTATTCCTCTCTTGTTCAGCTTACGGGTGATAATAATGCTATCTCTATGTATAGAGTCATATAACTACTCTCTAACATACTGCACCTCATTTCAACTTCTAAGTGACAACTCTTTTTTTGAGACTCTCAGGTAGATGTTTTTGAATATTATTATCCACTGTTTCAAAATATGGCTCAGTTTAAAAATAATCTCACCATTCTTTCAATAAACACGGAAAGTCTTAACCACCCCATTAAAAGACGCGAAATCAATAATTATCTCTACAATATGAAAGATTACTTTATTCCAAGAAAGTAAAATTCAAGATAAAGAACCTACATTCAAGTGATGTAGCTAGCTCGCCAGTGATTGGAAAGACAAATAGTGCCCTAACCATAGTTGCCAAGAAAGCTACTGTCTCTATCATATCCAACAAGTTAGGTGCTGATGGTAGATGGATACTCTCTAAAATGTGGAAAAAAGGGAACACATTCTACTTTATTAAAAGGTATGCACTAAATGGGCACCACCAAGACTCTTGAAGGGATTTGGTTACTAATATGACTTTCATACTTCATAATATATTGAGTCTGTTTGGGGGAGACTTCAACCTTCCCACAGACTGTACTCTTGATAGAGCCTCAAGATGTACACATGACCTCAAAAAGCACATGAATTCAAGAATCTGTGTTCAAGGTTTAATCTAAAAGATGTCTGGAGTCTCAGTGACACGCAGAAACACCAGAAGTTTACATTTTTCTCCCCCCCCACCATTCTTATTCTAGAATAGACTATTTACTGATCTCAGGCACATACACAATATCTCAGTATAACTATCAATTAACCCAGACACATCTCTGATCCCTTTTGTATCCTTATGTGTCATATGGGGCTCTCTCCTTAATGAGCACAACCTTTTTTAGGCTGAATGATGAATGTTAATGAACAAAGGGCCACATGTACGAAGCTGAAAATTTGCGAGTCGGAAATAGCTACTCAATGCGAATCGCTATTTCCGACTCGCAAAACGGGATGTAACCAAAAAATCGCAAATCAATTTTGCGATTCGGTGCCGAGTCGCATCGCAAATTGCGTTTCCTAAATTGCACATGGGTGTGTATCAGAATCGCAAATTGCGACTGTTGCAATCAGCAAACGGATGCTAAAGAAAAGAGAAAACATAGGTCTTGGTGCTGGATGATGACCTCAGAACCAGGATGTACCCCCCATGGAAGTGGGAGGAGTCTAGCCAGCACATACAGCAGAGGCACACCCAGCAGAGAGGAGCAACTACAGCCATAGCAAGTCAAACTAAGGAGGCAACCAGTGCAGGCAGGAAGAGAAAGATTACATTCTCTGATTAAGAGTTGGAGGTCCTCACTGAGGAGTGCTGCCTACACCACGAGGTCCTGTTTGGGAAGGCAGCAATGAGTATCCCTGACTCACAAAAAAAGAAGATTTGGCTGGACATACAAAGCAGGATAAATGCCATAGGAGTCAGTCATCGAACCATCGAGGAGGTGCGCAAAAGAAGGTATGACCTCAGGTCCAGAACCAAAGAAAGGGTAGCAGAGCGGTTGAAGGAGGCGCACTGAACAGATGGGGGACCATCCACAGTACCACCACCCACAGCAATAGAGAGCATGGTGGAGACTACTCTGGAGCCAGAGGCTGTTGTAGGAATTGGGGACCTGGACAGTTCAGCACCTGGAACCTCCAAAAGTAAGTAGCAAATCTCACTTATTTACATTATTTAAAGCACCATGCACACAACCACAGTCCACAAAAGCATGCATCATCCAAATTTGTTCTATGCCTATATGCCAACCTCAAGATCAGTGCACTATAGGTAATGTAGTACAGTCTTCCAACTTTTTAGGAATATTTATATTGATAAGCCACCCATCTGAGAGGCACTGACAGTGTATCCCGTGTCCCACAGGTCTCCCTCAAGTATCCACCGATAACCCTAGTGTGGAGGGAGATGATGATGCCACCATGATAGCAGGTGAGGCAGTCAGCATTTCCACAGGGGAGTGCAGTACCACACCGATTGTCCACCATGCACGTAGACCGCAGAGGAGACAGATGTGGACAATGAGGCAGGAAACCTGACACCGGGGCCACAGATGGGTGAGTCTTGGCCACTGCGAACAGCTGGGTGTGGTCGTCTAACACATGATGCAGGCGAGGAGAATGTCACAACAGAATAATTCCTTGGACTGGAGGCATCCCTACTGAGCAGTCACCACCTGCAGAACAAACACATGCGGATGATGAACCAGAACCTGCACTGAATGCAACAGACCCTCACACAGGGATTTGGAAATGTTGAGAACCAATTATCCTCCATGAACACCAACATGGTCAACCTCATCACCGCCATCAATGACCTGTGTAGGGAAATGATTGCAGATCGGCCCATGCAAGGCGCAGAGAGCGCAACACAGCTGCATGTTTTGACTTGCTCTGTCTGTCCATTGGCCACCTATCCACCACAACTACCTGCCTGTCAAGGCGCACTGTCATGCTCCAGGTAGAACTAGGCCATTTTGCCGGGGATGTGGCAGGGGGACTAGGGCGCAACCTCTGCAGTTGACCTCATTCAGGCAGCAAGAGGTATTGGTGACACCCCTCAGGACAGTGAGGACATATCAAGTGTAAACAGTGTTTCTGCCTCAGATGCCCGCATCCTGCGTAGTAGCAGTGCCCGCCAGACAGCAGTGGACCAACCAGGCACAGGCCATGGTGGACGTAGCCGTAGGAGGGTGTGATGTTGTCTCCGTGGGTTTAGCCTAAGGCATATGATAATAATGTGTCAGACTTTGTTACATTATACTTCTTTCCTGCTAGCTATACACCACCGTTTCCATAATACACTCTTGACATTGAAGGAAAGTTTTGTTTTGCACAATCTGGCTATGTGTGTCTTACATTTGTGAGTGCTATAACGGTTGCCACTTACCTGTCAAAGTAATGCGTTGCTATGTGATTCCCGTCTCCGTCTGCCCTCCACTGCAATGCTACCATCCACAGCCTATCATTGTGGTGGCTCCTGCTCCTCATCCTCAGAATCTGTGTCATCTAGGGTGAGATATAGCGCACGTCTGGTTGCTGTGCTGTGTAGGACGGCACATGTCGCCACAATATTGCATGCAATCTCTGGGGCATACTGGAGTGCACCTCCACTTTTGTGCAGGCATCTAAAATGTGACTTCAACATGCCAAAGGTCCTTTCAATGATGGTTTTGGTTCGCTGATGTCCAGTGTTGTAGCACCTCTCATTCTGATTGGCAGGTGTTCGATATGGGGTGAGTATCCATGGCCTCAGAGCATATGCACTGTCACGTGTGTAACAAAACAGCACATATGAACATGGCCTCACATGGTTATGCATTGAAATGTATTTCTGACATTGGTTTGTACTACACAGTACCTAATAAATATCCTTCACCAAACTCCCCACGTTCTAGGCGATGGTGTATCCCACTATGCCTGAATATGTACGCATCATGTGTGCTCCCTGGAAGTTTTGCCACTATATCAGTTATGACATTATGGGTATCACAAACCACCTGGATGTTGAGTGAATGAGTACATTTTCTATTGTGGAACACATATTCCAGATTTTCAGGAGGACATATGGGTATATGTGTCCCATCCACGCACCCTATTACATGGGGAAAGTTTGTGTTTCTGTAGAAGTCCAATTTGGTGTTGTATATTTCCTCCTCATTCCTGGGAAGGTGTATGTATCTGGACATGTGTGCGAGTATGGCATCCAAGAACCATCTAAACAGTGACAGTGCACTTTGGGACACCCCAACAGCAACTGCAATCACCCCTTAGTAGCTACCCGAGGCCAAAAGGTGCAGTGAGCACAGCACTTGCACATGTGTGGGGATGGAGCAGCTGCATAAGGTTTGGCGTACTAGCTCAGGTTTCAGATGTTCAATAATCTCTAAGATGACTGCGCTGGTCAGTCTGTATTTGTCATATATTTCCTCCTCAGTCTGTTGAAATATAGTCTGCCTGGTTCTGGATATCCTCTCCTGTATCCGCCTCCTCCTCCTCTGCTGGGCAGCCTCGACTCGCCTCCCCCATCAATCACATAGAGTGCAGCCATTTTGAAAAACCCAGATGCCTTCTGGGTCTGCTTTTATACTTTGGTTCTGGTTACCACCTGTTTGGAATCAGTGCTAATCTGGGTGTGCAAAACGGCCTATTTGCGACTATTCGCAATTTGGGACTGCCTTGTACATTCGGTTTGCAATTCGCAATTTGTGATTTCTTAATTGCGAGTCGCAAACTAGAGTCGCAAATGTTTGCGATTCGGTAATTGGTCGCATCGCTAATTGGGCCTCCGAAATGGCATTTGTACATACCATTTTGCGTTTTGCACAGTCGCAAATAGCGCTGCGACCGATTTGCAAGTCGCAAAATGTACGCACATGTGGCCCATAGTGACAAAATAGGTTGCACTTGTTGGTTGGAGGAGGCGGCGGCTGTGACCAGGGCAGGAGCCCTTTAAATTTATCCTCGCGCTCCCGCCTCTCGGGACGCGCTTGTTGGTTGGAGGAGGCGGTGGCGGCTGTTTCCAGGGCAGGAGCACTTTAAATTTATCCTTGCGCTCCCGCCTCGCGGGACACGCCCGGTCAAAGGGCGGGCCCGTCCTGCGCCCGTCATCGACCATTAGAGGCTGGGCTGGGACACCCCCTTTCTTCTTGCCGGGGATGGTGAGTTTTTCTCTTTGGTGACTACCTATTATTTTAGTACCTGGAGACTTTTCTGCGCGAAGCCCTTGTTCAAAGTGTGTATCCTGCTGCTGCCCTTGGTGAGGAGCTATTGCTTGCTAAATGGGGCGGAAAAAGGGCCATCTATCTGGAGCCATGAGTGGTGGAGGTGGCAGGCAGGGGAATGTTAATACAACTCTGGACTCCTTTCTTGCGAGAGCGGTTGGGGTCGTGACCAAGGAAATTGACTTGGCGGAGAGGAGGCTATCTATGGAGATGGAGGATTGGGGTCATGTCTCGTTAGTTAGTGATCCCTCAGTGGTTTTGGAGTAGGAGGGGGGGTGGTCCACCATGGAGGAGAGCTGTGTGCTGCATCAGAGCGTGACCATGCAGAGAAATTAGGGGATTCTGCCAACCCAGGGCCTTTGAGAAGAAGCAAAAGGCTTCTACTGTCTTCTCCTGTGGCCTGTTCTATGGATAAGTGCAGCCCTCCGCCAAGGAAGAAAAAGACACTGAAGAAATCTGTCCCTAAAACGAAAGCTTCTCTTGTGGACAGTTCCAATGAGTTATATGGTGGTATAAAATCCAGTGAGCAAATGGGCTGTGATACAACTATTCTTTTGCTAAAGCTTAAGGAAATGATTGAGGGTATCTTGACACCTGTGATGGCAAAACTATCAGTGATAGAAAAAGCAGTTGCTCGGCTAGGTGATTTAAGAAGCCAAGGGAGCCATCCTATGGGGGGTGTAAGGCCCTGTGTTGTATATCTCATCCTAGCGTGGATGAGAATCAACAGGAAGAAAATGCTGGGCCCCTGGTAAGTGTGCCCCAGCATCCAGTTAACTTGTTGAGTGCTGGGGGTCAAGGTGCATGCATTCAGTCTGTGTCGGCCCCAACTACCACTCCACCTTTGGGCAGTGGGGCCTTGAATTGTCTTAGCCTCGGAAGTCAGTCTGACCGTGGTTCTGCAGTGGTTGGGGGGGGCCTGCCCACAGCTGGTTGGGAAGCCCAACCAGAATCCGTTGAGTGAAAAGATGTCATTGGCCCGTCTGGATCTCCCCCCGGCATGTACCCCATATGTGGCAGTATTGACCAATGTTCCTGCTCTGGCCCGTGGGGTAACAGAATCTACGGCCCAACTAAAAAAACAAAACTGGCCATTGGCTGATTAGAAACTGCCATTTTTGTGTAAGGATCTTGAGGATGTCTTGTTTGTTCGAAGAATTGATTGGATTGGGCTAAGGGAAAAAGAAGGGGGTGAGGATTGTGTTAATATAAATGTCAGATACCTGGGCCTGGCCCAACGGCTTCTCTCCTCATATGGTCAGGCCTATCTAAGGGCAGATTCAATTGGCATGGCCCCCCTAGGATACTTTTACAACCATATGCGACTGGGTGCTGATCCCTCTCCTGACCCTGGTAGGATCCCCGCTTTAGGCCAGAATGCCCGGTGGAAAATTTGTAGGAGAACAGATTACAGCACAACCTCGGACTTGGCAGGGGTGGATTGACAATGCATTAAGACTGTGATTGCGTTGGAGGGGATGGGTTCGAAGTGCAACCTTATTTCTTGGAATATTGCGGGGTATGATGCCAAGATATCTGACCAGGACTGGGTTAGGCGTATGGCTGACTATGATATTATTATGCTGCAGGAAACATGGTCTGAGGGGCTGGCTGCTTGGGATGGATATGATAGATTCGCCATCCCAGCAGCTCAGTACAAATTGATTGTAACCACCAGGGTATACTGCTTGTTTGGGTAATTTTTTCCATTCTCCAGATGCTGAAATATAGAATGGAGGAGGTGGAGCTGGAATTCTGTGCCATTGTATAGGGTGATTTTAATGCTAAGTTGGGCCATATTAGTACAATGGTAAATCCCTTCGACTATGACTGTGGGGATTACTTGGTGGATGACTTCCAGGATATGAGAGACAGGGTTCTGACCAAGGAACTTAGGAAGTTGGGCCTTTTGAACTTCCGGGATAGTGAAGCAGTGGATTTTTACCAGCTCCCAACATTTGTGGGTAGAGGGTTTGGGACCACAATTGATTACATCTTCGTGTCTCCGTCATTGAAAAATCTGATTACTGGCGGAGAGGTGCTTGGTGAATGTATGAGTGATCATAACCCCCTCACAGTGTGTTTCAAACTTCCAGGGGCTCTAAGTAAATTAGGGCAGGATGGCCCTGTAATAGTAAAGATAAGAGACCAGGGTAGGCGGCTTGGCTGGAAACAGGTAGATGCCCAACAAGTCACTGAGAGGGTGGTGGGGGGAAACTTACCCCTGTTTATGGACATACTTTTGAGAGAGACTCCGAGCTCAAAGGAAGTGATGGATGCAATAGCTGAAGTTAATATAGTAGCTAGAGAATGCCTATTTTTGATAGACAGCCGTCCTAACAAGCCCAGAGGTGGCTGGTTTGATAAGGTTTGTTACGATGCTAGGGCAAATATGAAAACGGCCCTCAAAAGAAATCCCAGAGATAGGCCTGCGGTGAAAGCAGCAAGAATTGAGTACAAAAGGGCCCTGAGGGAAAGTAAGGATAGATTTAAAGCAAAGGCCTGGGAAGATTTGGAGCGTACCTCAGTCCTGAAGGATCCTGATTTGTTCTGGAAGGTGATAAACAGAGGTTCCTTTGCCACAGAGACATCCGAGGGCTTGGGTTGCAATATTGCCCCGGAGGTTTAAGTAAATTATTTCTGTAGAATTTTTGAGGGAACCCCTATGAGAAAAAATTGGGAAAAAGAGTCTATGGTGGTTCCCAATTTAGCGATTAGATTTTCGCTCCAGGAAGTTATGGATGCACTCCAGGGCAGTGCTAGTAATAAAGCCCTGGGCCCGGATTCCATACCCATGGATTTGTACAAATCCTGCCCTCAGTTATTGGCACCCGTTCTTTTAAATGTTCTTAATGCGGCAGATACTGTGGGAATCCCTGCCTCTTGAAGGAGGGCCTGTATCATTCCAGTTTTTAAAAAGGGGAATCGAAATGATCCGAAGTCCTATCGCCCTATCTCCCTACTTGACTCCTCTGGGAAGATTTTGGGGCGGATTATCTTAAGGCGTATTGAGGCTTGGATGGTAGAAAAGGATATTTTGAGCCGGGATCAGTATGGCTTTAGGGAAGGTCTTGGCACACGTGAGCAGTGCTTTAATCTTCTGATGATGATTGGGAAATATACACAAGCTAGGAAGGGCACCCTCTATTTTGCCTCTATGGACCTCAGCTGTGCCTTCGATAAGGTAAATCGGTCCTTATTGTGGGAAAGGTTAAGTCAGTTAGGGATGGATCCTGATATTGTGGAGCTGCTTCGGTAACTCCACTCAGGATCGGTTGCCAATGTGAGGGTGGGGGCAAATGGGGAATGTTCAGAGACTTTTAGGCTCACCAAGGGTGTTCGCCAGGGGTGTGTGTTGTCCCCTACTCTGTTTCTCTTATATACTAATGGACTGTCTGATTTCTTGGTGGAGCACTGTAGGGACGTCCCAAAGGTGAATGGCACTAGTGTCCCGGTATTGACATATGCAGATGATGCGGTCCTTATGGCCCGCACTATGAACAGTCTCTGTAAAGCTGTTAGAGCCTATGCATCTTATTTGTCAGGCTTGGGCCTAGAGATAAATGATAAGAAATCGCATTTTATGGTATGTGGTAAATCTCTGAGCAGGGTTGGGAAGCTAAAGGTTGATGATCAAACTATCAGCAGGGTCAATAAATTCCCATATTTAGGGGTAATCTTTGACGATAAAGGCTCATGGAAACCTTCTATTGCTAGAAGGAGTATGCTCTTCCATGCCTCAATGGGTGCTACCTATGATTTTGCTGTAAGAGTAGGAAGCAAACCCATTAAGCCCCTGCTTGAAATCTATAGGCGAAAATGTCTCCCTGTTCTGTTGTATGGTGCAGCACTTTGGGGGTATATGGATACCCGAGTGCCCATTATTGAAGAAAATCGTTTTTGCAGAAGATTATTGGGCGTTGGTCAAAATACCTCTGGTTTTTGCCTACATCTAGAACTAGATCTTGAGTGCGTGCAAGACACTATTCAGTTGGCTCCCCTTTTGCTGCTATTTTTAATAGAGAGATTTTAAGGGTTTGTTTGGCCTGTGATAATGTAAATTGCATTCCCTGGCTGATGTATATAAGAAAAGTAGCACAGGAGTTGGGGCGTCTGGATTTGTTTCACTCTCCTGAGGGTCTGACCAGCCAGGATAAGAATTGGGTGAAGGAGAATTTTTTAAGAATGCGGAGGGCTGAAAGAGAGGGAAAAGAATTAGGGAAACAATCGGTCAGGGATTTTATTGTGTTAAAGATGGGGGTGGGTCCTGAGCCCTATCTTTTAGCAATAAATGACCTGAGGGAAAGGACTCTTATTACTCGATTCCATTTGGGGGTCATTAGGAATAATCTCTGTTTGCCGTTAGGTCAGTATGGTGTAAAATCTATTAAACCGTGTCCCTGTGACGGAGTGTCCCTGCAGACCTTGTCCCACTTTACATTATTCTGTGTTTTTTATGCACCTTTTAGGAGACGTTTTTTATTACCCCTGCTGAGGCCACAGGGATTTGTGCAATTTCGCCCTGCTTTTATGTGGTTGCAAATGGCCTCAGATGCATTAGTATGGAGGGGTTTGGGATTGTTTGTGAGGGGAGCCATTGGCTGGCGTAATAACCTAGAGTTTTTTTTAAGGGATGTTTTAGATTATTATTCTTGAAAATGACGTTTGACCTGCTTTTAAATTATGATTATGCTGATTTTACTGTTTTATTGATATTATGGTTATCTATTGTTGTCTATATAATTTAAGGGTTGAATTATTTCATACCGAATAAAGTTCTTCTAGTGTTGACATCCATTAATTTCTTGATTCAAATTCAGTCAGAGAGACCTTTCTCCTCACCAGGTGGTAAGCATTAAAAGCTACTATTAGCATATCCGTTATTAGCATCAGATCATTTATAAAGAAACTGTCCAATAAATCTTCAAACCAATTAGAGAAAGAAATCAAACTTCTTCAACTCCAGCACAGGTATTCCACTTCTGATAATTAATTACTAACTAATTAAAAAAAAAAAGTATGAATATAATCGAGAAGTCAGTGCAAAAGCAGGTGTCTGGAATCAAAAAAAGAAAAGCATTAGATTGTGTGGGGCTTACATTTGAAATTTAAACATAATTACTCCTTGATCACTAGTATTAAAGACTCAAATGGCAGGACCCAAATTAATCTTGACTAGATAGCTGAAACTTTTAAACAATTCTAGACTTACCTAAACCATAGCAAGCAATAGTTTGATCCTGTGAGATGCAAAGACTTCCTTGACAAACTAGATCTGCCTACCATTACTGAGGAGAATAGCTCTCACTGACCACACACATTTCTCCAGAAGAAGTCTGGACAGTAATCAAGCAGCTTCAAATCTAACAAAGTTCCAGGTCCTGATGGAAATATGACTTAATTTTATAAGTTGATCTGGACTGTATTAGATTCCTCATTGATGCACCTATATCAGTCCTTTTGTTCTACTGGGGAACTTACTGGGATCCCCGGCTGAAACAGTGATAGTGGGTACCTCAAAGAAAAGGAAAGATTTTTCTCTCCCAAAAAAACTATAAAACTATTTTCTTTAACAGTATAGAGTCTGACACGTATGCCAAAGCCCTAGTCCTTGCTACTTGATTGGAACATTTGAGTCCTAAATCAATTCATCCCACTCAAGTAGGTTTTGTCAAAAATAAATTATTAAGCAATATTTCCAGACTTTTCTGTTATGTCATTGAGAACTTCCCTCTGTTAAATCCCCTTGAGTTTGCTGTAGCTCTTGATGGTTATAAGGGTTTTGACAAAATAGCCTGGCCATTTTTGAAAGCGGCATACATTTAACCTTGGTAAAGACTTTGTTAGAATGGTCATGGCTTTCTATACACATACTCAAGCTACAGTTCAACTAAATGGCACTTTGTCAGACTATTTTGACTGGAAAAAAAACAAACTAGACAAGGATGGCCCCTTTACTCTAAACCCTATTACAAGCAATTAGGGTGAATAAACCCTGAACTCGTATTACAAGCAAAGAGTTTAAATAAAGACATTGGTAGTATAACATTTGGCTATCACGTGGTGAAGACAGATGCTTACACTGGAAAAGGTAAACGTACATGTTTGTCTAAGTTTACTCTGTAGGCGTGAGACATTTTTTAGTTACTTGACTACGATTTGAGTGCTAGTCATGCAACAGCAACAATCCCTTGCTAGGTGAACCATCAAAAATCACTATATTAACCTGTGCTTAACCCTTAGCACAAACAGCAGTCAAGCTTAACTTGGAATGTGTAAAGTTTTTATGCACACAAACAGTAATAAAATGAACACACCATAAAAGCCCCAAATCAATTTAGGAAAAGAGTACATTTTAATAAATTATTTGACACCAAAAATCCAATCAGTAGAACCAGAATTATGAGTTTTTAAATTTAAGGTTCAAAATAGTTCTTAAAAGATCAGAGCGCAACCGTCAACCGACATCTAGTCACACAAGACTGTGTCAAAGTCGAAAGTTAAGGTTAATCATGAAGGAGCTCGGTTCAGATACAAGAAGTGGATTTGGCCTGGTCATCGCTTACCTTCAGACGTAGAAACATTTCTGCAGAAAAACGGCTAAGAAGGTATAGTTCAGTGGCACACAGCAGAAGAAGATGTCCAAGGAGGAAGTGTCATCGTCAGATGGCCTTGGGTCAAAGCCCCGGTGAAGATTTCTATGTTCAGACTTAGTCGCCGAAATGGAAGTCGAAAACTCCAGTGCGGTGAAGCAAATGTCCGTAGCCAAAGACAGTTTGGCAAAGGACTGCTGAAATGGATTTCCTGTTGCAAAGATGTACGTAGCGGGAGAAGCCACAAAGTCACTCTGACAAGTAATGCACCTCGGACGCATAGGCGAGCAGGTTGGTCAAGGTCTCCTCGTGGTTCTCAGAGCACTTTGTGGCCAATATGGGCACCTATAGCACCCCAACCAAGGGTCCAGGACTAATGGGACACCTCTTAGGGACTCAGGACTCACTCAGGCTGGGTCCAGGTGTGGGTTTAAGATGGTGGGTGCCTGTTATGTCCTTGTGACTCTGAAAAGGAGGCCAGCAAACTAGCCATTGAAGTCACTTCTGGTTGTTCTGGGTGCAGAGATGCAGGGCTCAACAGCAGGGCTGGAATCTGAGGGTTCAAGGCAGGCTTCAGGCAGCAAAGCAGTCCTTCCAGGTACAGCAGCAGTCTGGCAGAGAGTACAGCAGGCCACAGCACCAGGCAGTCCTCTAAGTGACCTTCAGCAAGTCCAGTAGTGAACTGAAGAGTGGGTCTGATGGCCCTATTTTTATACTCTAGTGTGCTTCTTCTGGATGGTGGGAAAAGCTTCTGGAAAGGTTCTTTGAAGTGTATGGAGTTTCCCAATTCCTTCTCCTGGCTTAATTCTGTTGCAGTGACACTATAGGCCCTTTGTGTAGAGGCAAAGCATAGGCTATTCAGTTGTAAATGGGGCTGTGCTCAGCTCTGCCCCCTTGACCTGCCGGCAGATGGCCAATTCAGGCACAGCTAATCCCTCTGTTGTGTGACTGTCTGGGAGGAATTCACAAAGTCTATCAATTATTCCCAGTCATGTGACCCAGAGCAGGCTACAGGCTCAAAAGGACTAACAGCCGGAAAATAACAACTTTCTATAAGTGGCGTTTTCAAAATTGTTCTAAAAAAACTGACTTTACCATTAAAGAAGGTTTATCATTACAGTTTCATAGACCCCAAACATGACTTATCTACTTACTCTCAATTGGTAATTACAGTTTATTACATTTTTCACTACCAGGACATGTAAAAATTAATACTACATGTCCAACTTTTTAATGACACAGCACCCTTCCCTATGGGCTAACTGGGGAAACCTTATAGGTGACTTATAGAGGAGTATAAAGCTTAGCAAGTGGGTTTAGAGGCTAAGTCAACATGGCAGAGCAACACTGCATTCAGGCTGCAATGGAAATGCATGTGACATGGTTTTGATAGCTACCTAAGTGAGGGGCACAATAAGTATTTCAGGACCACTAGTAGCATTTAATTTACAGGCCCTGGATATATGGTATATCACTCTACAAGGGACTTATAATTGAATTAAATACGCCAATTAGGTACATGGAAATCAATCCATGTTACGGGAGTGAGCACAAGCACTTTTGCACTTGTTAGCACTGGTAAAGGGCACAGAGTCATAAGGACAACAACAACAAAAACTCCAGCAAACAATTGAGGTAGGTAGGCAAAAAGTTCAGAAAAAGACCACCCCAAGACTGACAGGTCTAACATTCGGTATTCACAAAGCTGCAATTTAATAGCATCATAATGACTGTAGTCGGGACAAAGACCGCTGCGCATGAAAACAATAGCACAGGTCTATCTTTTTATGTGTGGAGTTCTGTGCTCCGACTGTGGAGTCTCCATAGTCATAAAGTTACTATTAAATTATAGGTTTATGAATACGAATCAGACCCTAAGTGCCCCTCATGAGTGGTGGACACCCTTCAATTTGTAATCAATAACTAATAAAAAGATCACTCTAGGCTTATTTTCTGTGTTTTTCTGTGACGAGGGAGGTGTGATTAATGTAGCAGTGGGCAATAGTATATTATTTTCCCATATCTTTATTTGTGCTGATTAATAATCAAGAGTACACCTCATATGTGCAGATATATTTGTGTTTCCATTCCTTTAGTAAGAATGGTAGAACTTTGTTATTGCAGTCTACAGTAGCCCAGACTCAGCATGTTGCCTTTTCCTAAAATATTCTTGCACAGGTAATGTACTTTTCTTAATTCTGAAGTTCTAAACTGATGCCTGATTACCATATAAATGTTCATATATGAAACATAGAAGGGGGTGCAGAACATGGTTGACCAAGAGGGCACATGAGGGTAGAAGTAATGGCAGCTGACTGAAGGTTTTTACTTAATAGAACTCAGGAGTGGAGTGCTATAAAGCAACAAGGTGTTACCTGAAAAGATGAGTTTGAGCTCTTCAAGAGAAAGCTTGGCCTTCAGCTTTTTTGTAAATAATTGAGTGCTGGTGCTTAAAGCGCTGTCAGATACCTATAGCCGGCCCTGCTAAACTTCAGTGCTCCCAGTGCCAAGGCTGGATAGTCCTGAACCCACCTTAGGCCTCTTTATTCCACATCCTTACACTCCCTGCCCATTTAGCTCATTCTTCAGATTCCTGTTATCTTCTTCTGTGACAAGCAGTGCATAATTTGTGCTTGTTGTTTCCGGTGCTGAGCAGCAGCACTTATTTTTGAGGGCCAGCGCTTATTTTTCTGCTGCAAGCATGTTCTGCGAGCAAAAGACAGATATGGAAAGACGGAGGAAGAGAAAAACGAAAAACCGTAACAATGGAAGAAAGCAGAAAACTGCAAGAGTGAGCTGAAGGGGCCGGAAGTGGCTTTAAATGGATTAAAGAGGCCCGAGATGGCTTCAGGATTACGGTGCCTCAGTACTCTGCGCTCCCACATTTGATTACAGCAGCCACATGTTGAAGAGGAGGGCTTTGAGCACCGGCACATTTTTAATTACAAATTAAGCACTGGTGACAAGTTTACATCTTTCTCCTCCTCCGTCTTTTCGCTTTGTTTTTTTTCTGTCTCTTGCTTTGTGGAAATGTCTGATCAGGAACAATACGTGGAAGTCCCTAAAAAGAGTGTTGGTGGCACCCACTGGCATCACTGGCTCAAATTGAACACTAGTTGATGCATGTTGTATATAGATTTGTTGATGCTGCATGGTGTTTTGAAGGGGATGCAGAGTAGGGGAGCGAATGTCGTTCTTAATGTCAGGTTAGTTCTGTCATATTGGTGAGGCCTTTCAGGAGCTGGCACTGCACTATAAACTGTTGGTATTGATGAAGCAGAAAAAGAAAGGCTAACAAACATTCATATATCATGTAACAAAATCGTATAAGACAATGTGATTTTAGCAAAGAAAAATAATGCATGTAACAAAATGTGCCCAAGAGGTAGTTCGCCATTATTATAAATGAGCTTAATTAATCATGAAGAATTGACAATGTAGTAATCCGTCATAATTGCAAATGTATTCTATAATTTTCTTGTTGAAACTGTTATATGCTTAGCTTAAATTTAGCAGAGGATTTGGCCTAGTTGCCTGGTCTCAAATTTAACTGCGTGGTTTTCACTTGTATTAACAAAAACATGCTTAAATTTTAAGGCTGTATTTTTCCAGTAGAATGACTAATACACTTATCTCAAGGTTTTGTGCTAGGCAAGTTTCATCCCCTTTGAAGCAAGGTCAGTTTCTGCAGGTGCAGACAATAAGGACACTGATACAGAAATAATTGGCAAACTTTGTTTCTACTTGTGTTCCAAAACTCCAAGGACACCTTATGCATAAATGAGTATTAAGAGAAAGACACTATTCATTGGTCAAAGAGAAACCACCCTATGAACCCTCCAATGGAAGATCCTGAATAATTTGGAAAGTTTTCATACTTAAACCCATCGGACAAAGGGAAGTCAGCCGTTTTTTCCTTGATGCCACTTTGAAGCCAGATTTAAGATGCCATTTTAAACGACACTTTGATGCCTTTTCTCTATCCCAGAGAAAGAGACTTTAAGAATTCTCACCCTAGAGACTTTAACTTTACCCCGTCTTGCCCATGCAATAACTTTTGCCCCATTTTCCTTGTCGCTGCAAGGAAAACTTGCCTTTATCTTTGCCCCCTTGAAGTCTGCCCCATGCTGATCGAACCGATACCTGAAGGACGAAGACTTACCTTTAATGCTGATTGTAATTGGTAATTATAAAAGGATAAAATGTATTATGCATTGTGTTTTCCTTCTTAGGTACCAACTGCTTAATTTTGACAGAGCCTAAGCTAGAAGTTTTTCTAAATTTATTTTGACTAAATTCATTTTCCATGAAGCCCCACATGCCAATGCTAATTAGAGGTTAGTTGAGGTATTCATTTGATGCACCATGCTGAATTGAAATCTTGTTATGCTGACCGATGTATGAAATTAGTCAAATTCAGTTACTCTTATTAGTGATTTGCATTGCTACAACCAAGTGCATTATAATCCAGATTTTGCTTAGATTGCGTTTCTTCCGTCGCTATGGACAGCTAGTAATGTTCGTATACCATTTGATTTTGAGACTTACTTACATTGTATTAGCTTTGTTAATATAGGGAAATAAACTCATTAACTTTTAATAAACAGGTGTGGTTATTCATGACTGAAAGGTCATGGTGTGTCAAATTACTGATTACTATTGATTCCTGATTGTTGTTTGATTACTAATTGAGTATTGGTCATTGATTATAAATGGTTATTGATTATTGATTTGAGGGATCCAACTATTCTTGGATGAGGAGAACTCAACCCGGTTAAAAGGTTCACCGACCTCCGGCGTGTCCACGTATAAGTAATTTATAAGGATTGCACACGCTATCAGTAGATGGCAGCAGAGATCGCCATTTGGGACCCCATCCAATCAATAGACGGATTCAAGTTAGAATTTTCTTTGATAAAACAAGTTGGAGAGATGAGGATGCCCTAAATCCCAAATGACTTTCCTGGAATCTCGGAGCTTGTGAATGGAGGAAATGGAGTTGTGAGAATGTTTTCATCGTTTCTAGTGACAGTATGAGTGAAGTTAGGGTTTTGTGCTTGCACAGCTTATGCCGCAGATGAATTGTGAAGTTTGTGAGGATTTTAGGTGGGGTTACGAACTCCAATCAAAATTTTAGAGGTGTGATACTCCAAAGTGTGAGAGTAGGGAAGTCGTCGAAATTCCTATGTGTGTAGCGCTTTGTGCAGGAAAAATTGTCCACGTGGTTGTTGATGTTGAGACGGGCCCTGCGAGGTCAAGAGACTCCGGGGTTTGTTGAAAAGTGTATGAGACACTTGATTGATGTTGTAATTTGTTCGGTTTAGTAGGTTGATCAGGCGTGGTCAACGAGTCAGTACGAACATTGAGGAATGAAAGAAAATTTTCGACTTTGAGATTTGACTAATTCTAAGGTGCACTAGAATAGTTAATTGATCAATTGAGAGTAAAGTTTGCAGGTCAAATTTTGCTTGTGAAAGTGGGAAACCGAGAAAGATGGAATAACTGCCGAGGCTAGTGAAAAATCCCTAAGGTTTCTGCAGCGATTGCATTACCCTTCCTGTAGTAAACCGACAGATTTGTTTTCTTCTTTTGATTAGTGCTCGCGATATATTGCAGAAATTAGTTTTGAGTGAAGCTGAATGAAGGAGGACAAGCCGCAAGACTTTGTCAGCCGCAGTGTGTGGGTGTGACGTCACTAGGAGCCGCGCTGGGATAGGTTGATTGGTGAGAAGGGTCGCGCACGGATTGGACACAGTCCATGAAGTGCAATTGGTGGGGAAAGGCAAGCGAAGAGTATTCCGGGAATTAAAGTCACTTATTGGTTACATTTTTGAGAAAATAAAAGATGGAAAGATTACATTTTTCAAAGCACTTAAGAGTGCTTTAAGGGGAGATGTATATATTAAAGCAAATGTAGGAGAAGAAACACCGCCTGAGGGTACACCAGCTTACATCGTGATTGAAGAAAAGGGTGTCGCACCATGTCTTTGGTTAAAGCAATGGTGTAAATTAACAGAAAAGCATGGAAGTGTAGCGTTTCCCATCCATGGGACGTTTAACCTAAGAATCTTGGAGAGTCTAAGATTTGCGCTATATGACATGAAAGTACCTCCAAGACCAGCATAGTTTGAAGCCTTAGCAACTTGGGAACAAATGGCTGGGAGGCAGCTACAAAAGAAATTTGAGACAAGAGTGAGAAAAGTAGAAAAGACACTAGCGGATTCTAGATGGGATAGTACTCAAAAGGTTTGGAGATCAGACATATTGCAGGGAATAAAATTGTTTCCAGCAATTACTGACGAAGCAGAGACGGAAGGAAAGAAAGCTACCTATAAAACAAACAGGAGTCAGTCCAGAGATAGAGAAAACAATAGAAACTTGAAAAGGTCAGACGAATCGGATGATGAGGAGTTCATTCTGCAATTGCTAAATGACCGTCCACCACCATACGTGGAAAGTGAAAATGGCCCAAGCACTAGTACTGCCCCTCCAGAACCAATACAGGGTACTGTGGCCCCGAATTTGAGAATATCGCAGAGGCAAAGTAGTCCCGATATGCCTTTTACATCAGAAATAACACAAGTTCAGAGAATATATCCTGACGTGGCTAAACTGAAACCTGTCAATGATTATCAGCCACAGGTTGAAAGGCACTATTATGATGAGCATAGTTTGGAAATGACTTCTAATTTAATGGTGCAGGGAGGACAGAATTACCAAAGACCGACATTGATTCAAACCAAATCAACACAAATTTTTATGCCTCAAAAGCAGATGCAAGAAGTGCCGAAGTACACTCAAACAGCAGAAAACCAATTAGCAATGATGAACCATAATGTGGGAATTAACATGCCACAGAAATTGGGGAACAGACAGAATCCGGACGCAATATCTTTGCCTATCATTGTAGGTCCGCCAGTACCATTATATATACAGGCAAATCCAAGTGTATGCGATCAAGGGGTAATGACATAAAATGAGACAGGGAGGAGATACATAGAAAATACCCAAGAAACAACTCCGGTAGGAACACTGTCAAATAGATCTGGGTCTTTGTTGGAATTTAGTCCAATTCCAATTTGTGCTCCGTCAACTGTGGTAAGGTCAAGACAACCACTAATAGTGCCGCTAACTTAAAAAACAGAAATGTTACAGAAACCATCAGTAGCAGTAGATGTAAATGCCACATTAAGGGGACTAAACGCACAACAGTTAACACAATGGTTTAACAGCCTGAACTCCCCACAGAGTACGCCCAGCGGGAAAGGAGAAGAATATTTGAATAGAATAAGATTGGGCATGGAAGCAGATGAACTAGTAGAGGGAACGATGGGTCTGAACAGGTTAGAATCATACACAGAAGAAGAGCTGAGATACATTTGCCCTAGAATTACAAGAGAAGTAAGCAGCATACATAGGAGGTTACAAGAAATTGCAGACAGATACAAAGTAGACATAGGTAAAACCAAACACTTGAGCAGAAGTTACAGGTTAGACTTTGGGACAAAAGATTTTGAACACATGATGTCTGCAGGAATGAAAACACACCTTAAAGAGATACTGCAAAGCGCGCAGGTTTGGAGATGTTTAGACAAATGGGAGAGCAGATGGGTTAAGAAAAAGGATAAGAAGAACGAAAGCACCCCAGATTGAAATGAAAAAGTACAACAGAATGATGATCTTATAACCATGTTACCAATGAGAGAAACAGCAGGGGGAAAACTTGTCCATGTACCATGGCACAGGTGTGATATTCAATCCTTTACGGATGATTACCCTAAGTTTAGAGAGAAACCGATCGAATGGTATCAACAAACAGATAGATTTGTGAAACTCGCAAAATGTCTTTGGGAAGACCTGAATACTTTATTCGAAATTGTAGTTCCGGCAGATTTGTGGGAAGATTGTAAAAGGGCTGTAGATTGGCCAACAAGTGAACAAGAAAGAGATAGGGACACAGGTACACCATTGCCTACTGTAATGAGCATGTACCATAAAGTGTTTGACTATATGAAAACAAAAGTTGCGTCGAAAAATGTAGATTGACAGAAGATTGACAGAACAGCACAGGAGGTTAAGGAGTCGATACATGCATATTATGAGAGATTGTTGAAAGCATTTAAAAATTACAGTGGCACGGAAATGATTGAGGCAAAGGACATGCTTCATTTTGTGTTCAGATTTGTGGAAGGATTGAGACCCGAAATCAGCCAGATGATTAAAATGCATTTGATTTGTTGGAAGTCAAAATCGATCGATGAAGTGTTTAATTATGCAAAATACTGCAGTGATGAGATTGAGACAAAGCAGAAAAGGTTGAAAGAAAAAGTGATGGTGATGCAGATTAGAGCAGCTCAGACAGGTTTGCAAGGTTTCCAACAACAGTTGCCGCAGCAGCAACAGCAGGGAAATGCTATGTTTCAGCCACAGACGAGAGGCAGAGGCCGAGGAGGTTTTGTGAATAATGGTCCTGATTTAAATACTGTTGTGATTCCAAATGGTATACAGGCAAAGAAGAAGGTGATGCCATGTCACACGTGCGGAATCGTCAGGCATTGGAAACGGGAGTGCCCAATGTTGGTGCAGGAAGGTGTAGGTCAGCAAAACAATGATGTCAATACATTTCAGAATGTGAGACGACCAAAATTGAGAGGTCCAAACCCAAATTTCCAAAATAATGTAAATCAGATACAGGGTCTGCAACCTATACAACAACAGCAGGTGCAAATGCCCCGTATACAAATGGCGCAGTTGCAGCCAATGCAACAGCAGTTTCCTATGGTACCTAATCAGCAAATGCAAATACCCTTAGCACCAATGAATCTGCAACAAGTAATGCTTCCTCAACAGGTCACAGGTCAAGGAATGAATCAAAGTGACACAGTACACCAATTCCCGTTACACAGTGAGAAAGGAATAAACAATGTATGGGAGAGTGAAAGTTCAGATGAGGAGGGAAATTGTATGCTTGCAGCATCTTTGGAAGTTGATCAAAAGGGACCATATGTGGAAGGAAGAGTTATGGGTCACAGCGTTTCATTTTTTGGTTGACACAGGAGCTACACGCTCTACAGTCAGAAGTATCGAAGTCCCAAATTTTCCGCTTTCAGGGAGAACAGTTCAAGTAGTGGGAGTAGCAAATAGGTATCTGACAAACCCAATCATAGATCCAGTGCAGGTCAGAATTGGTAACTTTCAAGGGTCACATAAATTTGTGGTGTGTGACTCAAGTCTGATATCCCTATTAGGGAGAGATTTATTGTGCAAATTGGGATGCTCGATTATGTGCTCAAATAATGGAATTAAAATTCAGACAAACAGTGATGAGGAAGAAGAGTAAAGTTTAGGAGAGGACGAAATGGAAACTGTTGATGAAGACTCTATATCCTATGCTCACTGAAGCAGATATTCCAGCTGAGTTACAGGAAACAGTTGAAAAAGAAGTGTGGGATATGACAGGGAAAGAAGTAGGATTGGTCAAAGGAGCAGAACCAGGGAAAGTGACTGTAAAACCCAATGTAAATTTTCCTCAGACTCCACAATACCATATGTCACACGACACTCTCATGAATGTCGCCCAACTCATTGACAAATTTGTGAAACAGGGAGTACTGAAAGAAGCACTAAGTAGTCCATGTAATTCACCAATCATGGGACTAATAAAACCAAGTGGAAAGGTCCAAATTGTCCAAGATTTGAGAAAAATAAATGACATAATAGTCAAATGTTGTCCCGTAGTATCAAATCCAGCTGTAATAATGTTTCAAATTCCCTGTGATGCAGAGTGGTTCTCAGTCATCGACTTGTCACAAGCATTCTTTTCTGTGCCTCTTCATGAGGACAGTCAATTTCTCTTTTGCTTCAAATTCCTGGACAGAGTCTACAGTTGGTGTCGAATTCCTCAAGGGTTTTCGGAGTCACCATCAATTTTCAATCAGATTCTAAAGAAAGATTTGGAATCATTGGAATTACCATTTGAATCAGGCTTAGTACAGTATATTGACGATTTGCTGATCGTATCAAAAACAGAAAATGACTGTACATTTGACACTGTTGCTCTACTAAACCATTTGGGAACGAATGGACACAAGGTGTCTCCTTCGAAATTGCAATTCTGCCAAAAGAAAGTGAAATATTTGGGTCACCAAATAGAAAAAGGGTTGAGGAGAATCATGAAAGAAAGAATAACAAGTGTACTTCAAATGAGTCCACCCAAGACAAGAAAAGAGGTGAGAAGGTTTTTGGGAATGGTGAGCTACTGTCGCCAATGGATTCCCAATTTCTCAACTCTAGCCAAACCTTTACTGAAACTGACCCAGAAAAATGCGCAGGATGAAATAGTGTTTAAAAGAGATGAAATGGATGCCTTTATTGAATTAAAGGAATGCATGTGCAGAGCTCCAGCTTTAGGTATGCCTGATTACACAAAGCAGTTCACATTGTTTTGTCATGAACGTGATGCATGTTCCTTGTCTGTCTTGACTCAAGCCCATGGCGGCGTAAACAGACCAGTAGCATATTTTTCAGCTACTTTGGATCCAGTCGCAGCAGCCTTACCAGGATTCTTGCGTGCTGTAGCAGCAGTTGGTATAAGCTTAAATCAGAGTGAAGGAATAGTGATGGGACATCCTTTAACAGTTATGGTCCCTCACTCAGTCGAAATACTTTTGACACGTTCCCGAACACAACACATGACTGGTGCTAGGCTTACAAGGTGCGAGACAATAATTTTGGGATCACCAAATGTGCAATTGAAAAGGTGCACCACACTGAATCCAGCAACTTTGTTTCCCTGTGAAAATGTTGAGATTGAACATGCAGATGATATTGAGCATGACTGTCTTCAAGTGACTGAATTTTGTACAAAACCAAGACCTGATATCAAAGACACCCGATTGGAAGAAAATGATCAAATTATTTTTGTTGATGGTTCATGTTTAAGAGATGCACTAGGAATATTGAAAGCAGGATATGCTGTATGTATAATAACTGGTGTTCTGGAAACATCTTGGCTTCAGTGAGTTTACTCTGCACAGGTAGCGGAACTAGTAGCCCTTACTAGAGCTTGCCAACTTTCCGCATTAATGAAAGTCACCATTCACACTGACAGTCAGTACGGATTTGGAATAGTGCATGATTTTGGACAATTGTGGTCACAAAGAGGCTTCATGACCTCTTCAGGATCACCAGTGAAAAATGGTGAAAGAATAAGGGAATTGTTACATGTTATCCAGTTACCAGGAGAAGTAGCAGTGGTAAAATGCAGAGCACACTTGAAATCACAAGACTTTGTTTCTTTGGGAAACGGATATGCAGATCAAGTCACAAGGTTTTGCGCATTGAACTGTATATTGCTCATAGACGAATGAATGACACTAGATAAATGAGCCAGAACTTGAACCAAGTGAAGCCTTTGCTCTAACAGTTGTAGATACAATCGAATAATTAAAATTCCTACAAAATAATGTTAGTAAGGATGAAAAACTCTCATGGAGTAAATTAGAATGCATAAAGAAACCATATGATTTGTGGGTTTCAAGTGAAGGGAGATTGGTTTTGCCAGACAGTCTTTTGACGCAATTAGCCAGGTTATATCATGGACAAGCCCACCTTGGAAGGGATGCCGTGATTAGATTATTCAAAATTGATTGGTTTAATCCCAAATTCCGCCAAGTTGCTGAAGCAGTTTGCCATTGTTGCGTCATTTGCCAACAAATGAACGCAGGGAAGGGAACAGCAGTAAATTTGAGCCACATTGGAAGAGCAGGTGGGCCATTCAGCAGGATGCAAATGGATTTCATTGAGATGCCTATGGATGCAGGCTTGAAATATGTGTTGGTGATTGTGTGTATTTTTAGTCACTGGATTGAAGCATACCCTACACGCAGAAATGACAGTCTCACAGTTGCAAAATTACTCTTGAGAGAATTAATACCACGTTTCAGTTTCCCGATCTCTTTAGAATCAGATAGGGGAAGTCACTTCAATAACGAAGTAATCAAATTACTGTGTGAAGCACTGAACATTGAACAAAACTTGCATTGTAGCTATCGCCCTGAAGCATCAGGACTAGTGTAGCAAATGAATGGCACACTGAAATCAAGGATGGCGAAAATATGCGCATCCACAAATTTGAAATGGCCTGACGCATTGCCCTTGGTGTTAATGTCAATGAGAAACACACCTGATAGAAAAACTGGACTGTCACCGCACAAAATTTGCATGAGCAGAGCCATGAGACTTCCAGCAGTTCCTGCAAATGCTCTTGTAAATATTACAGATGATATGGTATTGGACTACTGCAAAGGTCTGCCCGATGTGGTCCGTTCTTTTCTCACCAGGTGGAGGCACCCACCTTGCCACCGATCCAAGGTCAAGGACACACCCTGAAAGCAGGTGACTGGGTTGTGATAAAGAAGCACGTGAGGAAGTCGTGTCTGGAACCCCGTTGGAAAGGACCTTTTCAAGTGATTCTGACAACTACCACCGCTGTGAAGTGTGCGGGAGTTCCCAACTGGATTCACACCAGTCACACGAAAAGGGTGACGTGTCTCACAGAAGAGGAAATTGAAGCGCTGAAATTACCAACAACTGACAAGAAAGTACCAGGCACTGAGACGGAACGAAGAGAGCCTGAAAGCTAACTAGAAGAAATCGAGACAGAATAAATATTCTCTGAGGAAGACGCATTCGTTCCTTTTGAGGACAACAGAGAAGAAGCCTCAGGAGGTGACAAAGATCCTGGAAGTGACAAAGATCCTATCACAGGTGAATAAGCAGGAGAGCCTGATAAGAGGAGGGCTTTCCCAGAAGCAGATGATACAGGAAAAGAAGGAGACAACCTGATTGACCTCCTAGGGGAAGGAGACAAGACAGAGCAGAGTGAAATTGTTCAAATTCTTCCAGAACCGGTTGCAGGTCTATCAGGTGGAAGCAGCGCGAAAAGAAGACAAAGCATATCAAAGACTAAAGAGACATTGAACGAAAACAAATGGCCAAAATTGAAGGAGAAAAGAAAAGAAGTGTCTATCGTAATAACAACATCGAATGAAGGAAAAGACACAGCCAAAGAACAAGACATATGCGAAAGAGAATCGAAAGGAGATGCAAAATTGAAAAGGAAAAGAATACCGAGCAGAAGATATTCTGGTCCAGAGTGGGCATACACAGCCACAGTTTCTAACTCTGTCTTGAAAACAAAAAAGCGAATAAGACATTTATAACCTGATTGACTTTTGAACCGAATAAGACATTGATAACTTGATTGACTTTGAAACTGATTTTGAGACGAAGCTGCTAAAACCGATAAGAGACTAAGCTGCTAAATAAAACCGTGTGTACTTTGATCTCGTTCAACTTTATATATATATCTGCAAATCTGATTTGATAAAGTGTCTTCAACTTTCTGATTCTATATAGATCCTGCCATTTAGTACTACTCAAATGAAATATTGTAAATACATGTGTATAGGTCTAATAACTGCATGAGTACTAATAATTATGGCAATAATTCTTGGAATGCATGGAGGGAATGAAAGAGACGCAAATGATGCTTCTACCTTTAAAACTACTACTGAATTAACTCCTTTGCAGAAACTCGAACAAGACGAGAAATACTTACATGACAAGAAAGAACTTTCTTCTAACGTCTTCTATCGCTTGCTGAATGAGTATGTTGAGACAATGGACGCAAAAGACTGTTATGTGTGTACACAAATACCTACCTCAGTAATAGAAGGAGTGATATATCATAGCATGCCTCTTACATATGGAATAACATGTAGCTTGTTACTAACCAGATTTTATGGGAGTATATTCAATACTTCTATTCCAATCATGATGTCATGTTTTCATATGTCCCCATAATAGAGTACTTGAGTAAAGTAGCAAGAGATTATTATATACAATAGTTAGGGGTTTCTTTGAACCACTATCACCTTTTTCCACAGTTCAAGATCATAGAGAAAACCTTACATGCTTGCTTTCACCGGTAGAGAAAAGCTTTTTAGATCACACTGAAGATAGAAGGAAAATGGTAAAGGAGAAATTAGAAAAGGAATTACACAAAAGGACATCTGCAGATAACTATGCTTTTGCCGCAATAAAAGACACAAGGAAAACTAGCTTTAGACACAATACATTTAGGGAAGCTTTTTATATATAGACCTAAATCATATTATGACACAATCTTTGTAGGAATGAGCGAATGTAAACACGTGTTTTTATTCCAGATTAAATGGACTTTCATGTTAAATGGCCTAGATCCAGCTACTCCAGGAGTATACTATATTTGGGGACTCAATGCCTATTAGCGTCTTTCAAAAGGATGGTATGGGAGATGTTATTTGGGAATAGTATTTCAAAAAGATTTTCAACTGGACGACTTAACGAAATTTCCAAAGCTGTCTGAATTACATCGTATTCAGAAAAGGGAGACAGCTTCTGGTGTGGTAGGAGATATATTTGGAGCAATGATTCCTTCCGTAGGAGTTATATTGAATTCAATCAAAATACAAAAGTTGTCTACTATTGTGGATAACATGCTGACAAAATTCTCAGGAGCCATGATCCTGATTGATGCTGAACTTGCTGCAGAAAGAGCTATGACTCTTCAAAACAGGCTTGCTTTAGACATTCTTTTAGCAAAGAATGGCGGCCTTTGCAAAATGCTTAGTGCAAGTCTCTGTTGTTCTTGTATACCAGACAACAGTGGACAAATTAGAAATATGCTTACAAATTTAACTAATGATAGTGCAGATTTGAAAGAATTGAAAGAACCAGGAGTATGGGAAAAGGTTGGAAAAGGATTTGCTTCCATGGGAAATTGGCACAGCAACATTTGAATGGAATATTACTGAAAATAGTAAAAGGAATATTAATAATATTAATTTGCTTAATAGGTATTTGGGGAATATGGAAAGCTATTAAAATATTGAAATCAAGAAGCAAGAGGAGAAGAGAAAGAACAAAATAAAATAGTAGAAATATTCAGGAAAAATCAAAGGGAACAAAAACGAAGAGGGAATTGACTGAAATGCCAAATTACTAAACAGAATTTTAATGAAATAAAATTTGTGATGGAAGATTTAATGTGATGAATAATTAGTCATCAGAGGAGGGATTGATGAAGCAGAAAAAGAAAGGCTAACAAACATTCATATATCATGTAACAAAATCGTATAAGACAATGTGATTTTAGCAAAGAAAAATAATGCATGTAGGAAAATGTGCCCACGTGGTAGTTCGTCATTATTATGAACAAGCTTAATTAATCATGAAGAATTGACAATGTAGTAATCCGTCATAATTGCAAATGTATTCCATAATTTTCTTGTTGAAACTGTTATATGCTTAGCTTAAATTTAGTAGAGGCTTTGGCCTAGTTGCCTGGTCTCAATTTTTTTTTATAAAGAATTTTTATTGATTTTAGGGAGAACGAAAAGAAATAACACAAATACAAACGTAAATAACATGGCACCATTAACCTGAATACGTCTCTCGTCCTGTCGGCCCCCATGGGGTAAGTGAACATTGAGTATACACACTCAAAGAGATCGGAGTCAGTAGTCCTCAGTGTTGCAACGAATGAGAGAGATTTTTGAGTGGTAGTGTAACTGAGGTATGGTTCCCTCCACCCACAAGATTGTGCCTCGGACTAACTTTCTCCCCCTTCCATAAGATTTTGCTCGGGGATGAGGATTTTCCGCGAGTTTAGCTGTCGCAGACGGGTTAGTTGCCCAGCGCATTCTCCCACTTCCCCCATACTCTATTGTATTTGCTAGGGCACCCCCTCGCCTCGTACACTAGCTTTTCTCACTGTGCGCACCAGTCCACACCCCGCCTCCATTTGGCGAGTGCCGGTGCTCTTTCTGATTTCCACTCTGTCATAATGTCTCTTTTAGCTACCAGGCACACCACTCCGAAAAAGGTTCGGTCTGCTCTAATCAACTCTGTCTCCCCTGTGGCTCCCAGTAAGATCGGTACAGGGGATGCCTCCACGGCTATTTGTAGGACCTCTGAGATCTCCCCCAAAATCGTTCTCCAGTATAGCTCTATAGTGGGGCAAGTCCAGACCATGTGGAAGAAGTCAGCTTCTGGGTGCGAGCATCGAGGACAACTGGCTGTGAGTCGGAGACCTGCCTGAAAGAGTCTTTTGGGGGTGAGGTATGCTTTGTGCAGGAAGAGAGTTTGTAGCAATTGGAATCGAGAGGATATGGCCGTTGACCGAGGGGCCATTAATACTTCCCTCCAGATTGTGTCTTCTATGGGGCCAACCCACCCCTCCCATTTTTGACGAAGACCTTCAAGGGAGGGGGATGTGTTAGTAAGGATGGAGAGATACATCTGGGAGATTCCCCCCTTACCCAGGCCTCCCATCAGAATCTTCGCTTCCAGTGGGCTGTGCTCAGGAATGTTTTCCCCTGGTCGTATGTGTGATAGTAGAGCGTTTCTAAGTTGAAGATATTTGTGGAATTGGGTATTTTTCAGTGAGTAAGTTCCCTGGAGTTCCTCAAAGGATCGCATGTGTGACCCGCCCCAGATGTCCCCGAGGGTGGATATCCCGATGTTGTCCCATTTCTTGAAACCTTCCAATGCGGAGACTTCCCCTAACTACTTCCCCCGCCAAAGAGGGGTCTGTTGGGTGAGGCGGTTCCACCAACCCGATCTCTTCTGGGCCGCTCGCCACCCTGTAAGAATCACTCTAGTCACCTCAGAGATAGTCTGCGGGATTGGGCCTCCATATAGTGCGTTAAAAATCCAGTTATAGCCCATTACCTGGAGTTCTATTCTGTACGCTGGGTCAGTCCAGCCTCCTTTTAGCCAGTCGTTAACCACTAATAAGTGTGTAGCCAAAAATAAATGTTTGACATCCCCATCCCCCGTCATGGACATCTCTTTGACATGTAGCGGAGGATAGTTTGGGGCGGGAGCCGTGCCGCAAAAATTGGCGTGCTGTCGCCTCTACCTCTTTGAACCATTTCTGGGGGCCGGGAGAGGGAAGTTCTGTATTTGGTATAGAAATCTGGGGAGTATCATCATTTTATATAGTGCTATTCTACCCAATAGATTAAGAGGTAGGCTCCGCCAGCATGTGAGATCTTTTTTTGGTGTTCTTAACAAGTGGGGTAATATTTAGTTCCCATGCTAATTCAGGTATCATGGCTATATGGACGCCCAAATATTTAAAACTGTTTCAATGGATCGGGATATTTTGTTGCCAGTCGACTCATTCTCTAGAAGGGTGCAAAGGGAACAGTAGGGACTTGCTCGGATTTAAAGTCAGACCAGAGGCTTGTGAGAAAAGGTCTAAAAGTTGTAGGATTCGTGGGCCACTCGTGGCCGAGTTGGAAAGGTAGATGAGGACATTGTCCGCGTACAAAGCTACTCGGCCTTCTGGGCCTGTAGGCCACGACCAGCCCTCTAACAGGGGGTCCTCCCTCAATAGCTTTGCCAATGGTTCGATTGTGAGGGCAAACAGCAGAGGAGACAGTGGACATCCCTGCCGAGTACCACAACGGATGGGAAATGGTTCGGAGGCTACTCCATTCACTTGAATACGAGCGGTTGGATTGGAATAGAGTAGCCTGATAAGGCCGCGGAATTTGGGTCCGATACCATTATTTCCTAGGACTTGCTCCAGGTAGGACCAGTCCACAGTATCAAACGCTTTTTCAAAGTTGAGTAAGAGAAGGGCTAGAGGGGACAGAGTCAGAAAGTTGCGGTGTGCCAGTGCCACATTCAATCGTCTAATGCAGTGTCTGGTGCTGCGTGACGGCATGAATCCACATTGGTCTGGGTCCCGGTCGCAAGCACGGTTGATAGCACTTTAATCTCGGTGTTCAGGAGGGAGATAGGTCTGTACGCTGAACAGTTACGTGACAGCGGTTGGGTCTTCAGGATTACAACTATTGTGGCTTGATCAATCCCTGCTGGGAAGCAGACAGCTTTCTCAGCTTCACCATACATGTTAAGTAGGTGGGGGCCTAGGATGTCCCCACATTTGTTGTAAAGTTCCGAAGGGAAGCCGTCTGGGCCGGGTGTTTTACCCGAGGACAGGTTGGATCTTGCTACTGTAATTTCGGCTAGTGTTAAGGGTTCGTCCACGTGTTCCCTGGTTGCTTGTGATATCTTAGGGAGGACAATGTCATTCAATAGGGGGACTCCCTTTCGGCCAGGGGCCGGGGCCGTTCCTTGTATAGTTGTGTGTAGTAGGAGGCAAAGCTCTGAGCGATATCAGTAGGAGTCTTCGTGAGTGAGCCCATCTCGTCCTCAACCTCGGGGATAATTCTATCGGCTAGTGGGCGCGATGCTAACTAATGCAGGAGTTTGCCGTTCTTATCTCCCCAACCGTATACGCGAGCTGCTGAAGCTCTCCAGGCATGCTTTGCGGATTCTAGTACCAATTGTTTAATTTCCTCTCTAACCATAGTAAGGCGCCTCAAGACTGATGCTGAGGTGGAGGAGGTCTCCATGCGCTCGAGTTCTAATGCCTTGGCTTCGAGATCCACCATCTGTAAATTGCGCACGCGTTCTCGGGCACACACACGGTATTTAGCGTATCCTCTAAGTGTGGCCTTGCACGCCGCCCATATCATGCCTGGGGATTTCACAGACCCTAAGTCCAGTTCAAAATATTGGGTAAGATGGTCCCTTATCTCGACGGTGTACTCCTCGTCCTGTAAGTACCACACATTCATGCGCCACGTTGGGCGTTGGGTCGGGTCCACACCGTCCAATCGGATTCGTATTGGTGAATGGTCTGAGACACCGCAAGGTAATATCTTGGCGCCGGAGACCCTAGAAATATCTAGTGCGGGCATAAATACAACATCGATCCTGGCCTGTGAATGGTGGGCAGCCGAGGTATGTGTATACTGTCTCAATCTGGGGTGCCGGGCCCTCCATACGTCACATAGGCCCAGACCCGCAGCCCACCCTTTCACGCTTGCTGCCCTTCCGGTGCGAATGGCGGATATAGGTCCAGACATGTCAAGTTTTGGGTCTAGGACGGAGTTGAAGTCCCCTCCAACTAGTGTAATGCCCTGGTGGAGGTCTGTCAGTACCCGGCGGAGAGCAAGTAAAAAAGTGTTGAAGCCAGCTGGTGGTGCATAAGCACACACAAGGTTGAACGGCGAGCCATTTAAAGTGCCGGTCACCGATACAAATCTACCCTGTGGGTTTGACTGCGTGGCGGTGACCACTATGGGTAGCGAACAGTGGATTAAAATAGCCACTCCCCTGGAGCCTCTTGCAAATCCTGCGTGAAAAACCTTGTCAAAGCCCCCCGTGCCAACATGGGGCATTTAGAGCCAAGTAGGTGGGTCTCTTGTAACAGGACTACTGAGGGGGCATATCTACGCAGGGTGTTGAACACTGCGGATCTTTTAATTTTGTCCAAGAGACCGTTCGTTCACGTTCCATGAGAGGACGTGCGTCAGTGAGGGAACCATGTGCCTTGTGTCCGTGTGGTGAAATGTTGTGACCCCTTTTGGGGATCTGAAGACGAATGTTCTAGGTGAAAAGGATCGTTATGACAGGTGCAGGCGCAACTAATGAAACTTACCAAAACAACCTTACTAAACCCTAATAAGAACTCTGTGCCCCCCAACCTCCCCCACCCCATACTTCTACCCTGGAAGCATCTGAAGCCCAAAAACCTATCCGGGGTGTCACAGTCATATGGACTGTCACCAAATGGAGTGTTGGACCCCTCCTTAATGCCGGATCATTTGTAATTTGGTAATGAACTCCTACCCTAAAGCAGTATTGGTACATGTTGTGTTATACCAATGTGTATGTGGTCCTGTTCTACCCAATCGGGTCAGTACCCCTTGTGGTCAGTCTCTCCTAATGTGCCGGAGTCCATTGCGATTAAAGCCAAGTCAATCAAGTGCCAGGGACTGGCTAAGCCGATCGTCTCTCATTTCCCCTTTCGGCACCTGGGGCCCCGGGGAGTCCTTGTCTCCCTCAATCGCTGGGGATTCAGATTGGGTTGAGTGCCTTCTTCCGTCGGTGTGTCAGTGTTCCTCTGTCTCCCGCGTCTGGACCTCGTTCGCTTTCGACCTCGTCGCATGTCCATTCGGGGACTGGGTCCCCCTCCCAGAGCCCCCCCGGATGAGCCGGCGGGACCTCTACGGGTCTCAGTATTTTCCTCCGTGAGCCATTCCCATGCCTCCTCAGGTGTTTCAAAGAAATGAGTCTTGTCAACCAGAATAACCTTTAGGCGAGCGGGAAAGAGGAGCATGTAGGGGAGCTGCATCGCTCTTGGCTTTTGCTTTACCTGTTCGTACGAACGACGCCTGGCTTGGACCTCCCGGGTGTAGTCTGGAAAGATCAAGATTTTGTGATTATCCCAAAGGAGGTCGGGGGAGCGCCTGGCGTCTCTGAGGATGGAGTCTCGGTCTTTAAAGTTGAAAAAGCGTGCGATCATGGGTCTCCGGGGCCCGCCCTGTGGAGGCCGTGGGGCCAGGGCTCTGTGTGCACATTCAATCGCGAACCATGGTGAGAGGGTTCGTTCTGGCATCCAGGACTTAATCCAGGTTTCCAGAAACTCAGGTGCTTTGTTGTCCTCAGCTCCTTCCGGAATGCCAACAAAACGCAGGTTGTTACGCCGGGAGTGGTTTTCGGCATCTTCAGCCCGGGGGTGTAGTTCACCAGTTCGAGTTTGTAGTTGGGCCACCTTGATTCTGAGGTCGGCCAAGTCGTCCTCCGTCTGAGAAACACGGCTCTCCACTTCCATGATTCAGCCCACCGCATTTCTAAGATCTTGTCTCATGCGGCCCATATCTTCCCTCACCTCTCCAATTTTGGTTTCTACTGCTCGTTGTGATGTTTGGATTGCTTGAAGGATGGCATTGACCCCATCTGGGGCAGGGTCGCTGGATGAGGCATCGCTCCCGCCCCGAGGAACCGTGGGTGTAGTAAATTGATCAACCCTCTGTTGGGAGGGCTGTGTCTGTCTTGAGGCTCTATCTTTCCCCATTTTTCCTCTGGGGCCGGCGAGGGTGGATAACATTATGTTCGTCCGTATGGACCGGGGTCGGCCACGCCAGGGATCTCTCACTCCCCCAGAGGCAAACCCAGGCCCCCAGGCCTCGATGGTGCGCAGTCAGCCAGAGGTATCGGGGGCGAGACGGCGGTCGGGGCCGGGGCGTCACCGGCCCGGGGGCCGACCAGGTCTCCACCCCCCAGTCACAACGAATCCCAGACTTGTTCTGTGGGGGGGACGCCTCTTCCTTTGGGTAAGTAAACCGGAGATTGGTCCTTAAGTTGGATTTCTGGGGAATGTGGCCACCTACCGCTGTTCTAGCTCAGCAGGTGCTGGTCGTTGGTCGCCCATGGCTCTTTGGTGCCCCAGTGTCCCACTGCAGTCTTGGGCATGGCTCACACCACGGCTCCGGGGATTGGCCCTTTATCATCCCTTCCCCTTGTCGGGACAGAACTATTGTGTTCCTCCAGGTCGCCCGGTGGGGGTTCGGGGCCCCCAGTGGCCCATCCAGTACGACGACGCTGCTCCAGATCGCCGCCACAGGGTAGGCCCCGCCCGGTCACCGCCTAGATCAATAGCGGGCCAGCCAGACCAGCCGCGTCCCCCCACCTCGATCACTCCGCACACGCCCGGTCCCCAGGCACTGGGCCCAACTTGATCAGTTCTTGATGGGGAGAGGGGGGCCCTTCCAGTGTCTCCCCCGCCCCTCTACGGCCTCCACAGGGGCCACGCCCCGGCCCCCGGGGCGCCGAAGCGCCACCGCCGCCTCTGTCACGGTCCCGCGGCTGCGGAGACGCAGCCAGGCCCCGGGTGGAGGTCCACCCCCGGGAGCCCCAATCAGTTTAGTGCCGGCCAGCCCGGGATCCTCCAGGCCCGGTCGCGGCTTTCAGGTGGGCGGCCGCGCAAGTTCCCGGCTGCGCCCAAGACCGGCAGTCCTCGCTCACCTCTGTCGGGACACCTCGGTCGGGAGCAAATGCCCCGTCGTCAGGAGCCTAGCGGGTCCATTCACAGCGCTGCGCGACCCCCGGGCATCCCAACTCACGGCTCATCGGAGGCCTCCGTCCCCAGGGCACCTCCGGCAGTCCATACGACCGGGGGACAGGACCCAGAAAGGCAGTAAGTTTGGGCGGATGACGGAGGGGTCCAGAGCACTCTCAGAGTGCGACCACCATCTTGACGCCCGTAGCCACCCCTGGTCTCAAATTTAACTGCGTGGTTATCACTTGTATTAACAAAAACGTGCTTAAATTTTAAGGCTGTATTTTTCCAGTAGAATGACTAATACACTTATCAGAAGGTTTCGTGCTAGGCAAGTTTCATCCCCTTTGAAGCATGGTCAGTTTCTGCAGGTGCAGACAATAAGGACACTGATACAGAAATAATTGGCAAACTTTGTTGCTACTTGTGTTCCAAAACTCCAAGGACACCTTATGTATAAATGAGTACTAAGAGAAAGACACTATTCATTGGTCAAAGAGAAACCACCCTATGAACCCTCCAATGGAAGACCCTGAAGAATTTGGAACATTTTCTTACTTAAACCCATCGGACAAAGGGAAGACAGATATTTTTTCCTTGATGCCACTTTGAAGCCAGATTCAAGACGCCATTTTAAACGACACTTTGATGCCTTTTCTCTATCCCAGAGAAAGACTTTAGGAATTCTCACCCTAGTGACTTTAACTTTAACTTTACCCCATCTTCCCCATGCAATAACTTTTGCCCCATTTTTGTTGTCGCTGCAAGGATAACTTGCCTTTAACTTTGCCCGCTTGAAGTCTGCCCCATGCTGATCGAACCGGTACTTGAAGGACGAAGACTTACCTTGAATGCTGATTGTAATTGGTAATTATAAAAGGATAAAATGTATTATGCATTGTGTTTTCCTTCTTAGGTACCAACTGCTTAATTTTGACAGAGCCTAAGCTAGACGTTTTTCTAAATGTATGTTGACTAAATTCATTTTGCATGAGGACCCACATGCCAATGCTAATCAGAGGTTAGTTGAGGTATTCATTTGATGCACCATGCTGAATTGAAATCTTGTTATGCTGACTGATGTATGAAATTAGTCAAATTCAGTTACTCTTATTAGTGATTTGCATTGCTATAACCGAGTGCATTATAATCCAGATTTTGCGTAGATTGCATTTCTTCCGTCACTATGGACAGCTAGTAATGTTCGTATACGTATATCATTTGATTTTGAGACTTACTTACATTGTATTAGCTTTGTTAATATAGGGAAATAAACTCATTAACTTTTAATAAACAGGTGTGTTTATTCATGACTGAAAGGTCATGGTGTGTCACATTACTGATTACTATTGCTTCCTGATTGTTTGTTTGATTACTAATTGAGTATTGGTCATTGATTATAAATGGTTATTGAGGGATCCGACTATTCTTGGATGAGGAGAACTCAAAAAGGTTCACCGACCTCCGGCGTGTCCACGTATAAGTAATTTATAAGGTTTGGACACGTTATCAGTATCCATGTTATAATCTATTTATGAAGCACTTGTACGCAGTTGCTACTTTACATCTTGAAAAGACAAACATTTAGAATCTTACAGCGACCAGGAAAAAGGGTGGAGGAAACCTATTTGTTAATTAGCCATGTTTTGAGCTGGCATCTAAAAGAGAGTAGATGTGTTTCTGCCCTCAGATTCAAAGGGCGAGAGTGCAAGGTGGTGTGCATAACAGACGTTCTGGTCGTACTGGTGGCACGCGAGGATTGCACTGCCGATGTGAGTGGTTGCGCCTGTTAGCTGAAGGAAACTGCACTGGCCAGAAGAAGGGTGATCTGAGGTGGAAGGTTTCATCGGCATGTATTATAATCTTAGAGGTGATCTAAGATCTAATGGGTAGCCAGTTTACAGATCGCAGTACTGTTGACATTTGCAATAAGCCCTTAGGCCGCAGCATTCTAAGCAAGTTGCCGTTGACATAAGATGTTGCCTGGAGGTTTAAGGTAAATCGAATTTGTGTAGTCAAGATGTCATTGAATAATAGCGTTCACTGATGGAGAAAGCAAAGCGGGATCAGTGAAGGGAAGAAACATTTTATAAGGCCAGGGTGGATGAAACGTCTGGGCCACATGAATTGGGCTTCTCGGAACACTGTACTGCCCAAGGGAGCTCCTCAATTTCACAGAACTGTGGAAGGATCTGAGGGCTGACTATTATATCTGGCCATGATGTTGTTACCCATTCCACAACCAGTGAAGTGGAGGTAAATACGATCTTGGTTTTGCTTGGATTTATCTAGAGGAAGTTGTTCCCCATAATTACTTGACAATGATGATACCTTCCATTAACTTTTGGGCACTAGTTAGAGTAAAAATAAGTTGAGTATCATAAGCTTAGTATCATCAGAATGCCAGTGAAATTGTACACCTCAAAGGAGCAGTTGGGCCACTTGGACATGTCAAAGGTGTGAAACAGAAAGGGTGAATGTATTTTATCCTTGCTGTACTGCTGTTCCATGTAGTCTATGTCATATGCCATTGAAGGTTGCCCTGGAGGACTGACTACATGTGACCCCACTGAAATGAAAGGTTATATCCACTACAGGACCGTTTAGTTATACCCACTGCTTCCTGGGTCTTAAGTTTGGGTGTAAGGTGGTCTCTCGGGTTTACGCCAGCAAAGCTTTGCTACCATCAAGATGAAATAAGACTAATCCCCATATACTTGCCTTAATATCAGATTCTAGTACCAAGGGTTTTACATTATGGAGCATGATAAATAGGTCCCAGGTGGCATTTGCTTTATGTGCAATGTAGGTCTTGAGCTATGTTGCATTATTAAGCTGAATTTGGCAGTTTAGTACAAGCCATGCGTTGTTGCAGGGTTAATAGGTTGTGGGGCAAACCAACCACTTTCAAGCGGTATGTGACAGGTTTAAATGTAAATATGTGATTATTTTACAATTGCTACATGTCACAACAGCGCAGGGGTGCCTCAAATGGACTGTATGCATTTTCAAGATTTAGATTGTGGCATCTTTTCAGATCGGGTCTTTGCATCTTTAATTTTATTCGAAATCTCTAAATTTCCTTTTTTACCTAGGCATCATCATTGGTCGGGCACAAGAATCCCCGCTTGATGTCAATGGAATTGTGGGAGGTTCAGTCCTGCTTCCTCTTATAATACCACAAGGACGAAGTATCCTTGAGGTGCGTTGGAAATTGATTAATAAGGTACGCCTTGGTGACTCAAAAGGCAAGAAATTTGAGGCATTCCATCTTGCCAGTCCTACAATTACACAGAGACTAGAAATGGAGAATGCAGCAACTCTAAGGATAACTACTGTGACAAAGAATGACAGCGGGATATATAGAGCTGAGGTTCAGTATGAAAATGGAATTAATGAGGAAAAGGAATTTCGGCTCAACGTCTATGGTGAGTGACTCATTTAAATATTTCCTCTTGGTACATTCACTTTTGAAATTCCCAAAGCATTTATTTTTATAAAGCCGAAGCTCGACTGTGGATTGTCAGCAAGAGCATGTCTGCAGCAGTAGAAAGTATTGTAAGTAGGTTTTTCGCAGCTGGCTGCCTGACTAGACTTTCGGAGCATAGTGGTAACAGTGGAATGCCCATAGCTCACTGATACCCACTGAGGAACAATTAAGAGCACTGAACATGCACAGGCCCCCTGATTCTGACAGACACAGTCTAATTGTGCTCCTGATGAATTGAGGAAAAACTACTTTTTAATATCCATATTTATTATTATTGAGCAGTTTATTATTTTCTCTTCTTGGGAAGTCATTTTTGGTCTTGTGCTGATAGAAAGAGTAGGGTAAAGATCCTGTCCCCAGTGAGAAGACCTACGAGCTCTTTGTGTTTGGTAGCAGACATTCACTCTGGGATCTTCTTGAAAGAGGTGTAACAAAGATTTCTCAGTGTTTATTTGGAAATCTATCAAATAAACAAATCAAGTACCTCCACCTGGCACAGATAGATAAAACAAATGATGAAAAATAAAAAGTGCTCCGCAGGTGGGACTCCAAACACCACAATTGCTGTTATCAAAAATGGACTGTTGCCCTACCCATGTTCTGTCCTTAGATTCCCACTTAGCCAGGTAGGAAAATATATAAGCACATACACACACAGGCCATGCACAAACACCTGCCTAACACCTAGATACACCTAGATACACAACCACAAGTCCTCTCATATGTTTCACTCTACCAGCAGCTTCCAATGGACCAATCCCCTTTCTCCATGTCTCAGTCTGAAAACTACCTAGACGTATTGAAAAAGAAATGGTAGCTCTTAAATAAGACTAACCATTTGATCTAATAAAGATTGAGATTGAGACTAACCAGGACCAAACAATAATTCCTTCCATTAATTCTCAGGGTTCACTTGAAGCAGGCTCTTAGCACTCAGAACGGGACCAACTCCACTGGTTATATCCTTGCATATTACATCACGTATGCCATGTGAACGTATACCATTCATAACAACGCTTTTGACATCTCAAATAAGATGATTTGTCAGAACACAATACATGGTGGAGTGGTGAGTTAAAGTTAAGTTTGCGTGGTGAGTAAGGTAACAACACTGTGTACAGAGGTGTGTGACGTATAGTCATTTGAAAGTGGTGCATACATTTACAATTTTAGTTATAAGTAACACTATATGGAGGTCTGCGACATACAGTAATTTGAAAGTGCTGCATAAATGAAATCTATAACTTTAGAATTTGAAATGTTTGTGTTGTTTAAGTGAGGTTTGTATGGAAGCAATGCATATTTTTTCCATACTATTGCTTATCCCTAACCTTTGTGTTTTTCATTTAATGTAAATGATTTTAATTTAAATTTTCATTCTCATTTAAATGATTTAAATGATTTGATTTTAAATGATTGTTATTTTTTAATAAAAATGTTTTTGAAATCATAGTGTTGAATGTTATTTATTAAGATGTCATTAATTGGAGTGGCGTACAGTACAATGGAGGAGAGTTTTGCAGTGTCGTAGAGTATTGTAGAGTGGAATGGCCTGCATTGGAGTACAGTGGAGTGAGATAGAGTGTGATACAGTGTAGTAGAGTGTTGTAGAGTGGAATTTCATAGAGCACAGTAGTATGTTGTACATTAGAGTTATGTAGAGTAAATAGTTGGACAGTGGTGTAGGGTGAGGTAAACTATCGTACAGTGAAGTGGAGTAGGGCCAAGTGGAGTAACATGACATAGTGTGGGTTAAAGTGTAATATGCGTGTTAGCGTGTCAGAGTGGCCTGGAGTGGATTATAGTGTAGTGGCATAGAGTACAGTCGAGTAAACTGTTATAAATTGGAGATGCATCCCACTGAGTAGAGAGGAGTGCTGTGTCATAGAGTATTGAAAAGTGTTGTATAGTGGCCTAGAGTATAGTTCAATCGAGTATACGGGCACAAAGCAGAGTCTAGATTTGGGCAGTGTAGTGAATGGAGATAAAGTGAAGCAGCGCTTTGTAGAGTGCCAAAAAAGTTTTATAGAGGAGAGTTATAAAGAATGGAGGAGAGTGGAGCTCCGTAGAGTGGTGTTGCAAACTGTCTGGTGGAGTAGCATACAGTGGAATTCCATGGAGTTTAGAAGAATGGATTAGCATATAGTAGAAAAGTGTCCAGTGGAGTGTTGTACAGTGAAGAGGCACACAGTGGAGTGTGGTATATTGGATTAGCGTAGAGTGGAGTGACCTAAAATGAAGTAGTGAAAAGTTGCGTAAACTGTTATAAATTGGAGTGGCGTCTAGTACAGTAGAGTTGAGTGCTGTGCCATACAGTGTTTCATAGTGTCAGAGTGTTATGCAATAGAGCGTGTGGGCACAAAGCTGAATACAAATTTAGAAGGTAGAGTGTAAGGGGGTAGAGTGAAGTAGAGTATAGTAGAATGGCATAGAGAATAGTAGAGTTTCTTCGAGTGGAGTTATATAGAGTGGAGGACAGTACAGTGGAGTGGCATAGAGTGGAACTGCGTACAGTGGAATAGCATACACTGGAGTGCCATGGAGTTTCATGCAGTGGAATAGAGCAGAGTGCTGTGATCTACAGTGGAGTGGTGTACAGTAGAATAGCATATATTTGAGTGGCGTAAAGCTGGGTGGTGTACAATGTAATAACGTACAGTGGAGTGCGGTACAGTGGAATAGTGTAGTGTGTAGTAGAGTGGAGTGGCATACAGTGTAATAGCATGGAGTGGAGTGACACAGTGAAGTGGTGTACAGTGGAGTGGTATAGCGTGTAATAGCATATAGTGGAGTTGAGTGGAGTGGAATCCAATTGAAAAGCATTGAATGCAGTGTTGTAAAGTAGAGTGGCGTACATTATAGTGTTTGCAGACTGGAGTAGTGTACAGTACATTGGCATACAGTTGAATAGTGTACAGTGGAGTGGCATACAGTGGAATAGCGTACAGTGGAGGGTAGTAGAGTGGACTGGCACATAGTAGAATAGCACACAGTTAAGTAGCATACATTGCAGTGGCATGGAATGGAATAGTGTAAAGTTGAGTGGTTTGCAGTGGAGTTTAGTAGACTGGCGTGGCATACAGTGGAGTGGGGTAGAGTGGAATATCATACAGTGGAGTGGCAAACAGTGGAGTTACATTCAATGTAATAGGGTAGAGTCTATTGTCATAGAATGGAGTGGTGTACAGTGTAATAGCCTAGAGTAGAGTACAGTGGAGTATACTAGAGCATTGTACAGTGCAGTGTAGTATGGTAAAATGGAATACCATAGAGTGGCATAGAGAGGAGTGGTGTCCAATGGAATAGCACAGTGATGTAAAGTGTATTGGTGTAAATTTGAGTGGCGTACAGTGCAATGGCATACAATGCAATAGCTTATAGTGGAGTGGCATTCAGTGGTGTGGCAAATACTGGAGTGGGGTACAGTGGAGTAGCATAGAGTGAAGTGTCGAAGAATGGAATGGCATATAGTGGAATAGTGTAGAGTGGAGTGCCATACAGTGGAGTGGTGTAGAGTGGAATAGCACATAGTGGATTAGAGTGGAGTTACGTACAGTGGAGTGGTGTACACAAGTGGCGTACAGTGGAATAGCGTAGACTGAAGTGAAATATAGTGTAGTGCTGTAGAGTGTAGAAGCATACAGATGTAGTTGAAATTATAGGGGATTGTACATTATGGTGTGCTGCGTAACATAAGACAATGGCTCGTGCTGCATTGTCTTTCTATAGATGTTCCAAGCAAAGTTGGGAGATGCATGGTGGCCTGTCAGTGTTGGGTAAAGTTTATGTAAGTATTGTGCAGCCCTTGCAACATTATGTGTAACACAAGGGTAACCCAGTAGAATCACAAATCTGTCCCCTTCTGAAGTTTTGGGCCATGGTGTGCCACTGTAATTTAGTAGTATGCCGAATTACTTGGGGGTGACAAGCCAGTGTTTAATTGGCTAATGTCTGCCTTTACAAAATTAAAAGGAACAGATGATGGACAGAATGCTGAACAAAGCAAACATTCACCCCAGTCACAGATCTGGGTTTAATACATCATTTTTTTGCTCACAATGCCACACTGTTTGAACCCACCCATATGTAAATCAGTCTTGACCCTGTTCCCCATGGTAGCAGTCCAGCCCAGACTGCCAGGCCAGGTCCTTCCTGGACTGGAAACAAGCATCCTGGAACCTGTTTCAGGGTATCACCTCTCATCAGCAAGGCTAGCTTGAATCCAGTGTCACAGTGACCACAGGACCCATGTCTGGGCATACCCTTCCCTGTTAGGATGGAAAAAACAAAAAGAACAGATGATGGACGGAATGCTGAACAAATTAAACAGTGACCCCCAGTCACAGATCTGGGTTTAATCCATTGTAACTTTTGCTCACCACGTCACCCCAGTTTGGACCCAGCCATATACAAATCAGTCTTGACCCGATTCCCCATGGGAACAGTCCAGCCCGAAATTCTAGGCCAGGTCCTCCCTGGACCAGAAACAAGCATCCTGGGGCAGGTTATGGGGAATCACCTGTCATCAGCCAGGCTAGTTTGAATCCAGTGGCACAGTGAGCACAACACCGACATCTGGGCTACCCTTCCTACTTAAGGTGACAAAAGCAAAAGGATCAGATCATGGATGGAATGCTGAAGAGATCAAACATTTGCAGTAAGCCTGGGCCTCGGAAGATGTGGTTCCTGGGACCAAAATGTGGCCCGGGGGGGTGGGCCTTGTACCCCTTTCACGTAAGTAAAATGTGACAGGCACTGGAGGATGCGGTGTTCGGGGCCAAAAATTACCCGGGGGCATGCCCCTCTTGAGTTGGCTGCCTTTCGGAGACTGAATGCAGGGTGTTGGCGGCAGGGACTGGCATCAGGATAGGCCCTGTGGGCAACCACCGATGTTTTAAAAAAAACGTAGAAATTCAGTGAAAAAAAACAAAGGTTAAAGGGAAGTTATAGTTAGATTTAGAATTTACACACAAAACAATGGAAATTCAGCAGTTATAGTTAGTTATCTCAAGTAACTGTAACACATGCCCTAAATTGGAGGGGGAGCCAGCCGGCATGCTTTGAAGACATGCCGGCTGAACTCCTTGCCACCCACGATTCCCCCAACCATGATCAGCAGCTGTTTCCTCCCCACTCCAATGGAGGAGGCTTCCTGAGGTGCTCGGAACCCCAGGGGAGTGCCCAGATGTAGCTGGGAGTCCCATACTGGTTCTACGGGACTGCTACAGCATTATATACGCGGCATTAGTGGAGACCAAAGTGGCAACACTGCTTAGCCTGCTACAGCTGCAATAATTATCAGCCGCAGCAGTGAGCTTCACGGGGCTGGTTCGCCTTGCTGGGCTTTTCACAACGGGGGTCTGTGGGCCCAACGAGCCCACCTGTGGTGGCTCAGTGAGGCCGGTGCATGGAGATCACCTTTCCCCATGCTGGACTACCCTTAAACATGGCAGCACCAGTTTGTTTGCAGTAGCTGCATTGACATTCGCCGTGGCTGCGGCGGTGTAATGATACTTGTGTTTTGACCACTGACTTCACTTTGCACTTAGCCTAGCAGCACACTGTCACATTAGTGACCACCAGCTTCATTATGCCTATTGACTTTATTTTAGCATTAGCCACTGGCACGTTAAAAGCTGCAAGTATTTTTCTATGCCCACGTTATACAATGTGCTGATGTTTTTATTCTGCATGTTTGCGTGTTCTTTTTCACCAAGGGCTTAGGCTGGTAAGAATGTACTAGGATGATGTTTATGGTAGGCAGTGAATGGTTTTGTTTTGAGAGAGGGCACCATGGAATCTTAGCCAATTCCAGACATGTTCTTTTCAAAACTGACCTGAAGTAGCCAGCATATTTTAATAATAAACTTATGGAGTGGGAGGAGGTTTCTAGAATTCTCCTCTCTGTTTTTTAAAAAGTATATAAGAGGCCGAGACCAGATGGACCGGGAGTGATTCAGATCTCGGACATGCTCAGGACGCTGAGATGTATCATACTTCCTGTGAGGATAATTGATCTCTCTCTCTCCATGATGGATTCTGGGATCTGGCAGTCTGATGCTGATAAGGAGGGAGATGACGCAGATTTACCCGTGCTTCATGTAATGCATTTTTAATTCTTGTTATCTGCTTTGCATTGTGATTATATATATATATATATATACATTTGCCGTTTATATTGCAGTGGAGAATCATTTGTACATATTTCATTGCTCTGACCATTTTTAAACGTGTGCTTTCAGCAGGCTAATCTCCTCTACGAACCTTGCAGAGTGATTTAATAAATGTCATCTTTAGACTAAGAAGCGCATTCCAGAGATTTTTTTAAGTGCATGAGCGTTTCATCTTGGTCATTAGTGAGCCAAAACAGGTGCTGAGCCTGATGGGTCTGGTGCCCCCCTCATTATCTTCAATCAGTGGGGCCCTGCAGGCCTATGGGTACCCACAGCACCACCTGAGGCAGAGTGATGGTGGCCCTGTGTGGAGCATGTTGAAGACAAGAGCCCTTGTGCCTCTTTACACTGGCCTGTGGTTGGGGCTCCCCATCCTCTCTGGATGTGTGAGGTGAGTTGGGTGTGGAATGTTTTGGCCCCCAAAGCTGCCATTTCCTTTAGAGGGTGGAGCCTGATGCAGTGGCTTCTGTATTGTTGTCTTTGCTTGGAGTCCTTCTCTCCCTTTTGCTGTGGGGCCTGGCTGGACATGGGGTAACGGTGCAGGACTGATGCAGGACACCCTCCACCCTGCCTCGTTCTTGCCCAGTGACTAAGCCCCCTACCTCTTATCAACACAGCTTTCCTCGCGCCACTGGTAGAGTAGTGGGGATTTCTGATGGCCCCATTTCTGACACTCCCTGGATGCCCCCCCTTTTTTTGGTGTCATCAAGGGATAGTGATAGATATGCACAGCTACTCAAGAGTGTCCCAGCGCTACACAGTCTATGAAAGAAACAGATGCAAGTGGCAACTTACTATGAAAAAAGCCATGTCTTAAGCCTTTTTTTAAAGACAGCCTCAGCCACACTCATGTAGTAATACTTACATGGTCAGACGAACACATGTAGGTTATTCATAAATACACACAGACGGTTTAATTATTTTTTAATATCCAAAATATATAGGTATACTATCATAGGTACCCTACCTATAATCCTCTTTACATACTAAAGCATATCTGTATTATTAAATTAAAGAGCACAAACCCACATCAACATCTATAATTTTAGTAAGGATGATATATATATATATATATCTATTCAATGGCATGTGTAGCTGCAGATACACATGCTGTGCATCTGGATTCTGACATCTAGTGTTGGGCTCGGAGTGTTACAAGTTGTTTTTCTTCTAAGAAATCTTTTCGAGTCACGGGATCAAGTGACTCCTCCTCTTCGGTTCCATTGTGCATGGGCATCGACTCCATTGTAAGATTTTTCTTTCCGCCATCGGGTTCGGACGGGTTTCCTCCCAAAAATCACACCTCCAGCAAGCACAACTACAACCGTATTTAGGTGCGATACTAAATACTCAACAAACTCTAGCATATCCAAACACACAAAGGATACAAACATTTCCAAATCCAATTCCACAAATACAGCCAAATCAACAATACACTGTAAGATTTGTCATGAAAATTCTAGGAATTATGGCATCCTGCATTGCGACTGTCCCACATGTAACATTAAACATGCGGCCCTTACAACAGTGCCTTGCACAACAATGACCACAGGCACACGGTCAACTCCAAGATCTAGTGTTGATAGACCGCCAAACATATATGTCCCTTCAGTGGTGGAATTCTACCAATCTAATCAAGGGGCAGTCATTTCAAGACCCTGTGCCTCAGACCATAATTACAACAGACACATTGGTTGGGGAGCTCAACTAAACAATCACAACATTCAAGGACAATGGGATGTCAAACAGAAACAGCTACACGTAAACCACTTGGAGTTATTAGCTAGCTTTCTAGCCCTCAAAGCTTTTCAACCTCTTCCCACACAGAATGTTCTTATCATAATAGACGACATGACAACCATGTATTATCTAAACAAACAGGGAGGGACACATTCATCCCAACCGACCCTCCTAGCCCCAAAAATTTGGAAATGGGCAATCCACAACCAAATTCATCTATTAGCACAGCACATCCCAGAGATAGACAATCAGTTGGCGGATATCCTCGGCAGAAATCACCAACAAACTCACGAATGGGAGATTCATCCTCATGTACTTCAAAAGTACTTTCAAAAGTGGGGAACACCAAACATAGACCTGTTCGCAACAAGTGAAAACACAAAGGGGGTCATTCTGACCCTGGCGGCCGGTGACCGCCAGGGTCACCGACCACGGGAGCACCGCCAACAGGCTGGCGGTGCTCCCGAGGGCATTCTGACCGCGGCGGTTCAGCCGCGGTCAGAAAGGGTAAACCGGCGGTCTGCCCCATTGAATCCTCCATGGCGGCGGAGCGCGCTCCGCCGCCATGGGGATTCAGACACCCCCTACCGCCATCCTGTTCATGGCGGGAAACCCGCCATGAACAGGATGGCGGTAGGGGGTGCCGCGGGGCCCCCGTAAGAGGGCCCCGCAAAGTATTTCAGTGTCTGCTTTGCAGACACTGAAATACGCGACGGGTGCAACTGCACCCGTCGCACCTTCCCACTCCGCCGGCTCGATTCTGAGCCGGCATCCTAGTGGGAAGGTTGATTTGCCCTGGGCTGGCGGGCGGCCTTTTGGCGGCCGCCCGCCAGCCCAGGGCAAATCTCAGAATCTTTCGACCGCGGTGCGGTGTTCTGACGGGTAAGAATCACCCCCAAAATGTCATAACTTCGCATCCAGACACCCACATCCCCTATCCAAGGGCAATGCTCTATGGATCAATTGGTCAGGGATATTTGTGTATGCTTTTCCCCCTCTCCCACTCCTTCCGTTTCTAGTCAACAAGTTACGTCAAATGTCACTCACCATGATACTCATAGCACCAACATGGGCACGTCAGCCGTTGTATACAACATTACTAGATCTATCTGTAGTACCACACTCCAAACTCCCATGCAGACCACATCTGTTGACACAAAACAGAGAGCAAATCAGACATTCAAATCCAAAGCTCTCAATCTAGCAATTTGGCTCCTGAGGTCATAGAGTTTTGATATTTACAACTCCCATCAGAATGTATGGAAGTTATTAAACAAGCAGAAAACCCACTAATAGACAGTGCTATGCCAACAAATGGAAAGTATTTGTATATTACTGTCAATCTAAAAATATAGACCCTATTACTGCATCAGTACAAGATATTGTATGCTATTTACTTCATTTACAAAAATAAAATTTAGCATTCTCTTCAATAAAAATACATCTTACTGCAATTTCTGCATATTTACAAAATACACAACATAACTCTTTATTTAGAGTTCCTGTCATCAAAGTTTTCATGGAAGGCTTTAAACGCATCATTCCACCCAGAACACCACCAGTTCCATCTTGGAATCTAAATATAGTGCTTACAAGACTTATGGGTCCATCATTTGAGCCAATGCACTTGTGTCAAAATACATTTCTAACATGGAAAGTTGCCTTCCTAGTGGCAATTACTTCTTTAAGAAGAGTAAGTGAAATCCAAGCCTTTACTCTTGAGGAACCTTTCTAACAAGTACACAAACATGAAGACGTACTAAGAAAAAATCCAAAGTTTCTACCAAATGTTCTATCACCATTTCATAATAATCAAACAGTGGAACTGACAGTCTTCTTTCCATGGCGAGATTCTGTGGCAGAAAGAGCTCTACTTACATTGGATATCGAAAGAGCTTTAATGTACTATATAGACAGGACTAAACCATTTAGGAAGACTAAGCAACTCTTTGTAGCTTTCCAACAACCACATACAGGCAATCCTATATCAAAACGAGGTTTAGCTAGATGGATTGTAAGGTGCATCCAAACATGTTATATTAAAGCAAAAGACAGATTTTAATTACTCCCAAAGCACATTCTACACAAAAGAAAGGTGCAACAATGGCATTTTTAGGGAATATACCAATGGCTGAAATATGTAAAGCAGCTACATGGTCAACACCACATACATTCACTAAACACTACTGTGTAGACGTACAGTATTATCACAACAACAAGCCACAGTAGGTCAAGCTGTTCTAAGAACATTATTTCAAACAACTTCAATTCCTAGAGGCTAGCCACCGCTATTTTTTGGGAGGACAAACTGCTTTACAGTCTATGCACAGCATGTGTATCTGCAGCCACACATGCCATCGAACGGAAAATGTCACTTACCCAGTGTACATCTGTTCGTGGCATGTTCTGCTGCAGATTCACATGCACCCTTCATCCTCCCCGGAAGCCTGTAGTTGTTTAAGTTAACACATTTGTATATACATTTACATTTGCATGGACATCTCTTACTTTTAACTATATACTCTATCACTCCTTCCTTTGCCCTCTGTGGGAAAACAGTCTAACAATGGAGTCGACGCCCATTCGCAATGGAACCGAAGAGGAGGAGTCACTCGATCCTGTGACTCGAAAAGACTTCTTCGAAGAAAAACAACTTGTAACACTCCGAGCCCAACACTAGATGTTGGAATCCATATGCACAGCATGTGAATCTGCAGCAGAACATGACACGAACAGATGTGCACTGGGTAAGTGACATTTATATCCATACTTTCTTCTTACATCCAGAAGTACAGCACTCCACAAGCGAGGAAAGTATAAAAACAAATGTATTTCCTTGTCAAATTTTATTATTATATTTTCCACATATTTCATATCCACTCTTTTATAGAAGGTTTCATCATTTAATTGCCTGTATGCTTCATCCATATAGTCCTGTTAAAGGCCAAATCACAACATTGCCTCCCTTAACTGAGCTCCTGATTACTACTTGTGAGTTATTTGACAATTTCTGCAATGTTTTTGCATAACTATTTTTAGTCTTTATAATTTTCGTCATTTCTTTCAGTCTTAGTGTTTTCAATTCTTTAGTTACTGTTTCCGCGAACTGGTCTATTAAATCTCCACAATAAGCTGGTATAGTTTTTGATCTTAGTCTTAAACATGGTCCTCCTTCCTCATCTATTTTTACACTTGCTGATTCCAATTTCTCGATTATTCTCATCTCATCAATAGATTCCATAGCATTCTCTTCTAACTCCCATAATTCTTTCATCAGAGAAATGTCTTCAATTAATAAATTATCATGATTATAATTTGTGTCTTGTCTAGTTTGTTGCAATGATTTCTTACTTTTAAGTTTATGAATTTTTATCAATTTTAATTTTCTCACAAAAAGGAAAAGGTTTATTCTACTTTGCACATACTCAAATCCATTGACCTCACAAAATGATAGTCCCAATGATAGATTATTTAGGTCCTCTTCATCCAGTATACACTTTGATAAATTAAGAACGGTCTTATTGTCCATGAATATCGCTTGTTGCTTCGGGTCATTTTCTCTTGTTCTTCTATATGAGTTTCTCTTACCACCTTGTCTCTTCTTCCTCTGCCTCTTCCTTTTGAACTGCCACTTCCTTGTCATGGTCCGTGATTGGTTCTCAGATCTCTTCTTAAAAAATCAAATTCTTCTTTCAAGGTGGTATGTGATTTCATTCTTATCGATTCGTCTACATCTGTATCTGAACTTTCACTTTTACCAACATTTTTACCTCCAATTGTTGAATTCGACTCCTTCACATGGGACCCATTTAGTTTCTGTCTTTTTTTTTTTTTGCAAACACGTAGATCTGTCCTGTTTCATAATCCATTTTATCTATATTGAATTTACACGCTTTGTTGTGGACAATGTCTTCCTCTACTTTTCTCAATTGATCATCCATTGCTTGATTTAAAGATTCTACAAGTTTAGATAAATGGAACAACTAAATCATAATGTGGCTGAGATATATAGATGTTAAAATTAGGAGAGAAAATGGAAAAATGGAGACCACTGTATTTAAAAAGCCTGCTTCGGGAACGAGTATATTACATGCAGCTAGTTTCCAGCCTCAACATTTAAAAGTAAGTATCTCTTTAGGAGAGCTATTAAGAGCCAAGAGAATATGCAGTATGGAAAAAAATGTAATACAGTGCAACAAGACATTATGGTGAGATTAAAAATGAGAGGCTACTCTAATGCAACATTAGAGGCAGCCAGTAGAAAAGTGAATTCATGTCCTACAGATTCCCTCCTATTTAATGTAGAAGAAAATAAAAGGAAAAAGCGGAGGAAGGGACAAGGAAGTGATAGGTTTATAATGACATATAATACTGCACATACACAAGTAAGAAGGATATTGTAAAAACATTGGCATATGTTGAAAAGTGATCCAGTGATGGGTGCACAAATACTGAAAAGGTCACAGTTAACTTATAGAAAAGGAAAATCTATGAAAGATGTATTGGTGAAAAGTGGCATTAGAAAACAAGAAACAAGTAATACTTGGCTAAACCAACAAAATGGATTGTATAAATGTTCCAAATGCAAAGCATGTAAAAATTGAGAGAACATCAAATTATTGGTGATGGGACGAAAAACAGTCCATAAGATCAGGGGACGATACACATGTAAAAGTGAATTTGTAATATACATTTTAAGATGTAGTTGCCCCAAAATGTATGTAGGAAGCTCTAAGTTAAAAGCTCATTAACGCATTTTACAACATTTAAGAGCTATCCAAAACTAAGATGATACCTATACGGTTGCACGCCACATTCAAGAAATACATGATGGCAGGGTGGATGTGTTAAGATATAGGGCCAGATGTAGCAAAAAGCAAAATTGCGACTTGCAATTTGCGAGTCCATCCGACTCGCAAATTGCAAGTCGCAATTTGCTATGCAATACGGTGTCTCAGACACCGACTGCGACTCGCAATGGGGTCCAATGACCCACCTCATGAATATTCATGAGGTGGGTCGCAAATTGCGGCCCCATTGCGAGTATGGGCACTCGCTAACATGGAGGCCTGCTGACGTCAGCAGACCTCCATGTTCGCGACCTGCTTTTAAATAAAGCTGTTTTTGTTTTTTTTAAGTGTAACCCGTTTTCCTTACAGGAAAACGAGCTGCACTTCAAAAAAACCAAAACCTTTAGTTTCGGTTTTTTTTCAGGGCAGGGAGTGGTCCCTTGGACCACTCCCTGCCCTGAAAACATATTTTGGGGTCCAGTCACAAACTGGAAGGGGTCCCATGGGGACCCCTTCCAATTTGCGATAGGGTTACCATCCACTTGAAGTGGATGGTAACTGCGATGCCATTTGCGACCGCATATGCGGTCGCAAATGGTATTGCATCCCAATGCGACTCGCAAATAGGAAGGGAACACCCCTTCCTATTTGCGAGTCTGAAATGCATTTTGCGAGTCGGTAACGGCTCGCAAAATGCATTTCTGCATTGGGATACGCATTTTGAGAGTCGCAAACGGCAAATTTTGCCGTTTGCGACTCGCTAAACGTTTGCTACATCTGGCCCCTGGTGTGATAAATGGGATAGCAAAAGATATCAGAGGAGGAGACAGAGAAAAGAAATTGAGGACGCCAGAGTCAAGATATATAATAGCCCTTGATACCAAGGAACCAAATGCACTCAACAGTAGCAAAGAACTTTATACACATTTGTAGTGAAACCAATATGTCTTTAGATGTAGTGAGAAGAAGGTATGCAAATGAATAAAGAATAGAAATTATAAATGTAATTGGAAAACACTTAGGTCATGATTTCAAGAAATCAATTACAATAATTTAGCAGTTGGTTACACTAACATATCAATATACATTATATTTATGGAAAGGTAATTTGATACAAAATGGAATGAAAAGCTCAAACTACCTTTGGACTCATACAAAATGAGTTGGCAGTCAGGAAAATACATATATTTACATGTTACAGACAACATTTAAATAAATATGAATTTTGAATACACATTTAAAAAAGTAGAATTATGTTTGTGATAAATGTTATAAATCAAGTTTGGGGAGATGGATAATAATTATGATCTCCACATTATATTTAAGAAATTTCTTCATTGGATTATAAGTACTAAAGTGTCTATAGAAGTGGAAATCATCGCCATGTAAGCGATGTAGACTTAGACTATGGGTAATTATGTGACCGTCAGCATAGTTATGTTTTCTGTTTGGGTGTTTTCACAAATCATATTTTTGTTACAATGATTGAAAATCATTGTTAATAGCAAGAGATATTATTCTAAGGAATTCAGAAATTGATAGAATGAAAGATTTGAGCGAAAAAAATTGTCTTTTCTTTATATCTACTGAGTGTTGTTTTGCTAAAGCGATCATGTGATATATAAGTAAACAAAACATGACGATCATCAAGGCAGAAATGCCGAAACGCGTTCCTGTGCGTCAATAAATTTGTTTTTATACTTTCCTCGCAAGTGGAGTGCCGTACTTCTGGAAGTAAGAAGAAAGTGTGGGCTTATAGATGCGGTGGCGCGCATCATCTATTCAGCACCACCGGCGATTAGGTGCGGGAAGGTCACGCCATATTGAAGTGCTTGTCATATATATATATATATATATATATATATATATATATATATATATATATGTGTGTGTGCGTGTGTGTGTGCCCATATATGCATATACACACTAGCACAAAAGCCTATGTAAATGTAAAACTTTCCATGATTCACCAATGTTCAGTAAGGAATAGTTCTGGAAACTTTTTGTAGTGATTCGTCAAACGAGTGCTAAGTCATTAAGATGTAATAATAGGAGGAATTTCTTTCTCTGCTAACTCTATCGATCTATCTAATTACTGAAAGAAGCAAAGGCCAAAGTAACAGTATAGTTAGGTGAAATGTTCAGTAATGACGTAACGTTTTAAACTAAAAAAACAGAAATTCACCAGTTACAGTTATCTCAAGTAACTATAACTTGTGTCTCAAGGTAACTCTAACTCGCGCCCATGCCATGTATAGTATTCTCATCCATAATTTAATTGCAAATGTTGCAGTGATATTATCAATCATGTCATAGAAGATGTCATAAGTGATGTAATATGGGGATAGTTAGCAGTGCATGGCGAGGGCCATATTCATTGAATCAAGTAGGGATCACACACCAAATCTAAAATGGGTGCAGATGTAATGCAAAAATGTTTGCATATAGTTGAATATCATGATGTCAGGCAAGGGTTATATATCCTTGTTAGACCTGACAGCCTTAAGGTGGTCACCCCTAACCATTTGCCTGCCCCCCACCACTTTTGAGATACTGTTTTTGCTGGTTAGGGCTAACCAGTGCTAAAGTACATATGCTCTCTCTCTTTAAACATAGTAACATTGGATCACACCCAATTGGGCTATTTAATTTACTTATAAGTCCCTAGCAGAGTGCACTATATGTGCCCAGGGCATGTAGATTAAAAGCTACTAGTGGGCCTGCAGCACTGATTGTGCCACCTACTTCAGTAGCCCCTTAACCTTGTCTCAGGCCTGGCATTGCAAGGCCTGGGTGTGCAGTTTCACTGTCAATTCGACTTGGCATTTAAAAGTACTTGCCAAGCCTAAAACTCCCCTTTTTCTACATATAAGTCGCACCTAAGGTGTGCCCTAGGTAACCCCAAGGGCAGGGTGCTGTGTAGGTAAAAGGCAGGACATGTACCTGTGTAGTTTATTTGTCCTGGTAGTGTAAAACTCCTAAATTCGTTTTTACATTACTGTAAGGCCTGCTCCCTTCATAGGCTAATATTGGGGCTGCCCTCACACATTGTTTGAGTGGTAGCTGCTGATCTTGAAAGAGTAGGAAGGTCATATTTAGTATGGCAAGAATGGTAATACAAAATCCTGCTGACTGGTGAAGTTGGATTTAATATTACTATTTTAGGAATGCCACTTTTAGAAAGTAAGCATTTCTCTGCACTTAAATCTTTCTGTGCCTTACAATCCACGTCTGGCTGGGTTTAGTTGACAGCTCCTTGTGCATACACTCAGACACACCCCAAACACAGGATACTCAGCCTCAATTGCATACATCTGCATTTTGGATGGGTCTTCCTGGGCTGGGAGGGTGGAGGGCCTGCTCTCACACAAAGGACTGCCACACACCCTACTGGGACCCTGGCAAACAGGATTGAACTGAAAGGGGACCTGGTGTACTTCTAAGCCACTCTTTGAAGTCTCCCCCACTTCAAAGGCACATTTGGGTATAAAAACAGGGCCTCTGCCCTACCACCTCAGCACTTCCTGGAGAAGAAACCTGAACCAGAACCTGCACCCTGTCAAGAAGAACTGCCTGGCTGCCCAAAGGACTCACCTGACTGCTTTCTGAAAAGGACTGCTGCCTTGCTGTTGCCCTGCTGTCTCGCTTTGCTGCAGAAGTACTCCCCAAGGGTTTGGATAGAGCTTGCCTACTGTTCCCTGAAGTCTCCGGACCAAAAAGACTTCTCTCCTGCAGCTGAAATCCCAGTGCAGTGAAAATTTGACCAACCACCTGCCAATAACGACGCACAGCCTGCTCGCAGTGAAAATTTCACTGCACGGCGAGTCCGGAACAAAGCAGCCCGACTTTGCAACAGAAGATCGACGCAGCGCCAGCGACACGGCCGGAACTTCTACGCACAGCCCTACTGGATCGATTCAAGCCGACTCAGAACGACGACTTCCTGAGAGGAATTGCCTCAAAGTCTGCCGTGCGGAAGAAAATTCCACGCATCGCCTACCGGAAACCACGCAGCCCTTGTGACTTTGCTCCGCAAACCCAGGATTCCATGCATCGTCCCCGGGCGTCTGAAAACCCTGCAACCCGAAGAGGATCCAAGTCCGCGCGCCGAAAATCGATGCAACGTCTTCCCCGTGTGGAAAATAACAACGCAAGTCTTTGTGCAAAGGGGCGAAACCGACGTACACTCATTGTTTTCCATGTATCTCCTCCTCTGCGGTCCTGTGTGAGGATTTTTCAACGCAAACCAGGTACTTTGCCCTGCAAGAGACACTTGTTTCTAGGAGAACTTAAGACACTTTTTATTGCTTTTCCAGTGATCTTTTAACTCTAAAGACACATGAAATCACTTTCTGTGATATCCCTACATTTGCTTATTTCATCTTTAATTGTTTTAACCTGCATTCATTCAGATAAATATTATATATTTTTCAAAACACTGTGTGGTGTATTTTTGTGGTGTTATATTGTGGTATTGTATGATTTATTGCACAAATACTTTACACATTGCCTTCTAAGTTAAACCTGACTGCTCAGTGCCAAGCTACCAGAGGGTGGGCACAGGATAATTTGGATTGTGTGTGACTTACCCTGTCTAGAGTGAGGGTCCTTGCTTGGACAGGGGGTAACCTGACTGACAACCAAAGACCCCATTTCTAACAATCCTCATAAATAAATTAAACAGTATCATTGTAGAGATTTCAAATGTTGTACATCCAAGTGAATGTTCATAATAAGGCCCAAGTGGACAAATCTCGAATCTCCAAGTCAAGTCTGCTATAACCAATGTTTATTCTTTAATAAAACAAACTATCCATGCACATCATACATGTTAAACCACAGGCTGCCCAACACTGGCGATAAACCCAGTAACAAAACAGTGAAAAAACAAACAGTAAAGGAACAAAAGAAGATAAATATTCTTATCTGTGTTGCAATGTGCTGACACGCCTTGTGAATCAGAAGAAACGTTATGGGAACCAATCATGATTGTCCATCATGACTCCTCAAGTCCCCCCTTTAATTCCTCCTAGAGTAAATTCAAACATCTAAACAGATTACAACCTAGACAGAAACCAGATGACAATGTGCAGAACCCAAGTTGAACCCTGGGCAGAACCCAGATGCACCTTGGGCTCTTCTTGAGTGTTAAGACCTCTCGAACTTTTAGTTTCCAAGTCAATAGTGTATTTTTGACTGTTTTTTCCTGACGTTTTAAGTCCTATTACTTTTCCTGCTATTCCAAGGTATCTGTTAAATTGCAATACATTTTAATTTAGATCTGTCCCAAATTGTACTACTTTGAAGTGTCTCACTACAGGGTAATAGGGGTCATTATGATCAATGTCCCCCATGTGTTCCAAAATCTTTTACTTAGCCATATGAATGGTGCTCCCCACATATATTTGTATTGCATGGACATGTTAGTATATAAATCATGTATTGGGAACTGCTTGCAAGAAATTGCTCAGTGTTTCTGCTGCCTCTACCATGGGGACCTCCTACTGCTTCACACTACAACTGTTGATACACGTTATCTGCTGCAGAGGTAAAAATCGTTCAGTTTTTGTTCCCTAGTTCAATTGGTGAGAGTGATATCTCTATGCACCAATAAGTTTCTGAGGTATTGACCTTTAAGACATGTAATATTGGGCTTGTCGCCTACCACGTCGCAAAGAGTGGGGGCACACTTCAAAATTTTCTAGTGTTCCAATTTTGTGGATCACTTTCTGTACTGTTTTAGAACAAGCATAATATGTCATGACCATGCATTTGCTTTCAGAAATCTACATATCACTGCGTACCCTGTTTTAAAAAAGGATCTTAGTCCTGTCAGTCTCCTTGGCTCTAACAGTGGCTCTATTGAGAACCCGTTAAGGGTAACCTCTCCCTAAACCTGGCAACCATCACCCTGAGTTCATTTTGGTAGGCCGCATCTGTATTGCAGTCCCTTTTGTCTCTCATTAGTTCCCCAAACTGAATACTCCATTTAAGGGTCTCAGGGTGACTGCTGAGGGCATGAAGAAGACTGTTGTCTGCTGTGGGTTTTATGAAGAGGCTTTGCCATTCATCAGTTCCACAATAACACCCAGGAATTCTATTCTTGAAGGGCTAATGTTGAATGTGAGATCTAGGTTGAGCGTATTTCTCTTGAGTTTGTCAGCAAACTCCCTAGCTCTCAGATCCTCGCCAGATAACACACAAGTTGTTTATGTATCTGAACCAGAGAACGACATGCTGCATATCATCCAAGGTCACCTCATTGAGGGGCACCTACTTCTCCCACCAGCCTATAAAAATGTTAGCAAAGCTGGGGCAAAGTAGGGGCCCAGGGCTGTCCCAGGATGCTGTCTGTACAGAGTAGCATTAAAACGAAAAATGTTTTTTTTTTTATATCTAATTGTTGGACCTGGTGCTTTTTGCAGGTTTGTCCCCTGTTGCCGTTTGTCTCCTTTTTTTATGACCCTCTTTTTATTGGATCCAGGACTCTGGGCACTTTACCACTGCTGACCAGTGCTAAAATGCATATGCTTTCTGCTTAACTTGGGATTTTGGTTGGCTATCCATGATTGGTATATTTGATTTACTAGTAAGTCCCTAATATAGTGCACCATGTGTGCCCAGGGCCTGTAACTCAAATGCCGCCAGTGAGCCTGCAACACTGATTGTGCCACCCAAAAAGGTAGCCCTGTAAACACATCTCAGACCTGCCATATCAGTGTTTGTGTGTGCAGTTTTAAACTGCGATGTTGACCTGGCAAGTGCCCAGACCCTCCTTTTTAGTACATGTTTGGCACCCCTAGGGTATGCCCAAAGTAGCTCCCTGGGCAGGGTGCAGTGTATTCAAAAGGTAGAACACATACTGGTATGTTTTATATGTCCTGATTGGCAAGATTTCATTAAGTCATTTTTCACTATTGCAAGGCCTAGCTCTCCCATAGGTTAACCTGGGGATTGACCTGAACTAACTCTCAAGTAAAAATTCCCATTGGGAGCAGATGGAGATGTGGAGTTTGGAGTCTCTGAATTCACAATTTAAAAATACACATTTTAGCAAAGGTGGTTTTTAACTTGCATGTTTGAAAATGCCACTTTTACAAAGTGGGCCATTTGGTGCCTAACCATTCTGTGCTTCTGCCTGCCTGTGGATCAACATCTGGTTTACACTGAAAGGGGCTGGTCATGCATATGCTCTAGACAGTCACACAAAGGGAACTGAGGTGTACCCTGCATTTCCTGATGGCCCATCACCCAGCTGATGGGTCTTCTTGAGCTAGAGGGTGGGAGGAGTTGTCACTGACACCTGGCTAGGACTGTGCCTGTCCTCTCACAATGATTTCTGCATCCCTCTGGAGTGTGTCTGGAGCCAACTAGGTCACGACAGGATCTTGTGAACAATATACTTTCCTTTGAAGTTTACCTACTTCAAGGGCAGAAATTATTATAAGTAGTGGACCCAAAACCTCAGACTGTTAGAAAACGTCTTGTTTAAAAGGAGATTCTGCCAAGGAAAATAGCTGAGAGGAGGGCTACTGCCCCTTTGTGTGTGTTGGTTTGCTGGGTTATTCTGCAATTGCTGTTTCTGCTTTGGAGAGGACAAAGACTGGACTTTGCTGTGTATCCTACTTGTGAAGTTTCTCCAAGAGCTCAGACTGAGCTTGCCTCCTGTTAAGAAGCCTTAGGGATGAAAAGACTTCACCTACAGCACCCCTGAACTCCACTGCTGGGAGTTCTGGCCTGCTAAGCGGTGCCCTTTCCAGTTCTGGGCCCTTGGTGGTTGTCCCTGCTGCAAAAATCTACAAATTCGATACATTGCTCCTCCAGCACCTGTGTTTCTGACACAACACTGCTGTGCAGAAGACATTTCAACGCATCGCTGCTGTGCAGCCAAAGAAAAGGAGGTATTGCTCCTTTACCTCCTGCATTTCCGACACAACACCATTGTGCTGGAGAAGAAATTTCCACCCATCACCGCTGTGCAGCTGAAGAAATCAATGAGGTACCTGTGAGCGACCAAAGAACTTTCAAAGCCCAAGTCCAGCATCTTGCGTCTCTGAGACCTGAGACCCTCGCACTGACTCCGTGGCATGCCCTGCTATGTGGCTGGAGAATCGACAGATCTTTGGCGTGTGGCTGAAGAAATCAACACAGCGCTTGTTTTATGCCACCGCATCAACCCTCAGCGCTTATGGATTTTCACGCCTTTCACATGTGCATCCAAGTTTACAACGCAGCACCCTTGTAAGGAACTGCCTCAAAATTCAATGCCTCACTTCCCCTTACAGACTGGATTTGACGCAACTCTTCTCCTGCGCGCAGCAGAATTGACGCAATGCCTCCCCGTGGGCTCAGGAACCCGTGCATCCCTGTGCTTTTTGATGCTTTCTTCCTTTGCGGTTGTTTCTGCCTTGGATCTTGACAGACCCAAAGGTACTGTGTGCAGAATCCTCTCATCCATAGAGTTCTATGAATAGAATTGCCTAAAACTTTAAAGAAATTACATTTTGAGTTCTGTATGTTGGATTTTTGTCATTTTGGTCCTGTTTAGTTTAGATAAAGATGATTTATTTTTTCTAAGCTGGTGTGGCGTCTATTTGGAGTGTTTTCACTGTGTTACTGTGTGTGGTATGTACAACTGCTTTACACATTGCCTCTGAGATAAGCCTTGTTACTCATGCCAAGCTACCAAGGTGGTGAGCAGGGGTTATCTTAGCTGTGTAATCCCTTCACCCTGACTAAAAGGAATGGTCCCTACTTGGACAGAGTGCAAACCACTGCCAACTAGAGACCCCATTTTTAACACTAATCATGTCAGTAACCATCTCAGTATGAGCGAAATATCTTAAAGGTCTGGATCTAAGGAAGTGTCTACAGGCATGTATGCCCACAATCATTTTCAAAAATCATGTAGCGCGAGCTATATATTAATAGTCTTGCTCTAAGCAAATGTCTACATGTGTGTATACCCTCTTCATGTTGGGTAATCTTGTAGAGGGAATCACGTCCAGTGTCATGGACAGAAACTCATCGTCCTACGCAAGATCTTCAATCCTATATATGAAGTCTTTGATTTCTCCTATACATGAAGGAAGGTTAGTTACAAAGGGCCAGATGTACGAAACATTTCGTATGGCGCAAACTGAGAAATTAGCAGTTTGCGGCATGCAAAATGCGCATCGCAATGCACATTCCCATTTTGCGAGTCAGTAACTTGGTTACCGACTCGCAAAATGGGAATGCGACTCGCAAATAGGAAGGTGTGTTCCCCTTCCTATTTGCGAATCGCATTGCGATGCAGAATTGCTTTGTGACCGTAAACGCGGCCGCAAAGCAATTCGAAGTTAACACTCATGTGAAGTGGGTGCTTACCCATTCGCAAAAGGGAAGGGTTCCCCATGGGACCCCTTCCCCTTTGTGAATGGCACTAAAATTATTTTTTCAGAACAGGCAGTGGTCCTATGGACCACTGCCTACTCGGAAAAAATGAAACCAAATGGTTTCATTTTCTCGAGTGTATTGCAACTCGTTTTCCTTTAAGGAAAACAGGCTGCAATACAAAAAAAAAACTGCTTTATTAACAAAGCATTCACAGACATGGTGGTCTGCTGTCTCCAGCAGGCTACCATCCCTGTGAGTGCAGGGAATTGCAAGGGGGTCGCAAACTGCGACCCACCTCACTAGTATTAATGAGGTGGGTCTTTGCGACCCCCTTGCGATTCGCAGATGGTGTCAGGGACACCATTCTGCTTATGGGTTTGCGACTCGCAAACCCATTCCTTACTACATCTGGCCCAAAGTCCCTTGAAATAGAATAAACATATTTTTTGTTTTTTATAAAACATCTTTATTGATTTTATTACTGAACAAAAAGCCTACAAGGCAAAACACCACTGGCCACAATACACTTCTGCTGTATGAGCACTACACAGATAAATCGTTTGCACTGGATTTACAATCCCCATATATTCTGCATAAAGTCTTGGGTGTGCTACCTTCCGCTCACGCCTAGGGACCACACCCCAGGTCTTCCTCCCAGGATCCCATCCATCTCCCCCACACCTGCTCATGTTTGGACAGACAGCCCCGTGCTTCGTGCACCAGTTTTTCTTGAGAGGCGCACCAGTCCATCCCTCGGCGCCACTTCGCTAGTGTAGGGGCCGACTCCGCTCTCCAGCCCGAGGCAATGTCCCTTTTGGCCACCAAACAAGCCATCCCACAAAAGCGCGATCTGCCCCGCTGGAGCCCACTCCCTTGAGAACACCGAGCTGGACAGGTTTGGGGGCAGGCTCCATCTCCTCCCGCGACACCTCCGCTAACACTGCGCGCCAGTAGACAACGATCTCGGGGCATGTCCTCACCATATGGAAAAAGTCTGCAGACGGGCTCGCACACCGTGGGCACTCAGCCTGCCACCTAAGGCCGGCCGCGTGCAGCCTTCCAGGTGAGAGATATGCTGCATCAACCAAATAAGTCTGCTCCAGTCTCAGTCGTGAGGACATAGTCAACAGTCTCGGAGCCATCAGGACGTCTCTCCAATCCTCCTCCGTCATCAGACCCACCCAGTGTTCCCATCTTGCATGAAGCATATCAAGTGGCTGCAATATATAAGTAGTCAACATGTGGTATATACGCAACACCCCCCCTTTCCCAAGGTGTTCCCTAAGTGCCTTGGTTTCGACAGTTCTAAATTCTGGGAGAGCCGACCCCACCCAAAGATGCACCTGAAGAGCGTGACGGAGCTGCTAGTATTTATGGAACTGGGTCTGACTGAGCAAGAATTGCTGTTGAAGTTCCTTGAAGGACTGCATGTGTGTGCCCGCCCAGATGTCTCCGAGTACCGATATGCCAATAAGATCCCACCTATGGAACCCCAGGAGCACCGAGACCTCCCTCAGCAAAGCACCCTGCCACAATGGGGTTTGGTGGCTAGGCCAACGCCACCACCGGACGCGCGCTGCGCCACCCTCCACCCTATAAGCACCCCTCTTGTCACCTCGGGAATCCCACAGGACACAGGGGCCCCATAGAGCATCCCGAACAAGTCAAGGAAACCAGTCGACAGGAGCTTCAGCTGATAGGCGGGGTCCGACCATCCACCCCCCAGCCAGTCATTAATTACCAGCAGGTCCATTGGCAAGTGATAAAGGTGAAGGTTGGACATCCCCATTCCGCCCTCGTAGACATCCCGCTGACAGACCCGAAGCGCCACACCTGGACGGGACCCGTGGTACAAAAACTGTTGTGCCGCTGCATCCATGTCAGCGAACCACCATCTGGGTACGTGATAAGGGAAGTTTTGAACTAGGTTAAGAAACCGGGGGAGGACCATCATCTTATAAAGCGCGATCCGCCCGAGGGTATTGAGCGGAAGGGATCTCCATCTCTGGAGGTCCTCCCTGACCCACCTGACCAGAGGCTTGACATTTAGGGCCCATGCCAGCTCCGGCAACAGAGCTATGTGGATCCCCAAGTACCGGAAGCTGTTTCGTTTGATAGGAATGCTGTGCTCCCTGTCGTAGCATTCCCTAGAGTGGTTGAGCGGGATCAATAAAGATTTTCTAGGGTTAACCACAAGGCCTGACGCTTCCGCAAACAACCCCAGAAGCTGCATCACCCTGGGGCAACTACTGGCTGGGTTAGCATGTACAAAAAGACATTGTCCGCATACAACGCTATACCGTCCTCCCTCCTGGTAGGCCACGACCATCCCTCGACCAGGGGATCCTCCCGAATTAGTTTCGCCAGCAGCTCCATCGCCAAGCCGAAGAGGAGCGGAGAGAGGCAACAACCCTGGCGGGTCCCCCTGCAGATAGAGAACTGATCCGAGACCGCCCCATTGACCTGCACCCGGGCTGATGGGGTAGAATAAAGGAGGCCCACTAACGCACAGAACCGTGGCCCGAACCCCATCCTCGCAAGGACACCACATAGGTATGACCAATCTACTGTGTCGAATGCCTTTTCAAAGTCCACCAGCAGGAGCGCCAGTGGAGGAGGAAAAAGAGCCCAGTGGGCCAGGGTTACATGCAAACGCCTGACACAGTGACGAGTACTTCTGGCAGGCATGAAACTGCACTTGTCCGGGTGAACCAATGCGGCCAACACCCTTTTCAATATCCGGGCCGATATTGTAGAGAAAATCTTAAGCTCCTTTTGCGGAGGGATATGGGGCGGTAGGTTGAGCAATTCCGCGAGGGGGGCCTAGTCTTTGGGATCACCACGAAAGTGGCCTCGTCCAAGTCCGATGGGAAGGCGCCTGTGTCTTCGGCCTCCTCATACATTGCCAGGAGGTGGGGGGCCAACGTCTCTTCGAACCTCGTGTAAAACTCAGCAGGGAACCCGTCCGGACCGGGCGTCTTCCCCGTCGCCAGATCTGTCATTGCTGCATTTACCTCCTCTAGACTTAGGGGCTCATCAAGCTCATGCCTCTCCACGTCGGTTACAGTGGGAAGGGTCACCTCCATCAACAATGGGGCCTCAGTCTCAGCAAGAGGTCTGGGCATTACCTCATAGAGTCTCTGGTAATAGGCAGCAAAGCTTTGTGCAATCGTCCGCGGGGTCCGCAAGACAGCACCCGATTCATCGACGATCTCCGGGACCACCCTGTCAGCCATCGGTCTGGTGGTGATCCAATGCCGGAGCTTGCCATTCTTGTCCCCACACCCGTGCACACGGGCTACGGAGGCCCGCCACATATGCTTCGTGGTCTCAAGCGTTACGTGCTTGATCTCCTCCCGGACCCAGACCAACTGCTGCGCCACCTCCAGCCCCGCCGACCTGTCAAGTTGGCCTTTCAGGCACACTGCCTGCTCCTCAAGTATCGATATTCTATGGTTACATGTGCGCTCTCTTGCTCAGAGGAGCTGCCTAGCATGCCCCCTAACTGTGGCCTAACATGCCCTCCAAAGGATGCCAGGTTATGCTAAAAAACCTCGGAGAACTGGCCACCCAATTCCTGGGCATACTCGCCGTCCTGCAGACACCAGGTGTTGAGTCGCCACACCGGTTGACTTCCAGGACACCCTCCGTCTAGACGAAGGAGGAGTGGTGCATGATCCAATACCCCATGCCGAAGGATCTCCACACCTGTGAACCGGGGTACATCGAAGGCGGGTGCTAGAAAGAGATCAATTCGCGAGTGTGTGTGGTGCGCCATCGACGTATGTGTGTACTGCCGCAAAAGGGGGTGCCAAACCCGCCACACATCGCGAAGACCCAGACCATCCATCCATCTTTGCAAACCGTACGCCCCCACTCTGCGACTCAAGGACGGGGGCCCCGTGACGTCAACCTCAGGGTCCACAACGTAGTTAAAGTCCCCACCCAACACGGTCAGACCTGGGGGAAGTCCTGCCACCACCTCCCCAAGGGACACAAAAAACTGCGCTTGCACCCCCGGAGGGTCGTAAACACTTAGGAGATTAATCAGGCACCCTCCAAGCAGACCAGACACCACCACATATCGCCCTTGCGGGTGAGACCTGGAATCCGCCACCACAAGCGGCAAGGTCGCCACTCCTCTCGAGCCCCTGCAAAATCCGGCATGATAGACTCTGTCGTACCCCCCCTCATAAGCACCGGGCACCTAGTACCCAACAGATGAGTTTCCTGGAGCATAACCACAGATGTGGTAGACCTGAGGATGGAGGAAAACTCTGCGGACCGTTTAATTTTATCTGAGAGCCCATTCACATTCCATGAGAGGACCAGTTTAGACTGATCCAGTGTAGATACCTATGTGAGAGCTTCCCATGCTGAGCCCCTGCCTTAACCTCTTTTTGTGACCAGTGGACCAAACATGGAAAAACATGATATGCACCCAACTGTAGGCAACAATGTATGAACATTCCACCCTTGCCCCCCAACTGCCCCCACCCCATACTTCCAACCCCAAAGCACCTGTCACCCAAAACTGGAAATACAGGTTGTCATTCATAAGCGTGGAGTGGTGGACCCATCCTGTATGTCGCAGAATTGCAATACGGCCCTTTGCCGCCCCAAATCCAATGTCGTACAAACATCAACGCCCAGACTCTCTCCACCAGGACGGAGCCCCAAGAGATCAGCCATAAGAAATCCAAGGGGACTGGCTGAGGTGCTCGCCCTCCTGGGCCGACACCTGACCCTCACTTCCAAGGACCTCTGGCGTAGCCCCCTCCACTGGCTGGTTTAGGCCCGCCCGGTCGTCCTCTGTCAATCCTCCACGCAGGCTGCTCTGCCTCCTCCTGCAGGACCAGGTCCGCCCGTGCCCCCCCAGGCCCAGGAGGAACCACCGGGCGCGGGCACCCGCCTCTCCCCATTCGACCCAGAGGAGCTCTTCCGGGCCACTCAGTGCTCCTCCATAAGCCAGTCCCAAGCCGCCTCTGGTGACTCGAAGAAGAAGAATTTTCCGTTGTGGAGAACCTTGAGACGAGCGAGGAAAAGGAGCATGTAGGTCAGCTGCATCTCCCGGAGCTTCTGTTTGACCCCTTCATATGATCGCCTCCTGGCCTGCACCTCCCTGGTGCAGTCAGGAAATATGAGGTTCTTATGATTGTCCCAGTGAAGGTCCAGTTGCGCCCTTGCCTAACGGAGGATGACATCTCGGTCTCTGAAGTTGAGGAACCACCCGATCATCGGCCTCCGGGGCCATGTGCATGTGTTCAATGACGAACCAGGGGGAGAGTTTCTGGGCAGGGACCCACGACTTTATCCAACTTTCCAAGAAGTCAACTGCGGACCCTATCTCTGCATCTTTAGGAAAGCCCACAAAACGCAGGTTGTTGCGTCTGGCTTGATTTTCCGCGTCTTCCGCTCTGTGGTGCAGCTCACCAGTACGCGTTTGCAACTGTGCCACTTTGACTTTAAGATCTGCGATCTCATCTTCGGCCTGGGAAACTTGGTCATCCACCTCCTTGATACGACCCACTGCGGCCCACAGGTCTTGCTGCAGCAGGCCCATGTCCTCTCGCACCTCTCCGACCTTGGTCTCGACCGCCAACTTCGAGGATTGGATAGCTTGTAGGGTAGTATGGACCCCATCTGTCGCCGTCATCTCGGGGGTCGCAGCGCCCACCTACCGCGAAGGGGTCTGTTTGGCAAAATGGTTAATACGCTGCTGGGATGCTGGAGGCTGGTTACTTGCTTTGTCCTTCCCCATCGCCATCTCCGAGTCAGTGGCTTTTAAACACGCTGAGCTCTGTCCAGGACCCTGAGACGGAGCCCCATGGCCTCCACCGAGTCAGGCCCGACTCACCAGGGGCCTCCAAAGACGTTCGCCCGACTGATGGCCACTTGCCTCCGTGAGCCAGAGAACCACTCCAGGTCAGTCTGGGCCGCTGCGGCCTCTAAGGGGGCATACTCCGCCCCTCTCTGGTGCCAATCCAGCAGGCGCAGGTTCCGACCCAGATCACTGTCAACCGCTGCGCCTGTCCTCTCGCATCTCAGCTCACCCCTGGGCCTCACTCCACACCGGCGTCCGCTGTCCGATTGCGCCGCTACTACACCATCCTTCCGGCTCAGCTGCGGGCCCGAAAAGCCCCTGGACCCTGGACCCGGGACCCGGCCCAAACCTGCCGCTGCCTCACTTCGCCTGTCCTTCACCACTCCGGCAGCGAGGCCCTCCCCTGGCCAGGCCGCACCAGAAGTTAAACCGCCTGGGGCCCGACCGCGTCCCGCAGCGCGGGCTCCACTCCTCAGGCCTCACCCAGTCCCTGGCCCTGACCCCAGCCCCCGTACACACTCCCGGGAGAGGGGGGGGGGGAGAGAAGAAGAAGGCCTCTTCCCGCCTCGTGGGAGACACCCAGGAGCAGGCGCTGTCCTCTGCGCCCCTCCCCCAGGCTGCCGTGTTCGAAGAGCCCCCCACTCCTTTGGGTACCACCTGCCTGACTCACCGGCGCGGTCGCAAGGCCCAGCAAGCCTATCAGAGGGGCCCGACCACACTCTCCTAATCTCCCACTCCTGGGCCGCTGCACGGATCGCGCCCTACAGGCCCAGCAGGATTCCTCGCTCTCTCCTGGCGCCCTACAGACACGGCCCCAGGCTGCAAAGCCAGACCCTGCGAGGGATCCTGGCCCGCCATCCGCCTCCGCCGCTCCTCGACAGATGGAGCGCCGCCCAGGGCACAGGAACGTCTTGGGGGCGGCCGGCTTAACAGGGCAGATGACGGAGGGGTCCAGAGCACTCCTAGAGTGCGTCTGCAATCTTGACGCCCTTAGCCACCCCCACTGAATAAACATATTTTAAGGTATTCTCAAGCACACTGCTCCTTGAAGATACTATAGGTTTACCTGGGGGACTGCTCTTATTTTTATGTATCTTTGCAAGCAGAGAGGCAGATTTCCCTTCTCAAATACCTATATTCTTTCCACTAATGGCATGACAAGCCCGTGTCCTTCCACTCTTCCAACATGGGCTAGTGGATGATAGTTTTGTTGTAGGTCTCTCTAACTACAACTTCATAATAATTGCTTTCACCTAATTGTCTGGTTGCCTCATCAATATGCATTGATCTAGAAAGTATCACAATGTTGCCACCTTTTTCCATGGGGTGGATAACAATAGTATTGTCTTGGGCAAGAGGATCTATTGCCTGCCTCTGATCTTGGGTCAAATACCATTTGGTAACTCAACTAGTTCTCATCTATCTCATGAGTTTATTGGTTATCTTTTTTGGAAGGTATTTATCTATTGCATCATACAACATCTGGGTAGCAGTGTAGGTTTAGATTGAAACATATTGGGATAAAGGTAATCATATTCATTGCCCAATTCATCAGGCAAGGCTTCAGTATTGGAATCAGTCACATTACCAGGCTCACTCTTTTCTAAAGCATGTAGAGTCATCAACATGTCAGTGTCCCCAATCGTTAGATGATTGGTATCTTTTCCAATGTTTCTTTTGATATTACTATCATTAGTTGTTACCATACATTTAAGACAGTGCCATTTTTTAAATTGCAACTTCCCTATCAATTTGAAGAAGTCAATGGACGTCTCCCCAGAAATAAAACCTGGTGAAGGGCAGAAAGAGAGGCAAAACAAAGCAGTTCTCTCTGTCTCTGAAAGAGCCCTATCAGAGAGGTTAATGCTATTTACCATCTCACAGTCCATTATTGCTCCATAGGTAGGCCCTCCCTGCCTCTTACCACAATGGCCTGTGTTCCCTCTACTTCTATTCTTTTGTTTCCTTTGGTGGATCCTCTGTCTCTTTGCTCCTCCTTGTCCTCCTTCCATCCCCTTGTATCCCTGCCACTGCCCACAGTCCCCTGTTGACTCACTTTCCACCTTTGCCTCAACAGTCTGTATTTGTCTAAAAATGTGGTTGGTGCGGTGGGCGTGGCCTGGCCGTACCGCAAGATGGCCGCCACACTGTGAGGGTCTGCCGGTGGGGGAATAAATCTGCTTTTGATCCTAGCAGACCTGCTGCCCGCCTCACCATCCTTGCAGGGATCCGCACAGAGAAGCCCTGGGAGGCTGCTGCACTGATGGGGAGATGCCTGATCAGCGGTGGAGGATGCGCTGGACCTGTGCAGCCCTGAGGGTCAGAGCCTGACTTTGCGCATTGCACACGAGCCTCGGCGGCTCTCGCTCCTCTGGTGGCCCGAGGCCAGAGCTGGTGAGTGGCGCAGGGGGCGGCCCTTCCCCCCCTTCCCTCTCTTGCCCCCACGATCAGGGTCCGGGGATCTGGTGGCAGCTCTGGTGCCTCCCCGTTCCGGCGCCCTGACGTTGTGCTCCTGCGTGGCCCGGTCGGCGGTTTGGTCAGGCCGCGGACCTCCACGGGGGCGTTAGCCTTCGACCTGTTTGTGGGCTTGGGGTCTGGTGGCATCTGCCACCCCTGCACTTCAGAGAGTTGGAGTGCAACACGGGTGCCCTGAGGCCTGTGGGGTGCGCCGCAGGTGGCGCGCGAGGAATAGATGCTTCCTCCTGGGGGAGCCGACCAGAGGTCCTGGGCTCAGTTTCCTGGCCCGCGTTGGAGCCCCGATTGTCAGTGACCTGTGGGGCCTGATCGGCGGTCGGTCAAGCCGCATTGCCCCATGGGGGAGAGTGTTGCCGCCGCGGGCTGTGGTGCTGGACCTCCGGGGCTGTGGCCTGACCATGCGGTAGCAGATGTGGGCCTGTCCTGGTGCTCAGTGCCCCCCTTCACTGCAATGGTGGGAGCGACGAGCAGGAGCTATTGCCTGTGGGGTTCTTCTGCCCCCAATGGCCCCCATTTACCTGGCGATTGATTCCGGTGAAGTGTGGAGGGTGTTTCTTTGGCTATCTGCCTGGGGTGACTTGCGGAGAAGATGGGGAAGGCGGATTAGAAACAGCCTAAGCTCACATTTGATGGGGGGAAAAAGAAGAGCGTCCAGGCCGGCAGATGACCTGTCGCTGGAGGAAGAGGCCTCTGCATCCTCCGTGAAGGCTATGTTCTTAGACCTCAAACATATTCTGGCCAACATTGATGCCAAGTTGGACCACTTGACTGAACAAATGGATTGTTTAAAGGAACGGGTAGATGGAAACAACACCCGCTTTCAGAAAGTAGAATCACACACCTCGGATCTGGAAGACAGTCGACGTGGCGACGGAGAAAAGTTGCTGCACATGGAGGCCGTGTTGGAGGTGATCCGGAACAAAAATTAGGACCCTGAGGCCCGCTCCCACCGTAATAACATCTGCATTTTGGGCCTTCCGGAGTCAACAGCCATGGGGCGAATGGAGGACTATGTTGAGACCATGCTCTCTGTGCTGTTCCCTGGTGAGCTCTCCCAGGTATTGGTGGTGGAGAGGGTCCATGCATCTCTGGGGCCGAGACTGCCACGGGGGACACTGTACACTTACTGAATTACAGAGCTAGGGACACAATACTCGGATTGGCCAGGGAGCATTGTCCTGTGATTTACAATAATACTGAAAATACTGAACTGAGTATCTTCCCAGACTACACTCCTGGGGTGCAGGTGGCCCATAAGGCCTTCTTGCCGGCCAAAAGCACTCTGAGCCAGACCAATGCCAAATATTCCCTCATTTATCCTGCTAAATTACGAGTGCAGGATAAGGTAAGCTGCACTTTTTCACTGATCCGAAACTGGCCATCAAATATGCTAAATCTGTCCCCAAAAAGGTGACTCTGGACTGCCTGCGAGCTGCTGACGGAGAGGGTTATGCTGTCAGTGACAATGACTGAAACTGTTTTGCTGTTGGGGGGGTCCCCGCTGCACTGCTCTGTGTCTTGGGGGTTGACGAATTTGTTGGAAATTTAACTACTGGTGCAGCCTGTCTTGCTATACACTTTACACTGTGAGTCCCCCTGCCCACCCATCCCATTCTGGACAGTTCTCGGATGGCCTCACTGTTGCCCCATTGGATGAGTCCATTCAAGTTGTTTATCATCATGTTGTGGGATATGTATTTGGGTGTGGGAGATTGCAGTACTGACCCTTTTGGGGGGTCAGCGTGGGTTTGGATTGTTTTGCACTTGGTTTGCTGTTCCTGATTTCTTCTTTCCTCTCCTGCTCCTTCACCTTCATGCAGCCAATGCCTAAATTGTAGTGGAATGGGGCGTTGTGGTTTTTGGTAGACTATTGGGCTGGCGCCAAAAAACGTGACTCCTGTACGCTGTGTCACTTGGAATGTTTGTGGGCAGAATGAAGGGCGTAAGATGAGAATGCTATATGCCTTTATGCAGCGCCATGCGAAAGACATCTGTATGCTGCAGGAAACTCATCTGGTGGAGACCACGAAACACCGGGTGAAGGCTGGCTGGATTGTTGAGTGTCATGTTGCGGTGTAGTCGAGGTATGCACAGGGCGTGGCGATCCTGATTCAGAAAGGGCTGCAATGGCGTACTGAAAAGGTGCTCGCAGATCCGCATGGTCATAGTGTCATGTTGCAGGGACATTGTAAGATAGGCCATTTCCGTTTATGTCCATCTATGGTCCAAATATCAATGGCCCCAATTTCTTTGGGGAAATATGGCAGCTGATTGGCTCACTGGGTTCCGGGTCCCTGTTTTGGGGGGGACTTCAACGTGGTACTGGATTTTGAGGCAGACCGGGAGAGCCAGGCCAGGCTACAACATGCAGTGGCTGCTAAGGCCCTGTCTCTTATTATGGCCGAGGGTGCTTTGGTAGACTTATGGAGGACAAAACACGGAACGTACAGGGAGGTCACTTGTATCAATTATGTGCATGGTAGTTGGTCCCGAATAGACAGATGGCTTGGTACCAGGTACGTAGAGGTCTGGACGGAGTCCATTGAGCATAAGCCCACACCTTGTCGGATCATTCGCCGGTCATGCTGGAGCTGCCTATTCCTGGGGGCCCCAGTTGTTCATTTATGTGGATGTTGTTCTTTGGTGCAATGAGAGATCATGCTTTTAGGGATGAGATACGTGACACTATAGTGCACTACTTTGCTGATAATCAGGGATCTGCATCCTCGGCGGGCACCATGTGGGAGGCTTTTAAAGTAGTAATTCGCTGGCTCTGCCTTTCCAAACAACACGGGGTGCTGAAGGCGCTAATGCGGGACTTGGCGAATCCGGAGACCCAGCTTGCTGACCTAGAACAACAATTGGCCTCTGACGGCTCTGGTGGCCTCCTTGCTGAACTGAGAGAAAAGATGACACAGAATGAGGAGGCACCACTTCACGAGGTTGCTTTCTAGGGAGAGATGCTACGGCGAGGAGATGTGGTGAGGGTGAGAGGGCTGGCAGAATGCTGGTAGCAATGCTCTGTAAGCTGTGTATAGGCATTTATATTGAAGAGCTGACCGACTCGACTGGAGTGCATCATACTGGTACTGAGGAGATCAGGCGCGTCTTCACTGACTTTTATTCTTTTTTTTGTTGTTTAAGAAAGCTTTATTGAATAAGTTAGCATACACTAGTACAATAGGATAAATACATTGTAATAAAAAAAAAATACTCATAAAGGTAATTATACCTATAAAAACAATTTATATACACAACCAGAATAGAATATTGTACCATAGAATAATAGCATTTTTTGTTATGTTTTAGTAAAGAAAGAAAGAGAAGAGAGAAAGGAAAGAAAATACAAATTTAAACAATGCAAATTAAAAATCACATATTTACAATAAAGCAACCATCAAGTATTAACAGTAGTATGAAAGGTCTTGTGTTGTGAAAGAAAAGAGGTGAGAGGAAGCCAAAGCTTGTCCCTTTTAATTAACAGTTGAGTATTGTTTTTTGCCTTTTTGCATTTGCTGATGCCAAGTTATTATTTGAAAGTGTGCTGAGGCCTGCTAACCAGGCCCCAGCACCAGTGTTCTTTCCCTAAACCTGTACTTTTGTTTCCACAATTGGCACACCCTGGCAACGAGGTAGAACCCTTGTAACTGGTACCCCTGGTACCAAGGGCCCTGATGCCAGGGAAGGTCTCTAAGGGCTGCAGCATGTCTTATGCCACCCTGGGGACCCCTCACTCAGCACAGACACACTGCTTGCCAGCTTGTGTGTGCTGGTGGGGAGAAAATGACTAAGTCTACATGGCACTCCCCTCAGGGTGCCATGCCAATCTCACACTGCCTGTGGCATAGATAAGTCACCCGTCTAGCAGGCGTTACAGCCCAAAGACAGGGTACACTATACCATAGGTGAAGGCATAGGCGCATAAGCACTATGCGCCTACAGTGTCTAAGTAAAACCTTAGACATTGTAAGTGCAGGGTAGCCATAAGAGTATATGGTCTGGGAGTCTGTCATACACGAACTCCACAGCACCATAATGGCTACAATGACAACTGGGAAGTTTGGTATCAAACTTCTCAGCACAATAAATGCACACTGATGTCAGTGTACATTTTATTGTGAAATACACCCCAGAGGGCATCTTGGAGATGCCCCCTGAAAACATACCCGACTTCCAGTGTGGGCTGACTAGTTTTACCAGCCTGCCACACACCAGACATGTTGCTGGCCACATGGAGAGAGTGCCTTTGTCACTCTGTGGCTAGTAACAAAGCCTGTACTGGGTGGAGGTGCCTCTCACCTCCCCCTGCAGGAACTGTAACACCTGGCGGTGAGCCTCAAAGGCTCACCCCCTTTGTTACAGCACCCCAGGGTACTCCAGCTAGTGGAGTTGCCCGCCCCCTCCGGCCACGGCCCCACTTTTGGTGGCAAGGCCGGAGGAGATAATGAGAAAAACAAGGAGGAGTCACTGGCCAGTCAGGACAGCCCCTAAGGTGTCCTGAGCTGAGATGACTCTGACTTTTAGAAATCCTCCATCTTGCAGATGGAGGATTCCCCCAATAGGATTAGGGATGTGCCCCCCTCCCCTCAGGGCGGAGGCACAAAGAGGGTGTAGCCACCCTCAGGGCTAGTAGCCATTGGATACTCACCCCCCAGACCTAAACACAACCCTAAATTGAGTATTTAGAGGCTCCCAGAACCGAGGAAGATAGATTCCTGCAACCTAAGATGAAGAAGGACTGCCCTGCTGGACCCGACTTGCACATGGACACTGTATTGTGAAGGGCTGCACCAGCTGCACACTTGGGGTTCACCACTAAATGGACTTTGCCTGTCTTCTACTGCTTCAAGAAGGGACTCCCTGTTTGCTACAGGTACAAAGGAGCTGGCCAGAGTCCCCTGCATCAAGTCCTGCAAGTAGAGCCCAGTTGACCAGCGTACAGTGGCTGTTTGAGGATTTCGACCAGGTGCATTCTGGGAATTGTAGTCCCAGCTCCGAAGGAGCAACTCAGAGCTTCTGGAACCTTGGATAAAGTTGTGGACACTTGAAGGACCCCAAAAGGGTCTCTGGAAGAAGATCCAGAAGTTTTGAGATGTTTGGAGCAACTCCATAAGTTGAAGTGGTGTATTGTGGGAGTTGTAGAAACAGACCCGAAGAGGCAAACCAGAGCCTCTGAACCCCTGGCTGGTGCTATGGACCACTTTCCTGAATCAAGAAACACTTCTGAAAGTAAGTGTTATAGTGTTACCTCATGGGTGGTCTGAACTCTAGACTTTGTCCCTGGCCAGTGTGACCTTTTTTAACCCTTTGATCGCTAGTTGCTTTTATGCGCTACAAAACATTAAGGGGGTCATTCTGACCTCGGCGGTAAAAGGCGCTTACCGCCGGCCAGAAGTCCGCCATAACACCACTACGTACGCGGTAAACCGCCACGGTCATTCTGACCCACAACTGCCAAACCGCCAAAAACCCGACCTCCACTGAAGGCCGCCACATCAGCGGCCAGCGATAAACTGGAGATGACCAAACCTCCACCGTCACGCCAACAGAAATACGCCCATGCCATTCCGACCCACGAATCCACGCGGCGGTCTTTCAACCGCGGTATTCCATTGGCGGTACACACCGCCGCTGTCAAAATACACACACATTTACAAAACACAACCACATTGGACAATTCAAAATACACACACCTGATACACATACAAACAACACTCCCACACACCCATCACAATATAAAACACACAACCACATCATCCACAAACCCCCACAATTCGAAATTCAGAGACAAGGCGCAATACACAGAGAGAGAGCACAGGGAACGCAAACCACAACACACACAGGAACCCAACATCATCACCCACACCACATCTACGCACAAAACACCACACACCACCCCACACCTCATCCACACCACCCCATGGCACCCCAAAGACACCCCAGGTTCTCGGACCAAGAACTCAGGGTCATGGTGGAGGAAATATTTAGGGTAGAGCCCCAGCTCTTCGGCACACAGGTGCAGCACACCACAATAGCCAGGAAGGCGGAGCTATGGCAAAGGATCGTCGACAGGGTCAACGCTGTGGGACAGCATCCCAGAAATCGGGAAGACATCCGAAAGCGCTGGAACGACCTACGGGGGAAGGTGCGGTGGATGGTGTCAAGACACAACATCGCTGTGCAGAAGACTGGCGGCGCCCCCCCCCCCCACTCCACCCAAATTCACAGCATGGGAGCAAGAGGTCTTTAACATCCTGCATCCTGAGGGCCTCGCTGGAGTAGGCGGAGGAATGGACTCTGGTAAGTCTAATCTCAACTACTTCATCCCCCCCAACCACCAGCATGCCAACCCACACCCCCACCCTCACCCCCAACCCCCCAGCACACATCCTCCCTGCCAATGTCTCACCAGCACAACCCACCCAACCCAACACCAACCCCTGAATGCCAACACAAACCATGGACACCCATCACCTAAGCATGACCACTGCACATACCCATCCCCCCCCACAAACCACCCTCACAACTCCTCCCACAAGGGAATGCCAGCACTGGGGGACAAGGGCACCCACAAATCGCACGCCATGGAACACACAGAAGCAATAACCATACTCTTTTACCCCTGCAGGGCCCGAACGACAAGACTCCGGCCAGGAGGGTCCAGAATTGTCCATCCCACCCCCAGAACAGGCCCCCAGTGATGACAGCAGCTCTGTCGACCCAGAACCTGATGACCAGGCCGGACCATCGGGGACCTCTGGACAGTCGATTACCCTCAGGCAGCCACAGGCCACAGCAGACCTACCCCCCTCTGGAAACACCAGCACAGCACCCACCCAGCGGGCCCATGCCTCTGTCTCCAGGACAGGTCAAGCAGCGGTGTGTCTACCAGTACAGGGCACCCAGGGTAACCCACCACCCCAACAACAACAGGGACCTGGGGGCAGTGGTAGTGGGCACACCGTTCAGGGGACAGAGGCCCAGGAACAAAGGGGCACTGGGAGGGCTAGGGAACCCACTGTCAAAGAGGCCCTCACCACCATCATGGGAGCGTACCACCACTCCCAAGAGACGATGGCGACGGTCCTGGCCAGGTTCCAGGAGATCCAGCTTCTGCAGGAGCAACAGTATATGGGGTTCCGGGAAGAACTGCACAGCATCAGTTCCGCAATGGGTACAATGGTGGTGGCACTCAACCAGATTGTCACCACTTTGCGTGACCATGTGGCCCCCCAAAGGGCCCCTGTCACTAGCATGGAGGAAGAACAGCCCACCACCTCCGCCGGCGCTAGTGGTCAGGATGCCCCGACACAACAGCAACGGCCCACCCGGACCCCACCCCCTGCAGAACAAGAACCACCCTCAAGAAAGGCCTGAGATCTAGGAAGAAGACAGAGTAGGATGTCAAGACCCCCGCCATGCACGGATCCCCCCCGGATGTCATCCAACTGTCCCACTTGTTCACCCTGTCCAACCTTGAACTGCCCCTGCTCCACCTTCCACAGGCATATGGACAATGCACCTGTACGAACAAGAGTCTGGACTCTGCCATGGACATGCCTCCACCATCACCCATCACCCTTTTTGAACTATACACCTATTTTTCAACTTCAATAAACACAATTATTGCACAAAAACCATCAGGAGTCTGCTATCTATTTTTTCAAATCCAAATGTATTCAATATAACCAACCAAAAATTTCTAATTACATTGTGATGACAACATACCAGTGTCACACAGCGGTAGTCCATGGGGAAATAAACCAGAGGGCACTCCGTGGGGACCAGATCACTGAAATAGGAAGGGAAATACACAACTAAGTTACCATACATTGGGGTGAAAGGTCAGACAGTAGAGAGCCAGTACTGTTACAGATATAATACAATGCAGGAGTAGATTCTTAGCTGTGTGTTACTGAAAATACTGCAGTATCACTCTGTCCCTGTTGTCTGTGTCGTCCTCTTCGTCTTCCTCCTCTTCACTCTCCGCAGGCTCCACAGCGGCCTCAACACCACCATCTGGACCATCCTCCTGCAGGAAAGGCACCTGGTGTCGCAAAGCCAGGTTGTGAAGCATGCAGCAGGCCACGATGATATGACACACCTTCTTTGGTGAGTACATTAGGGATCCACCTGTCATATGCAGGCACCTAAACCTGGCCTTCAGGAGGCTAATGGCCCGCTCGATCACCCTCCTAGTACGCCCATGGGCCTCATTGTACCGTTCCTCTGCCCGGGTCCTGGGATTCCTCACTGGGGTCAATAGCCAAGGCAGGTTGGGGTAACCAGAGTCACCAATTAGCCACACACGGTGTCTCTGTAGCTGTTCCATCACATAAGGTATGCTGCTATTTCGCATGACGTACGCGTCATGCACTGACCCTGGGAACTTGGCATTTAAATGGGAGATGTACTGGTCAGCCAAACAGACCACCTGGACATTCATCGAATGATAATTATTTCGGTTCCTGTACACCTGTTCATTGTCTTTTGGGGGGACCAAAGCCACATGGGTACCATCAATGGCACCAATGATATTGGGAATGTGTCCAAGGGCATAGAAATCACCCTTCACTGTAGGCAAGTCACCCACCTCAGGGAAAACGATGTAGCTCCGCATGTATTTCATCAGGGCAGACAACACTCTGGACAACACCTTTGAAAACATAGGCTGAGACATCCCAGATGAAATGGCCACTGTAGTTTGAAATGATCCACTGGCAAAAAAATGCAGTACTGACAGCACCTGCACTAGAGGCGGAATCCCTGTGGGTTGGCGGATGGGTGACATCAGGTCTGGCTCCAGCTGGGCACACAGTTCCTGTATAGTGGCACGGTTGAGTCTGTAGGTGAGTATGACGTGTCGTTCTTCCATTGTCGACAGGTCCACCAGCGGTCTGTACACGGGAACATTCCTCCGTCTCCTCGCAAGTCCCAGCGGATGGTGCCTAGGAAGGACAACATGGAGCACAGAGTCAAGCAACCCACAGGTAAGTGCCCACAGCATGCACATAACACGAATCTCTCGAGATTGAATGGCTAGTATGATTGTCGGTGCAAGGCCTAGCCATGTGTGACGCAGTAGGAATTAAGCCATGTGGGCCCTTGAAATGGCGGCTGCCTGACCTGTGAAGTGTGACAATGTGAAGTGAGGTCATTGCGCTGGCGTGGCACACCGTGGCGGTAGGCGGTCGCAGTCCACGGCGCAAAGCCGCATTGGACAACATTGAACCCTATGGGTTTCAGGAGCCAATGGCGGTGAGCGCCGGCGGTCGCGGTACGCACCGCCGCGGTACACACCGCTGCGGCCGTAACCGCCATTTTCTCTATGCTTAATCACACGAGACCTGAGCATCCACAGGAGAGGACCTATACTGCAAGTGCTGCTGTGACCTCGGTCTGGAAGTGACAATGGCTGCTGCGACTGAGGAAAGGGCCCCCGCCTTCAGTTCCGAAGAGTTGGAGAAGCTCCTGGACGGGGTCCTCCCCCAGTATGCGCTACTCTACGGCCCTCCAGACCAACAGGTGAGTACACGGGGGGCAATGCATAGTGGGCTATGCCTGTGATGAGTGGGGAGGATGTACGATGGAGGGGAGGGCAGCGAATGACGAATGCATGGCACGACAGATGAGAGCATGTGCCACATGGCAAGTTTGGGGAGGGGGGGGCACTCACATCGAGCATGCAGAAAAGTGATGATGTTTCTCTTCCCCCCCTGTACATGTCACATAGGTCAGCGCCCATCAGAAGATCGACATTTGGCGTGCCATCGCCAAGGACGTCCGGGCCCTGGGGGTCCACAACAGACGGGGCACCCACTGCCGCAAGAGGTGGGAGGACATCCGCCGCGGGAGCAGGAAGACCGCAGAGGCTCTGCTGGGGATGGCCTCCCAACCTAGGAGGGGTGCCATTCGTACCTTGACCCCCCTGATGTCCCGGATCCTGGCGGTGGCCTACCCCGATTTAGATGGGCGCTTGAGGACATCACAGCAGACACAAGGGGGTGAGTACCAGCACATTCAGCTATTTTGAGCGCAGTGGAGGTGCCTGGGTGGGGGAGGAGGGCTGTGGGTATCCCTAGGCCAGGGCGATTTCTGTAGGATAGGCCCGTCCGTGAGGTATGGTCCTGTGCCCCCGCCCCCCACCTCTGTAGGGTGCCTAGTAACGCGATTCATGGACCTGTGTATTCTGTGTGGGCAGTTGTCGCCCATAGGCTTGTAGGCCATGTCCCAGTGAATGAGTAGTGTACCCCAAGTGCGCAGCGTAGTGCAGGGGGCTTCTGTGTCTGTCCTCTCCGCCAACGGTGTCCCCAATGCATGCACTCAACTTGTCTATGTTTTCCACCACCCCCCCATTTTCTTTGTTTTTCTGTGAATGTGTGCATTAGCATCATCAGGCGGAGGAGAAGTGGCATCAGCGCAAGAGGGAGCTGCATCTCACATGGCCCCGGAGGGCCATGCAACGGACTCCGACATGACCAGTGATACGGAGGGCGAGGGGGGCTCCACCACGGGGACCCGTGCAGACGTCAGTGACACCGACACATCCTCGGATGGGAGCTCCCTTGCGGTGGTGGCAACATCCGTGCCCACCGATCCTACAGGTACAGCCTCCACCCAGCGCACCAGCTCTGCCCTCCCAGCAGCCCTTCGGCCTTCGGACCGTGCCCGCACGGCCAGGAAGCCGGCCATCTCCTTCGCCCCAGGCACCTCAGGCCCTGCCCCAGTCACCCCTGTTGCCCTCAGTGAGGATGTTATTGACCTCCTGAGGACCATCATTGTTGGGCAGTCTACCCTTTTGAATGCCATCCAGGGTGTGGAGAGGGAGGTGCATCAAAGCAATGCATACCTGGAGGGCCTTCATTCGGGTCAGGCTGCCCAGCAGCGATCGTTCAACGCTCTGGCCTCAGCACTGACGGCAGCGATTGTCCCTGTCTCCAGCCTCCCTCTTCTAACTCCCTCCACCCAGTCCCACTCCCCTGTTCCTCTGCCTATCCCATCCACACCTACAGACCAGCCTGCACACACCTCAACACCCAAGGGAAGCTCATCCAGACATAAGCACCACAGAACACACAAGCATTCACCCATGCAACATACAGATGCAGACATGCCAACAGTCACTACCTCCTCTGTGTCCCCCACCTCCTCGTCTCCCTCCTCCCTCCCTGTGACATCTCCACTCACACCTGCAAGCACACCACCATCAGCCATTACACCCATCACCAGCACACCCTCCAGACCTGTCCGCACACGTGCAGTCACCACCCCACTGCCATGTACACGTCCCCTGTGTCCTCTCCCAGTGTGTCTGTCACCCCCGCTTCCAAACCACACAAACGCAGGCAGGCACCCAACCAACAGCCATCCACCTCACGTCAGCCTCCAGCCCAAGCACCTGCACCCAAAGACAGCACACTTGACTCTCCTACAACCACATCCTCTTCCTCCACTCCCATACCCACTCCAGCTACCCTTCCCATGGCTCCAAAAAAAAGTTTCCTCTCTAAACTGGACCTCTTTTCCTCACCTGACCCACCCCCTCCATCCCGTAAGAGTTCCACAAACACCTCAGCCACCACCAGCCCAGCAACTCCCAAGAACGTCGTGCCTGGTTTTTGGAGTCCGCCCTTTCCTTGGGCTGGGACATCGTCACGCAGCAAAGGCACAGCCAGCCCCCCCCCCCCCTGGGAAGAGGAGAAAAAATCTGAAGGGCAGGCGCGACAGGCCTGATACGCCTGCCCCCCATGGAGGGTAGCCTTGCACCGTCACCTGCCACATCGGGTAAGGGAGCCAAGGGCCACGGACAGTCTGCCAAGGAGGGCAAGGGCAGCAAAGAGCAAAAGGCAGGGAGCAGCCGACCTGGCCATGAGGGCCCCACCAGCCCCATTCCGGGGGTATCGGAGGAGACCCAGGGCCCCAGGACTCCATCACAGGAGGGCCCCGCAACGGAAAGGTCTGATGCTGACTGAGCGGCAAGTATTGGCCAGGTGTGGTTCACTCGAAACACAAGACAGGCACCGCTGAACAGGGCCCCACCGTGAGAAGCACCGCTGAACAGGGCCCCGCCGTGAGAAGCACCGCTGAACAGGGCCCGCCGTGAGAAGCACCGCTGAACAGGGCCCCGCCGTGAGAAGCACCGCTGAACAGGGGCCGGCCTGTCAAGCACCGCTCCGCTGGGCCCTTCCTGTCAAGCACCGCTCCGCTGGGCACCGCCGTCTCAAGCACCGCTCCGCTGGGCCATTCCTGTCAAGCACCGCTCCGCTGGGCACCGCCGTCTCAAGCACCGCTCCGCTGGGCCCTTCCTGTCAAGCACCGCTCCGCTGGGCCCTTCATGTCAAGCACCGCTCCGCTGGGCACCGCCGTCTCAAGCACCGCTCCGCTGGGCCCTCCTGTCAAGCACTGCTGGCCCATTGGCAGTCCCGGTTCTGTGTCGGGCAGGGCTTCACGAGGCACTTTGCCCACCATGCCTCCTCCATGACCAGTGGACTCTGTTATCCACCTGATGGACTGTGGCTTTGCACTCCCCTGGATGTAACAGTGGGCAAGCCACCCACTGTAGAGACTTGTGAGACTGTGGCTTTGCACTCCCCAGGATGGAACAGTGGGCAAGCCACCCACTGTGGAGACTTGTGAGACTGTGGCTTTGCACTCCCCAGGATGGCACAGTGGGCATGGAGGCCCTTCGTGGATCTGGCGTCGTGGACTCATGTGGCTGAGGTGCCCCCCCTTCCTTTCCCCCTGAGGTGCCTGTTTTTTATTTTTGTGATGCCCCAGCAGTGTTCTCTCCAATGGACTCGATCTCGTGTGTGGGCTTTGCCCATGTGTTGCTGCACATTGGCCCACGGACATTTGGACTTTGAAAAACTGTGCCGGACTTTTGCTACTTGTATGGATATAGTTCTAGATGTGTAATAATTCTTTATATATTGCTAAGATCGCTATACTTTATTGTTGCAATAATATAGTTCTACTTTTACAGTCATTGGCTTTTGTCTTTGCTTTTTTTTGGGGGGGGTTTGGGGGTGTCACTCTGACTTTTTTATCTGCATTGGTGTGTAGGTATTTCGGTGGGGGTGAGGGTGGGTGTGTCGCGTATGTGTGTGCCCGTAACCTTTCCTCCTCCCCCCTCCCCTGTGTCGTAGGTGCAGTACTCACCGTTGTCGTCTGCGGCGAGGTTCGTGATCCTGGAAGAAGAGCAGGAAGGCAATGGCTGGGAGGATGTGGAGTTCCGGTTCCATGCTGTCCCGATTCCGCGTGGAGTGTGTCGAGGTAAGCGTTTTCCATTGGAAATGGCGGTTTCCGCCGTGTTTTTATCGGCGGGGCTCCCGCCCCGGAAAAGGTGGCGGATTGGTGAGTCGTGATAGGGTGGGCAGTACATTGTCTGCCGCCTGCCTGTTGGCGGTGACCGCCGAGCTGTTTGTCGGTCCCGCCGTGGCGGTCGGAGTGTTAATGCGGCGGCCTGTGTTGGCGGTTCCCGCCAGGGTCAGAATTCCATTTTGTTGACCGCCAGCCTGTTGGCGGGTTGGCCACCGCTTTAACACTGACCGCCAGGGTAGGAATGACCCCCTAATTCTTTTAAAAAATCATATCTCTAGTTCCCCTTATCCGATTTTAATCATTTTGGTGTCATTTTAAAGATAAAAATATAATCTATTTTTTATCAGTTAGTGTTTGATTTTTATTGTGTTTTACTTATTTACTATTTTGTGATTTTTAAATGCTTTGCACACTTGTCTCCTAAGTTAAGCCTTGTCGTCCGTTGCCAAGCTAGCAAGGGTTGAGCTAGGGTTTAATTTATGAGACCTAACTGGACCTAAGTAGGGGTTGGTGGCCTATTGCTAGGTGTAGGTACTTATCTGCCCTTTCCAATTTTTATCGGCTCTATCAAGGGGTGAGTATGTTAACATATATATGGAGCAGATCTATCATCTTTGTAAAAAAATAACTGATAATGAAATGTATATTTCATTAATTCACTCAATTCAACGATTAATAAAAGTGATTGTTCTAAAAATGTTTATTAACATGTGTCTGAGTCTCTCTTTTAACATTGTTTTTATGATTGCATTTTTGTGGGCTTAAAAATGTTAAAAGGAAGACATTTTGATCATATTTTTTAATTAAAAAAATAAATAAACAAGATTGAGTCTTTCTATTAACATTTTTCAGCCCATAAAATGCAATCATAAAAACGGCCACAAAAGGGCCTAGCACTTCAGCTGAAGAGAATAGAGCTCCAGCTAGGAATGCTTTTAGAAAATATGGGAACTTTTCCTTTGTCATTAATTTAAATGATCCAGGAGACTTACCATTTTTATAATGTTTCTGGGGGGCTGCTGTACATCCCGCACCATCCCACAACTTAAAAAAAAAAAGGTTTGGTGGTGCCATTGCCTCCTTTAGGGGCACCACCAGCAAGAAAATATTTATTAAAAAAAGCCATTGAGCTTTATGGGGCACTTCTTGCTGGAGCAGTGAATAATAAATGAGTGGCTCTGACGCTCATTTATTATCAATATTTTTTCCACATTTTTGTGGATATGCGGGTGCCCACCAGGGGCACCCACATATTTATTATATCTTTATTTTTCATTGAAAGTCCCAGGCCCCCCACAGCCCCAGTTGGCTCCCCAGGCTGCACTCTTTGTGGGTGCCGGTGGGAGCTGTCATTTTTGTGTTAAGTTGGTATCCACCTGGGGCACCTATACAGCCATTTTTGTTGGAGGCTGGGGAGGATGCCCCAGGGCCACTGAAGCCATAGATGACTCCCCTGGGGGGAGCCAGACATTATTTTATTGTAGGTGTGGTGCCCACCCGGGCACCCCGAGTGCTATTTTGATTGGGGGTCATGGAGGGAACCCCACAACCCCAGTGGCCACAGCTGTCTCAGCTGGCGTACGCTGGCCTTTATTTTATTGTCTTTCGGTGCCCGGTTCCCACCCGGGGCATACACAGCACCATTTTCGAGGGGTGCTGTAGGGGGGAGCACTAAGGCCCATGCAGCCACTGCTGTCTCTGCAGCCAGCCCCATACTGGGTGCTAGTGGGAGATGGCTACATTTCTTTGCTCCTACTGAAGTTGTAGCAGCATTTTTTAACTTCTCCTGAAGGGCAGGAGAAAATGTATTTTTTCCTGCTCAGGAGAGTGTGTGCAGGGTATATCCAAACTCGCTTGGACTTGGGACCACAAATTCCTAGGGGTGGGCTCCCTAGGACACTTAAGTATTGGGCCCCAGGGGGATGAGGTCATCGGGCTGATATCGCATTGCGCAGGGGAGGGGGCAGCCATCCTCCCCATACTAAATAAAGTCAGCCATAGGGGATGAGGTCCTCGGGGCCTGAACAGGCTTGGTGGGGAGGGCTGCATGTCACCTTTCCCTTTAAAAAAATGTCACAACCGGGGATAGGGTCCCCATGGCCCTCGCATGACTTGGAGGGGCAACATTCCCCTCTCCTGTTCATTTCTTATTCTGCCCCATTGGGGTTATAATCCCCTCCCCTTCATTTTACATATGGCCCCAGCAGGTGGGGTTCTCGGGGCCACAAAGAGGCTCCGGAAGGGGGGGCATGTGTCCTTCTTCTACATATAAAAATATTGCTGCCACACCGCCCCCCAATCCCAGGTTAACTTGAGCTGGATATCATCCTATTGTTTTTTAATTTTGCTATATTTTCACCACAAGTTTGCAGCAAACTTTTTTAAAAGCTATGCCTTTGGCTCCATGAAAACTGAACAGCGATACCAGGGCTAGGGAAGTAGAATATCCCTTCCTTGTCCCTTTACCTTTTTTTAACCTCTTTTTCTAGTACTCGATAGTGAGTCCCAAGTCCTAAAATGGCTAATGGTACATAATTGTTGATATGGTGGCAGCCAATCAAATCTCAACTTGAGATATGCCAGCTCCGCAAATCCTCTGCGGTGTGAAAAAATACAAAGTTTACGAGGATTAATTTCTCAAAAAGTACTGAATGGATTTACACCAATCGACAGAGCACCCTTTCTGAACCAAGATCTAGCTTTGCACCAAATTTGGTGTAATTTTATTCAGTGTTTTTGCAGTATTGTTGTTAAATTTTCATATGAAAACTGAATGGGGAAAACACCCCTTTTCCTCGGCTCATGCTTGACGGATCACCCCAAAAACTTTCTAGGAAGGAACTGATATGAATGAGACTTTTTTCTTTTTTACAAAGTTTAGTTTATCTAGTGGCAGTTGCCACTAGGTAGTTATAATTAGGACCATTTTTCCATAGATGGTGCGTTTTTTGTTTTGCCAATAATTTGGCACCACTTGACGAATCTTCATGACATTTTCAAAACGTATACTTTGGTTGGTTCAGCTGCTGTCTTCAAAGTTTTGGGGTGATCATGAAGCAGGGGCCAAAATAAAGGTGTGTCCCAAAACACTTTTTCACCATCCTGTGTCTATGGGAATTTTTAATCCTTTAGACATGCCTACAGCACGAACCGCTAAACAGAATTACAACAAATTTGTTACAAAGCTAAATTCTGTTCCGGAAATCACGCTGTATTTGGAATGGTATAAATCCGTTCAGTAGTTTTGGAGTAATTTAAGGCCAAAAAATATAGATATCTAGTGCCGCAGATTCGGATAAGCAAGGCCCTGATTGGCTGGCCGCAACTTGACAGAAAAGTTGCGGCAGCCACTTAGTTTTTCGCATCGGCTCGGGGTGGGAAAAGAAGAGAGAAAAAACACATAAGAGGTCAGGATACAGGTATCCTGACCCCACAGGACACATAGAGGGGTTCCTTTGGGACCACCCGTGTGCAAAAATTGCCCAATTTGTTTTTTTTTCACCAGATTCTCGGATCTGCGAATCCACGGATTCCAGATTGACAAATCCACTTGAGGATTTGTGAGCCCCAATAAAAAAATGCCCCCTTGATTAGATTAGGAGAGGGCAGGAGAGGGGTGTGTTTATGATTTTTAGCCACACCAGTGGGTGGGCTCAGCCAGATGTATCCTACAAAAATCAGATTCAGCCATGATGGATTTTTGGAGAATGTTGCCTCCTGGGATTGATTTTTGCCACACTTCCCAGGAAGTGGTCATCACAGGGGGGAGGACCCTGCACCTGATTGGAGAACCAGGACCCCCCTGCTTTTCTCCCAGGAGCAAGGATAAAACTGGCAGACCTGCACCCACACGTCAGTTCCCTACCACATCCAACAAGGAAGAACAACAGAAGAAGAAGGACTGCCCTGCTGGACCCCTGGCCTGCACCTGGAACCTGCACTCAGAAGGACTGCACCAGCTGCATACTTGGGCTTCACCACAAGAAGGACTTTGCCTGGCTTCAACTGGTTCAAGGAGGGACTCCCTGTTTGCTACAGGTGAAAAATTGCTATCCAGAGTCCCCTGCACCAACTCCTGAAGAAAGCGACCAGCTGACCACTGTCCAGCGGCCAAAAAGGAGTTTGCGCCAGGTGCATTCTGGGAGTTGTAGTCCGCACCCCCCAAGGACTATCTCAGAACTTCTGGACCCTTGGGGTGAGCTGTGGACCCCAAAAGAACCTTAAAAGGATATCTGGGAGAAGCCCCAGAAGTTTGGAGAAGTTTGGAGAATTTTTGTAAAAAAGCTCCATAAAGGGACCGACCCGCCGCGGCAACTCTAGCCGGCTTGCCTCAACCGCGACCCGGCCTGATTTGCTGGTTCGTCCCGGTAAAGAAAAATCTCCGAAAAAGAGACTAAGTCCGAAGGTAAAAAGTTGACCGGGACCTCCCAGCCAGCGTATCCGAGAAGGGCTCCATGGACGTCGAATCAAGATCCAGGTTTACCCCGGTCGAAGGATTTTCACCTCGAAAAAACGACTACGTCCGAAGGTAAAAATCTCCACCGAGGATTCCAGCATCGCGTATCCGGAGAAGGGCTCCAGGAGGTCGGATTGGACTGGCAGGTTCGTCCCGCTGAAGAAAATCTTCGAAAAAAAGACTAAGGGCCTGATTACAACTTTGGAGGACGGTGTTAAACCGTCCCAAAAGTGACGGATATACCACCTACCGTATTACGAGTTCCATAGGATATAATGGACTCGTAATACGGTAGGTGGTATATCCGCCACTTTTGGGACGGTTTAACACCGTCCTCCAAAGTTGTAATCAGGCCCTAAGTGTGAAGGTAAACTTTTAACCGAGGCCTCCCGCGACCTGTAGCCGAGCAGGGCTCCATCGCGGTCGGCCTGAAACTTTGACTTTGCCCCGGTCGAGGTGCAACCAGATGACCCGATTGGCGCTTTTTGTTTCTAGGCGCTAAAAAATAAATAATTCTTTAAAAATTCATATCTCCGGTTCCCCTTATCCGATTTTATTCATTTTGGTGTCATTTTAAAGATACAAATATAATCTATTTTTATAAATTGGTTTTGGATTTTTAAACTGTTTCCTGTGTTTTATTTAATTACTGTTTTGTGATATTTGAATGCTTTACACTCTGTCACCTAAGTTAAGCCTTGACGCTCGTTGCCAAGCTACCAAGGGTTGAGCTGAGGTTAATTTACTGAGACCTAACTGGACCTTAGTGGAGGTTAGTGGCCTATTGCTAAGTGTAGGTACCTACCTGCCCTTACCAATAACCCATTTTCCAACATTTTTGGTGAGCAGTGGCGGGATCCTGTACTTGTGTTCAGTATCACGTTACAGTTTTAAGTAAAACAAATTAAAAATCCTTTAAATTGTCCTAGTGCAAAAATTGTTTTTGATTTTTAATTTGGATTAATTTCAATTATTGAATTTTTGTGATTTTTCTAAATTCTTGTTTCCAATTTTTGCAGAAAGTTTTTGTTGACACAAAACTAGGGAACCATGGAGCTTGATCTGGCTAGCCTACCCACACTGACAGAAGTCCAGCTTAGGGGGTTGTGTACTGAAAGAGGGTTGCCTGCAACCACTGACCTCAGGAAGCATGTCCTGATCAAATCCCTGACAGCATGGGCTGAGGCCCAAGAGGTAGACCCAGAGGAAGCTCCAGAGGAGAGAGAAGTAGGGGAGGATGCTAGCTCTAACCACTCAGGGGAGGGAGGGCATCTGAGCCTAAGTGAGGATGAGGAAGACCGGTCCTCATTACATACAGTAACTAGGGGCAGTCCCAAAGCTAGTTGGGGGAAGGGGGTCCCTTCAGGAGGAGAGAACCTGTCCCTTAGAGAAAGAGAGCTTGAGGCCCAGCTAGCATTCATAGCTTTGGAGGCAGAGAAGCTGGCCCTAGAAAAGAAAAAGTGGGCAAAGAGAGAGAAAAGAGATGGTGGCAGCGACAGAGAAGTTAAGGTGTCAATGGGTGGGGGGGGGTTTGCCCCAGATTACCCAAGGGGGTGGTTCCTGCTTATGTAGAGGGGGATGATATAGACAAGTGGTTGGAGGCCTTTGAGAGGGCACTCCAAATGAGAAGGGTTAGGCCTCAGTACTGGGGTTCCCTTTTGTGGGAGTTGGTCCCCAACTCAGGGAGGGATAGGCTTCTGACCTTAATGGGGGAGGAGGCAGATTCATACCCTAGTATGAAGAGGTGCTTAACCAAGAAGTTTGGTCTGACGCCAGAGCAGTATAGAATGAAGTTCAGAGACACCCAGAAGGTCAGTACCCAGTCTTGGGTTGACTTTGTAGACACCTCACTTAAGGCACTAGAGGGCTGGATTATTGGTAACAAAGTAAATACTTATGAGGGGTTATACAATCTGATCATGAGAGAGCACATCTTGACCAATTGTACCCAAGAAAGGTTACGCCAGCATCTAGTGGACTCTAAGCAGACCAACCCTAGAGAGCTAGGGGAGGCAGCTGATGAGTGGTTGAGAACCAGGGTGGTTGTCAAGTCCCAGGGGGGAGACTCCAAGAAGGGGGGGTCAGGTCCCCAAAAGCCTAAGGAGGGAGGTGGTAAGCCCACCACAGAGACTCCCTCTGTACCCCAGAACCCTAAGAAGGAGGAGAGTAAATCCCACTCCGACAAGCAGAGACAGGGAGACCCAGGGTTAAAAAAGCTCTTGGACAGTAAGGCTTGCTTTGACTGTCAGCAGACAGGTCACTTCCGAGGAGATGCAGCCTGTCCAAAGAAGGTGGTTAGCACTGGGCTGTCCAGTGTAGCCATGGAGGAGGACTCCTCAGATGATGAGGTCCTCCTAGCATTGAGCTGGGAGACCGGACCAGATGGTAAACTGGTGATCCCTGAGGGTGGGAGTAGGCATTTCCACCCCATTCAAGTGAATGGGATCCCTACCACTGGCCTGAGAGACACCTGTGCCAGTCACACTATAGTGAGTGACCGGTTAGTGACCCCAGACATGTATGTCCCAGGAGAGACAAGGAAAGTCAGGATAGCCACAGGGGAGGTCACCTCCAAACCTGTAGCCATAGTGCCCCTAGAGAGGGAGGGTATCCTTGACTGGTTTAGGGTGGTAGTCAGTGCTGACCTCCCCCTAGATTGTATCCTGGGCAATGAACTCCCAGAGGTGAGTCTGGTCCCAGATGGGGCGGTCGCCCAGGGCGCCCCCCCAACCCAAAGTTCTGGGGAGTCAGTCCCTACAGTTAGGAGACAGGGGTCCCCAAGAAAAGGAAAGAAGAAAAGGAAGGGTAGGCCACTCTTAAAGAGAGTTCCAGGGAGCCAAAGGCCTTCTGCCCCAGTAGGGGGGGAGCCCAGAGTTGGCACTGGTGAGGCCTCCCCTGACCCCAAGGAAGTCCTGAGTAGTCAGGCAGCTGTCCAGATGCAGGGTGTTGCCCCTGCACTGACAGAAGGGAGAGTGGAAGGAGGGTGTCTGCCACAGGAGGTGGTAACCCCGCACTCTAGACAGCAAGAGGGGTGCCAGGACCCCACAGTTGCCCCTAAAGCAGCTCAGCCACCTGTCCGTGGTGGAGAGCTTAGGGTGTGGTTCTGGGTACTGACAGCTGTCAGTAGCCTCTGCTGGGTGCTAGCCTTCCTGGCAGCACTGTACTTGGCATGGGAGGCAGACCCCAGGGCCAATAGCAAAGTAGGCCCCCTGACCCTGTTGGTCATGGTGGGGTTGCTCAAGTGTTGGGTGACCTCTTTGGGTAAGCTAGGTGTTGCCCTAGCAAAGCTAGGAGTAGGGGAGGTGGGCACCTCACTACCCAAGTTGGCAGAGAGAGAGGAGGGAGACCCCTTTAGAGGGAAGTTTCAGTTTGAGATGGGTCCTTTCACTGTTGGGGTGGGTTCACTACCCAGAGGGAGTGACCATGACAGGAGGATGTAAGGCAGAGTAGGCCCTGCAAAGGGACAGCCAGTTTTCTTCACTGTCTTCCTCGCCTAACAAGCCAGGAAGACTCTCCCAGGGTTGGGCTGAGTCTCCTGGGCTTGTGGGCTGGGGGGGCTTGTGTGAGAAAACAGGGCTGATTGCAAAGGGCCCCTAACTTTGTGCCCCCATTATCCACTTTTTGCTGGTGTTTTCCTGACTCTGATGGTGCCCTGGGTACTGCTAACCAGTCCCAGGGCCTGTGCTCTGTGTAAAATGGATATGCAAATTAGGCTAATTATAATTGGCTAAGTTAACCTACCTATAAGTCCCTAGTATATGGTAGGGCATGTAGGTTTAGGGACCACAGCATAGGTGGTGCCCCAATAGGTGCACTGCTGAGGTGCCCAGTGTCATTTTAAAGGCAGGCCTGCCTTGCTGGCTGCATTTAAATTAAAGTTATATGCAAATTCGACTTTGGAATTAAAAGTAGTTCCAAAGTCTCAAACTGCCTTATTTTTACATATAAGTCACCCCTAAGATGTGCCCTATGTGCCCCTAGGGCTGGGTGCCATGTAACTATAAGCAGGGACTTTATAAAAATAGTTTTATAAGCCCTGGTGAGGTAAAAACAGCCAAATTCATTTTTCCCTCATTGTAGTAAATGGCCTTCATAGGCTAGAATGGGGAGACTTTATTTTAATTTTTAAAGTCTCCTTAAATGATGCATACCAAGAGTTTGGTATCAAATTAATTGTTGTAATAAATCCCACAACTTCCAGTTGTTGGATTTAATATAACTTGTTCAGGTAAAGAGTTTTAAACTTTACCTGAAAAGTTGCCAATTTCAGCCCTGCATTGTTTTTGCTGCTGTGCTCTGATTGGCCAGCTTTGAGCAGCTTGACCAAGCTGCCTTGATGAGGTGTGAAGTGGCCTGGCTTTACACAAAGGAATGTGCCTGTGGGAGGGAATCTCCCCTCAGCAGATGGTGAGACAGGAAGGGGGAGGGCTGCCAAACTGGTCTTCAAAGGCAGAGAAGGACATTTGGAGCAACCAGCAACACCCCCACATCCTGCAACCCCAGACAACTAGGTGTCCCCTTGATTAGATTAGGAGAGGGCAGGAGAGGGGTGTGTTTATGATTTTTAGCCACACCAGTGGGTGGGCTCAGCCAGATGTAACCTTCAAAAATCAGATTCAGCCATGATGGATTTTTGGAGAATGTTGCCTCCTGGGATTGATTTTTGCCACACTTCCCAGGAAGTGGTCATCACAGGGGGAAGGACCCTGCACCTGATTGGAGAACCAGGACCCCCCTGCTTTTCACCCAGGAGCAAGGATAAAGCTGGCAGACCTGCACCCACACCTCAGTTCCGTACCACATCCAACAAGGAAGAACAACAGAAGAAGAAGGACTGCCCTGCTGGACCCCTGGCCTGCACCTGGAACCTGCACTCAGAAGGACTGCACCAGCTGCACACTTGGGCTTCATCACAAGAAGGACTTTGCCTGGCTTCAACTGGTTCAAGGAGGGACTCCCTGTTTGCTACAGGTGAAAAATTGCTATCCAGAGTCCCCTGCACCAACTCCTGAAGAAAGCGACCAGCTGACCACTGTCCAGTGGCCAAAAAGGAATTTGCACCAGGTGCATTCTGGGAGTTGTAGTCCACACCCCCCAAGGACCATCTCAGAACTTCTGGACCCTTGGGGTGAGCTGTGGACCCCAAAAGAACCTTAAAAGGACATCTGGGAGAAGCCCCAGAAGTTTGGAGAATTTTTGTAAAAAAGCTCCATAGAGGGACCGACCCGCCGCGGCAACTCTAGCCGGCTTGCCTCAACCGCGACCCGGCCTGGTTTGCTGGTTCGTCCCGGTAAAGAAAAATCTCCGAAAAAGAGACTAAGTCCGAAGGTAAAAAGTTGACCGGGACCTCCCAGCCAGCGTATCCGAGAAGGGCTCCATGGACGTCGGATCATGATCCAGGTTTACCCCGGTCGAAGGATTTTCACCTCGAAAAAACGACTAAGTCCGAAGGTAAAAATCTCCACCGAGGATTCCAGCATCGCGTATCCGGAGAAGGGCTCCAGGAGGTCGGATTGGACTGGCAGGTTCGTCCCGCTGAAGAAAATCTTCAAAACAAATACTAAGGGGGTCATTCTGACCCCGGCGGTCTAAGACCGCCGGGGCCAGGGTCGGCGGGAGCACCGTGGTCAGAAGAGGCAAACCGGCGGTCTCCCGCCGGTTTACCGCTGCCCTTAGAATCCCCCATGGCGGCGCAGCATGCTGCGCCGCCATGGGGGATTCTGACACCCCCTACCGCCATCCTGTTCCTGGCGGTTCGCCCGCCAGGAACAGGATGGCGGTAGGGGGTGCCGCGGGGCCCCGGTAAGAGGGCCCCGCAAAGTATTTCAGTGTCTGCTAAGCAGACACTGAAATACGCGACGGGTGCAACTGCACCCGTCGCACCCCTGCAACTCCGCCGGCTCAATTCTGAGCCGGCGTCCTCGTTGCAGGGGCATTTCCTCTGGGCCGGCGGGCGCTCTTTTGGAGAGCGCCCGCCGGCCCAGAGGAAATGTCTAAATGGCCGCCGCGGTCTTTTGACCGCGGTGCGGTCATTCAGCGGCGGTACCTTGGCGGACGGCCTCCGCCGTCCGCCAGGGTCAAAATCAGGCCCTAAGTGTGAAGGTAAACTTTTAACCGAGGCCTCCCGCGACCTGTAGCCGAGCAGGGCTCCATCGCGGTCGGCCTGAAACTTTGACTTTGCCCCGGTCGAGGTGCAACCAGATGACCCGATTGGCGCTTTTTGTTTCTAGGCGCTAAAAAGAAAAATAATTCTTTAAAAAGTCATATCTCCGGTTCCCCTTATCCGATTTTATTCGTTTTGGTGTCATTTTAAAGATAAAAATATAATCTATTTTTATAAATTGGTTTTGGATTTTTAAACTGTTTCCTGTGTTTTATTTAATTACTGTTTTGTGATATTTGAATGCTTTACACTCTGTCTCCTAAGTTAAGCCTTGACGCTCGTTGCCAAGCTACCAAGGGTTGAGCTGAGGTTAATTTACTGAGACCTAACTGGACCTTAGTGGAGGTTATTGGCCTATTGCTAAGTGTAGGTACCTACCTGCCCTTACCAATAACCCATTTTCCAACAGGGTGCATGCAGGAAGGTTGGCAGCTGGGCCTGGCAAAAGGCAGTGCTTATATTCATGTCTGTGCGTCTAAAAATAGTACAGAAATTCACTGAAAAAAACAAAGGTTACAGGGACGTTTCAAGAAACTATAACTCGCGCTCTAAGGTAACTATATCTCGCGCCTTCACCATGTGCAGCTAATTACTCCACATTTTATATCACTGATGGCACATTCTGTGGCATCTTTGATATTATCACTACAACATTTGAAATAAAATGATTTATCAGAAAACTGTGCATGGCGAGGGCATGTTTTCTAGTTACCCTAGGGCGCCAGTTATAGTTACTTGAAATAACTCTAACTGTAACTGCTGAATTTCTAAGGTTTTGTGCGAGTAAATTCAGAACCTAACTATAACGTCCCTGTAACCTTTATTTTTTTTGGTGTGTGTATATATATCATATCACTATATATATATATATATATATATATATATATATATATATATATATATATATATAGCACTAAATATATAATCACTGATCACAAGTCATCAACTGTCACCTGCACACAGCCACACAACGATTTATACCATGTTCAATGCCTCTATACACCTTGTGACCGGATGGTAGGGGATGAACTACTCCGACAGAGTTCCAAGTGTGACAACAAAGAAGTTTTATTGGGATAATATAGATGAACAAGTGCAGGTACGTGTTTATTGTCTCTAACTGCTGGGTATAAGGTGGTAGGGTGTTGTCCGTGGTCTGGTCTTCACTCTTCTCTTTTCTGTTCCTCTTCCATAGAGGTTCCCCGGGAGGTACATGCAGAAAGAAGGGAACAGTAGGGGTAAGTGGACTAGGCACTTCTGTCTTACGGTAAGTATTTCTTTTGTTTTCGTCTGATCCTCACTATTCTTTTCAAGATACTAGTCCTTCCAGTGATTTTTGTGATTAACATCTATGCTTTCTGTGGTTCCCCCCCTCTACAGTGCTCGTTATCCTGTGCGCGATGACTTCGGTGATCTAGGCTATTGTTGTATTCTACAGTATTCAGTGGTAAGTGTTTCCAGCCCTCCCCCTCCCTTCCTTTCACCTCCTTTCCCTCCCTTTCCCCTTGTTTGGGCTGTGCTTGTGCCCTTGTTTGAGCCCTCTCGCTCTCTCTCTTCTCTTTCACTCAGATTCAGGGTCGTGGTCCCACGCACCTGTACTGCCACGCTTCTCCGGAAGCGTGGCGGGATGCAGCAGCTCGTCCTCCCAGTCACTGGATTTCGGGGCATCCGATGCTCGTCTCCAGCCGTCTCCTCCAGGATACGAGTGCTTCAACTGCCTCCGTGTAGTCCTTTGGCTCCGTCCTCTGCTCTCAGCGTCCGTACTGTTTCCTTCCGACTCCTCTTTTGGATAATAGTTCACGGTTCCTCGATCGCCTCCAACTCCTTCCTCACAAACCCCGAACGCCGTAAACTCCGGTAGCGGCGATTTTAACTTTCTGACATCCCGCCACTCCGAAGCGTCCAGCCAATCACGTGAAGGTAAATTGGGCTGCCTGGGCCCACCAGTGGCAGTGTCAGCACAAGTGAAGTCCGAGTGCGGGCGAACAGGCTCCAGCCGTCACATACACTCCCCCTAGAGAGCAGCCTGTCGAGACGCTCAGAGACCGGATAACGGGAAAGAAAATCAGCAGTCACCATTTGTTTTCCGGGAAGATGTTGAATCTGAAACGAGAAAGGCTGTAGGGAAAGAAATCACCGGAGAACGCAGGAGTTAGTGTCCTTATTATGGGCGAGCCAGGTAAGAGGAGCGTGATCAGTGATGAGGGTAAAGGTTCTGCCAGATAGATAGTATCGGAGAGATTCAAAAGCCCACTTAATCGCCAGGCACTCTTTCTCAATAATCGGATAATGTGTTTCACTTGGCAGTAATTTCCTGCTGATGTAGAGAATGGGATGGGGTGTCCCATCATCCTGGGGTTGGGACAACACAGCCCCAAGACCCACGTCGGAGGCATCAGTTAGTAACACAAAGGGCTTTTTGAAATCTGGACAACATAACACAGGTTCCGAAATGAGAGCGGTTTTGAGACGGTTAAAGCTACGTAGCGCAGTCACTGAAGGGGAACCCAGGGTGTTGGGATAGGATTTTTTTAGCAATTCAGTAAGGGGTTCTGCCACTGTGGAGAAGTGGGGAATGAAGCGTCTATAATAACCCACTAATCCCAGAAAAGCCCTAACGTCTTTCTTCCTTTTAGGGAACGTCATATTGGTGATAGCTTCTACCTTTTCGACTTGGGGATAAATCTTACCACCCCCTACAACGTAACCCAGGTATCTGATGCTAGTTTGACCTAGTCAACACTTCTCAGGATTGGCAGTTAACTGGGTGTTTTGTAAAGCTTGTAAAATGGTATTTAGATGGGTCATGTGTTCTTCCCAGGTATTGCTATAGATAACAATGTCATCCAGATAGGCAGCGGCATATTGTCTAAAGGGTCGTAAGATTTCATCCATGAGTCTTTGGAAGGTGGCGGGAGCCCCGTGGAGCCCAAAAGGAAGGACAGTAAAGTGATACAACCCCGAGTTTTTTTCTTTATCTTCTTTTCTCAAGGGTATCTGCCAATACCCCTTCGTGAGATCTAGGGTGGAAAAGTATTTGGCCTGGCCCAATCTCTCAATGAGCTCATCAATTCTCGGCATAGGATAGGCATAAAAAAAGGTTACATTATTGACCCCCCTATAGTCTACGCAAAACCTGGTACTGCCGTCTGGCTTAGATACCAATATGACGGGCGAGCACCAAGGACTGGTGGAAGGTTCTATAATTCCTGCTGTTAACCTGGCTTGGACTTCTTTTTCGATAATCGTCTGTTTGGCTTCAGGGATACGGTATGGTCTCTGGCGGTGAACAGTATTTGTTTTAAGGCGAATGGGATGTTGGACTAAGGGGGTTCTCCCAGGATATTTGGAGAAAACATCATGATTGTGATGTACTAGGTGAGTTAGTTGGTTGTGATAGGATCCAGTAAGTTCAGGATTGATCCATGGTAATGACCGGTTAGGCAGTTCAGGCTTGGTTAGCGTGGGATATGGGATGTCTTCATTAACATCAGTATTGATATACCGAATATTATGGTCCTCTGTAGGGTCTAACAATTTTTTTAAGCAGGTTGATATGATAAATCTGTTCCCTGCCACTTCCTTGGGGGTATGGCCAACCTGTAGGTGGTGGGGTTAATCTGAGCTGTCACTTCAAACGGTCCTTGCCATCGGGCCAACAACTTATTATCTGTACTAGGGAGTAACACCAGTGCTTTATCTCCTACTGTCAAGGGCAGCACTGTGCTTCGGGTATCATATAGCCACTTCTATTTATTCTGGGCTTCACGTAAAGCAGTATGGGCATCTTCCTATACTGTATGTAAATTCTCTCTTAACTCCCGGGTATAGGTTAACAAATCTTTTACTTCTTCCTCCGTATCCTCTCATTGTTCGGCTAACATATCCAACAATGTACGAGGTTGTCAGCCGAACAGCAATTCGAATGGGCTGTGACCTAAGGACGCCTGAACATGTGTACGGATGGCATATAAGACTAACGGTAACTTCTTCTCCCAATCCTTGCCAGCGTCTGATATGCTTTTTCTTAGGAGGGATTTAATGGTTTTATTATATCTTTCGACCAGCCCATCAGTTTGCGGATGGTATACTGAGGTACGAATTTGTTTGACCCCTAATAAGCGGCATACTTCAGCCATCAGTCGGGACATAAACGGGGTCCCTTGGTCAGTCAATATTTCTTTCGGGAAACCCACCCTCGGAAAAAACTCGATCATTGCTTGGGAAATAGTTTTAGTGTGTATACTGGGAAGAGCTATGGCCTCCGGATACCGTGTAGCATAGTCTACCAACACAAGGACATACTGTCTACCCCGAGTGGAGGGCGTGAGGGGACCAATGAGATCCATCCCAACTCGGGTAAAGGGGATATCAATAATTGGAAGAAGTTGAAGTGGAGCAGGGATTTGTGAAGAAGGGTTATACAATTGGCATTTGGGACTTTCAGCACTATGTCTACGTATTTCACCATAAACCCCCGGCCAATTAAACCGTCTAAGTACTGCCTCTTCAGTTTTCTCCCTTCCCAAGTGTCCTTCCCCGTTATCCCCATGTGCTAGTTGTAAGACTTGTTGACGATGACTTCTGGGTACCACTAACTGAAGGTCATTTCCCCGGGTGGGTGTGGGATTGGGATACAGTAGCTGGTTACAAATTATGAACCTGGGACCTACCCCTTGTATTGCCCCAGACTGCGTCTGCTGCCATGCGTGTTTTAAGGAGGGATCCTCATTCTGATCCCACCGGAAATCTCCAGTAATCGTGCAAATTCTCCCAGACAGAGTAGAACCCTCATTGGACGGGAAGTGTTGCGAATATGAGTGTCTTTGCTCTCTTTTTTGTTTCTTATGGAGGGTAGCTCGTATCCTCCCTGGTTCCTCCGTAGTTTCTCCTTCGGGTGCTTCCGCCCACCAAGACCTCAGAATGTGTTCTTGCCCTGCCCACTCCAATAATAAGGGAAAATCCTCATAGTCTGTACCAAGGATTATGGCGGTCATTCTGACCACGGCGGGCGGCAGTCGCCGCCCGCCATGCGGTTACCGCCGAATGACCGCACCGCGGTCAAAAGACCGCGGCGGCCATTCTGGCTTTCCCGCTGGGCCGGCGGGCGACCGCCAAAAGGCCGCCCGCCAGCCCAGCGGGAAAGACCCAGCAACGATGAAGCCCGCTCCGAATGGAGCCGGCGGAGTTGCTGGTGTGCGACGGGTGCAGTGCACCCGTCGCGATTTTCAGTGTCTGCTAGGCAGACACTGAAAATCATAATGGGGCCCCCAGGGGCCCCACGATGCCCGTTCCCGCCATCCTGTTCCTAGTGGTTTTTACTGCCAGGACCAGGATGGCGGGAAGGGGGTCGGAATCCCCATGGCGGTGCTGCGAGCAGCGCCGTCATGGAGGATTCACTGGGCCAGGGGTAAACCAGCGGAGAACCGCCGGTTGCCCTTTTCTGACCGCGGCTTTACCCCGGTCAGAATGGCACAGAAAGCACCGCCAGCCTGTTGGCAGTGCTTCCGCGGTCCCCGGCCCTGGCGGTCATGGACCGCCAGGGTCGGAATGACCCCCAATGTCCTCATCAAGGTTGGAGAGTAACCCGACTCTGGGGTCCTCAGTCCACTCTCTCCACTGCAACCTTATTTTAGCTATGGGATAGTTCCGCTGATCTCCATGTACACATGTGATTAGGGCTTGTTGTCCTTTATCTATTTGTCCTGGCAATACCAGATTTCCCCTTATCACGCTTTGACTACAACCGGAATCAATGAGGGCTGTTCTTTCCATATTATTGATGACAATGGGAAGGATATATTAGGGTTTTTCTCCTCCAGACCAGAACACCCTTCCCTTGGTCAGCCCTATCTCCATGGGTTCCTCGGTTTCTTTCTTATGCGGACAATTTCGGGCAATATGATCCCACTCCGATCAATTGTAGCATTGAGGTCCAGGGCCCGCATATCCGGATGACCCTGGGCCTGCTGCTGGTGATCTGTCTGTACCGTGATTTAATACGGGTCGCTGGAGAGTATTTCTCAATATGGTCGGTCGGATAGGAGGGGGGGAGCCCGACTAGCGGTAGCACGGAAATCTGAACCTCTATGATAGGCACAAGCAAGATCTACAGCAGTTTCGTTAGTTAGCCCGGGATATTGTCTTACCCAGTTCCGGGTGGTGGGTGGTAAAGCATCCAAATACTGTTCTAGTACTATGTTATTGAACATGTCTTCTCTTGTGTTTTATGTTGGTTGTAACCACCTCCCGGCAGCATGTTGAACTCTGTAATATAAGGTGCGGGGTTCTCCTGATGCTGCCATTTCGTCTGTCTAAACCTGGCGCAATAACTTTCAGTATCTAAGCTCACTCGTTCTAGAATAGTCTTTTTAATGTCCTTGTACGGCAAGGTACCACTTGGATTAATGGCTTGGTATGTGGTTTGTAAGTGTCCAGTGAGCAGGGGGGCGATGTACTGACCCCATTTGTCCTCAGGCCAGTTAGCGGTGCTGGCCACTCTTTCAAAGTTTGTGAAAAAAGAGTCTGGATCTTCCTGCTCCTGATACTTTTGTAACACACTACTTGGTACCGTAGGATGTACTTTGGTATGGGCAATGGTATCAGTGAGCTTGCCTAATGCTGTTTCATGTACCAGCTGATTATTAGCCATGATTTTTGCCTGGCTTTTAAGTGCAGTCTGCAACGCCTCTCTTTCTTCTTTGGCTTCTTTCATTTGTTGCTCCCATATCAATTGGAGGTGCCGTTGCCCCTCAGCCAACTGGGCGATAACATCGGCCATTGTCGCCTTCTCTTCCATGGTGGCGGTTTCCTTCAAATCCCACTTCTGACACCCATTGTGACCGGATGGTAGGGGTTGAACTACTCCGACAGAGTTCCAAGTGTGACAACAAAGAAGTTTTATTGGTATAATATAGATGAACAAGTGCAGGTACATGTTTATTGTCTTTAACTGCTGGGTATAAGGTGGTAGGGTGTTGTCTGTGGTCTGGTCTTCACTCTCCTCTTTTCTGTTCCTCTTCCATAGGGGTTCCCCGGGAGGTACATGCAGAAAGAAGAGAACAGTAGCGGTTAGTGGGCTAGGCACTTCTGTCTTACGGTAAGTATTTCTTTTGTTTTCGTCTTATCCTCACTATTCTTTTCAAGATACTAGTCCTTCCAGTGATTTTTATGATTAACATCTATGCTTTCTGTGGTTCCCCCTTCTACAGTGCTCGTTATCCTGTGCGCGATGACTTCAGTGATCTAGGCTATTGTTGTATTCTACAGTATTCAGTGGTAAGTGTTTCCAGCCCTCCCCCTCCCTTTCTTTTACCTCCTTTCCCTCCCTTTCCGCTTGTTTGTGCTGTGCTTGTGCCCTTGTTTGATTCTCTCGCTCTCTCTCTTCTCTTTCACTCAGATCCCACGCACCTGTACTGTCACGCTTCTCCGGAAGCGTGGCGGGATGCAGCAGATCGTCCTCCCAGTCCCTGGATTTCGGGGCATCCGATGCTCGTCTCCAGCCGTCTCCTCCAGGATACGAGTGCTTCAACTGCCTCCGTGTAGTCCTTTGGCTCCGTCCTCTGCTCTCGGCGTCCGTACTGTTTCCTTCCGACTCCTCTTTCGGATAATAGTCCACGGTTCCTCGATCGCCTCCAACTCCTTCCTCACAAACCCAGAACGCCGTAAACTCTGGTAGCAGCGATTTTAACTTCCTGACATCCCGCCGCTCCAAAGCCTCCAGCCAATCATGTGAAGGTAAACTGGGCTGCCTGGGCCCACCAGTGGCAGTGTCAGCACAAGTGAAGTCCGAGTACGGGCGAACAGGTTCCAGCCTGTCACACGCCTATGATGCCTTAGGAGCACTTGTGGTTTGTAAACACTTACACCCATTAGATAGATACAGGCTGAACAAACTTAGGTAGAAAAGTAATATGGTGGCTATCCGCCTCCATGTGAACTGTAAAACAAACTAACACACTCATTGGATGATGTCATCAATGATGTTATCACTGATGTCATCAGTGATGACGATCGCCCTTCCACTTTAGTCTGTTTAGTCTCGGGGAGAGGGACTCACATCCTCCTCTCCTATTTAAATGCATTTGGCCCCAGGGTCTTTGAAGGCTCTGGGAGGGGGCCCAGGAGGCCCCCTCTGGTTTTTATTGGAATGGGCCATGGAGGAGTCTCAAGGCCAATTAAAGGTTGGGGAGGGGGTGGCTGCATGCCCCCCTTAATATATGTTTTTGCCCCAGGGAATGAGATCCCCAGGGCTGGAGGTCCAACTCTGCGCTGCACACGCCAAAGGCTGTGAACGGTGTGGAGTTGGCAGCCTTCTGGGGTTTGGCCGAGGTGCCTGAGGGAGGCTGGGACCTGTGTCCAACATCCGCTGCACAACGCTAAGTAACGTTAAAGTCATGTGTACATAAAAAAATGTGTTTATGTTAAAACAAAAAAAAAAAACTTAGAAATTCACTGAAAAAACTATGGTTAAAGTAACAGTTAGTTGACTATGTCAATGACATTAATGTTTTGAACTAAAAAAAAAAAACACAGAAATTCATCATAGTTAGCAGAGCTAACTATAACCTGCGCCCCGCCATGCACTGCTAATGAGCTCATTTTTCACATCACTCATGGCATGTTCCGTGACATGATTTATGACATCACTGATGCAGGTTTGGACCACAGATGCCTTCAGGCTTCCCCCTGCAATCTCTAAAATTGTGACTTGGTCCCTGTGGGGGACCCAGGTCACAAGCGTGGACCCCGGGGGATGGGGTCTATGGTGCCGATATCGGGCTGGGGAGGGGAGTCACGTGGCCCTGCACTGCTAATTATCCCACAAATTGCAGCACTCATGACATATTTCATAACATCATTGATAATATCACCGGAACATGTCCAGTAAAATTATTGATCAAATAAGTGTGCATTGGGGGGGCGTCAGTTATAGTTGCTTTAGGGCGCAAGTTATAGTTACTTGAAATAACTAACTATAACAGCTGAATTTCCATGGTTTTGTACATTTAAATGTGACCCTAACTATAACATCCCTATAACCTTTGTTTCTTTAATTCAATTTATTTGTTTCTTTCACCTCTATTCCCTAACTATGATGTCCCTGTAACCTTTGTTTTATTTATATATATATATATATATATATATATATATATATATATATATATATATATATATATTTATTCTCCATCAGGGGGCCCTAACCCTGCAGGGTGGCCTCTACATGATGGGTGGAGGATCCCATTGTAATACTGCGCAACTTAATAAAATGCTGAAGCCCAGTTCCAGTTCACATCCCAGCTTTTATTCAAAATGAAATACCAACTTCCACAAAGTCCTAATCCGGACGCTTTTCATGTAAAAAGACTTCATCACAGCTAAGTGGTAAGTGGTTTAAGGTATTCGTGAAGCAAGTGCTTTTAAATCATAAATCATGTGACTCACTACTAACAGCATGTGTCTCCCATAATGCGCTGATAATGTTTTCACTCTTTACTGCAGAGTTTTATCACCATCTTGCTGGATAGCATTAAATAACTCCACAATTGTAATTCACATCAATAATCACACTGCATCGAATGTCACAATCAAACGGCCACGTGTTCCAGTACAGTTCATATACTTTCTGCCCACACCACTTTACCGGAGCTAATGTCATCTTAGTTCCAAAAAACACAAGGAAGTCTGAAGCTGCTAAAAGAGCGGTCCAATCCCCCTTTCACATCCCTTTCTCACATCTGCTTGTGAATAATTCTAGATAAATGTCCAATGTTATACAGAGGCCAGCAGTTCATGCCCCTACTTATCAACAGATAATCCATATGCATTCTCCATCACGGGGCCCCAACCCTGCAGGGGGGCGGCCTCAAAGTGATGGGTGGGGTATCTGTGGTGTCTTATGCTTGTTATGGAATCTGCTAGGATTCCATAAAGGAATGTTTGAGAGGGAGTGAATATAATGAACCGGAGGTAGAGAGAGAGGTGTTGGTTGAGAGTGCCGGTGGTTGGGGTCTTTGCTGAACAGAAAATAATAAACCTTCATCAACAGACCCAAATGGCCTTCTACGTGTGATCCTTTGTACTCCGCCAATACACTTGGCGATGAGTGCTTGATGAACCCCCAACAAGCAGGACCCTAACACCAAGAAACCTAAATGTGGAATCTTTGGATCTCTTCTCTGAGGCTGTGAGTTGCGCAGTTATTTGGTGTCTTGTTTTTTCCCGTGCTGAGATTTAAAAAAATATTTCACCATCACATTAGCGCACTATCGAAGATGATTTTAAAATAAAACCTAAGGAGAGTTTTCACCTATAACTTAAATGGCCGCCTGCAGCTCCGAGCTTACCCTCAAGTTAAAAAAACTGCTTGAGAGAAGCCTCGCGACATGCGCGCTTACCTATAGCGCATCAAGATTGTCAGAGACTCCGGACGCTGAAGTAATACTGTGCGCTGATTCCAGGCTACACGGGAGTGGTATAAAAAAAAAACAAAGAGAAAGGAGAAACTAACAAAGGACTGCATTTCCTGTGTCAGTGTGCTAGTACACTGACCTCCGGTGCAATTGGAAAATTCTGGCTGCCATGGTTTTGTTTCTTCTTGGTTCCTTTCCTCACATTTTGGATATTCTGGTCAATTATCTAGATATGCTGGATCTAGATTAACTTGGGAAAAGGATAGTATTCAACAACAAAAAAAAAGAGAGAAGAAAAGAAAATGATTTTTTTTTTTTTACCGTTTGTTGTTTCAGTGTTCCGTGTTTGGAATATTTTTTTTTTTTTTTTTCATTTTCTCTCTTCTTACCATCTATTTGGCAATGCAAAATGTACCAGCACCTGCATTTTTATTGTCCTCCCCAGGGGGACCACCAATTCCGTGGTTGAAGTGGAATAAAGTGTTCTCGCATTATGCCAGGGTTTGTGGATCGGCATTAAGTGCTGAAAGAAAAACCTCTCTTTTATTGCATTGTTTGGGGTCAGAAGGACAGGAAGTTTTTGAACATCTTCCAGACCTTCAAGACCAAGAAGCCACAAACCTGAACGAATTTGAAATTTGTATTAAGAAATTAGACTTACACTATCTTCCAAAAGTTAGTATGGTACTTGAAAGGTTTCACTTAGGGCGACGCATTCAACGTTCAGGGGAAACAATTGAACAGTATATCACAGAATTGTGCAAGTTGGCTTTTACATGTAATTTTGGGGCATCTTTAGAGGAGAGACTAAGAGATCAGTTAATGCTGGGTATCAGTTATGAAAAGGCCTGGGAGGGCATGTGGCATAAAGACAATCCATCTGTCCAAGACGTGGTGATTGCTGCAAAGAACTTTAAACATTCGAAAGCCTGTACTGAAGTTTTAAAGAAGGGAATGCCCTTGGCCACTTACAATCTTGAAAATAGAAAAGGAGATTTTGTACATAGTGTACAAAACTCTAAATCCACTAACAAAGGAACCGTGACTAATAAAATCATCAGTAGATCTCAGCAAGGAAAAAGTTTCATAAGTGGCAATGAAGGTCACATTGTAAACAACAAAGGATGTCTTGGGTGGAAAGCTATGTGTAAATCCTGTGGAAGGAAAGGACACTTCACAAGATGTTGTAGATCTGTAAAGGAGTTGAAGAAGGTTCAAGAAATAGATTTAAGGGAATGTGATCCGGATGAAAAGTATAATATTTTTGAAGTCAAAGGATTTTCTCTGAATGGTCCAGTGGAACAAGTTAAGGTCAACAGGAGTGTGGTTAAAATGCGCTTTGGTTCTGGAGCTAAGATAACTTTGATTCTGAAAACGTTTTATGAACAGGAGTTGGCCGGGCGTGTTCAAATGTTTAAGCCAGATGTCAATCCTAGAGGTTATGGAGGTGTTCCAATACGTCTGTTGGGATATTTTTGGGGAATAATCAAGTTTGGTGACATGATTATTCTGGGAAAGATACATGTTTCCATGAAGGGTGATTCATTTGTGTGATCTTAATGTATTCTTAGATACGAATGCGGATCCCCCTGTATCCAGTTGAAAGCATATGGGTAGCTGTGCGTGTGTTGATTCAGTTAATGTGCAGGAGGAAAGTAAGCCAATTGTTGGTCTAAAAGGTAGTGTAAGATGGACAAAAGAGTTTACAGAAGTGTTTACCGAGAAGATTGGATGCCTTAAGAATTATTTACATCTATTAAAACTGAAATCCAATGCAAGTCCAGGGGTAGCTAAAGTTAGAGGGGTACCGTTGTCAGTATGTGACAGCATGAAGAAGGAATTGGATAGATTGGTCAGTGAAGGAATTATACAGGAGGGGGAGCCTACAGAGTGGTTGTCTCCCGTGGTTATGGCACCCAAGGCTAATGGTGGAGTGAGATTATGCGTAGATTTGAGAGAGTTGAACAAAATGGTAGTTGTCGATCACTACCCTCTGCCTAATATATGTGAATTGTTGTGCTTCTTAGATAATGCCAAACACTTCTCGTCCTTAGATTTGGCATCTGCATACCATCAAATAAGGTTATATCCAGACTGCCAAGAATTAACTGCTTTTGTCACACTGTTTGGTACGTTCAAGTATGAAAGAATGCCTTTTGGGCTGATTTCTGCTGCTGCAGTGTTTCAGAGAATTATGGAACATGTTCTGGATAGTCTGGGGGGTGTAAGAGTATACCAGGATGATGTGTTGATTGTGGGGTCATGTGGGAAACAGCATGATGTGCGGGTGAGAGCAGTATTGTCGAGACAGAGAGATACGGGTTTGACCCTAAAGACTAAGAAATGTAAGTTTGATGTAGGAGAGATTGAGTACTTGGGTCATGTTGTAAGTAGCACAGGTAATCAACCCAAAGATGACCTGGTCAATACTATTACTAGTCGACTGAGAACACCTCAAAGTAAGGAGGAGGTATTGAAGTTCTTGGTCATGACTAAATTGTATAGTAAATCTATTTCTAATAAGGCTCAAAGAATTACGGCTATGAGAGAACTCTTGCGAAAAGGGGAGGAATTCCTATGGACAGAGAAGTGTGAGGAAGAATTTTGTTTCTTGAAACAATGTCTGAATTCTGCTCCAAATCTGGGTAGTTTTGATAGTAGGGACGAAACCTGGGTAGTGACTGATGCAAGCTCTAAAGGATTGGGAGCAGTTCTAATACAAAAAAAATGAGTGGAACGGATGATATTATTTACATCACGCGCATTGAGAGGAGCAGAGTATAACTATTCGGTGGTAGAAAAGGAGGCGCTTGCCGTGTATTGGTCAGTACGCAAGTTGAGAACGTTTTTGTGGGGAAGGAAATTTTTGGTTAAGACAGATCACAAACCACTAAAAGAAGTGTTTGGTAAGAAAAGGATTGATTTAGTGTCACATACGATACGAAAATGGGTTGTGGCATTGCAGGAATTTAGTTTCGAATTAGCGTATATTCCTGCTGTAGATAATGTGGTGGCAGATTGCCTTTCAAGGATGGTGGATGTGGAAAGCAAGTTGGATGAGGGTGGTGAGGGCTCTGAAGAGGAAATTAAAGTTTGTGAGATTTCTGAAGGGATTGTGTCTGAGGAGCAGTGGAGGGATGTGTTGAAGAAGGATGAGGTTTTGATTAAAGTTATATCTAGTGTACGTAATGGTTGGTGCGAGAAGAATAAGTGTGAAGAATGTGTGAGAGGATTTTGGCAAGTTAGAAATGAATTATCAGTAAGGGACGAACTACTCATGAGGGGCACGCAGTTTATTCCACCTGTTGGTGTAAGGGATGTGTTGATGAGGCATGCCTATGCTAGTCATATGGGCATAGCCAAAACAAAGAAAGAGTGAAGGAAGGATATTGGTGGCCTGCCATGGATATAGAGATTGAAAGGTTAGTTAGGAATTGTGTTGAGTGCTCTAAGTGTGATAAAGGCTTGAAGTGTAGAACACAACCAATGGCCTTAAGAGAGCAAGCTAGTGGTCCATGGTCAGATATAGCAATTGACATCTTGGGACCCATAAAGATTAACCCTTTTGACAGGTATGTGTTAGTGTGTATTGACATGTATTCACATTGGCCAGAAGTGACAATTGTGAATTCAGTGGAATCTAGGGTGATCATTGGATTTTTAGAAAGTTTATTTGAGAAAGAAGGTTTTCCTGCTTCATTTCTTTCAGACAATGGTGTATAATTTACCTCAAGTGAGATGGAGACATTTCTTCAAGACAGAGGTGTGAGACATGAAAGGGCTGCCCTATACCATCCAGAAAGTAATGGTGTTTTGGAAATATTTATTAGGGTCTTGAAAGAGAGTATAGAGTTGGCATTGACTTCAGGTAGCAATTGGGAGGTTGCTTTAAGAAAAAAGGCGAAGGAGTATCGCTTTGCTCCGCATTCATCCCCTGTGATTTCTCCGTTTCAATTGTTCAGAGGAAGGAGACCTAACACTCACATTATGCCCTTATGGGTTTCTGAGAAAAGATTTTTGGGCGACAATCAAGTTGATGAAACTGGAGAGTGGAGAGAGAGAAGGAGAAAATGTTGCATAGAAAGGTGTTGTTTGATGAGAGAAAGGCGGTTAAAGAGAGAGTAGTGAAAGTGGGAGACTGGGTGAAGATAAAGTCACCTAAGAAACTGGGCTCATCTAAATTCAGTCAACCTTTCAGGGTGATTAAAGTATTTAGGAATGCGGTGAAAATGGATAATCGTAGAGTGTGGAACCTTAATAGAGTCGCAAAGTTTATTCCAGTTAATGAGAATGATTTGGAAGTGAGGATGTCATGAAGTAACTCTTCAAGAAGTAACTGTGTACAAGGATGCAGACCTCAACATGTTTGGAAAAGCCCTTCTTATATGAAGGATAATGTATTGTAAAGTTATTATGATGATATGCATATTATGTACACTTCTCTACAAGATGTCTGTTTTTTACCATGTATGTCAATTTTACAATTTAAGAGTTAAGTTTGAATTGAAAGAATGTAAGTTAATTTGTTTTATGGTGAAGTGAGGGAGGTGGTGTGGTGTCTTATGCTTGTTATGGAATCTGCTCAGATTCCATAAAGGAATGTTTGAGAGGGAGTGAATAGAACAAACCGGAGGTAGAGAGAGAGGTGTCGGTTGAGAGTGCCGGTGGTTGGGGTCTTTGCTGAACAGAAACAAATAAACCTTCATCAACAGACCCAAATGGGCTTCTACGTGTGATCCTTTGTACTCTGCCACTACAGTATCTCTTTGTAATATTGCAGCAACAAAACATAATACCGAAGCCCAGTTCCAGTTCACATCCCTGCTTTTCTGCAAAAGGAAGTAACAGCGCCCACAAAGTACTAGTCCTGACGCTTTTTGGCTAAAAATCCTTTATCACTGGTAAATGGTTTCAGGCGTTCGTGAAGAAAGTGCTTTTTCATCATAAATCATGTGACTCACTATCAACAGCATGCGTCTCCCATAATGCGCCGATAATGTTTGCATTCCATACTGCAGAGTTTTATCAGCATCTTGCTGAACAGTGTTAAAGAACTCCACAATGGAAATTCACATCAATAATCACACTGCATCCAGTGTCGCAATAAAATAGGCACGTGTTCCAATACAGTTCTAATACTTGTTCTGAAAACATCACTTTACCAGCGCTGTTGCCATCAGTGTTCCAAAAAACACAAGGAAGCCTGAAGCTGCTAAAAGAGAGGTCCAACCTCTCTCTCAAATCCCTTTTTCACCTCCTCTTGTGAATAATTTAGGATAAATGCCCAAGCTTATACGGAGGCCAGTGGGTCATGCCCCTACACACCAACACGAAAATCCATATGCAGCCTCCTTCAGGGCCCCCCAACCCTGCTGGGTGGCCTCAGCGTGATGGGTGGAGTATCCCATTGTAATATTGCATCAACAAAACAAAATGCTGAGGATGTTACATAATGTGGCTTTTGATATTGAATTTACATCTCTCAGGGCCAGATGTACGACCCCGAGTTTTGCGGCTCACAATCTGCGACTCGTTCGCGAGTCGCAAATTGCGAAACGCAAAACCTTATGTACAACGGTGTACTTTAAACTGTTTGCGATTCCCAATGGGGTCACAAATGACCTACCTCATGAATATTCATGAGGTAGGTCTCAATTTGCGACCCCATTGGGACTGGCCACCCTTAATGAGATGGTGGCCTGCTGGAGGCAGCAGACCACCATTTATGTGACTGCTTTTGAATAAAGCAGTTTTTTTTTTCAAGTGCAGCCATTTTTCCTTAAAGGAAAATGAGCTGCATTTCAAAAACAAAAATGAAAGGTTTTCTTTTCATTTTTTCAGAGCAGGTAATGATCCGTTGGGACCACTGCCTGCTCTGAAAAAATATTTTTGCTGCCATTCACAAAGGGGTCCCCAGGAGACCCTTCCATTTTGTGAATGGGTTAGCCCCAATTTGAGACTGGTGCTAACTGCTACTGTTTTGTGACCGCATTCACGGTCACAAAACAATCATTCATTGGACTGCGACTCGCAATTAGGAAGGGCACACTCCTAATTACGACTCGCAAACCCTTTTTGCGATTCGGTAAATAGATTACCAAATCGCAAAAAGTGTGTCTGTACATACCAAAAAGCATTTTTCTCGTCACTAACGCGATGAGAAAAAAGGTACATACATGTGTCCCTTAGTGTCCTCAAATTCTTTTGTGTTGTAGGCGATATTGCATGCTTTGCTTTTGCCACATCCTTTAAACCCTAGAATTTCATGTGTTAACCAGGCTTGTGTCCGAGTTTTAGGATTGAAATGGCTATGTATTAATATATTCTTGAATGATGAAGCTTTTCTAAAATTGATCAATGGATGGTCTCCTAGATGATGACCGATATCTGGATCACTGTGATTCAAATAGCAATCCTAGGGCCAACTCAATCACTGTGTCCCAGGTGCAGAACGGGCAGTTTGACACCAGCAGGATGAAAGGTCACCATGCAGCCATCCACACACTGTGCATGGACGAAGTCCTTGTGTGGCATTGGGTTGGCTGCCAGCAAGTGGTAGGCCAGGCCCTGCAGACAACCACATGCCAGGGATGGCTGAAGGACATGCACGGCATGTGGTTACCTGCCCGTGAGGGATTGGACACAGTTTCTGGGCACAGATGCAGCCTTGGATGGGAGTTAAGTATGACAATAAAATACTAGAAATTCACTGAAAAAACGAATGGTTAAAGTGACGTTATAGTTAGGTATGGTAATATCTTAATATGCATTTTAAAAAACTTAGAAATTCGCTAAAAACTATTTTAAAGTGACAATATAGTTAGGTGGAAATTTCTGTGTTTACGTAACATTTTAAACTTGAAAAACAGTGAACTTTGCCAGTTATAGTTATCTCAATTAACTATAATGTGTGCCCTAAAGAGTATATAACTCGCTACCTCACCATGCGCTGCTCATTTCATCCCATATTGCATCACTCGTGACATGTTCTATGACATCACTCATAACATCACTACAGCATCTGAAATGAAATCATTGATGACAACGCAGTGCATGGCAAGGGCTTCACAAAACAGGTTTGTAAGAATTCTAAGTTCCAACATCAAGTTCCACTTGTGCAACAATGTATCAAGCATGCCTCGCAAGGTTGCTGAAGGCCAACGAGAAACGTATATGCCAAGCTTTTGAGATGGCTGCCAACAACAGCAAGACTGGTTTTCATGGGAAAACAGTCTTTCTGTTTTTTACTTAAGTGTTTAACATAATGCACAGCTCTGGGAGCTAAAGCACCTGTCTAGCTGGCATCAACATTACGACATACCCCCTCCATCCTCATCTATTCCTGTGCATGAATATTCAAGACCATCAGAGTAAATCTTTGTGCTGGCCCTTAGATAAGCACATTCCACACCGCATCCAGACAGGTTGGTGTAAATGACGAGATACAGTAAAAAAAAAAAAAAAGGTGATACTCTGGTTTATGACACAACTCACTTTCACGCAGTGGTCACTACAGACCTTTAAAGATACATTCTCCCAGTAAACATAGAAAAAGAGAGAGCTATTTAGGTCTAGCGCTGAGTGGTGATGCTCTTTTTATTTTTTTGCAACTTTTCTTTACATCAATTACCAAACTGCTCATGCACCAGTGTTACTTTTTTCTGCATCTATTCAGTTATGCTTCACTAATACAAGAATACTATTTATTGTCAAATCAACTAATTTGTGTGCTTTTTCTGTATACTATCATAAAAGAAATACCTTGAAAGACGCCCAAAGGAACTTTAGATACTGGACTACATGGAGGGTGGCTCCTCATGAAGTTCAGTCTACCAACGAGCAATGTAGCCTCTTTAGGACTATCTGTGGACTCTATTGTTAGTGAAAGAGACCTACGGCCCAGACATACATGGTCTCTCCTACATTTTGAAAAATAAAAGATGTTATTTTCACAATAATGTCTGTGCCTCAGGTCACTAGAAGTATATTAAATTGTTCATATTAATTGGCAACTGGTCCGTGTTCTGAGTTTCCCTTCCTCCTGAAGGTGGGCTTTCGTAAGAAACAGTTTGCGGAGATGCTGAACCTGCTGACAAAGGCATTTCTTGTTTAACTGTCATTCTGTGAAAGCATGAGCTGTGTGTTTAGTTGCCCAGCTATCTTTGGGGGACACAAGGGCTTGGAAACCCCTAAGAGGTCGCTAGTGAATCCCTTTACCCGAAAGTGGAGGTGCCAGGTACTAAATCTGACAACCCGAGCAATTGTTGATCCCACAGATGTGTGCGGGTTCCACTGCTGTTTTCATGCTTAGAAGTCAACAAGATGGTGGAGGTCAAGCGCATGGTCAGACAGAGTAGAGCTAATGCTCTCTATTGATTAAAGCAATTAAAATGTGCCTGTTTTGGGTTGGTGTTATAATTTATTGCGAAGGGACTAAAAACTGCATCTAATAACTCAAAATATATCCTACTCCTGCTGTGTCCTGTTTTAGTCCTTAGGCTGATTTAATCATTTTTCTCCTTCCCTTTTCAGTCAATCATTAAGGACTGTAGCATTTCCAATTGCATTGTGTTAGAAATGTGGTTTCTGGTTGGCTAGGGTATGCACCTCAGCCAGGCGGAACTTACCCACTCTAGTCAGGGCAAGGGAGTTACACGTCCAACACATTGTTTCCCAAACTCTGGGTTTCAGGCACTGGTGGGTCGCTAGCCGATTTTTGGTGGAACACCAAAGTGTTTATCTTTCACATGTGGTGCTTCAAAGACAGAGGTCAAATGACAGTCCTTATGTCTTCTGACAAATTGCTGTTTATGGTGTTGGTGTTTACTTTTTCTTCTCGGACTGCAAATTGAGAAGATGTTTTTTCTTTTTGCAACACACAACAAAATGTAGTTTGAAAATGCAAAATGAAGCGCATTTTTGTTGTAATTCTAAAGTGTGCTAGAAACAGAGATTTTAATAGGAACAAAGCAAGTCAAGAGCCTTTACTCGGTGATGCACAAATGCTAAATAGTCACAGAAAGTCCCGATTTCTGCACATTGTCATGTGTTTTCTATATAGGTTTATCAGTAAAGCTATATTTCTGTTCAGTTAGTGATCACCTCAATAGAAAATGCGCTGTCTGTAAATGGCAGCTCGCTACCACACACTGCTTTAGTTACATTAAAAGATCCCCCTCCTCTTGTCCATCACCGTTAGGTGGATAGCAAAGGTTTGCTGTTCTAAAAAGTGGGCAATGGATCCAAAAAGTTTGGGAACCATTTGCCTATTGGATTGATATCCAAATTTAAGAAGCGGTGCAAGATTAGAACAGATTTGTAGCCCCGTGGTTGCTAATAAACCATGCATTTGATTGCATCCAGAGCTCCTAAGGTGTTCAGAACTGGTCAAGTGATCTGTCAGAGTGGCAATGGCTGAAGAGTGATGTATGAGAGAGCTGCAGAGGGATGAGAACATTGAAGATGTCTTGGAAGAGTGGGCGAAAATGATTCACATTTGGATAATGTCTTCAGAGAATGGCCCTTCACAGGCCAGTGAACAAATAAAGGGGCAAGAGGAGTCCTGGGAGCTTCACCATTAGAGTAGGAGAGCAGAACAAGATCGGGTATGTAACTGAAGGGGCAGAAGCACCAGGAGGCATCAAGCGGATGTTACATGTTGGTGACTGACGACCCCTATAGTGTATAATGAATGGGCAGAATATCATGTATATAAATGATGACAAGACTAATATATATTTTGGCAAACCTACTATATAACCAGGTTGCTGTATTGGGTATCTGTGTTGGTATTGGTGTTCCTATTTTTCATAAAATAACAAAGAATAAAAAAAAAAAAAGCTTAAGGCAAAAAAAAATTGGAAAAAGCTAACAGGTGGCCACGTCAGTTGACAGTACAAAGTAATACAATGCAGTATATCCCAATACAATGCTATGATCATAAATTCAGTTAAAATAATATCAGCTTTAAAAAAATCCAATAAATTATAGCAATTATAAAGTAGATCTCTACATCACTTGTGTACCGGGGAATTAAATACAAGATCAGCTTTATGTGAAGAGTTTCCAATGCATCATATATAAATTGCGAACATCTTTAGTCAACCTTCTCTAAAATATATGAAAACAGAATCGTATACATACATAGCGGGTCGTTGCATGCTTTTCTCAGGTTTTCGAGGGAATTTAATACTCTTGCTTTCAAGGAATATATATTTACTCTTATAGATAACATCTAGCATTTTTCCCATTCCAGATGCATCTGATGATACTGAAATTTAACATTCCTCGTAAACTCATTCGATGGTGGGAGTTGAGTCAACGGTCTGCGTGATGTCGATTAGATATTAATCAAAATGCCGTTTCTTTCTAGTCCTTGACACTTATCCGCGCCTCCTTAAGTAGGAGAATTTCATGTTTTGATTTGACTGGTAATTCTTATTTCTTCATTCACGTATTTTCATCGTATTCATTGGAGATGTGCTGAGATTTATGCAAGTAAAAGATGTTTTTTTTATCCTTTGTAACCAGTCTCAGTCAAAGTGTAATAGGGAATTGGTGTGATGTGTTGACTGTAGCAGTGGATTTCTCCTTATTACCTTTATGTTTCAAGGAGAGTTAGAACTCTCCTACAAGACTGGATTGGACACATTTGTTCACCTTATGGCAGTTCAACCTAAGCTTCATGAGCTCTTAGTAGTTCTCATCTGAAGCTATCTTTAACATAAACAGGATAGATCACAATGCGCCACTCTCCTTCCTGGTTTGTAGTTGGAGCCATTTCAGACAACATGTCCTTATCTTACAAACTCTGACTGTTCTCATTCCAAGAACAAAGCAAATCCACATTCTGAGTGTCCTGCCACTACAGTTCACAAAGATTAAAAGTATTCTATCAAACTATTAAAAGGCATACATTTCCAGTCTGTTCCAGCTCTTAAAAGATGCTAATACAAACAATTCAATGATCTGGCAAGTAGAGAAGATCCTATACTGTAGCACTAAGGTACTGGGCTGATTGCACACTCTCTAACTTTGGGTTACATTGAATCGGCTATATTTACCTTCAGTTTGTTGATTGATTCTTGGCAAAACTTGATCATGGTAAGCACAGTGCGCTGATCATTGCTATATTGTGATCCATATGCCAGATCTAAAATGTAGAAACCACAAGTGTCTTATTTCTGTAACTATTTTACAACAGATCCCGTTCCCGTCCCATATATAGAAAAGGAATCACTGAGTAACACCTCTGAGGGATGCAATGTCACTCTGGTCTGTCGGATGTCCACTGAAAATGATTTGAATTTCCTCTGGATAAAGAGAGAAACTAAAGACTCAACACAGTTCCAGAACATCTCTGCTGGACAAAAACTCCACTTGTCACTCAGTGGAAACTTAATGGACTCTGAATACTTTTGCCTGGTCAGCAATCCAGCTGATCAGAAGAACACCTCCACTTTCAATGTTTGCCCGAGAGGTAAGTTGCTCTTCTTTGTCTTACTATTTAGTGTTTCAGCACTGCCCCACAGACAGGTCTTGTGTTTGTCAGCTTATTAGATTGCAGCTGAATGTCAATCAGCAAGGTGTCCAGGGTAAACATATAGTAATGTTTTTCTAGTAAACTCTAATAGTAAAGGCTTTAAAGCAGATTTAGATAAAAAAAATCAAATAGATAACACTGCTTTTAGAGACAGAAAGCAGATTAATGCCTCTGCTGGTTCCCGAGGTCCTACTGTGGTCCTTCATGTAAAGTATTGTGTGTTTTCTCGGGTTCTTTTGATTCACATGCTTTAAGCCATGGTATTCTTTCACCAGCCACACTTCTAAGAAAAAGAAAAAAAAAGATGACTGGGTACTGAGTTCAACAGGGCACATAAGCACTTCCAGTGAGACGATGTACTGCTGAGAGATTAAGGAAAGGGCTTGACAGGACAGACCATGTATTCCATTGGTCCTTTCCCAGAATGGGTGAACTGGAGCCACCGGTAACCTCCCGGGCCACCTCCTTAGTCATTCTCACTGACCCCGGGATTTATAGCAGCCAGAACAACAGGGGCATATGGAGAAAGACTATCACGAGTGGAACGTGATGTAGGTAGGGAGTAGGCTGGCATGAACATGTTTGCCAGGGCTGTTTGTAGACCAATCGTTAAGAACTGTATAGTTGCCAAGGGCGCACAACTGGAAAAAAAACTGCAGAGGGACATTGCTGTAGAAGGAAACTTGGGGACTCCTTTAAGGGTGGATGGAGAAGGAGACATGTTATAAATCAGTGGGAACCTAAACCCTGTCAAACCCACAATTCCGTGGCCTCATTCAGATGTGGTGTGACCACTGTGATTCGTACAGTAGAGCTTCAAAAGCTCCCCTGTCAGAAACTTTTTTCCAGCAGCCAGTGGGCCGCTTGGTCAGAGTGGCAGAAACTCGGCGTAATAGAGGCTTCCACCGCTGATATTTTCATACCTTGCATCACCATGACAGGCTTGGCAGCTCCTGGCAGGAATAGACTGGCATTTGCTACACACCCATGAAGAACACTCATCACATCAAAAACTTTTCTTTTTGTTTCACAAAGGAATACCCCAGTTTGTTTCTGGGCAATAAAACAATGAATGTCTAACAGTTTACAGCATCATGATGGTCCATTCAGCATTCAAGTTTGCCGAAAGGGTATTTGCCACACCAGAGATTTCATATTCAGCAACAGATTCTTCACTATGCAGATTGGGATCTCCAGATGGAGCAAGTGGGCTGGGATGACGGCCTCAGAACTCACAGGTCGATGTGGCCATTACATTCTAAGATCTAATATGAATTTAAACCCATGAGGAAGGCAGAAGAAAGAGATGGTGTCCGCTGGTGCGGCCAGGTCAACCAATTATACATCGCAATCAATAATTAAAAAAATTTGAAAATGCATGTATTAGGGATTACAGTTGTCAAAAATGGTTCGCTGTAGGTTGTTAGACATGAACCAGTTATACAGTTTGAGAGTCACTGAATGTGAATATTGAAACATTGAGTTGCTGTTGTCTAAAATGCATCTGCTCCCTTGAATGTTCATTCTCGTGTCTGGGTCTGTCCACCACTTTTCAGGTCATAGTAACTGAATTGGCCATCACAGCAATGCCTCATTTTACAGGTAATGTGGCTAAGCAATGTTTTTTCATGATAACCCCTGTTTTAGGGATGCAGTCACCGAGGACAGGTGGTGGACTTGTGATTTTGGTAGGGTAATGTATTCCATTCATGGATATCCACATTTTAAGCAATGTTAATATACTGGCTTATCTCATTAGGCTGGAATATTTAAATACCAATATAGCCCAGTTGGCGAAACATTACCAGGACATTTTCCTTTACAGATGTGTGATGATGTTACCATCAGCTCAGTACAAAATACCTCTGAGTTGCCAGCGAGCCCAGAAACGACCTTGTTTAGAATTAATCGGTCATTAGCGACGCCTCCACATTCAACTTCAGCATTGGCTGGAATACTGGGGGCAAAAAAAGTCACAGAAATGAGTTCTACTTAATAGACTTTGCATCCTGTGAGACTGCTCCCAGTGTTGTACTTCTCGGTTCAGCCTATAATCGGAATCTAAATAGTGATGGCCTGCATTGTTTCTTAAGGTCAAGACTGCAGCCAACTCTTGTTTGCAGTGTTACTTTATAAAATCCCCCTTTTGAAAACTCAACAACACGTCTTAAAATTAAATATACTATTACTACCACTTGTGTGTCCTTTGTAAGAAACTGTGTTCGAAGCCCCAAAAAAATGTCCTCTCTGCAAACAACACAAAAGAACCTCTGAAAAGATTCCTGTACAGGATGGTGCCCGTGAAATGAACAATATATTGTCTTAGGTAGAAGTGACAGCTCCTCATGGCAGTGAAAGATGTCAGGTGATGAGTAGTCTTCGGGTGTGGTAGATCTTGCCGCAACTGTTGGTAACCCTCTACAACTTTATTAACATTGCTTTAGAAAATTAGGGTATTATTTGGAGGTTAGGGTATTTTTTAGCGCTTGCAACTTGGAACAGTGTTATGAACCGACAGTGATGGTCGCTCCCTAAAGAGCCACCTCAGCAAACAGAGACAGTCATAACATGGACAGGCAAGTTGTTGTACCCTTTCAGTTATGGATACATTCCCAAATCTAGAGTTCACAGCCATACATGGATTCATAAAATATGACAATGTGTAATTTGAGTTACAGCTCTGCGTGTATTTAGTGCATCTTACGAATATGAGACATTTACTGATCAGCCAATAAGAGATCACATCGTTATAAGGTGTTTTATTTTCAAGGCACACAAAAGACCGAATTTCTGTAAACATTTTTTGGACTAGGCCGTTTCTGTTGTAAAATATAAGTACAGAACTCTAAAGCTCACATGCAGTTAAAGAGTGTTTTTTGATGCCCCCTCTTAAAAGATTATTGTTTTGTCCAAGTCAGACCGGCTCTAATTTATCTCCAGACGTTGTGGAGTCTCTTAGTCTGTTTTAATGTTACATGTTTTCTTGCAGGTGCCCTCAGAAACATAAAGAGTCGATTTATTTAATTTTTGGGCCGCAGACAATTGTTTGCGTTTAGCGTCTGTGTCGCGAGTGTGATTTATCAGTTTTTACTATTTATTTTCCATGTATTTTTAATGGCATTTTAGTTGTTCTTTAGAACACTTTTTACGAGTGTTTTTATGCTATTATATTGTTCTTTAATAATGTGTGCTTTATGATTTTCAGTAACTCAATAAAGTACATTTGACTCTAACTTGATTATGTATATAAAACAGAAATACTGGTAAATGGAGAAAACATAATAACACATTCAGAGAAAGTGCGGGTTGTCAGGAACTCTTGGTTGGATCAAGGCTTTTTCCAATGTGCACCAAAATATGAGATAGGGATCACAACAATCATTTGTCAGTAAGACAGTTGGTCTATGTAGAAATATTTGGCAATTCACTATGCTTGTCCTTGGGGCTAGGAACCTTGTCTTAAACAGAAAACTGAAAGAGTTCTGCCTCATACCCACAGCCACAGCCTGCACAAAAAAATATTTGTTGGCAAGAGTAATTGAACTGGCTTGCACCTTGTAAAGAGCTCTGCGGAGTGTTACATGGAGATAGCCACCTTAGGCAGGAGGAAGGCTGTGGGAATGTAGCTAGGAGGGCAGAATGCCTCTTGTGTGAAAGCTATGTGAGACTCGAAGAAGCTGCCCTTGATGCTGACAGCTCTGGTCAGGAGGTGTGTGCTGCCCTTGCGAAGCCTAATTGCTAAATGTGGTGATTTTACAAACATTAGGCATGTGGTGGTATTGTGTTTCCATAAGTATAATGTTATGAAAGAAACCAGACGGTAAAGTATTCCTCAAAAAACAAACATATACATTAACCACATCCACTGCCACCCGACCCTCAGATGAAATAATAGTAAAGCAAGGAGTATACCCTTCCTATTGAAGAAATTGACTGCTTTACCTCATAAATTTACTCACACTCTTATTTATCCATACCACAGATACTCTGCCTGGCCTTATTTTTAACATCTTGGTACACAGAGCACGTGACACTATGTTTACCTATGTCAGGTTTGTCCAAGCCCAGAGATAGGCTTCAGGCAGTGCCCCACAAGTCATGCATCTGTTAGTTTTGTAGCATAAAACAATTTATTGTACTACTGTTATGTTCCCTGTATAGCGTTTTAGAGTGTGTTTTAGAAAGGTGTACAAGGTCTTATACAGGAATATGTGATGTGATATACTTATGAGCTATATAATTCTTTGTTAAGATATTCTTTGTTGAGAAGATGCAAACATGGGTTGAAGATAACACATTATTTTTTCAAAGTATAGCAGCGAACTCTCCGAAGTAGTTCAATTCCAAGCCCAAAAGCTAACTGATTAGATCATTCAGTGTCCCTTGCAGGGTGACCAACAAAAAGTCAGTAAATTAATCTGCGTTTAACCCTGGGCACGAAAAGTAGTCAGGTTTAACTTAGAGGGAATGAGTAAAGTATTTATGCAGCACACAAACAGTAATAAATTGAAAACACAACACAAGAAAAGTCCAAATCAATTTAGAAAAATAGAGTACATTTTAATAAATTATTTGACATAAAACAACAAAAATCAAATCCGTAGAACCTGAGTTATGAATTTTCAAAGATTTTAGTGAAAATAGCACCAAAAAACACAATGCTTCAACTATGGATATCTGGTCGCGGTGACAGGGTCAAAATCAAAAGTTCAGGCAAGTCAGCTACTGTCCCTAGGTTATACTGCTGAGGTTTTACCTTCTTAAATCGGTGCTAAGAGTCCCATTCACGGTGGGCGAGGAGGGTACTTGAGGAGCAGAGAGTGTGTCAAAGGAGGCTGCTGGCGTAGTGCGAAGAGCAGGCCAGGTGTCACGGGTGGGATTTAGTGGAATTACATGTTGGTGGTCCCCGCGAGTGATCGATGCTGTAACGCAAAGGGTTGAGCTGATGAAACTTTACCCTGATTCAAGATAGGAATGGCAACATCTCGGTGCAAACAGGCCCGTTCGCAGTCACAAAGAGCCCAAAAGCTTGATTGCAGCTCTCAGAGCCACACCAAGGGTCGAGGACCTGAGGGGCACCACTTACGTCCAGGAATTCACTTCAGCTGGGTCCAGCAGCTGACACAGGAAATTAGGGAGCCTTTTATGTCCCTGAGGCTGAGATCAGGTGGCCAACAGAATAGCCCTTGGAGCCTCTTTGGTATCCTGGGTTCAAGGGTGATGTTGCAGCTACAGACCCCCTTCCCCAGGCAAGAGGACAGCAGGTCAGCACACCAGGGCAACAGTTTCTTCGGAGCAGCAGTCCATCAGAGTGGCAATCCTTTCAGCAGCACATCATTCCTTCTTCTTGGCAGAGTATCCACAGGTCCGGAAGTGTTCTGAAGAGTGGGTCTGAAGGTCTTACCTTTATACCCTGGTGGCTTTCTTCTGGAAGGTGAAAGAAGCTTCTGGAGAGGTTTTTTGAAGTGCATGGAATTTCCTGGCTCCCCTGCCCTAGCTCCAAGCTGGCTGCATAGACAATGCAGGGCTGATATGCTCTTTGTGGTGAAGGTAGAGAACAGGCTACTCAGTAGTAAGTGGGGCTGTGCTCAGCTCCGCCCACACACTTCAGGCAATCAGTCAAGGTTTTATAAAGTGTGGTAAATCACCCGTGAGGGTCTGGGAGGAATTCACAAAGGAATTCTCAAAGTCTAATTCACAAGGGAATTCTCAAAGTCTAACTGTCAGCTTCAGCCAGTCATGTGACCCAGGACAGGCTGCAGGCACAAATGGCTAAGAGCAGAAAAATGAAAAATTTCTAAAAGTGTCATTTTCTAAATTGTAACAAAAAAATCCAACTTTATTATTAAAGAGTGCTTACCATTACAATTTCATAGACCCAATCAAGATATAGCTACCTGGTCCCATTTGGAAATGACAGCTTATTAAATGTTATAAAGAATCATCATTTGTTTTCCTAAGGGTGAGGTATGCCTCACAATAGTTAAAAATGAATTTAAGAGTTTTTCATTACCAGGACATGTAAAACCTAAAAGTACATGGCCAACCTTTTAATTACACAGCACCCTGCACTATGGGCTCCCCACAGCCTACCTTCGGGGTGACATACATAATAAAGGGGAGTTTAGGGTTTGGCAAGAGGGTTTCAATACCAAGTCAACATGGCAGTTTAACACTCATTGCAGGCTGCAGTGGCATGCCTGGAACATGTTTTCAAGTGCTTCTTTAGTCGGTGGCACAATAAGTGCTATAGGCCAACTAGTAGCATTTAATTTACAGGTGCTGGGTATATGGGATACCACTCTACAAGGGACTTATAAGTAAATAAAATATGCCATTTGAGTATAAGCCAAGTTTTAGGTGAGAGCGCAAGCACTTTAGCACTGGACAGCAGTGGCCCTAAAGCAAGCAAAAACAATTTCAGCAAAAAAGTGGAAGGTAAAAGGCAAACCATTAGAGTGTGACCCTCTAGAGAGGGCCAGGTCCAACAGTCGTCCTTTGCCTGTGGGCAGTTGCATCAATGCAAAAGGGATTGTCCTAATGTTGTATCAAACGTTCCTCATTGGAATTAAATCATGCGTTTGGGAACACCCAATGGAATTAAACAATGTCTCACACATTCTGTGACCTGAAACTAGGAAAGCTTGAGTGGAGTGTTGACTGTACCCTTAATACTTCAATTCCCATAGATCAGAAATATATTTATGTTGATTGTAAACAAAACAACTACTACTTGCCTCATTGTTCCCAGAACAAGTCAATCTCCCCTCAAACTTCTTAACTCTGTTCATTATTTCTCCCAGGTTTTTCCATAGATGCAATTGGTATTTCAGATCAAAGCATTGCATACCACATTTCTAATCCTGTCTATAATGCTTGGTGCCATTACAGACAAGTATGCTTTGCTTTTAAACCCTACCTTACCAGTTGAACTGTTGGGTTGTGGCATCTTGTGTAAGTCAAACTGCACTGCTTTCTATACTCCAGAGTGTACCTCGGTGTGTCATAGAGTAAGGAAGACAAGGTCCTTACCCGATTAAGCCAAACTGGCTGTCAAAGCCCTGCCGGTATTTCTAAACTATCTAAATATCTGTCTAAATGGCTTGCTCAAATGACCTCCACCTTATGGTCCACAAAGGTTAATTATGTCGGGTGCAGTCTGTCTATTTGCCCAATGTTAGAAAGTTGGTTTTTGGTTGGCAGTCGGGTTACCCCCTGTCAAAGCAAGGACCCCCACTCTAGCCAGGGCAAAGTAGAAACACACCCAGTTGTCCCCTGCTCATCCCCTTGGTAGCTTGGCACAAGCAGAAAGGCCTAACACAGGGACAATGTGTACATAGTTTGTACCAAAACACAGAGTAATACAGTTAAAACACTACAGAATTACTCAACACCAGGTTAGACAAATAGCCAATATTTATCTAAACAAAACAAGACCAAAACAACACAAGTCCAACAATCCTGTGCCTGTTTGACTGTACTTTGGGATTCACAAATATTAATCCGAATAAAGGCCTACTGGAACACCAAGAAGAATACTGAATGATTTACTTACTAAACTGCTACATACAAGCTTTTACTTACACTCTTCTAATGTGTACGTTGTTGAGTGCTGTGGTCATTTCCTGCTCAACAAATCCAACACACACAAGCAAAGTTATGAATTTTCAAAGATTAAACACAAAAAATAGCGCTTAGAAACACAAATGCTTCGATTTGGAGACTGCATTGTGTGAGGGCAGGCACCGCCCATTCAGGTGTAAGTGGCCACTTCTCCCTCCACTCTAGCCCAGGTGGGTCATCACAATTGGCAGGCTACACCCCAGCTCCTTTCATGTCACTGTTCAGAGGAGATGCACAAACAGCCCAACTGTCAGTCTGACCCAGACAGGGAATCCACAAAGAGGAAGAGTTACAGTATGGTTAAAGCAAGAAAATGCTCACTTTCTAAAAGTGGCATTTTCAAACTAACAATCTAAAAACCAACTTCACTAAAAGATGTGTTTTAAATTGTGAGTTCAGAGACCCCAAACTCCACATTTCTATCTGGTCTCAAAGAGAAACTGCACTTTAAGGATATTTAAAGGCAGCCCCCATGTTAACCTATGAGAGAGATGGCCTTGGAACAGTGAAAACCAAATTTAGCAGTATATCACTGTTAGGACATGTAAAACACAGCAGTACATGTCCCACCTTTAACATACACTGCACTCTGTCCATGTGGCTACCTAGGGCCTACCTTAGGGGTACCTTACATGTATGAAACAGGAAGGTTTAGGCTTGGCAAGTGGGTACACTGGCCAAGTCGAATTGGCAGTTTAAAACTGCACACAGGTCTGAGTCATGTTTACTGAGCTACTCGTGTGGGTGGCACAGTCAGTGTTGCAGGACTACTAATAGCATTTGGGTTACAGGCCCTATGCACTTCTAGTGCACTTTACTAGGGACTTACTAGTAAATCAAATATGACAATTATGGAAAAGCTAATTACACGTACAATTTCACATAGGGAGCACTTGCGCTTTAGCAATGGTCAGCACTAGTAAAGTGCCCAGCGTAGCAAAAACAGAGTCCAGCACATAGCAACATCCTGGAAAGCAGAGGCAAAAGGTTAGGGGAGACCACAACAAAGGATGCCAGGTCTAACAGCCAATAAACAAAAATACATTTAAAAAACATTGCACTGCATTCCACAATATCCTCTAAAGCCTGAAGCTGAAGTGGGAATCTGACCAGTTATTGCAGACCTTATTCAGTAAGGTGTTTTTGTACCAATTGTTAGCAGGTGTATATTCCTATTCTACCCATGAAAGAAGGTGAGAAATAGCAATGTGAACAGACTTGTTCAAGATTTGAGGGCCAATATTAATATGGCTATCCCTGGCCTTCCTCAGGGTCCAACCCTCCTACCATCCTCTCCTAAAGCTCTACAAATGACCAATGGTTTGTCTTGGTGGATTTATCTTCTACCTTCTTTTCCATACCCATTCACAAAGAGCGTCCATTCCTTTTCACTTCCTCATTCGGCATACCCCAGCTGGCATGGAGGAGAATTCTTTAAGGATATTTGGGGCCTCCTTCAATCCTTTCTAAAGCTCTAATGAAAGACTAAGGGCCTGATTACGAGTGTGGCAGCCCGAGGACTGTCACACTCGCAGTGACTGTCGAAGCACCGCACTCCAGGCAGGCCGACCACCCAATTACAACCATGGTGGGCGTACCTCTAGGGAACCGCTGTATCCACCAGGAACATGGTTCTCAACATCATGTCAGCAGTCTGAGTTGTAACGAGCCAGGGCGGCGCTGAACTCAGAGCCTCCTGGCTGATTACAGCTCCAGTCACTGCCAGCCTTTCCAGGGTGGTTTGCAATGTTGCAAAGAAGATGAATCTGCATTTGAACAAATAAAACAAGCCCTTACTTCCGAGCCTGCCTTGGTGTTCTCCGATTATAAAAAAACATTTACTCTGCATTGTCCAATATGGATTTGCCCTTGGAATACTTGTGCAAGATCATAGTGATCAGAATAAGTCCTGAACATAATATTTTTGTGCTTTAGACCTTATATAGCTTCCTCCATGTCTCTTCTTAGTTCCTGTTGCTGCCTATCTTGTCAAAATCTTTGAGACTATTACATTGAATTTTACCTTAGATTGTGGCTGCTTCGTCCTTACCACCTAACTCAATACCATTCCACTGACAGATTACCTGATAAGATATATTGCTCTTGTCTGCTTTCACATCACAATGATCTGTTGACACATCTAAACCCTGCATCTCTGCGAAACCCACAATTGTTCTGTGGTAACTTAACATGACACCGCTACTACACATTGATCTTATTGATGCCCAATTTGCAAATGTATCCATTTGCGGATGGTTCATGTCTTAAAATGATGAAAGCAAACATGTATCTGGATGGATACACTGTATGCACTATGTCAGGTTTCCGAGAACAGCCACCTCCCCAATGTGAGATTTTCCCAGGTCGCTGAGCTTGTTGGCCTTACCAGAGCTTGTATCATTGCTGAGGAAAACAAACTGTTGCATACTCAAAGTACACATTCGGGGTAGCAAAATACTTTGGGCTTCTATCAGTGCAAAGTGGTTATCTCACTTCTGCCAGCACTGCAGGCACTTTCCACCAAAATTCTCATGATGTAGTTTCTCAGGGAAATACCCTTACTGATTCTACTCCTAATGAAGAAGCTTCATTTCTAAACAATGACGTTCCTATGTATGTTGTGCAGATCGATTTGTGTCCCCTTTCTTCTTTACAGTATCTATCTCTAATAAAGGAGCAAGCCTGAGAAGTTAATAAACAGTACACATTAGAATTGTACAAGAGACCAGGAAGGAGTGCGGAGAAACAGCTCAGGGCGTGTGAATGCACTGAATTTCTGCTCCACAAACTCACACGGTTGTACCATGTAGGTGACCAAGATGGAAGGGTGGTATATTTTATGTTGCTGGAACCCACTGGTATGCACCCTTCTTTCCTTCTGTCACCCATTACTACTGTCATTCCTGTTCCATCTGCAAGTCTCCCTAAATTGTTAGAGAATCAAGACCAGTCCTGCTGCCCATCCAGCTCTTTTGGACCCCAAATTCTAAAATGGGCTTCCTTTTATGAACTTGTGATTATTAAATGTCTTCTGGGTGGAACAGATACTATAGTCAAGGCATAGTACACCATAATGCCTTTCGAGTCACTGGGGACACACTTCATTTCATTGGTAGTTTATGATTCAAACAACATTTCTACTGTGCCTATCAGCCCAAGTCAGCTGGGAATGCTCCTGAAAAAATATCCCACTTAAGAAAAAGATGGCAAAAATCAGTTCCAAGACCTAAATGAAATAGCCTGATACCTCACCCTGGCTTTGTGGTTAGTCGGGTTCAATGTAACTCAAAGGACTAAACTAATCCCTTACAAATTAGTTATGGGGTGCCCTATAATGTTGCCTATTTCTTCTGCTTGGTTACACTTGCAATTGGATGGTGATGCTTTTCTTCATTAATGCCAAACACTTATTCTCTGTTTCTTCAGTTTCTGTTCTGACACTGAACGGAACTTCATCCTCCATACCAACGGAGGTGGAGAAATTGTGTCATATATGGATCGGACTGTTGAACACATAATTAAAGCCTCTCTCACCATCCATGATCAAATAAATGACATCAAGAGTAGTGGTAGGGAACTACTTGAAATTTAAAGTACCTTAGATTTGAATAGAAGTATGTGGATAAGTAGAATACTTGGGAAGCAGTGTATGAAGAATATTGAAACAATTCTAACAATAATATGTATTATAACAACTGTGTGTATTGTCATCAAACTCTGCATGTGCATCTTTCAATGCATTTGCAACAATAAATAAATTGCCTCTTCTTATATGCTTGATATTGATGCTAACAGTTGTGCGGACAATGAAAATGCAATGATAGTGAATTTCATGCTGAAATGTCATAAATTTGTTATAAGTTGTCTTTATTCCAAGGTCTTCTTACATTCTGTTCATGAGAAGAGCTAGGCAATTGCTCGTTAGCATCTATCTTAAGTTTCAATTTTGACCCTGTGTTCAGTCCTCCACTTGTTGCATTATAGAAAATGTAGACAAGAAGGTAGAACCTGCAGCAAATATAGCACTGTTTGCTCCATCTGCTCAGACAGAAAAGCACTTATCCATTGAAATTGCAAATTTACCCGATGAATATTTTTGCTGCTTGTATATTTTTGCATTAAGCATGTATTGGGCTTCAATTGGTTACTCAAAGTTACTTTTCTTACAGAGAAAAGCATTTTGAGGACTCAGATATTCCAGTGACAGTCTGACTTCTGCATATAAAATTTACAAGCACAGTTTTAAATTATATTTTTTCAAGTTTCAATACTTTTAATAAAGTTATTTAATGGCATATGCAATGCAGTACAATTAAAATTGTCTAATTAAAGTTTTAGTTCTAAATTCATCATTGTAGTGCTTCAATACACTGTAATACCTATTGACACACAATCCTGAAATTGGATTTTCTTTTTTGCAAATAAAAAAAGTAATGCTACCCTCACCATGGGAGTCAGCTCTCATGGCCGGCGAGAGCATTTTTCTTTTTGCATTTTACTGTCCCTCACTGCTCAGGTTTGCCTGGCCATGAAGGACAGTTAAAAAATGGCTAAATGTCCACCCATCCTAATTGGGAAGACAGACATATAGGGGGTGATTCTAACTTCGGCGGGCGGCGGAGGCCGCCCGCCGAAGTTCCCCCACCAAAATACCGCTCCGCGGTCGAAAGACCGCTGAGGGTATTTTGGGATTTGCCCTGGGCTTGCGGGCGGCCGCCAAAAGGCCGCCCGCCAGCCCAGGGCAAATCAACCTTCCCACTAAGATGCCGGCTCAGAATTGAGCCGGCGGAGTGGGAAGGTGCGACGGGTGCAGTTGCACCCGTCGCGTATTTCAGTGTCTGCTAGGCAGACACTGAAATACTTTGTGGGGCCCTCTTACGGGGGCCCCGCGGCACCCCCTACCGCCATCCTGTTCCTGGCGGGCGAACCACCAGGAACAGGATGGCGGTAGGGGGTGTCAGAATCCCCCATGGTGGCGCAGCAAGCTGCGCCGCCATGGGGGATTCCCAGGGCAGCGGTAAACCGGCGGGAGACCGCCGGTTTACCCTTTCTGACCGCGGCCAAACCGCCGCGGTCAGAATGCCCTGCGGGGCACCGCCGGTCTGTCGGCGGTGCTCCCGCCGACCCTGGCCCCGGCGGTCTAAGACCGCTGGGGTTAGAATGAGGGCCATAGTCATTCTCCAAAGGCTCTCACTCCACAGGGCAATCAGAGACGTTGGTAACGGCGTAGACCGAGTAGTTGTGGGAGAGGGGCACTATGTTGGAACTTAGTAGCCCCCGAACAGTGTTCCCTTCCTGCCAACATCTGTGTTTGCTCTATTACGTTGCTGTTGGGCAGTCAACTCTCTCTGGGTGTAATTCAGCCCATGGGGACATGTAGTTTTCTCTTCTCTTGAATAGGCTATCCTCTTGCAGTGCCATCTCTCTCTCAGAAGGTAGGCAGACTTCTAGGCCATTCATGTAGGTCCTCAGCTCATCTAGCCGAAGGTTCAGACTTCAGGTGATGTCCCATCATTTTTGGGAGACGGCTATCTGGAAAACAATAGCCCTGTTTGAACAGTAGACCTTTGAGTACTCAGCAGAGCACTTCCTTCTATGGTCACAATAAGATTTGAACTGGAACAAGTGAGAAGGTTTGGGGCCCAAATGTATATACAACTTGTGGACAGGGGATGTGGATCTGTTGTCTCTATCAGAACCCATTTGATGTGGTTCTTCTTTCAAGTGTCCTCCTCAAACTGCTGTCCAGACAGACCCTTTGCATAGAGTGATGCTTCTCATCACAACAGAAACCGCATCCACCAAATGACAGTGCTCAGGAAGACTATTCAGTAGCTCCTTGCTAACTAAAGTTGTCTTGGATTTCCCAAGATATTCTTGTCTCCATCTGCTTTGTGTGCTCCTACAGGTCACAGGACAGGTCCAGGACCTCACATAGTCAAGGACAGGCCTGGACCTCTGTGTGCAAGCTTAGATTAGTGTACTGCTAGGGTGAAAATAAAAAACAGGTACCAGATTTAATTGCATTAGAGCAATAGAGACAGGGAAACACAGCCAAATATCAGGCAGGGCACATTCCTGTCACAAACAAGCAAAACATGATACTATACAATACAAAACACAATACTCAATATAGAATAATGATGCAATGCGTGAGTAGTTATAGCATGAGGTTGCTCATCTCAATGGTGAGAGAGTACTGAAAACAACCAGAGAATTTGTAAACATAATATAGTTGTAAGGAAATAGGCTCTTTTCAGGTTTTCCCCAATTTTTTCCCCCATTTGGACTTTATCTGCAGGTTTTTGATTTTGAGAGTCCACTGAGGCCTGCTGCCCAGATCTCAGTGACAGTGTTATTTCCTTTTGAAAATGATATGTTTAATTTGGTATTTGCATGTGCTGACTTACTTATAAGTACCTAGTATATGGTCCTCAGGGCATGTAAGGCTGGTTGTCCACACAAGAGCTGCAGCAATAGTTGTGCCATTCTGTGTGTGACAAAGTGAGAACACAACTTCCAGCTACCAATGCAGGCTGTGCTTGCTCTACACACGCAACATTGCCATTACCATTCACAACAAAGTGCACAAGTCCCTTAACTAGGTACATAAGTCTCCGCTAAGGCAGGCCTGTGAAGCCCTATGGCAAGGAACTGTATATTGTTAAGGTCGACATATATTTTTGATACGTCTGTACTGCAAAGCCCTAAAGTGTTAGCTTTTGCTGAGGACAGTTAAGTAGCCTTATTTAGCAACTTTTGCCAAAGTTGCCACTTTTTGACCCAGCTGGTCCAGTGACTGTACAGAGGCACTAGGACTGAGACTAGATTCTGCCCACCTTGGGAGTCGTGTGAATGGCTCCCAGGCCAGGAACAAAGGATGTTGCCGCACTGTAGGTGTGATCCCATCCCACAGGATGGGGTACAGAGGGAGTTAGCTTAAAAGGCAGGCTTCAAAGGTCGAGTCGCCTTTATCGGCTGTGACAACATTCCCATGCAGGAAGCCTTTTGCTTCTGCTAGACAGAGTACAGCCACAGCCAAGGAAGGGAAACCAGTTTCAGAACCGGTTTTCCAGTGGCGTGCAGCCCATGGTTGCACACCCTTTGGAGTGGGCTACCAAGGTCCTACGATCGAGGAAGACATAATCGCTGTTGTTTGTGGCACTCTAGGATAACCAGATGCCACACATCGCTGGAACTGTGTCACCAGTTAGGAGTTAATTGAGGATTCATACAACATTGATGGCAGTTGTGGCTTGGTCTCATCAAGGACACTGGCCCGAGCTGCACTTGTTGCTGAGGGAGACAGTCATAAAACAGGGGCTAGTTATTTTCACTCAGTCAGCAGAAACCATAATTTGGGACAAAAGAAATAGTCTCGAGATTTTCCACCAAGCAGGTTGAAAGGCTCCTGGCAGGGGCCAGAGAGAGTATACATGCATTCTGAGACAGACATCACAGGCGCCGCACAATGGAAACCAACTTTTGTTCAGAACACCTGAGGTCTAATTAACACCGCCACTCACCCATCCATTCCCAAATGATACAATCTAGAATAAAGACAGGCATCCTTTATATGTGTACCTCACATTGGGAAAGGAAAAAAGCCAAAATCTCGGAAATTGATTGATTTTTATTGGGGAGAGTCATAATTTGTTTTAAGGTATAATTCAATATTGTTAGACAACCAAGGGCTTGAATTAGCAAAAATTGCTGATAATATTCAAAGTTGTTTCTAACAGGGGCCCCCAAAATATTTTGTGTTGGGGCCCCCAAATTCCTTATGATGATTCTGGTTTAGAGTCCTGCGCCTCACAGAGGTAATTAGGAGGCTCTTCCCCTCACTGTTCTTGTAGAACAAGCTCTCAATTAGGAATTGGGACTATAGCGCTCCATAATCTCCCTAACTAGGTTTGTTTTTTGTAAGTACCAATTTAGAGTTACAGGATCAGCATTTTGCTACAAAAATACTTTCTAGTTTGGAATAACAACTTTCTTGCTGTAGCATGTAATATGGCAAGCGTTTTACACTGCATATCAGGCCATGTAAAATATTTATGCACCAGTGGTGAAATCAAAGTGACCCCTCAACCCCCACCTTGCTAAATGATGAAGGGCCCTTGAGTTTCCCATATCTCACAGATATTCGATGGGCATGGGCTGATTTGAAGCCCCCGGGAGGACTGTGGGGCCTCGTCAATGGTTTGGGCCCCCAGCCCACAGTAGCCTCTGTTAGCCTCTATTATGTGCATACCCAACAACAACTACAAACCATATAAATGAAATACATTACATAAAAAGTGAGTGGTGACATATTTGAATTAATTTCAGTTACTGGTATTCAATTTGGGTAGCAAACCAGGGTCCTTTTCCTGCTAGTCTGTGTGGTAACCCACAAGGACCAATCAGATGCATATTCCCTCCCTCTCCACCCCTGGGAGGGATAGTTCAGCCCAGGATGCCAGACCACACACTCTCATGGAGATAACACAAGCAACACTACAAAAGGTTGAGTTGTTTGTGCCTCGTTTGTGAGGTGTGGCTGAGTACCATGGCACAAAGATTTTGTGACCTGCTTCTGGGCATACACCTTCCTACTCAGGGAGACTCGATTCACTTTGCATAAAAACTTGTTGAGTGAAATGCTTGAATAATCCTAACCTCTTGTAATCACTCTGCACCCGCATTTTAACCAACTTATTTTTAGTTCGACTACAGTATTAGAGGAGGAAGCCAACCATATGCAAAGTGGTCTTGCATGACAGAGCTTTGCATGACAGGCCTGCCTAACAACTGACATCGGTTGAGAATCATTCACGAATGAGTTAGCAAGACATTTCTAGCAGGCCATGTATAGATCTAGACAAGACTGATAGTTGTTATCTGTTTAACTATATCAAGGTGCTTACATGGGTTAAATGTTTGTGAATGTGTGAAAGATGCTCATCCACAGAACCTTCTTGGACATGGCAGGAGTTACCCAAGATTTTCAAAGTTTCTGTGTCAGTGCCCCTTATCTCCACCTTAGAGCGACGCCATCTGCAAAGTCTATTTTTTTGTTATTGAAAGGGGGCTTTAGAAAAAAAATCTTATAAACAGAAAATCAGAAGGGTAAGACAGGAGTTTAACGTTTATATGAGACATAAAAAGGATAAAGATTAAGAAAACCAAAAAAGGTTTGCACCATCATGACACATTCAGCCTTTGGTCTCTATGCAGAGACTGACAACTAGGATGCCAAACTGTGGCAACTGGGACGATCGCTTTATTTAAGTTAGTAACTTAAGATTGGTCTTTGTTAGACAGTGCACAAGATTTTATTCAGCCCCATGCTTATGATTAAATCGCAGTCTCTCTATAAGCCACAGGCCATGGTGCTATCAAGAAAATGGCCCCTTGTCTGTTGTTGTGGTAGTAAAATACAGTAGTTATCAGGCTCAATGGGCTCCTCAGAGCTCTGAGACCCTGTGCCACTGCACCTGCTTTACCAATGGTAGCTAGGCCCCTGATCTCAGTTGGATGTTCTTCTTGCTTTGACTTTCCCCCCGTTCCTTTTCCTGCCATTTACCTGGCCCTGGATTTTAAATTCCTCACCAGAGTTTTGGTTGGATCAGGGGTGGAATTGAGCAGGATCTGAGGGGCGCGATTTGCCCATACTTTTGTAATTTAAGAAAAATAATTCCCCTACTTTGGTTTAAAAGGCATCCATCTCGGAATGGTTAATTCAGACAACCAAAATTATGTACATTATAAAGAACAAAGGAATTATACAGACTTTAAAATAAGGATAGGGCGTGTCTGCTCAGAAATGTGATTTTTCTGATGAATGCCTCCATGGAGAGTGCACATTGAATGAATTGTGCAACCATGTCCTGGTGTAATACAAGGAAGAGAGGAGACATTTTGAAAAAAAGTTCGATTTATTGTTTTTTATTATTGATGTATTTGTTGTCAACTGAGCTCCAGGGACCTATTTGAGAAGTGGAAACACTACATAAATAATCATATAATAATATTTGAGTAAGCCATTTAATTGATTCTAGCGACCCATTGTTAAATTGATTTCTTTCACTGTGGTAAAAGCTAATACTGTGATTAATCCCCACAGGATACCATGTTGCTGTTTTGAATGCTTTCAGCCCAGGTATTGTGGGGTTATTTAGTCATACCCTTAATTGTTTTGACTCAGCTGAAATGCAAGGCAGGGAGTCACCTTTTGCAGTGAAACAGAGGGAGGGGCAGACAACTAAACAAACCTTTTTTCCATGGTGGCTTCTTGCCTGAAAGAAATGTAAATATGTAAATGTGCATAACTGGTCAATCTACAAATGTAAAGGGTGCTTGGAAGCCATTACTGGATTTAATTGAAGGACTTACTTTAAGCTTCCCGATGACACAGATTTATTCTTTTTGAATGGTATTGCAAGGGAGTTAGCAGCTAAAATGTGTGTGCTTCTAAAAGACAGTTATAAATAAATTGCACTAAGTACAGTCTATATTTTAGAAGCACTTTTTTTATCTTAAACCTATTTGCACATTTTGTTGCAGTCTACCTTTTACTGTGTGTAATGCAAGTGTAAAATAATGAATTACATATTCACAGTGCTTTCTGTCACAAACTAGGAACTCGTAGCACTCAACATACACAAGTCAGTATTCTCTGTGGCACCGGCTGGGTTTCGATTCTGTGTCTCTCTAGTTACAAACACAGACCTCTGTAGTGCATTAACTAATAAAGGTATGATAGTGCATTTCCCCCTAACTAACTTAACTTGCATTTATTTTTCATTTAATCTGTGTGTTATTTTGTATGTAGTTACCTGAAAGTGAAAGACTGAAAAAAGTTACAGAACATTTTCTTTCATTAGCCACTCCTTAAACCCTGCCCCCAAACTCATCTGCCCCCATTATGCGCTCCATCACAGTTCCGATGAGTTCTTTAATGCACTTCGAAATCTGGGTGGAAGACTTGTACCACCTCCTTTCTTGTTTTCTCACCACACACTCTATGCTGCTTAAGACCACCCCTCTGATCCATTTCTCCCTGCCACCACCCTGCGTGCCGTCCTGCTTCATTGTTTTGCTAAAAAAAGTTGTTTTTGAAAGTGATTGAAAGCTGCACACTGCTACCCTGCTGCACACCACGCATTAATTGCTTCCCTATCTCTCCTACTTCTGTTCCTCTACCCCCATTTATATCACTGTGTTTTTTAAATGTTTATTTTGCAATGACCAGTCAGCAGCAGACTGCTACTGGGCCTCTTGTACCTTGTGCGTTCATTGTTCCACAGCCCTCCTATTTCTGACCCCTGCTTCATGGTGTTTTTTTTTATTTTTTATAATTAGCATTATTTTTTTACATTGTTTACGGGGGAGGGGGGTTCAATAACTGCATACTGCTCCAGGGCCAAGTGGTTTCCTGCCAGACCTTTGCTTCTTCTGTTTATTTCTAACCCCTTCCTGCTTTATGTTTTTTATTTTTTATTATTCTGCTAAATTTAGCAGCTGCACACTGCTACTAGGAATGCTAGATTATCTCAAGTTGCTTGCCATGCCAGGGGACACTTAGTTTTCTTAATCTGCTGTTCTAAAATGAGCATCCACCATCTTTGTACTAGTAAATCAGAGGACAAAGTGGGTGGGATCCCAGGGGCACAACGTGCTAATATTTTTTAAAAATTATGACAAACAGTTCCCCTACTTTTTATTAAAAGAATACCATCCCGGGATTAATTCCAGTACCTTAGTTGCTTCAGTTTAAGTGTCAGCAAGAGAGTGTCCTGTGCTGTGAAACCGAAAGCAGGCAGGCTGCTAAACAAGAAAAAAGTCGTTTTGCCAAGATGCCTGCTTGCCTGAAAGAAATATAAATGTGGGCAACTAGTTAATCTGAATATCAAAAAGGCTGCTTGGAAGCTGGTATTAGCTTTAATTGATGGCATCACTTGAAGCTTTTTGATAGCACAGATTTATTATTTTTGAGTGGTAGTGCAAAGGCGTCCCCAGCTTAGCTGTGAAATGTGTGCTTTTAAGGGACAGTCACATTTTACAAAATTGCACTACTTACAGTCAGGCTGTTACAAAACTCTTTATTTTTAGATCACCTTTATATCTTAAATGGTTGTGCGCATTTTGTAGCAACCTATCATGCTGTGTGTAAATAAATAATAACTTACATATTCACAGTGTTTTCTGTCACAAGCTGGGACCTCGTTGCACTAAAAATGCACAAGTCACTATTGTTCACTGCACCTAACAAGCTTCAGTTCTGTCTCTTTTTTGGTTACACACACAGACTTCTGCAGTGTATTTATCAGCTAATAGAGGTTTCACAATGCACTATAATGTAGTTCCCACTGACTAACTTGTATTTATTTTTCATTTAAATTGCACATTATTATTTTATATGTAGATACCTGAAGGTGAAAGACCAAAAAACGTACAGGATATTTCGTTTTTTTAGCCGCACCATTAACCCTGGCCCCACCCCTATTACATGCAGCATCACAGTTCCCATACATTTGTTAATGCACTTCGACCACTGCTATAAACTAATAGTAAAGAATAACAAAATAAAGGTACCAAATGGTCCCTTTGTGAGATAGTACATGTGCATACACGTACTCGCATCTACAGCAGTGCTGAAATTATTTTTTTGTCATGCATTGAAAAACATTCTAATATTGGAATCATGGTTGTGTATGGATGTAAAAGCACTGCCTAGCATTTTGGATTTTTTTTTTATTTAATAAAAAAAAGTATTCCAAGATCACAGAATTCCAGTTGAATGTGGGCGTAGCCATCTTGGAAAGACTTGTTATTTTTCATGAAAAAATATCAAGATGTTTGTCCTTGCAAGTGCGTGGGTGGCAATGTTTAAGTGCTTTTGACCAGCACAGTGAACCAAGCAAGCTTTGGCAAAGCCAATCGTTCAGCATCCGCACTGTAAAGATGTGCTTGTTCTGAATTGAATCCAACCTCCTGATTTGTACATATCTGTAAACTAACTGCAATTACATTTGGGGGCCTTGCAGTGCTTCATTTGTGCTTGTTGTTTCCGGTACTAAGCACAGGCACTTATTTTTGAGGGCCGGGGCTTATTCTTCTGCCCCGAGCATTTGCTGCGAGCAAAAGACACATATGGGAAACACAAAGGAAGACGGAAACAAAAAAGTGACGCTAAGGGAGAAAGCAGAAAGGTGCCAGAGTGCGCTGAACGGGCAGGGAGTGGCTTCAAATAGATTGAAGAAGCCTGAGGTGGCTTTAGGATTACGCTGCCTCATTATTCCGTGTTCGCACATTTAAATGCAGCAGCTGTGTGTTTAAGAAGAGGGCTTTGGGCACCGGCACGTTTTTATTTACAAATTAAGCACTGAGGCCTTGTCATGTAAAGTTTTGCACCTGCGCTGGTTTTGCACTTATTTTGCTGCTTTTCTAATAGGGTACGAAGTAAACACTTTTTCGAATGAAGAAGAATGGTCCTCGCATCAGTAGTAAACAATGTGAAAATATTTGTAAAAATTATTTAATGAACCTGGTCTGATTTTAACCGGCGACTAAAATGTTGTGTGCCTGTTCATCTAGAATTTTATGGTGTTCCACCCCTAAAAATACAAATGTAATTTTATTTAGTTTTTAGGTCAGTGTTTATTCAGAGCATATTATTGTGTCACATCCGCACCTGCTTCCAGAAGCTGCTTAACACACACTTACCTGCCAGAAAACGACAGATAAACTACACAAACAACCTTGGTAAAGCTCCACCACGTTTGCTTTGGCCTTAGCATGAAAACACACAAACGTCTGAGTTTGACATGAGTCTTAAAGAGGCACATTCCTTTTCTATACTGTAGTACTTCTCAACAAAACTATGATACCCATGGTCTGCGATGAAAACCATCTAAGCGTTTCAAGAGTCTTCCCTAGGCGACTGCAAGTAAGGCCATGCGACACTGATGTAGTAAACGGCTTTTCTAGGAGCACATTCACCTCCGTGGGGCAGACTAATGGTTAATAACAGAAGTTTATTTTTTACCCGATTCAATGTTATTTATTTTATCGACCTCAGAAGGATGAAAGTCTAAGTGGACCAGCAGGGATTTTACTGTGACTGTTGGCGCCAATATACTCCTGCTGTGGATGCATTAGTCAAATTAGCTAAAATATGTCAAATTTCCAACAATAATGTATCTTAATTTGTTCTTTTGATGGGTTTTACCCAGAAGCCAGTTTTTCATACGTTAGTTCGAATTAGTGAGCTCTGGGTTCTTGCCTTCCTAACTGCTTCAATTCAGTGTACTTGTCTTTCTCTTATTCTAGATTCCCCTCTGGAGATGCGCATGTTTGGGTATTTCATAATTCCGGTTGCTCTCATCGTTTTGTCTATCCTTGGGGTTTTTATTTTCTTAAAGATGAAGAAGAAGAAGAAGAAAAAGAAAAAAAAAAGGGATGAAGGCAGGTAAAACCTCTTCTCCATACATGACTTCTCGTTCATAACATTAGGTCCTTTCCCACCAATTTGCTTGGTAATATTCATAGTAATAGTTTATTTTCTTATTTGGCAGTTAAAGTGAAGTTTTGAAATTAAATAACTTTAGACCTTAAGACAGAAAGAAGTACTGTTAGTACTACTTCAAGGCTCCCGTGTGCCCTGTAATTCACAATCAGTATTTGAGTGGATGTATGAGTCCAAGAGGCGGGTATCATTGTATTCTAAACGATATCGGGGAGAGAAGATACTTTACAGACCATTCGATACCGGTGTATTTTAGGTATTTGAAACACCTTCCTCCTTTGTCACTTATATATTGATTAGCTCTTTAATAATCGACATTTTCACTGTTTTCTAAAAGATCGAAGTATTGTATCAGATATTCTGATGCCTATCAACAAAGGGATAAATGAAAAATATAAAAGGAACTGGTTGTGTTGTGGATATAATATGGATCGGCATTCACTTGTCTATGGCACCCCAAAAATAGAATTAAAAACAAATGGACTGAGCCCCTCATACATCTAGGGAGTTTTTGTATACTTGAAAGTCTATTATGCTTATTTATAGACTACCAATAAAAAGTTGCAAAAATGAAATCCAGACAATAAAAACAATGTTTTTGGAAGACTTTAAAAAGTTGTTCTAAAAAAAATATAAACATTTACAGAGGATAATCATTTTTAATATATTGCATCTCCCAAGCAAAAATTTGTCATTCCAATTTTGCATTATATGCTAACATTAAGTAGTGGTTCATAATTAAATATGCAGATCTCTTCTATTTTGGGAGTTATACAAACGCCAAGGTATGTATCCTCCGTCACTAGCCTAGCATCAGTCCTAAGTGATTCAAAACTGACAAGTATCTGTGTTTTTACGATGTTCAACATATATCCAAAAGTTACACCAAAGTGGATTCAACCACCTTTATTGCCAAAACCGCTTTTTCAGCACCGTCCCAAAAAATAGCCACGTCCTCTGACTACTTTAAGATGATGACCCTTAAGGCCAACTGGTCGCAACATTTTCTTTGGCTAATACGTTACATAAATAGGATTCTAGATATAGTACTACTAATAGTGCAGGGATAGGACATCCTGTTATGTCATTCTGGTAGTTTCAACTAATCAAATGTAGTGCCATAGCAACAGTCCTCGCCCTAGCAGACCTATGTACTTGTTGGATCTTAATTTCATTTAATGCAACACAATCCATAAGTACTGCAAAGAGATCCTGTCAAATGTTTTTCAGCATCTAAGACTGTCATACTAACTTTCTGGTCCTGCACCTTAACAATATCAAATGTTTCAATGGTTATATTAATATGTAAGGCCAATCAGTCAGGATCCATCACGATTTGTAAAGCAGGGCAAATCACATGTGAGGGTCTCAAGGCACTGGAGTTACTAACTGCTCTGAGGTAACATGTTCATTCGAACAGCCAGGCCTTGAGTTCATTCCTAAATTGCTGGCTCAATGAGGCAGACCTGAGGTGCTGGGGAAAGTTGTTTCAGGCTTTGGCCTCTAGGAGTGAGAAAGAGCATCCTCTGCTGCTGCCATGGCGGATCTTTGGGGTGGCTGCGAGGAAGTGGGAGGTGGGCCACAGGTGTCGGGTTGATTGGTGGAAAGTCATGCATTTGTTGATGTATACTGGTCTTTCATTTTGCAGGGCTTTGTATGTGAGGGTCAACAGCTTGATCTGACATTTCTTCTGAATCAGGAGCCAGTGTAGCTTCATGAGGTGCTCTGCGGTGTGGTTTCATCTGAGGAGGTCGAGAATGAGTCTGGGCCGTGAGTTTTGTTTTGTCTGTAGTCTCTTCAGGAGGTGTGCTTTGATTCCTAGAGCATGTTCCTGTAGTCCAGCCTGCTGGTGACAAGAGCCTGCTTGACACTCCTTTTGGTCTTGACTGGGAGCAACCTAAAGGTCTTGTGGAGGCTGCGTAGTGCATGGAAGCAGGCAAAGGAGCCTGTTTACCTGGTTCTTCATATAGAGCTTGCTGTCCAAGATGATGCCAAGGTTGCAGGCGTGATACGTCGGGTTAAGGAGATGGGCAGAGTTAACCAGGCCACCATGAATCATTCCATGGAGAAGTGTTGTTCACAAGGATAAGGAATTCCATTTTGTTAGTGTTGAGCTTGAGACAGCTGTCCTTCTTCCAGTCTGTGACATTCATCATACATCTCTGGACGTTGGTCTCTGGTGGTCAAGGGGTTTTCTGACAGTGAGAGGATGAGCTGGGTGTCGTTGGCATAGGAGATGATGTTGAGACTGTGCGATCTTACGATTTAGGCCAGGGGGGGCCGTGTAAGTGTTGAAGAGGGTGGTTCTGAGGGACTATCCATAGGGGATGCTGCAGGTGATTTTCTTGGGTTCTGAGGTGAACGGGGGAGGCGGATACTTTGAGTTCTTATGGTGCGATATGAGGCGATCCATTTGAGGGTGTCTCCCTGGATTCTTATGTGGTGGAGTCTGTTGATCAGGACGTGATGGGAGACAGTACCAAAGGCGGCTGACAGTTACAGGAGGATGAGGGCTGCTGTATCACTGTCATCCAGGAGGTCCTGTTATCATCGGTGGCTGTGATCAAAGCTGTCTCAGAGCTGTGATTAACTCGGAATCAGGATTGATAGGGTTTCAGGAGGTTGATGTGTTCCAGGTATTAGATGAGTTGCTGGTTTGGTAGATAAAACAACTAGTTTTAAACCATGCTGTTGTTCAGACTTCCTGGTGTGTGGTAGGTTCCCACTTGTTGCAATAAAGTTAAAGCAACAAATTGCCAATTATTCTTGAAAGTTCCTTGAAATATTCGAAGATACTTCTAAAAAAAAAGTATCCAAATTGAAATGTATTCAGAAGAGATAGATGAATTCCATATTGTACAAAATTGGTTGAATCATAGGACAGAGTGAACATTCAGCCAGCAGACATGTGTTTCGCCCAATGGGGTGCATTCACCTAGGCTTTCTCAAGGCTGTAGAAGATAAAAGGAGTTACACATTTAAGAGAATCTAAGAGGACAGGGACATTAGAAATTAAGAACCAAAGAACACCAAGACGTGAGAACCCAAGGCTTGTCAGGAATAGATAAACCTGCATACTGTCTATATCTATCCGTGAAAAAGGGTAACATGATAATTGACATTAAAAATCCATGCAGTAAGGGTGCCAAGTTATAGAGCAATTCCAGATTGGAAGTTAAAAGAGTGGTAAGAAAAAGGAATATCAAATGGTGATGCCTAAAATGAAAGTGAAAACATAACACCGCAAGTTGTGAACTAAATGAAGAGAAGAAAATATTATTTTGAATAATTCAGATCTATGACTAGGTAGTGGTGCCAGCACCGCAGAGTATTAGTATACTTGGATGATCCGTCACACCGGATTAGGGTATTGTAAGGGGTTGAACACTAGAATAACTGACAGAAAAAGATAGCATACCATAAAGATACATTTGAACTGCTAAGGATGACCTGGACAATTATTGACACAACAAATATTCTGAAAACAAAAACAAAAAAGAGGGGCATGTATCTTATTTTGGACCAATACCAAGAGCTAACAATTCTAATCAAACAACAAATTTGGAACAATTTTTCAGTGATACGTAAAACAACATTTTTGCAGTTGTTGTTATTGAGTATGTGTTCATACAGAAATCCAAAAGTGCAAATTTTCCCATTAACGCGCATCGGTGACTGGAAGGAATGGAACAATGAAGTAACTGTTGTTCAGACTTCAGCTCTTTTATTACTTTAGCTAGTTGTACTGCTAAAATCTTACAATAAGTTATAGCGTCTACATTTATCCATGATATCAGGTCAGTATGATCTTCTCTTTTCTGGTGGTATTACTATTTTGGTTTTAAACAATTACCAATTTAATATATTTGCAAGATGCTGAATTTGTGTCTTTGTTAAATATAACATTTACAACTTTTGAGATTAATGGTAGAACTTGGTTTGAAAAGGTGTTATGAAATTCTGTTGAAATTAGATGTTCATTGGTTACTTTGCCATTGAGTAAAGCATTCTTTGTGGTAATCATTGAATCATTCAAGATAGGGGTATCCAGGAGGCTGATTCTCACTGAGATAAAGAATTTAAGTTGGTCTATGTTCAATTTAACTTTTGCAATTGTGTATCCATCCTCATTGTTCTATAGTCTTCCATAGTGTTAGAAATTGGGTTTCTGGTTGGCAAACGTATGCACCTTGTCGAAGCAGAAACCAGAATCCTAGTGAGGGTACGTCAGATACACAGCAAAAATTAACATGTGCTCATCCTCTGGCCGCTTCACACAGAGCACTGAGGCTTAATTTAAGAGGCAATGTGTAAAGTATTTTTGCAACATGTCAAACAGTAACACAGTGAAAACACCACATAAAACTTCACACCAGATTAGAAGAATAAAGGACTGTTGTATAAATAAAATAAGGCCAAGATGACACAAATCCAATAAGTAGAAGTCAAGATATGAATTTTCAAAGATTATGTGGGTCATTACAACATTGGCGGTAAAAGCCGCTTACCGCCGTGCAGAAGACCGCCGCGGCCGCGGAAATCAGCCACAGCTATTATGAGCCACATCTCGGAATCTGCCGAAATTCAGACACCCACACAAGTCCGCCACACCAAAGATCAGTGATAAACTGGCGAAAACAAATCCTCCACCGTCACGCCAACAGAAACACGCCCATGCTATCACGACCCACAAATCCACGTGGCGGTCTTTCAACCGCGGTATCCCATTGGCGGTACACACCGCAGTGCTCAAAATACACACACATCTCCAAAACACTGCCACATTGGACAATTCCAAATACACACACCTGATACACATACAAACACCACTCCCACACAATCAATACTATATAAAACACACACCCACATCACCCACAAACCCCTACGACCAAAAATATTGACGAAGGCCAGAGAGACTGCACAGCATAGACAACCCCACCACACAGAGACACACAACACCATCACCCACACAACATCCACGCACAAAACACCACACACCACTACACATCACCACACTCATCACCACATACACCACCCCACACATCACCTACACCACCCCATGGCACGGCAAAGACACCCCAGGTTCTCGGAGGAGGAGCTCAGGGTCATGGTGGAGGAAATCGTACGGGTAGAGCCACAGCTATTTGGATCATAGGTGCAGCACACCTCCATAGCTAGGAAGATGGAGCTATGGCGAAGAATAGTCGTCAGGGTCAACGCAGTGGGACAACACCTAAGAAATCGGGAGGACATCAGGAAGAGGTGGAACGACCTATGGAGGAAGGTGCGTTCCGTGGTCTCCAGGCACAACATCGCGGTACAGCGGACTGGCGGCGGACCCCCACCTCCTCCCCCACAAGTAAAAACATGGGAGGACAGGTCTTGACCATTATGCATCCTGAGGGCCTCGGAGGAGTTGGTGGAGGAATGGACTCTGGTAGGTCAAATCTTAACTATCATATCCCCCACCCTACCTGCATGCTATCACAGACCCCCACCCTCTCCCCCTCCCCTATCACTCCAACTCCTCACTAATGTACTAATAACACAAACCACCCATCCCAACACCAAGCCCTGCATGACACAACAAAGCATGGACACCCCTCACTAAAGCATGCCCACTGCACATACCCATAACACCCCCCCCAACCATCATCACACAAGCCCCCACACAGGAATGCTAGCACCGGGGTACACGCTCACCCACCCATTGCACACCATGACACACACACATGCAATAATCATGCTTTTACACCCCTGCAGGACCACTATGCAACGTCACCAGACAGGAGGGTCCAGACATCTCTACACCACCCACAGAAGAGGCCCACATTGATGACAGCAGCTCTGGCCAACAGGATCCAGATGACCAGCCCGGACCATCGTGGGCCTCCGGACAGTCGGATCCCCTTGCACAGAAACAGCCCACCACAGACCTTCCACCCTCTGGTAACACCAGCACAGCACCCACCCAGCGGGCCCATACCTCCGCACCCAGGACATGTCAATCAGCTGTGTGTCCACCACTACAGGGAACCCAGGATAACCCACCACCCCAACAACAACAGGGACCTGGGGGCAGTGGCAGTGGGCACACGGTCCAGGGGACGGAGGCGCAGGAACACAGGGGAACTGGGAGGGCTGCTGTGCGACAGGAGGCGGACAGGCCAAGGGAACCCACTCTCCACGAGGCCCTCTCCTCCATCATGGGAGCCTACCACCACTCCAAGGAGACGATGGCTATGGTCCTGGCCACGTTTCAGGAGACCCAGCGCCTGCAGGAGGAACAGTATTTGGGCTTCAGGGAGGAACTCAGAACCATCAGCTCCGCCCTGGGCACCATCGTAGGGGTGCTGAAGGAGATACTGAACACCAGGAGGGACACCGTGGCACTCCAAGGGGCCCCTGACACTAGCATGGACAATGAACTGCCCACCACCTCCGCCGGCGCTAGTGGACAGGAGGCACCGCCACAGGACCACCACATCAGCACGCCACCCCCTGCAGACGGAGAACCACCCCGCATGCAGTCCCTGAGATCCAGGAACAGGACAGAGCACGATGGCAACACCCCCGCCAAGAAATGGGACCACCCTGATTGTCATCCCACTGTCCCACTTTGTAACCCAGTCCATATTGGAACTGCCCCAGCTCCACTTCCTTTGCCCATATGGGCAGTGCACCTGTGAGACTAATATACTGGACTCTGCCATGGACATTCCTCCACCATCACCCCTCACAATTTTACCACCCCCTCCAATATTTAGCACTTCAATAAACACCCTTGAACCACAAAACAATCTGGAGTCAGTCTGTGATTTTGAAAATGTGTATTACCAATGACAGTGACAAAAATCCGTTCTCAAATCTAATGTCAACATACCTATGTCACACATCACAAGTCCATGAGGAATGTAAGCAGGTGACACACGTTAACCACACCTGTGAAACCGTAATGGAAATGTACAACTCAGTTACCATATACTGGTTGAAATTGACAGACAGGATAGAGATAGAAGTGTGAAAGTATTTGTAGTAGGCAGGAATGACCTGTGTGTCACTGGAAATATTGTTGGATAACTGAGTCCCTGTTGTCAATGTCTTCTTCCTCTGCTTCCTCCTCATCACTGTCCACAGACTCCACAGCTGCCACAACACCGTCATCTGGACCATCCTCCTGCAGAATAGGCACCTGGCGTCGCAAAGCCAGATTGTGAAGCATACAGCAGGCGATGATGATCTGGCACACCTTCCTTGGTGAGTAGAATAGTGAAACACCTGTCATATGGAGGCACCTGAACCTGGCCTTCAGGAGGCCGAAGGTGTGTTTGACCACCCTCCTAGTCCGCCAATGGGCCTCATTGTAGCGTTCCTCTGCCCTGGTCCTGGGATTCCTCACTGGGGTCAGTAGCCATGACAGGTTGGGGTAACCAGAGTCCCCTAATAGCCACACACGGTGCCTCTGGAGTTGACCCATCACATAAGGGATGCTGCTATTCCGCAGGATGTAGGCATCATGCACTGAGCCAGGGAACATAGCATTTACCTGGGAGATGTACTGGTCTGCCAAACATACCATCTGTACATTCATCGAATGATAACTCTTCCGGTTCCTGTATACCTGTTCACTCCTGTGGGGGGGGACCAGAGCTACATGGGTCCCATCAGTGGTACCTATGATGTTGGGGATATGTCCAAGGGCATAGAAGTCACCTTTAACTGTAGCCAAATCCTCCACCTGAGGGAAAACGATGTAGCTCCTCATGTGTTTCAGCAGGGCAGACAACACTCTGGACAACACGTTGGAAAACATAGGCTGGGACATCCCTGATGCTATGGTCACTGTTGTTTGAAATGACCCACTTGCAAGGAAATGGAGCACTGATAGCACCTGCACTTGAGGAGGGATCCCTGTGGGATGGCGGATAGCTGACATTAGGTCAGGCTCCAACTGGGTACAGAGTTCCTGGATTGTGGCACGGTCAAACCTGTAAGTGATGATTAAATGTCGCTCCTCCATTGTCAACAGGTCCACCAGCGGTCGGTACACCGGAGGATTCTGTCATCTCCTCACATGTCCCAGCTGACGGTGCCTAGGAAGGACAACAGCGACCCCAGAGTCAAACAACTCAGAGGTATGTACCCACAGTCTACACAGAACAGGAAACAAAATCCAAAAAGTTTTCTGTATGTGTGTTGAGTCCAGGCCTAGGTATGTGTGACGCAGTTGAAAATGAAGCCATGTGGGCCCCTGAAATGGCGGCTGCCTGACCTCTAAAGTGGGACAATGGGATGTGAGGTAACTGCGCTGGCGTTGTACACCGTCGCGGTAAACGGTCGAAGACCGCAGCGCAATGCTGCATTGGTTAACATTGGACCCTATGGGTCCCAGGAGCCAATGAGGAAGTGCGCCGGCGGTGATGATACGCACCGCCGCGGACGTGACTGCCGCAGACGTGACTGCCATTTTCTATCTGTTGAATCACTCGATACCTGATCTTCGACAGGAGAGGACCTACACTGCAAGTGCTGCTGTGACCTCGGTCTGGAAGAGACAATGGCTCGTGCGTCTGGGGAAAGGGCCCCTGCCTTCACTGCACAGGAGTTGGAGAAGCTCGTGGACGGGGTCCTCCCCCAGTACACGCTACTCTATGGTCCTCCAGACCAACAAGTGAGTACACAGGGAGCATGTTGTATGGGCTATGCCTGTGTGGAGAGGGCTGGTTGTAAGTAGGAAGAGGGCAGAGTTCTGCATGCATGAAGGACTGTGAATGCATGTGCCACATGGCAAGGCTAGGGATGTGTGCCACTCACTTTGACGGTGCAGTTGCTAATGACTTCTCTTCTTTCCCTGTACATGTCATGTAGGTCAGCGCCCACCAGAAGAAGGATATTTGCCGTGCCATCGCCAAGGACGTCCGGGCCTTGGGGGTCCACCAGAGACGGAGCACCCACTGCCGGAAAAGATGGGAGGACATTCGCCGCTGGAGCAAGAAGACGGCAGAGGCTCAGCTGGGGATGGTCCCCCAACGTGGGAGGGGTGCTCATCGTACCATGACCCCCTGATGTTCCGGATCCTGGCGGTGGCCTTCCCTGAGTTGGATGGGCGCTTGAGGGCATCACAGCAGACACAAGGGGGTGAGTACAACATCATTCTGCTGACTTTGCGCGCAGTGAAGGTGTCTGGGTGGGGGAGGAGGGATGTGGGTTTCCCTAGGCCAGGGCGATTTCCATAGGCTAGGCCCCTCCGTAATGCAGGCCATGTGGCACTCCACCCCACCTCTGTAGAATGCCAAGTACAGGTCTACATGCCCTTGTGTCATCTATGTGTGCTTATGTGCACCATAGCCATGTAGGCCATATCCCAGGAACTGCATCTGTAGAGCCCAACAGTGCGGCGTAGTGCAGGGGGCTGCTGTGTCTGTATTATCCGCCAACAGTAGCGGTAAGCCATGCACTCAACCTGTCTTTCTTCTGTCGCCTCCCCCCCCCTTTTGTGCTCTCCCTGTTCCTGTGTGCATCAGCATCATCAGGCGGAATTACAGTGGCTCCGGAGCACGAGGGAGCTGCATCCCACATGGCCATGGAGGGCCACACCACGGACTCTGAATACACCAGTGGGATGAAGGGCGAGGGGAGCTTCACGGCGGTCACAGGATCAGCAACCAGCGACACGGACTCGTCCTCCGATGGGAGCTCCTTTGTGGTGGCGGCAAAATCTGTGCCCCCCACTTCTACAGGTACATCCTCCACCCCCCCCTACCAGCACCGCCCTCCCAGCAGCCCCTCAGCCTTCGCCCGTGGCCGCTCACCCAGGAGGGTGGGCATCACCTTCGCCCCAGGCACCTCAGCCCCTGCCCCTGTCACCTCTGCTGCCCTCAGTGAGGAGGCCATTGCCCTCCTCAGGTCCCTCACTGTTGGGCAGTCTACCATTTTGAATGCCATCCAGGGTGTAGAAAGGGAATTGCAACACACAAATTCATTCCTGGAGGGCATTTATTCTGGCCAGGCTGCCCTTCATCGAACCCTGCAGTCTCAGGGACAATGGCTGCCATCAGTGCTGAGGCCAGTCCCTAGCCTCCAACTTCCTCCACCCAGACCCAATCCCCTGTACCCCAGCCTATTCCAAGCACACCATCAGACCAGCCTGCACACACATCAACACACAAGGGAAGCTCAGGCAAACATAAGCACCACACATCCCACAGGCACTCACACAAGCATCACACACGTACAGACACAGCAACATCCACTGCCTCCACTGTGTGCCCCTCGTCGTCGTCTCCATCCTCCCTCCCAGTGTAGTCTACACTCTCACCTGCATTCACTACCACTACCACTACAGCCACTAGGTCCCGCACCAGCACACCCACCACCACACCCCGCTCACTTGCACTCACCACCCCCACTACCATTTACACGTCCCCTGTGTCCTTTCCCAGTGTGTCTGTGACACCCCCTCCCAAAGTACACAAACGCAGGCACACACCCACCCAACAGCCATCCACCTCACGACAGCCTCCACCACATGCACCTGCACCCAATGCCACGAAAGTTACACCTCCTACAACCACCTCATCTTCCTCCACTCCCAGACCCCCTCCAGCTACCCGTCCCAGTGTTCCTAAGAAACTTTTCCTGAGCAAGCTTGACCTCTTTCCCCCACCCCCCCTCCAATTCATAGGTCCCATAATAGCACCTCAGCCACAAAATCGCCGGTACCAGTGGTGCCTGTTAGAGGTATGTGGAGTGCACCGGGCACCAGGGCAGCCAGTGTGACACAGAGCCACAGCACAGCCAGTCTCCCCGCCTGTGAAGCACCAGAAGTTGGACAGTGCCCCGCGGGAGAGGGGGAAGACTCCAGCTGGCAAAGCCGCTCACAAGGGTCCCGGGGGGAGTGTCCATTCAGCTGTGACTCCTCCCAAGGTGGGGAAGGGGCAGAAGAAGTCGCCAAAGTCTGGGAAGAGCAGCACGGCGAAGAAGACCGCCATCATCCCCGCTGTCCAGGAGGCCACCGCCAGCCCCATCGTCACTGCCCAGGAGGCCACCACCAGAGTCAGTGCCCAGGAGGGCAGCCAGATCGTCACTGGCCAGGAGGCCGGAGTCAGTGCCCAGGAGGGCAGCCCGATCGTCACTGGCCAGGAGGCCACCGCCAGAGTCAGTGCCCAGGAGGGCCCCGGCAGCCACAGCCCCGGTGGGCAATGAAGGACCGCCATGGCAAGCACCGCTGAACAGGGCAAGCACCGCTGAACAGGTCATAAACAGCAAAGTCAAGCACCGCTGAACAGGGCAAGACTGCCATGGCAAGCACCGCTGAACAGGGCAAGCACCGCTGAACAGGGCACAGACCGCCATGGCAAGCACCGCTGAACAGGCAAGCACCGCTGAACAGGGTACAGACAGCCATGGCAAGCACCGCTGATCAGGACAAGCACCGCTGAACAGGTCATAAACAGCAAAGTCAAGCACCGCTGAACAGGGCAAGCACCGCTGAACAGGGCAAAGACCGCCATGGCAAGCACCGCTGAACAGGGCAAGTACCGCTAAACAGGGCACAGACCGCCATGGCAAGCACCGCTGAACAGGACAAGCACCACTGAACAGGGCAAGCACCGCTGAACAGAGCAAAGACCGCCATGGCAAGCACCGCTGAACAGGGCACAGACCGCCATGGCAAGCACCGCTGAACAGGGCAAGCACCGCCAACTCAAGCACCGCTAGCCCATGTGCGGCAGGGGCAGTGACGGAACTGGGACCGTCACGGGGGCGTGATGCACTCTGGGCACCAGTCACCCTCCAGAACCAGTGGAGAACAGCATCCACTCCGTCTGTCCTTAACAGGAATGAAGCACTCTGGGCACCAGTCCCCCTCCAGAACCAATGGAGAACAGCATCCACTCTGTCTGTCCATACCAGGATGAAGCACTCTGGGCATCATTCCCCCTCCAGAACCAGTGGAGAACAGCATCCACTCCATCTGTCCTTTCCAGGATGAAGCACTCTGGGCACCAGTCCCCCTCCAGAACCAGTGGAGAACAGCATCCACTCCGTCTGTCCTTACCAGGATGAAGCACTCTGGGCACCAGTCCCCCTCCAGAACCAGTGGAGACTGTTATCCACTTGAGAGACTGTGGCTTTGCACTCCCCAGGATTGAACAGTGGGCAACCCACCCACTGTAGAGACTTGAGAGACTGTGGCTTTGCACTCCCCAGGATATGGCAGTGGGCAACCCACCCACTGTAGAGACTTGAGAGACTGTGGCTTTGCACTCCCCAGGATTGAATAGTGGGCAAACCACCCACTGTAGAGACTTGAGAGACTGTGGCTTTGCACTCCCCAGGATATGGCAGTGGGCAACCCACCCACTGTAGAGACTTGAGAGACTGTGGCTTTGCACTCCCCAGGATTGAACTGTGGGCAAACCACCCACTGTAGAGACTTGAGAGACTGTGGCTTTCCACTCCCCAGGATTGAACAGTGGGCAAACCACCCACTGTAGAGACTTGAGAGACTGTGGCTTTGCACTCCCCAGGATACATCAATGGGCATGGAGCCCCCTTGTGGATCTGGCGTGGTGCAGTCATCCGGCTGAGGTGCCCCCCCCCCTTCCCTTCCCCCTGAGGTGCCTGTTGTATTTCTATCTGATACCCCAGCAGTGTTCTCTCCGTTTTGATCAGGTATCTGATGTGGGCCTCGCCCATGCATTTTGGGCCCAGTGGTCCACGGACATTGAATGGTGCTTTACCTGCACTACTAATCGTGATGTATATTTTGTTGAATGTGTATATTTATCTGTATATATTTGGTTACTGTATTTTGATATATTACAATGGTTGCACACATTTCCTTTTGTCTTTGAATTCTCCCGGGGGGTTTGGGGGTTGTTACTGTAATGTTTGGATATGCATTGGTGTGAGTGTTGTAATGGGTGAGGGTCGGGGTGGGGGTATTGCGTGTGTGTGTCCCTGACTTTTGCCTCCCCCTCCCCTATGTCGTAGGTGCAGTACTCACCGTTGTCTTCGGCGCTGGCGTTGATGATGGTCGTACAGGAGCAGGAAGACTATCGCAGGGAGTATTTGGAGTTCCGGCTCCATGGTGTCCTCCTTCCTCATGGAGTGTGTAGAGGTGAGCGTTTTCCCTTTGAAATGGCTGTTTCCGCCGTGTTTTTATCCACGGTGAATCCGCCCCGGAAAAGGTGGCGGATTGGTAGGTTGTGATACTGTGGGCGGTACTTTGTCTTCCACCTGTCTGTTGGCGGTGACCGCTGCGCTGTTTGTCTGTACCGCCGTGGCGGTCGGAGTGTTAAAGTGGATGTCTTTGTTGGCGGTTTCCGCCACGGTCATAATTCCCATTTCTTTTCCGCCGGCCTGTTTGCGGTCTTACCGCCGCTTTAACACCGTCCGCCAGGGTTGTAATGACCCCCTAAATGTAAAAATAGCACTTCGCAGCAAATAGCACTCAAAGCGTTAAAATGGTTGTGCTGAATTGGGACAAAGTCAAGAGTTCAGGCTGCCTACGATAGAGCACAGGCTGGCTACAGAACCCATGCAGGGCCAGCTGAGCAAAAGTACCTTAATCCTTTTCTCAGCACAACACATATAAAATGTAATATGGCAATCCCAGTGTCATCCAATGAGAGAGATAGGCCTTGCAGTAGTGAGAAATTATTTTAAGAGTGTTTCCCTACCAGGACATGTAAAACCCAAAAGTACATCTCCTACTTTTTAAATAGACTGCACTCTACCCATGGGCCGCCCAGGCCCTACCTTAGGTGTGACCTATATAAATAAAAAGGAAGATTTTAGCATGGCAAGTAAGTTAACTTGCCAAGTCGACATGGCAGTTTAAAACTGCGCACAAAGGCTCTGCAGTGGCAGGCCTGAGACATGTTTAAAGTGCTGCTTAAGTGGGTGGCATAATCAGTGCTGCAGGGCCACTAGAGCATTTGATTTCCTGGCCCTGGGCACTTGTAGTGCACTTTACTAGGGACTTATAAGTGATTTAAATATGCCAATTGTGGATAAACCAATGTTACCATGTTTACGTAAAGAGCATATGCACTTTAGCTCTGCTTAGCAGTGGTAAAGTGCCCAGAATCATCCTAAGGCGAACAAAAACAGATTCATCAAAAACTAGGAGGAAAAACGCAAAAAGTGGGTGACCCTGCAAAAAGGGCCATTTCCAACAGGTAGAAATTGCAAAATTGTTCTAATATGAGCCCTGCAACCTTATGTTTCCTCATTATTATCTTTGATGTTCCTGATGCATCCATTATACTCCTATACTCTAGCTTGGTTTTGCAGAGATATGTGTGCTTTTTACCCTGAGCCATTGAGATGCCTGTGCCTTGTGCTGCAACACTGCAAGATAGATTTGATTAGTATTATGTGACTCGCAATGGCACCCACGATTCTCGCTGATTAATTATCGTAGATATTTGTGAAAAGTCCTCTAATCAGCTTTGTTTATTATGTACTTTGGTGCAACTAAAAACTGTCCCATAAATATTATATATTCTTTAATTATATTCATAAAATGTCTCTTAGAATTATAATCCTTTAACAGTATATGTAGAAAAGTCCATTTAAGCCTCTAAGCTTGCAGCTATAATTAATGTTTAGCACCAATGGAGAGTGTGGCACCCATATGCCAATAAGAAAGTGGCTACTTAGAAGACACCAGTGACTGTCACAGAAAATCCACATAGCATATAGGTGATTGTGGAGTATGGCAGGCTGTAGAGTAGACTATAAACAACAGCTGCTCTGAGATGTTGAGCCATGTAAATTGGCAAACCCAGTAATAAAGAAGCACCACAGAGCCTATTACCCTAATTTTATATCCTGTTAGTTTTGCTATTCTATTTCACTGTTGCCTTGAATATCATCTATAAAAATATTGACTCCTTAAAATATTGAGGTTAAAATGTTGTGACCCCATACTTCTAATTTCAATAACAAAAATGTTGGTTTCAAATATAGTCCTAAATAAAATACAAGGTTAAAAACTATATTGTACAAATTAAATAATAAAATATAATTCCATTTTAAAATAAAATTAGAATTAACACAAATATTGCGTAATAAAATATAGTGCAACCAATAATATTGATATAATTAAAAAATATGAAATATACTTAATTAAAATTAATTTCAAAAGGTTGCAATGTGTTTTAAAAATATATTTTACACATCAGTCTTTAATTAGACTTTAAGGAAAATATGTATTTTAAATTTCAGATAATTAAAAAAATCTGAAAATTACATTAAATGTTTTCACAAATACATCTGTCATTTTTTTAACAATATGAAATCATGCTTTATAAATCTACAAAAATGTGAAACAATGTTGTAATAATTTTCGGTTTCACTTTTTAAGAAATGACCATAAACTTGGGAGTCTGGGATTGGATTTACTATGCTTAATTTAGTTTAAATAAAATTGGAGAAGGCACATCTATTTAAGAGGGTTCAGATTTACCATTCTACCTCCAATCAAACTAACATTGGGGAAAAGGCATCTTTTTAGTTGGCTCAGATCTACTACTGCAACTGCAGTCCAAACAGCATTGGGGGAAATGCATATATATGTGAGTGGGCAGATTTAATATTCTCACTCCCAAGTAATGGAATATTGAGGAAAGTGTTGTACTTGCATGGGAGGTCATATTTGCTACTCCCTCTTCCAACTAGCAGAATAATGGAAAGATTTGACTCTAGAGGGTTCAGGTTTAATATTCCAACTCCAAACTATCAAAACCGACAAAAGTGTTGGACTCTGCCTGGGCAAAGAGTGGGCAGATTAGGCATTCACTATACCAAAATAAACAACATTGTAGAAAATAGTTGCCCCTTTGAGTCGCATTTACTGTTCACACACCAAACTTATCAACATTAAAGATAAAAACCAAAAAACAATAAATCTGTATCAATGATGTATTACTAATCGAAGGCAAACGGATCTCAAAATAAAACTAACTCAAAATAAAACCAGTATAACATCATATTTATGTGAATAATTAAAACATGAAATTATAGTTAAATAAATAGTAGTAATAAATAGTTCAGTAGTTTAATTCTCACATTTGAAAGTTATAACAACTAACATTTTAGAAAAAATATTTTTGAATTAAAAATAAAAATCATGAAAATTATTTCTTGAAGAGGAACAAAACGAATGTATTTATAACAAAGTATGTCAAAAGGTTTCACTAAAAACAAAAAAAACACACAATGCATATTTGAACGAACCAATTTCAGAAATGTAGATTTAAAATGTAGATTTTCAGATCTATCCTTCCAAAACCACTGCAAAACCCATCAACCCAAACCATAAACAAATACATTTATATTTTAGTAATTAAAAGTGGAAAGAAATATATTTATATTTTACTTAGTAATTAAAAATGTAAAAAAAAGTTACAAATGTAATTAACTTTTAAAAAAAATAGACGATCTTAAACACCCCAATGAAACACCCCCAAAAACATTACATGTACACTTTATTTTAAAAAAAATAAAAAATACTATAACAAAAAAAAATCAAGAAAACACCCAAATAATGACAAAAATGTTAAAAATGAAAGAACGGTTAAAAAAATAAGAAAGTCAAATAAATTAAACATTATTAAGATAAAAACACAATATTAAAAAGCAGGATATTAAAGCAGTACATATTTAAAACTTCAAAATTATTGTTACAAAAAGAAAAGCGATATGCTTACTTTGAATAATCAAAACATTGTTATACTGGTGTCCATGATATTATACCTTCCATATTAAATGCCTTCAATATTCTGCCATCAAATTAACGACTCATACCATTTTAGTTATTTATTTACATTCGTTTTATATAGCAGGGACTTGACCATGGTGTTTTTCAGAATGCTGTACAACCAGAGATTCACTTGATATAATGAAGAGCATAGAAACATTCAAAATTCTGTAAGGCGGTAAATACATAAGCTGTTCTGATACTAGACGATCATATGCAGTTTAATTATCATTAAACAACTTTGTACAAAGTGTTGGTACATCATTTGCTAGAGCAAGGCAAAATGTAATAAATTGAGAAACCGCATCCTGTACTATGATTTACATAGGTATAGGATGAAGGCTCAATAAGGTGAAACATGGTGTCAGGATACTTCAATTCGATTTCCTCAGAAGCAGAAGATAACTCCTCAGTCCCGACCCGGGCTACTCACAACTAATTTTAATCCTTTGTGCTGAGTACCCTGGAGGGGGAAAGGGGAATGGGATTGTAGAGAGACTGCCACAGAGATGATGAACGTCTAAGATTGGATGCAGCACCTTCAAGAGTCACAGTCGCAATTACTAGGGACATACAACATCAGTTTAACACTTTCTACTCTTAACACTTAATTCTCTTTCATTCTATTATTTCTTCACTCACCCTGAGTTCTCTGTAGCCTTGCTTCTCTTTATGAATGATAAGCCCTTCTTAAAAATGCTTATTACTGATTCTGGAAGAACTTCTCAACCTTTGTTAGAGATTGTTTTTTTGTTGCTATATCTCTCTCTCTATATATATATATATAGTTGGTGATAATGCATTCTCCAAATCAGCTGATGGTAGTTGGTTTCTACTTTACATTAGAGAGTTCAATTATGTTTACTGCATTGGTAATTCTTCTTGTGAAAGTTTGTTTCTCCTGTCTTATTTTGACTTCTGTCAATACTTGTATTTGTAAATGCTTGTTTATTAAAGTTTGTTTCTTCTTTCTTACTTCGACATCTGTTGATAACTTGTATTTGTAAATGCTTGTTTATTAAAGTTCGTTTCTCTTTTAAACTCTACTTTGGTTTATTACTGTTGCATTTGTAAATGCATACTTGTTAACATTCATTTCTCCGTTAAACTCGGCCTTCGTTTATAACTTTGGTATTTGTAAATACTTGCTTGTTAAAGTTCGTTTTTCTTTTGACTTTGGTATCTTAAACAGGAACCTTGTAAACATACGGTTTATTCATACATTAAACTCTGTAGCCTTGCCAAACCTCCACTGGAACGGTCTACTATCAAACTCCTCGAATAAACCTTGACAGTATTTATCAAGTTTTCTGTAAAATAGGCTTCAAGGGTAATTTTACCTCACAGGAGTTTCTGCACTGAAGCGCGCTCTCTCTCCACACAGCTGATTCCTGTCAGACCTCAGTTGAAGTGCGAAGCTTCCAGCTGGTGAGCTCGTAACCTAGCAACCAACCGATTGCAAGACTAGAACTGTAACTAACCTTCAGGACTCACGACGGCCATCTTGAATCTTCTCTTCTTGATTCTTCCTTTGAAATAAGCGCAAGATTACTCTGCAAACCTTCTTCCAGTTTGGGCTTTGCTGTCTCCACTGAGGATATCTCTTTGCTTTTCTCAAGCATTTCTTTGATTTGATAAGTTTGTGTGGTCATGACACATGGGTACAGGAAACATCTAAAGAAATATAGGGCCTGATTACGATGTTGGCAGTTTGACAATACAGCGGTGGGGAAGCCGCCACCAAGCCAGGGGCCTCCCCACCTCCGTATTATGATGGTTCTGCCGGGCTGGCAGAAACAGTGTGACGGCATTGGCTATGGCTCTCAGAGAAAGCCAAGGGAGATGCTGCCACTATTGTGTTCATATTCATCTTCATGCACCAGAGCTAATAAAATCAGGTGAAGCACATCTTTAAATTTCACACTTGGCATAACATTTACATAGTTTACACTACAAACCAACACTGATGCCAACATGCATCACAAGCTGAGTAGGTATCTACTTAAATGTCCAGAATGTGCTGTGGGAGCTTGTAAGGGGTATGCAGTTGTATTCAAGTGGTACCATACAATATTTATGCCATACACTGCTAAAGTCAGGACCTCTACTACACTGGGGTCCCACTGTGGCCCCTTAATTCTATCTACTAACTGAGATCACTTAAAAATGGATGTTCATTTCAAATCAAGATGTTCTAGATAGAAAGTTCAGCATTCATAAATGTTTCACCTACGTAGACTGGCCTTTAGACAGTAACATGGGTGGAGTTTTTAATAATGAGACAACAAATGACTCTGCTGGCTGTAGCAACATAATTTTGCTTGTATGAGCTCTTGACTAACGTGCCTCTGAATTTCTGTTTCAAATAAAGTCACATAGGGAGAAATGCACACCTGTTTTATTCAGCAGGAATGAAATGGTATATTAGGCCCGTGGTCCCTAATGGAGTTTCCACCACAAATACTGCCCATTAACCACCTACTGCCCAGGAGCACAAACAAAGGTTCTCACAGACTACTTCTGCCTTTATTTCCTTCCCTCAAACAGTAAGAGTTATTGGAACTAGGCTCCATTCAGGAAGTCTCCCTTTAAAAAACTTACTAGAACCTCCTAAAAGGTAGACAGTTGACGGAGGTTGGCGAACATCCCCACACATTATTGCCTGGTTAAATACATTTTAGTCCTTGAACTTGACATCTAATCCTTTTACATTCTAGCAAAATCTTGCTATAGTGGGGAAGTTACAGCATTTGCTTGAAGCAAGGGGAACTTTACCAAACTGTTTGGCCGTGGGCAAATCATCATACACTTCTTGTGCCTCTATCCTTAACCCACACTTCGATACAGGTTTATAGCGAAAATGAGCACATAAACCACATTAACAGGATGCATCCCCATCAATTTTCAATCATGCCTGATTATCATTTTGTCACATGCTCATGGAAAAAATAGGGCAGAAGATGTGGCTTTACGGCAAGAGCTGCTGACACTGGCACTAGAGAACCAAGTTCGAATCTCTGCATCAACTTGTTATCCTGGGATTCTGGGCAAAGGATGGAATGTGTCCTTGTGTAATGTAACTGGTGCTGATGTGAAGTGATCCAATACCTGTGGGTGGAGTTTGTGCTATGCAAAACTGCAACACAAAGTAGGACAGTGGACCACCCACGCAACCACCTTAACCAACTATTTTCAACTTCAGTTTTTGCTCTGACATTACTACTCTAAACATATGTGGAAATATCAAACTCTCAACACATCTAGACGGCAGTAGATGGAGTAAAAGATTTCTAAAGTCAGAAATTATTTCTCTTTCATACGTCCACTGAAATTCAATACTATACGACCGGGGCCTGTGGTACACTAAGGTTTTGGGGCAGGTCTCGAGTAGCTCTGAGCCACTGTGTTTAAATTCATGACTAAACGCATTTGCAAAACTAAATTAAGTTTCTAAACCTCATTTCTGTATGACACCTTTCATGCAGTATCCACTTCCTCTTACTGACCTGGCAACGACAAACCGTGGCCGAAAGCCATCTGTTCACATCTAATGTTCACCGCACTATAGTAAAGTACACAGACAGCCTCCCGGATACTGCTTCTTTCTGTTGTGTACTCAGTTACACTGTAAACAATTCCCACACGTAATTGTGGAGCAGGGAGCTCAAGCAAGAGCCACCTGCTCCCTGCAAAGATCAACACTTCAAGCCTCATTTCCTGGTGGGCTCCATGGCAAGCATTTAGGAAAAGAATTTTGCGATAAGCGTTTTTTTTTTTTTTTTTTTTTTTTTTTTAATGATGAGTGCCCATGGAGGAGCGTTCGTGATCCAGAAACACTGGGCAGGGGTGGAGGAAAAGGGCGCGCACTCGCACACCCTACTATAAATGACTTGGACTGCGTCTGCTACTGGTACAGTCGGTTTCAACCCCACTAGTCATTATATCCTTCTGCCTTACCTGCCAAACACGAGGGCCTGTGGAGATTCACCATAGTCCTTTCTACTGGATTTCTGGGCCTGTGAAACAGCCAGAATTAAGGCAATATTCGGAAACAAAAAGGGTTCTTTTATCACTGTCGCTGCAAACCTTTGTGGTGTTTTAACCCAAATGGAAGGCCATGTTTCAAAGGAAATTGCCCTTTTCAGTGTGATTGCTGTAATTACCTGTATGGAAATTTTTAAGAACAGAAAAATTCAGAAGCTGCTGCTGTTTAACTGTTGATTAGGTATTCTGAAGCTACTGCCGTTTGGTATTCCACAGGAAAAATGGGAATTAGATTTCACCATGACAAGACATTTAACAACAGAAATGTGACTGATAAATGATTTTGTTCAAAGGTGTTACTTTTAGTATTAAATATAAATGATCCTGCCTTTAAAATTAATTTGAAGATATAAAATCCATTTTTTAAAGTCTTTTCTTGGCACATGTTTAGGCCAGAATAGCTGCCCACGGCATATCGCTGATGTTGATATCAACGTTTAAATTAGTGACACTTATCAAAGTAGCTCTCTGTGAAAAACATTACTTTATTTACTATGATATGTGAAGCTGTGATCCTCCCACAGGAAGCCAAGTGAATTAATGCGATTGGAGGCTGGAGGTGGTGGGAGCTCTGAGGCGTTAATTGGTGTCTGCAGGACCCATCAGGCTCCAGTTTACTACCTTGATGCCATACAAAGGATACACCGCCTGCTGAATTTGATCTATTGCGGCTCATATTATTGTAAAAACATCAAAATAATTTGCAACGATTTTTATAAACCTCAACGGCGGCATAAAAAAAGAAAAGCTAGATAGTCCTGCCAGGATCCAAGAAGGGGCCGCACACATTGCAATAAGATTCCGACAATCGGCACATGCTTCCAAATCTTAAATGTAGGAAATTAGAGGCCATCTTTTTATCTGCGCTGCAGCAGGGGCCACTAATGAGGGGTTTCCTTGATACCTTAAAACATGTTTTTATCGCCTGGTGGTTTATAGCACAAACACACGGACAAAACAAGAGTAATGGCTCATTGAGGGCCCCCTAAGAAACCTTTCTGCTGGACTTTGCAAGAACCACAGATAGTGCCATGCCTAGAAAATACTCCAGTCAACACTGCAGTAGATTTACTTGGTTAGGCAATATATGTCATGTCACACATTTACTGATTAACACCCGTGGGGGGCAGGGGGTGGGGGGCAGGGGCGAAGGAGACAATACATTTCTGGGGGGGACAGGGACAGCCTTGGGGACTTTCAATCAACCCTATACAAATTGCTCGTTGTTTACGAACTGCAGGCTCCGATAAATATACACAATCATATATATTGGAAGTGAAATAGGGAGAAAGGAAGGCATGTTTACACAGTCTGACAGTATATTTTATTGTTATTTATATTCACAAAGTAATTAGCTCAAATGTGAAAATAACATGTTGATTATCCTTGCATCTTCATGCACCAAGCAAATCAAGGTAGGAGGGTAAAAAGGAAGAACATACCCTTTGCGCCCCACACCCATCATGCCCTTCGCCTCATGCCAATTGGAACCGCACTGGAGAGATCAAAAGCGATTAGGTACAATAGTTGTAAACTGTGCTCGGAAACCATAGTTCTAATAACACTTCTACTCCTGTGTGTGATCTTGGGAAGCTCAGCTCCACATCAGTCATAACTAGAAGCATTTCAACTGAAGAATCTCTTGGAGTTACAGTCTATATAAACAAGGTTTCTCTAATCTCTGTATAAACTGCAGTCACTAATTTCTTTAGAAACGGCTGTTTGAGATGCACCAAGTCACAGCGTGTAAAGAAAAAACATTCACTGATTATAAAGAAAAGACATCAGAAAATGACTATGATAGGGTTATTACAGTTGAGTTCTGACATTACAATGCCTTCTGCCAGAGCTAGCAGCCAAGGTAAAAGGCAGATCAGGTCAAGGAGCATAATTAATAAAGCTGTTTAAAGCAAAAAATAATAATGTTGCTTTTCTTTCTTCTGCTCTACTTTAATAGCTTGGTATGACAGAACCTATGCACTAATGTTTCAAGTGGTTTGTGGGAAAGTTGGTGGTGTGACCATGTATTAGATGGGGTAAAATACCCCCTGTGTACATAAGGATATTGCAAGTCACCTTAAAGTTCATACCTTATAAACAAGCAGTGGCAAAGCCAATAGGTCTCGCAATGTAAGTTCTATTGCCTTTGCCAATGTGTTTTAGCCATGCTGTACACTAGTGAGACTACTATTCAGCATGGCTCAAAGTTAATGGCATAAAGGAGAATGATGTGTCATCGACTGGTGTGGCATAGTATCATGGAGTAAGTAGAGTGTCATAGAATGGAGCAGTAAACTTAACTTTGAAGGAACAGGGGGTCCCTGGAAAAAAAATGCAACACCACTCCCATAAACAATGATATTAAAGTAGTATGCAAATGGAATGTTTTATGCATTTATTCAATCAAAATATAAAAGATCAAATGTAGTGGGAAAACATCAACAGGGGAACTCGAGAAAGAGTGGTATTCGGGCATTACACAAGTTATCTGGATGACCCAATGTCCTCAATTACAAGAACATTTTAAAAAGTAACCTATATAGTACAGTGGTTTGGAGGAGGCTGGCCTGGTTTGTAGTGGGTACCTATGGTACTTACACCTTATACCACATCCAGTTATCCCTTATTAATGAAATGTAGGCAGTGCCTAGACGCCAGGCTCTCTAGGGGTGGCTGTAGCCAAGGCTGATCTAGGAGACATGCAAAGCTCATGCAATACCACTGTAGTCACACAGTACTCCCACACATGAAAGAAAATACTCAGTGTTACAAAAAAAAGGGTACTTTATTTTAGTGACACAAATGCCAAAAATACCATAGAGACTATACTCCCTTAGGAGGTAAGTAATGCACCAATTATATACACTAGTATGCAGCAATAGCAATAAAAACAGAAAACAGTGCAATTAGTGAAAATCACAATGGTTAGAAATGGGCCTAGGGGAAACACAAACTATGTACTAAGAAAGTGGAATGCGAATGTCGGTTTCCCACCTAGGCAAGTGTGGTGTGTAGAGGGGCGCCGGGAGTATTAGAAAATACCAAAGGTAAGTAATAGAACCCACCTCAGAGCCCAGGAAAGCAGGAGTAAATCACAGTAAGTTTCCCAGAACACACAAGAACACAAGAAAGAAGATAATGCAAGAACCAGAAGATACTTCAAGACACAAAGGGTGGATTCCTTGACCTAAAGACCTGTCGAAGAATGGGACTAAGTTCAAGAAGCACAGAAGAGTCCAGGGAGGACAGGAGCCCCCGCTAACCCGAATCAAGGTGCAAAAGAAGAACCACTGGTGAAGAACAACAGTCAGTACTGCACCCAAGAAGATGGATACGGGTCACACCGGATGGATGATTGTAGTCTGGTTTGCATCAATGGATTCCACCAACAAGCCTTGGCACAGACAAAGCTCATGTTTAGTGGAAAATGGCACTGCCCGGGACCAGAGACTCAGAGAGCCCACAGAATACCAGCCAGCACACACAAGAGTCCCCCAGCACGGGGACAAAGGAGTTGCAAAAGGAGGCCCATGCAGCACAAAAACAAAGGATCCCACGCCACCAGAAAACCACTCAGGAAGCTGTGTATCTCAGGAAGGAGTGCTGGGGGCCGGAGCTACATTGTGCACAAAGAATTTCATAGAAGGATGCCACACGCCTTGGCAACTGAAAAACACGTGGTGCACGGGGTACTGTGAGAAGGCAAGCTCTTACCTCCACCCAAGTTGGACAGTAGGACGTCAGGCCCATCGGGACCACTTCAGTCTACCACCCGTGATGCAGGATCCATGCAACTCGTCAGGAGAGGGGACCCATGCAGATGGTCATTATTGCAGAGAGGTGCCTGCTGAAGTAGGGGAGTGACTCCTTCACTCCAAGGGAGATTTGTTCATTCTTCTGGTGCAGACTGAAGACAGGCTGTCCTCTGAGGATGCACGACCGGGAAACAGCTGCAGTTGCTAGCAGGAGCTGAAGTTACAATGTTGCAGAAGTCGTCTTTGCTTCGTTGTTGCAGTTTGTGGAGTTCCTGGAGGGTCCAGATGCAGTTTCTTTGGTGAGAGGGTGAAGTAAAGGATGCAGAGGATTCCTGCTGGAGTCTTGCAATCTGAATTTAAAGATCCTCCCAAAGGAGAGACCCTAAATAGCCCTGAAAGGGGGATTGGTCAGCTAAACAGGTAAGCACCTATCAGGGAACGGCTCTGACACCACCTGCTGGCACTGGCCACTCAGATGCTCCCAGAGTTTGCTGCCAACTTGGAATCCAAGATGGCAAAACCCAGGGACCCTCTGGAGGACCTCTGAGTACCACACATGGGGTGGTGATGGACAGGGGTGTGGTCACTCCCCTTTCCTTTGTCCAGTTTTGTGCCAGAGCAGGGACTGGGAGTACCTGAACTGGTGTAGACTGGATTATGTAAGGAGGGTACCAAATGTGCCCTTCAAAGCATTTCCAGTGGCCTGGGAAAGGAAGTTACCCCTTCCAAACCTATTTCCAAAGGGAGAGGGTGTAACACCCCTCCCCCAAAGGAAATCCTTTGTTCTACATTCCTGGGCTTGAGATTCTCAAGCAACAGGAAGGCAGAAACCTGTCTGAGAGGTGGCAGCAGCTGGGGCTGCCTAGAAAACCTCAGAAGGCTGGAATGGAAATACTGGGGGTCCTCTAAGGAGCCCCCAGAGTGCATAAATTCACACAACCAATGCTTGCAAAAGCCTTGGGATATGATTCCAACATGTTTGATACCAAACATACCTATGTTCGGAGTTACCATTATGTAGCTGGGAATAGGGAGTGACCTATTTCCAGTGCACGTGTAAAATGGCATCCCTGCACTCCTGAAGTCTGGGAAAATGGTCCTGGAGGTCGTGGGGGCACCTCTGCTAGTTCAGGGGTGCCCTCACACACAGGTACTCAGCACCCTGCCCTCCGGGCTGGAGGTCCTGCTATAGGGGTGACTTATAAGTGACCTGGTGCAGTGTAACTGGCAGTGAAAGGGTGCATGCACCTTTTCACGCAGGCTCCAATGACAGTCCTGAGAAGCCTTTGCATGGGTACCCTATGGGTGGCAAAAGAAATGCTGCAGCTCATAGGGATCTCCTGGAACCCCAATGCTCTGGGTACCCAAGTACCATATAATAGGGACTTATAAGGGGGCACCAGTATGCCAATCTTGGGTGAAATACCGATTTACCAGTATGCAACAACCATAATTTAAGGGAGAGAGCATAACTGTTGGGGTCCTGATTAGCAGGATCCCAGTAGACACACTCAAACACACTGGCAAACAGGCCAAATGTGGGGGTAACCAAGCTAGAAAGAGGCTACTTTCCTACAAGGTAAGCATCCACAATAATGATTTACAAGCTTGTATACACCCACTTTTACATGAATGACTCAAATAGTGAATCAAGAAGTCATTAGCTCATAGTACCTATGCTTATGCCAACTTATGTGCAATATCACAAATTCAAGTCAAGGTACTTTGGCCGACGATATTTCGATCCCCTAGACAAGTATCAGGATCATCCTAAGCCTTCGTTAAGCTTGAGTTAACAGGGTTACAGAGTGCTTGTAACCAAAACGGCCAAGATAATTCTGACTCACGTCTCATATGAGTGACAAGGCAATCAATGGAGATCTGAATCTCTAATCAAGCGCAAATTCCATAAAGTAGTAGTAGAGTGGAGTAGTGTCACAGTGTAATAGAGTGTCAAAGAGTGGAGTGGCAGAGTGTCGTAGTGGAAAGGCATAAATATGAGTGAACTGGAGTAGAGTGAAGTAAAGTAATGTGAACTTGCATAGAGAAAGTTGGGTAGAGTGCTGTTGAGCATAGTACACTGTTGTATAGTGGAGTGGCATAGAGGGTTGTGCAGTGGCGTTGAGTAGAGTATCGTAGATTGAAGTGGCATAGAGTGGTGTGGAGTCGCATAGAGTGGAGTAAAGTGGAATGAAGTGGCGTATAGGGAGTTGTGTAGGGAGTTACAGAGTGGAGAAAGTGTTAGAGTTTAATGGAATAGAGTGTCAGAGTCTAGTATCATGTAGTGTAATGTCAGAGTGAAGTGTCATAGAGTGGAGTTTGGTGGTCTAGAGTGAAGTGGCATAGAGTACAGTGGTGCAAAGTAGATTGGTGTACAGTGTGGTGGTATAGAGTGCGTTGGTTTTGAGTAAAGTGGTGTAGAGTGCATTGACGAAGACTGCACTGGTTTAGCGTACAGTGCAGTAGCGTAGAGTGGTGAAGAGTAGAGGGGAGCAGAGTGGAGTGGCACAGCATAGATTGCAGTGGTTCAGAGTGATGTCATAGAGTGATGCGGTGCATGGTAGAGTGGAGTGGTGCAAGGTAGAGTAGACTGGTGTAGAGTGCAGTGATGCAGAGTAGAGTGGCATAGAGTGTAGTGGCATGTAGTTGAGTGGTGCAGAGTAGAGTACCGTGGTGCAGAGTAGAGAGGAGTATAGTTCAGTGGCAGAGTGCAGTGTTGCAGAGCAGAGTGTCATAAAGGGCAGTGGTGTAGAGTAGAGTGGCATAGAATGCATTGGTGTAGAGTGCAGTGATGTAGAGTAATGCAGAGTAGAGAAGAGCGGCTTAGAGTACAGTGGTGCAGAGTAGAATAGAGTTGCATAGAGTGCCGTGGCATAGAGTAGATTGCTGCAGAGTACAGTATAGTGGTGAAGAGTAGATTGTTGCAGAGTGGAGCATAGTGATGTAGAGTGCAGTAGCATAGAGCAGTGCAGAGCAGATTGGAGTGGAGCAGGGTACATTGGAGTGGTGCAGGGTAGATTAGACTGGCATAGCAAAGAGTGGAATTGCGTAGATTGCAGTGGCATAGAGGAGATGATTTCAAAGTAGAGTGGAGTGGTGTAGAGTAGAGTAGATTAGAGTGCTGTGGTGCAGAAAAGAGTGCATTGGGACAGAGTACAGTGGCATTGAATGCAGTGGTGCAGAGTAGAGTGGCGTGGAGTTCAGTGGCAGAGTGTAATGTTGCAGATTAGAGGGTCGCAGAGTACAGTGGTGTATTGTATAGTGGCATAGAGTGCAGTCGCCTAGAGAGCTGTGGCGCAGAGTACAGTGGAATTGAAAGCAGTGGAATAGAGTGCTGTGGTGCAGAGTAGATTGGCATAGTGTGCAGTGGCATAGAGTGCTTTGGTGTTGAGTAAAGTGGTGAAGAGTGCACTGGCAGAGTGCAGGGGTGTAGTGTACAATGGTTAGAGTAGAATAGCATAGATTGCAGTGGCATAGTGTAGAGTGATGTGGAGTGGAGTGGTACAGCATAGATTGCAGTGGCGTAGAGCAGTACAGAGTGGAAAAAAGTGGTGTAGGGTGCAGTGGCACAGGGTAGATTGTTTCAGAGTAGAGTGAAGAAAAGATAAAGAAAAGATAATATACTTCAATATGCTTAAGTATGTAACGATAACAACAACATAAATAAGAACGCTAGGCATAACGGCCCAAAATGAAATATGGCTTCTCTCCGTTAGCCACGCTATAATCAAGGCCTTCATTACCTAGATAAAAAAGCATTAAGCATAAATCTTAGAAAAATATACGCTTCTAATACCTAAATTGTTGTGGGGAAGTGTAAAATCTGGGCCCAATTTCGACTTCACTGTTTCAATAACTGGTGTGATCTTAGGCAAATACAAATACTGTGTTTCACAGTCTCCTTTCTAGCCTGCAGGCACCAGGCTGAGTGGGACTCTGTTTCCTCTTTAAATCTTCCTCATTGTTCTGCAGCTCCTCTTGAAGGCCTCCTGCAGTGTTCCTCTTCAAGGCGGCAGCAGGTGATGCAGACAGTAATCATCCAAAACTCTTCTCCTCCTCCTGCCCTTTGTTCTTATGAGCACCCTTAATGCCCACAGCTGTGAACAGGACAAACAAAACGGCAGAGGGCCTCCTGACTCACCTTCATTCTGTTACCATAAGATTGGAGGATGGTCCCTACAGGGCTATTAAAAGTAGCGCTTTTCTAATGGCCCTCTGAATAATAGATGTAAAAGGGGAAATTATTTTGTATCCTTGTCCCCCCCACCTTCGTCCCCCGTGTCCCGCACCCTCCAAAATCTGGGGGTGATACGTCCACTGCGTCCCCCACACTTCCTACGCCCATGGGCTGGGGGAGTGGCAAATACCAGTTCCCGGCGAGAAGCGAACTGACAAGACCATAGGGCAGAATTACTAATGTTTTATGCAACACAGCAAGGAAACTTGCCACGTTGCATGAAAGGAAGGGAGCAGAAAGGCACAATATCTACTAAATCATGACGCACTTATGCCCTCTTCTTGTGCTAGCACACTGTTCGCTGCCTAGCACCAATGGTGTCTTTGAGCCACGCGGCAAGAGTGCCTGCGTTACGTGCAGGATTGCTCTGTGTAGGAAGGGATACCGTCCTGTACAACAAAACGATCCTTAGAGGCATATTCCTCTTTCTGTGTGTGATGCGGAATACATCACACATGGAAAGAGGAAGTAAGAAGGGGAACTGAAGATATTTCTCATAGTTACGCACCATTTTGGCGCAAACCCAAGTTTACAAGTCTTTGTAAATCTGGGTTTGTGCCAAAATACATGGCTGGGTGCATGGGAATGCCCATGCTCCACCCATGTAATGTCTACTTAATACAAGATAACAAAGGGCAGCGCTGTGCACTGCATTGTATTACTTTGTATTTACTGAACCACACAAAGCCACGCAAATCGACTTTGCTTGGCTTAAAAAATACCAAAACATATTTTGCGGTGGTGCTGCACCACAAAACTGATACAACCCCAGCGCAAACTCACAGTAAATCTGGGCCCTAATGTGTATGTGTTTGTGGTCTCAGTATGTGTTTGTGCTCTCAGCCATTCTCACTCCAGACTGGACTGCCATCCTGTTGTTACTCCATTTACACCATCGACCTTTGGTAACTCCATCTGTTATGAATTTATTGTTAACAGAGTCCTCAGTGATAGTCGCAAGACAACATCGTTTTCAACAATAAATCAAATAAAATGCATAAATATAAGCTTTATTACTAGCATGGTTGGGCAGAAAAGAAACCAGTTAAAGCTCCCTCGGGGCAACAATTAGCTGGAGAGTGGGTGCAGATATTTTTTGATAAAGCTAGGCATTTGGGGCTTGATTCTCAAAGGTAAACTGACAATTTTGTGTCCGTTTACGATTACTTGCTCTTCACAAATGCATTTTACCAATAGTATACAAATAAAATGACAGAACTGTCCTGTCTTTGTATGTGCAGAGACTCTGCATTCATAAAGATACTACTAATAAAATACCTTTGCGGACAGAAAACAGTTGTAAATTTACACAACAGTATAAGTGTACTTTTGTGAATCAGGCCCTCAGTGTAGTGAGAAAGGAGAATAATCACACATGTGCATTGGTATCGGGCAGGTTCAGTTACAGTGCGTTTTCTATACATTTCTGGAATCGTCATTTTTTTTTAGCTCTGACTATAGATAGCTTTAGCTGTTTGCTGGCCCCCATATTATCGAACAACCCACAAACAAAAATAATAGAAAGAGGCTATGGGTCAGACATCTTCATCCATTAGGTTATGGAAATGTGTTTACCGTACAATTCATGAACAATACACTTTTTTAGGTCTGACTATAGATAGCTTTAGCTGTTTGCTAGACCTCATGTGGCCAAACAAAGCAGAAAAAAACAAACAGAAAGAGAATATAGGTCAGACATCTCCTGTCTTTAGCTTATGTGTTCACATTTAATTTATCTTGTTTGCTCATGAAACATGCCGTATATACAGTAAAATAACAAGAAAAGGCAAAGCCAATAGGTCTGGTTTATAACTGCAAATGTAGGCAAAGCATATTGGCTTTGATAAAGCTTGTTATTATAGGTTCTTCAAATCTACGTCTGTTCTTTGTAAGGTCTGTTAAACTGCACAGTTGGCGTTATTCTCTTGTGAAAGTGATTGAAGAGGTTTCATACTCACGTTCAATAGGTAATGAAAGGGAAGAAACTTTATGCTGATTAAAAAGGGAAATCAAGCGATCCTCTTGTGAAATAGGGCACAATGTTTCGTGCACGCTTCATCAATGGCTCTGTAACTTATTCATCGAAACATAAAAACAATATTATCTGCCACACACTGGTGAAAATAATGAATGTATTCTAAGGGATGACTCGCGTGTGATAGTTGTATGCTGCCTAAACATGCAAGAGTTTCCAAGTTTCACATCTTGAGGAGGAAGGCGAGCCAACTAGCATGTGTAGGGGTCTTTGCAGGTGAGTTTGTTGTGTGTAAAATTCTTTTACATTGCAACATTTGTGACATTTATTATACATTTTTAAGAAACAACTCCTTCACTTTTGCTTCTATATAACTTGCTCTCCATAATACGACCCATGGTCAAGTAGCAGCAAGTCACCACGACCTTCTACAACAAAAGTCCTTGCTTCCTTTGAATACTGAGTTTCGTATGTTACTGCAATGACATTTCTTACTTGAGGTGTTCTGGGTTTTCACCACTGCTATAAGTTCCTATATCCTGCAGCTTCTTCCTCTTGTGTGACCCATTCCAGTAACAGCCATTCTGAGGTGTTCGTAGCCTTCTTACTGAAATAGAAATTGACCATTGTATATTATTTTCCTTAATGGAACACCCCGTCCATCTGTTGCACCACATGCATTCCTTAATTGTTTAGTCTTAAGAACTTTTTTTTCTAAATCGAAACAAGCATCAAAAAGTCTTGAAAAGACAGGCACAGGCGACATTTCATTGACTAATGTCTCTTAAATGCCAGCACTAACATGTCTTCTCTAATATTTTATAAAGCTTCCACTCATTTTGAGTTGCTGACAACCAGCGTTGGAGAGATCCAATACACTGAGATCAATGTGACTCCTCCAGACGTAATTGAGCAGGTGAGTTTTGGGTAATGTGACCACTTTCAACCGGCTCTCTCGGTGGATCGAGACTTGAAAAGCCTCTTTAGTGTACATTTCATACTTTTGTGGTCACAGGCAATATGTCTTGTGTTCTGAAGGGGCAAGTTTTAACACAAAGGTGAATAGTTAAGTTTTAAGGGAGGTCAGGAAGTGCTCGGTCTTCGCAGTAAGGTAACACATTCACAGTGGGCTTATGCCTAAAAAATAAATCAACATGTGGTGAATTCCCTATTTTAGGGAGATGATTTTTAGAGGTGCTAGTACCGTGGTGATGAACTATACTGGAGCTGGCACATACTACAGATGTGATAGTTACGTCTTAAGAGCTCTTTTTTTCTTACTTTAACGGATTGTAAGTATTATTTTATTTCTTTAAATGACAAACTCATGGATAAAAACACGGTTGTCTGGGCTCAGGTATAATGCTCAGCTAACGCTTTTCGCAGCAGAACGGTTGTTATTCAGCTGTATCAAGACCACAATCACTGTTATTTACAAGGATACAAACATATGTATTGACACAGACAATTAGCAAGTTATATAATATGAAAAACTATATTTTAGTATTACAAAAACATGTGAAAGAATATGTACTATTTGAGAAAATTGTCGACATTCATTCAGCTTTTATAATATGACTGTTAATATACTCATGAGCTAATTTCGAGTTTCAAAAATACCTTTTCTCGAATTCTGCTAAGTGTATGACATTTTTTTCCGGGTATTAAAAATATGCCTCGTTGAATGCTGTGAAGGTGGCCCAATGATGCCGTGTTCGAGTGGTGTTTTTACGATTTTGTAGTGTAGTCCTACTAGACTGTTCTAATAGTCATAATGTAAGTTGAGTCAAAATTTAGGCTGAGAAACAAGTGGTGAAAGGTGAACGTAGGTTTAACTTTTAAAATAGTGAGTAATTATTTTAAAAGACAAGTGGCATTATCCACTATTAATTAGTAAGTCTCGTCTTACATGTTCTATATCACTATTAAGTATTGGCAGGTGTCATACTGATATTTTAAAAGAACCACTTATCGTGTATTTTTTTAAACTCCAAAGAACACCAAAGATGCACTGTCAGTCCATTTTCACGAGTGATTGCAGAGTCCCATAATGTCCAATGAAAATCAATGAGGCAAAGGTAGCTCATGTTCGGGCTAAATTTGTTAAGCAATGTTTCTGTTTAAATTGCATACATAGGGCCGGGTGATGAATGTGGCGGTCTTACGACCGCCACACTTGCGTTGGTGGTCCAACGGCCACATAACAACCCTGGTGGTCGAACTTCCAGGGAACCGCCAGCTCCTCCAGGATCTTGGATCCCGGCGGAGTGGCAGTGGTGGAGATCCTAATTCACCAGGGCAGTGCTGCAAGCAGTGCTGCCCTGGGGATTATGACCTTGTTCTCTGCAAGACTTTTCATGGTGATCGATTATGAGCCAGAGACAATGCTGTAGCCTGTTTCCAGCTACGCCAGTGGTGGAAACTTAGATTTCCACCCACCAACCTAGCGGGAAACCCTTAAGGACTCTGGCAGGGAGATTGCCAGGAAGGCGGCGGCCACCCTGTCGGAAGTTTGACAGACAGCGTTTTCCGTCTGCCAAACTCAAAATGACCCCAATTGTTAGACAATATGTACATATTTTCCTTGAAGTAGTGAGAGTGCATGCAAATCCCTTTACCTGTAAACCTGACTATCTCAGGATGTAGGCCTGGCTTCCATAAAGTGTATCATTCCAAAACCAAAATAACTACTGCTGAATAACGTTGCCATATGTGATGTCCTGCGGATGAGGTGGTAGTTGGTTATCCCACAACAACTTGTACATTTTAACTGCCTTTAAGGTCTAGAGCTCGCTCCCCACGTGCGCAGTTTCACCAAGTTGTGCCTGTGTCCTCCACCCCGCCCACGCTGCTGTCGCGTGTTCGAGGCCCTCCTCCACCCACAGGCTCCCGCCTGCGCCTCATCCCTGGTGTCTAGTGGGCTGCTGGTAAGCGTGCCTAGACTTGTGCATATTTCTGTGCTTTTGTTTTATTGTGCCTTATTTCCACTGTTTTGACTTACTCTGTGCCTTTTTTGCCCCTTGTGCGCTCCGTTGCCGGCTCTCCCTGATGCAGTTTCTGCCTCTCTGTCTTTCCCGCAGCTGCGTCCCTGCGGCCTCACCCCCCTCGCGCCCCCATTCACTCTGCCCTCCCGCCTCCCAGCTGTTCCTCCCTCCCACCTCCCCTTCTTAATGGCGGCCGCTGCGCGGGCGCACCAGAGGCAAGCCCGTCTGCGCCCGTCCAAGCCTGGACCGCACCCAGCGCCAGTCCCCCTGGCCCACGGGGCCCCCACACCACCAATCACCGCTACACAGCCAGTGACCTCCACGCCCTCAATCCAGGACGCTCCTCCAGCTGCTTCCAGTCCATTCCGATGCACACCAAGGGACCCCTCTCTCCTGCAGAGCCTGCAACTTCACCTGCACCCTAACCACCAAGCTCCAATACAGACCCGCAGACAACCACCTCAGCTGTATTCTGCTCCACACCCGCTCCATCCACAAGCACGCATTGAACTCTGGGACTTACTGTCCTCATCATCACCTGATGTCGCATTTCTTACCGAAATCTGGATGAATTTGGCCTCGGAACCAGACATAGCCATACCTGAAGACTACAAGATCACTAGAAGAGACCGCACCAAGAAACCAGGAGGAGGAATCGCCATAGTCCACAAAAGCACCATCAGAGTCTCCACCAGCTCCCACGACACCCTCAACTCAGACGAGCACCTCCATTTCTAAATCCACGTCAACACCACCCTCAGAGGAACACTGGTCTACAGACCCCCGGGCCCCCGACCTCACTTCTGCGATGCCATCGCCGTCATCATCAGTGCCCAAGCCCTCGCCTCAACTGACTACATCCTCCTCGGCGACCTGAACTTCCACCTACAAAACAACAACAATATCAACACCACCAACCTACTCGACAAATCCGGCCTTAAGCGACTCGTCATGTCCCCCACCCACACCGCAGGACACACACTCAACCCCATCTTCTCAGCCAGCAACCACGTCTTCTTCAGCCACACCACCGAACTCCACTGGACCGACCATCGCTGCATCCATTTCTCCTTCCAGAAGCCGGTCACTCACCACCTCAACACTCAACCAGCCTGCTGCTACTGGAACAGAATCTCAACAGAACAGCTGATCTCCACCTTTGCCCAGTCACCCCCTCCTAGGACCCGGGACCCTAACTCAGCCGCCACCAACCTGCATCAATGGATAGACAACTGCGCCAACACCCTCACGCCACTCAAACAACCCTCGGACATCCTCCACAGATCCAAGGCCAGCTGGTTCACCCAGACCTACAGGCCTCCAAACGGGAATGCCGAAGAATGGAGAAGACCGAGCACCTTGTACCTACCGAATCCAACCACATCGCCCTCAAGACTACCATCCGCAAACATCACCAGCTGATCCGCACCACCAAAAGAACCTACTACAAAAGCCACAGACACCAACGCCCACAACAACAGAGAGCTCTTCGGCATCATCAAAGAACTCTCCAACCCCAGAACCTGCTCCTACGAACCCCCGCCATCACAGGAGCTCTGCAACTCCCTCGCCACTTATTTCCATCGAAAGATCGAAGACATCCACAACAGCTTCAAACCCCAGACCCACCAGCCAACCACAGACAGCCACAAACCCAATGCACCAAGCAACACCATCCTTCTATGTGCCTGGACCCATGTCAACAATGAAGACACCATCAACACCATGGCCTCCATCCACTCCGGCTCCCCCTCGGACCTCTGCCACACCAGTTCTTCAACAAAGCCAGCAACATCATTGCCCCCACCTCCGCGCCATCATCAACAGCTCCTTCGAGACAGCCACCTTCCTGAAGAGCTGGAAACACGCCAATGTCAACGCCTTGAAGAAACCCAAGGCGGACCCAGATGACCCCAAGAACTACCGGCCCATCTCCCTCCTCCCCTTCCAAGCGTAGGTCATTGAGAAAATCGTGAACAGCCAACTATCCCGCTTCCTGGAAGACAGCAAAGCGCTCGATACCTCCCAATCCAGATTTCTCAAAAACCACAGCACTGATACCGCACTCATTGTTGCTACAGATCACATCAGGACCATGCTCAACAAAGGCGAAACCACAGCGCTCATCCTCCTGGAGCTCTACGCAGCCTTCGACACCGTTTGTCACCACACCCTTCGAACGCGCCTCCACAACGCCAGCATCCGCGGCAAGGCCCTCGACTGGATCTCTCCATTCCTCTCAGGCAGAACCCAGAGAGTCTGCATTCCGCCTTAACTGTCCAAATCCTCCAAGACCATCTGTGGCATCCCCCAGGGATCCTCCCTCAGCCCAACACTTTTCAATGTTTACATGGCTCCTATCATCAACATCGCACGATCCCACCACATCAATACAGTATCCTACGCAGACAACACCCAGCTGATCATCTCCCTCACGAAAGACCCTACAACCGCAAGAAACAACCTCCACAATGGACTTCACGCCATCGCCAACTGGATGGAATCAAGCCGCCTCAAGTTAATCACAGACAAAACAGAGATCCTCATCTTCGACGGCAACCCCTCCGCTTGGAAGGACTCCTGGTGGCCTACCTCCCTAGGAGCCTCACCCACCACCCAAGTACGAAACCTGGGAATCATCTTGGACTCAGCATGACTCAGCAGGTCAACGCTGTCTCCTCTTCCTGCTACAACACCCTTTGCATGCTCCACAAGATTTTCAAGTGGATTCCCATCGAAACCAGAAAGACAGTCACCCACGCCCTGGTCATCAGCCGACTGGACCACGGCAACGCACTCTATGCAGGAATCACGTCCAAACTACAAACGAAAATGCAACGTATCCAAAACGCCTCTGCCTGACTCATCTTCGATGTCCCACGCCACGACCACATCTCTGCCCACCTCAGTGACCTACACTGGCTACCCGTATCAAAGAGGATTACCTTCAAACTACTCACCCACGCACACAAAGCTCTCCACAACACAGGTCCGGCTTACCTCAACAACAGACTCACCTTCCACACGCCCATCGGCCAGCTCCGCTCTGCCAGCCTCCCCCTCACCTCCGTCCCCCGCATTCGCCGCACCACCGCCGGAAGATCCTTCTTTCACCTCACCGCCAAGACCTGGAACTCCCTACCACTCCACCTACGCCAGACCCAGGACCTCCTGACTTTCAGGAAACGCCTCAAGACATGGCTATTCGAACAGTAGCTCCCCCCCCAGCGCCTTGAGACCCTGACGGGTGAGTAGCGCGCTTTATAAATTACGTGATTGATTGATTGATTGATAGTATTATTCTTATCATTTTTCTGTTTCACTTTTAACCCTGAGAAGTTACTGATCTTGGCATTTAACCATAGTGTTCTATAATGCAAGTATTTTTCAAACAAAAGAGACAAACAAATGCCAGTATTCCTGTTATACCGTATTTTAGGAGCTTTAACCATGCTGACACTATAAATGCTTTAATGACAACTTTACAATTCGTGGTGACACTAGGGTGACCACCTGGCATTGAGGCAAATTCTCGACAGGACTGTAAAAAATTCAGGACAAAGGGACAAAATTCAGGACAAAAATTCAGGACAAAGGGTCAAAATCAGGACAAAAATTCAAGAACAAACGTCCGTTTTACAGACACACCCAAGAGAGGCCATACCCCATTACATTATCAGTGCATTTATTTACTGTGGTCTTTTTGTGATTGCCTCCTGGTATGCTTCATACAGGAGTCACATTACATCCTTGTTCAGTAATAAATTAATGCCCTCCTGCACTGCCTGTAGGCCAACACCCCTACCGAAATCTATCCAATCTTTCTTGAAGAGAAAGTAAAAGCAACCTTTTGATTATGTTTCTGAATATTTTAAAACTCCTGGCAAACAGTTTGGGAAATATTAAGGTAATTAACCTTATGCTAGTTTAAACAAATTGAACAAAAACATCTGGCTCACCCCAACCGCCCATGGACTTTCAACCTAAAAATAAATTTAATGAGACGGGGCAGGTGGTGTGGGTGACTGTCTCACACCAAATGTCAGGATGTGAGGTACAACTTGTCTGTAGTCCTACATCACTAGAGTGTATGTCTAGGACTCTACATTTATCTCTGAACTGGAAGCCCGGACTACCAATCAAAGATAATAAAAGAGAAGGATGAAATCAAGATCATATGGGAGATCCACGGCAAATGATTCAAAAGGTTGTTGCTCAGAACTGAATAAATAAGGAAGAGAAGAACAAGGTGGGACAATTCCTAAAATCAGACAAGATGGGTCCACCAAGACTATCAGAAGGTATTGCATACCTGGGGAGTTGTCTCTCCACACAGGAGAGAAACAGAAGAGGGCCTGTCAAGTGGTTGAACAAGCAACACCCATCCACCTTGGTAAACTCTTTTGGTGCAATGGTCCGCTGTTCGTGTTTGTGAAGGGTGAGCAGGGGCAAGACCCCTTGCAAGATTGTGCAAGGCAATTGCCCGCTTTGTCCATGTCTTTAAATGGTTTTGAAATTGAGCAAAAGCCAAACTAGTGATCTGGGTTATCCCTAAGTGTCAAGTACACATAGAATCTTCGAAATATTTAGGATTTAAATTGCAGAAACAAAATGTAAAAAAATTAAAATGTAATTAGTGTTTCTTTTACCAATGGCACTGTTTTTTTCTTTATATACAATTAGATCTCAGATGGAACTGGGAACCAGTTACCTTTTTGATACCTAGTGATTAATATCTCCCGTTATCTCACTGATTTGCAGTATGGAAATCTCGGCAGAGCGTCATGGTCCCTCCCAGCCCAGTTTGCTTTTTGGTCTTCTCTCCTGCTTTCTGTAGTGGGTCACGTTGCACTAGTGAAGATGGTGTTTTACCCCAATTATAGTATTATTTTGCAAACCTTCCCCTGCCTGTCCTTCATTCCTTCTTCCGACATGCCACACAGCTGATTTGGTTGCTGCGGTGCCATCGGTTAGCTCTTTCCACTCTAAAGCTATCCGTGAATGTGGGTGGAATAGGTCTTCTGGACTTGGAGTGCTATTATTCAGCTGCACAGGTCCAATGGGTGGTTTGCTGGCTTTCTGCCCACCTCCCTGCATGAGATGGGGTTTACCAGTAAAGACTTTTAAGGAAGGCTTACTGCACTGCTCATTTCCTACTGACCATTCTACGGATCACCATCCGGGGTTATCATACACAGCTTTCTCTTGCCTTGCTAGAACCTGTAAACTCACTGACATGAAGAAACCCTGTGCTCCTGCACTACCTTTGCTAAGCCTTACCACTCGCACAGGACGGCTGTGCTCGGAGCAACTCCATCAGTGGAATGCTGCAGGTGTCTTAAAATTGGGGGATTTGTTTCTGGACGGTGATCTACTAAATTTCCAAACCCTTGTTGAAGACTACCATCTTCACCCCGGTCAACTCCTTACTGACAGCCACCTTAAATAATCATTAAATGCCCTATTTCATGTCTGCCACCTAGCACGTACCCTACAAGAAGTGTGCCAGAAGCTCTACACCATAGGAACGGGTGGCAAACTGATAGAATGGGTGTACAGACCTTTCCTGCAACATGGAAGCCACTCCAGGTCTTCTCGTCATACTACCTGGGTGATTGATGTGGCCAAACCTCTGCAAGATACGGACTGGACTACAATACTGGGCTCTCCCCACAAAGTATCCCACGACTGTCACTTTAAGTACATTCATTGTGCTTCCTTGGGAATGCATTCCGCCCATTGCTTGCCATTGGCCTTGTGGTTTGTAACTCACATGTTGTTGCTTTCAGTTTGCTGGCTTTACATAGCTTGAGTCCATCCCTTCCCTGGCCCAAACCTTATTTACAGCATTCTTCTGAGTGCTCTCTTTCTGTAAACAGGCCTGCAAATCTTGTTTATCTCCCCACGTTTGCTGTGCATTCAAATAACAAAGTCAAATGCCAGGCTCTGTCTTCGGTGGGAACTTAGTGTTTACTTTTCTTTCTCTGACTTCAAAGAGAGGTTTTATGCGACAATCTTGTTGGATAGTGGGGTGAGGAAGCAGTTTTTCTATCACATGAGAACATTTAAATACATTTAAGAATATATCAGAATTAGGAGTACAAATGAAGCACATTTTTGTTAATTCTGAACTGTTCTGGAAACAAGTACCTTTATATGATTAAAACAAATCATTGCATTAGGTGATGCAATTTCCACACATCACTGTCTGTGCACAGTATAGTTTGATTTGAAAAACTGTATGTCTGTGCAAATGTAATGGTAATTTCAATCAAAAATGTGTTGTCTGAAATGGCACTGTGTTACCACACCATGCATACTCCACTCTGCTCTGCACCACTCCACACCACTGCACCCTACTCTGTATCAATCCACTTTACACCACTCCATGCCACTGCACTGCACTCTGCTCCATTCTGAACCACTCCACATTATGCCACTGCACTCTATGCTACTTCACACTATGCCTCTCTATTCTAATCTGTACCCCTCTACTCAATGCCAATGAACTTTATGCCTCTCTACACCACTGTGCTCTGCGCCTCTGTACGCTATTCCACTCCAGTCTAGGCAACACCAATCTAGACTGCACAACTCCACTCTATGCCACTCTGCAACACTGCACTGTGCGCCCCTGCACTGTACGCCACTGCACTCTAAGCTAATAGACTCGATCCTAGTGCAATTTACTCTGTAACACTCAACACCTGCCCCTGCACACCACATCAATACATTGTACATCACTCTAATCTACTCTTCACCTCTGCATTCTATGCCACGGCACTCTACAACACTTTACTCTATGCCATCACACTCTATGCCACTCTATGCAACTCCAACCTACCCTGCACCTCTCCACTCTAAGTCACTTCACTTTACTGTGAAACATACTACTTTATGCCACTGCACTCTGTCCCACTGCATTCTATGCCACTGCACTCTACACCACCCTGACCACTGCACTCTAGTTCAATGCACTCTACATCACTGCACGCTGGCACTCTACTCTGTAATCAAAACAATATGAAGGGGATGAGAGGAATTCCCTGTCCAACCTCCCTAAACCACTAAGTCATCACACAAAAAGGACAAGAAATATGGTCAAACTCCAACAAAAAATCTATAATATTTGAAAAAATGGCCCTCACCCACAAATTGTGGCATGCTTCATCATAGGGCCCTGCTAGCACACTCCAAATAAGAAATCCCCTTTGGAGTGGAGCAGTAAGGGTGGGGGAACATATAAGCGCACAAGACAAGACCAACAATTATGGTACAGGGATCACAGACAGATAAACTTATACAACAAGACAACCCTCTAAGAATCATCCAACGAGCACAGAAAAGAGCTAGAAATTGTAATAGAGAAGTCCTTTTGGAACAGAATTGTGCCTTCAAGGGGCTGTGCAGTTTGAGACAATGTAAACCAGTTATCTGCTCACTTTTCATCTCATGATTGTTGATTTGACAGTTGTATGCTGCCTCAACAAGCAGAGGAAACTGGGATTCATTTTCAGTTACAATACTTCTGCATTGATTGGGAAAAGGGGATTATTCAGAACCAGGAAACCAAAACTTTACATATTGAATATCATTCAAACAAGGACATAATTATTAATTATTTGCCATAAACATGCCTTGTTTCAGCAGTCATGAAAATTATTTCATGTGTTCATAATAGACTGTTCTTGGAGGTGTCTGAGAAAGGCACAATGAGTTGAGTGGAATCTAACTCAATCATCATCTATTTCGGAAATCGAGGAAGGTGAGCCTGCTTCTGGGACTTGCACATGTAAATATGTAATATACGGAACCGTTCTGCAGGGCTTTTTCTTAACAGAAAAAGGGGTTCCCAGAAGCAGTAGAGCGTAAGCAAATGATAAAGACAAAAGTGAAGAAAGGAGTTTAAAACATAACTTTTTATTACAACCAGCGGACATACATAGGCTCATGCATGTGTCCCTGAAATTATTTTACTCTGGTAGGTAGAAAACACATCGTTAGTGAAGTAATACATGGCGTCACTTTCATTGCCTGGCTGAAAGGCATGATCAAGTCAGATTAATCAGTGGATTGTTGTATTTGCATATTACCTTTTGGACAATAAATAGATATGTACCTTTAAAGTTTAGAATGGTAATTGGGGTTGGAGTTCTAATGTTCTTATGTATTATAACTGTGTGGGGTTCTCTCTGGGACAGTTGTAAGCTGGCTGGAGAGGAAACACCAACTAGTCATCTGGTCTTAATTAAGTATCGGTTACTATTGCAACTTGGAGTCCAGAGTAAAATCATTAAATTGGCGAAGAGCTCCAGTCAACAGGACATACTATGAGGAATGCATAAAAGGAAAAGAGTTGGGGCAGGACCCACCGTATACAGTAGGGCAGAGTATTGGGTGGAATAGTCAAAGATGTGTGAAGGACTTGAAGGGATGTGTTTACTGGGAAGCTGGTGAGAGAAAGGAAATACAGTGAAACTGACTAAAACTTGCCTTATGAAAGTGTGGTTCATGTCAGATGTTGCAGCAGGATGCGTGTTTAAAAAAAAATCACAGCGCAAGCATTGAAAAGAATGCACCATCACACACGCTGCTTTGGAGTGCCAATGCTTAACTTGTGCAACTCGTCAGTTGCAATAGAAGCAGCAGTTATACCTCCACCTTTATTCCTCTCTGAGTCTATGATTCCACCAACAGAATGGAAAGAGTGTGTAGAAATAAGTGAAAATTATATTGAAGCCCTAGATGGGAGAGAATTTAGAGCATCAGGGAAAAAATAATTGTTTTTAAGTACACTAAGTAAAGAAGGACAGCAAATGTTCAAGTAATTACCAGCCCCTGTAGGGAATGATAGGCGACTAATCAGCACGGAATATTTAGAGGCAAAGGAAGAGATTCGCTAAAGAAACAAACATCATTTTGTGCAGACATAAGTTTGATACTCAACCACAGAAGAGTGAAGAAACAGTAGATCAGTTTGTAGCAAGATTATGAGAATTGTCAGTAAAATGTCAGCGTGGAGTTATGAGGGATTAAATGATAAGAGATCAATTAATAGTACAGTACATCATCATCAAACAAACTTTATTCGACTTTCAACAAGTCATAAAAGTATCAAATAAAACACATCTATGTATGTGAACACAATAAATAGATAAGATAATAAAAAATAAATAATAAAAATTAAAATACACATCATTAATTTGTCCATATACAAATGTTTAGATAGTCTTAGTGAAATTTAGACCTATACACCCATGTACTTCCTTACGGTTGGTACTAAGCATAAGAAATTCGACAGAATTCCACACATTTCGATAGAAGATAAAACCTGTAAGCTAAGATACGCATCACGACACGGACGCAAGTAAATCGATCTTAAAAATGGCAATAAAAAACGTTTTCTCTGCTTGGCGTAAAATTTACAAAAGAGGACCACGTGCATCATAGATTGGGCTGCCTTTGCGTCACAGGGGCATACTCTTAAGGCTGTGCTCCAGTCATTCATAGTCGGAAAAGTTACAAGACGGTGGAAAGTATTTATTATCATAGTCTTGTAAGGACAAAACAATGTCAAGGGATTGTCACATTTGCTAGGTAAGGCTGCATGCCTTCCGTGGACAGAAATGGTTGGTTGGACATGACACTGGACTTTCTCGATTCAGCTTCCCATCGTTGATCTTCCAGGTACCTCAATGTCAGGGCCCTCAATTCTTTCCGGGATATTTTTCCCAGTGATTCTGGGTTAGTATAATAGTCTTTACAACCCATATTTCCCAAAAAGAGCATAATATATTTCAACCAGAGAACTCTTGAAGAGTGAGTTAGCCTCATACAATCGGATCAAATGGCCTTGTTTAGTCTAGTGTACTCCGAGGTCCACACTTTGTGCCATAGGAATACTGGCTGTATCTTTATCAGATCAGCTACAAAAGAAACCCCTAGTTCCACGTGGCTAATGTATGACGATGTACCATTTGGTATCATTAACAAGTATCTGAGAAAATCATTCTCCACTGTCTGAATCGGATTACAATTAGTATACCCCCAAATACCTGACCATACATGGCAGCCGGGATGCACTTAGCTTTGTAGATTTTTACCATATTCAGCAGGGTAATCCCCCCTAGCCTTTTAGAAAAGATCTTCAGAGCCGCCGTTGTTTTAATAATCTGGTCTTTTTTAGTTTTCACACAATGTGCCCAGGAACCCTGTTTGTTGAACATTATACCCGGGCGCCACCCTCACGCGTCCCGCGAGGCGGGAGCGCTCTGTTTAATTTAAAGGGCCTTCCCTCAGCCCTGGCCCAGCAGGAAGTGATTAGCGTGTCCCGCGAAGCGGGTGCGCTGCACAGTCTTTTCAGGGGCTCCTCTCTGCCCCGGCTCCTCTTCTCAGCGCGTCCCTAGCACAGTATAAGAATAAGAGGATGCATGAGAGATTGTGGACAGCAAAAAAAACATGCCATTGAAATAGCAACCGTTGTTGAACAGTCAGATCAATGTATGAAAGAGATGAAAAAAAGACAACAATGTAAGTGTATCGTATAACAGTAAGATATAGTAATAGTGCAGCTAAGGGGTATTCAAAAGAGATTAAGAAAGGAGGGTTTGAAAGAAAAAACATTAATAACAATATTGGTACTTTTAAGCAAGGTGAGAGATGCAATTTGGAAGGGTGTGCACTAGATGTGGGAGCAACTTACATAATGTTGACTTCAAAAACTGCTTTGCTATTGGAAAAGAATGTAGACAGTGTGGAAAAAAGGGACACTTTGCCCGCATATGCAAGATGAACAGTAGGTACAGGATAGCGGCAGTGGAAGAGGGTAATGAATATGTTGATGTGGAGGGAAACTGAATTTTATGTATATCTGAAGACGGGGTGGACAATGGAAGGAGGTGTAGACCAAAAGATAAATTTCCTGTTAAGGGGAAGGAGGTTCAATTGATGGTAGATTCAGGATCCCTATACACCTTAATTCTAAAAACAATGTTTGTACAGCATTGGCCAAAAGCACGCCTACTGTTGCACTTTTTCCCTTTTGCAGGGTCATCACCAATCTTTTTGCCTCCTTCCTCCTATTTTTTTCTGGCCGGTTCTTGTTGGCTTTAGGACTATGGTCACTTTACCACTGATAACCAGTGCTAATGTGCATATGCTCTCTGTGTAAATTGTATTGTTGATTGGTTTATCCGTGATTGGCAAATTTGATTTCCTGTTGAGTCTCTGGTAAAGTACACCATAGGTGCCTAGGTTCTGTAAATCAAATGCTACTAGTGGGCCTGCAGCACTGGTTGTGCTACCCACATTAATAGCCCTGTAAACATGGCTCAGACCTGCCACTATAGTGTCTGTGTGTGTAGTTGTAAACTGCCAATTCGACTTGGCAAGTGTACCCACTTCCAGGCCTCAACCTTCCCTTTTTATACATGTAAGGCACCCCTAAGGTAGGCCCTAGGTAGCCCTATGGGCAGGGTGCAATCTATGTCAAAGGTGGGACATGTACCGATGTGTTTTACATGTCCTAACAGTGAAGTACTGCCAAATTCGGTTTTCAGTGTTGCAAGGCTTAACTCTCAAAGGTTAACATGGGGGCTGCCTTTAAATATGATTAAAGCATAGATTCCCTTTGGGAGCAGATAGACATGTGGAGTTTGGGGTCTCCGAACTCACAATTTAAAAATACATCTTTTAGTGAAGTTGTTTTTTAGATTGTGTGTTTGAAAATGCCACTTTTAGAAAGTAGTCATTTTCTTACATAAACAATTCTGTGACTTTGCTTGTTTGTGGATTCCCTGTCTGAGTCAGTTTTTCAGTTGGGCTGTTTGCACCTCTCCTCTAGACAGTGACACAAAGGCAGCTGGGGTGTAGCCTGCATATCCTGATGAGCCATCTGGGCTGAGGGGAGGAGTGGTCACTTACACCTGAAAGGGCTGTGCTTGCCCTCACACAGTGCAGTCTCCAACCACCTGGTGTGTGTCTGGGGCCTGGCCTGAGCAAGGCAGGATCTTTAAAACAACATTGACTTCTCTTTGAAGTAGACCTACCTCAAAGGCAGTGAGGGGTAAAAGAAGAGCACCCAAACCCCTGAAAATTAGATCACTTCTGGAATCAAGAGGAACCTCTGCCAAGGAGAAGAGCTGAAAAGCTGAGGAGAAGTGCTGCCCCTGCCCGTGACTGTGCTTTGTTGGGCTATCCTGCAGTTGCTGCTTCTGCCTGTGAAAGGGGACAAAGACTGGACTTTGTTGTGCATTCCTGCTTGTGAAGAATCTCCAAGGGCTTGAACTGAGCTTGCCTCCTGTTGTTGAAGTCTCAGGGCCATCAAAGACTTCCCATGCCAGCACCTTGACACTCTGCTGAGACTCCTGCCCTGCCAAGTGGAGCCCTATCCAGTTCCTGGGCCCTTGAAAGGTGAAGTTGGGAGACAGGAACTGAAAATCCAAGTACAGACCGCCGGGCGGGGAAATTTTTGACGCACCTTCCATGACGCAGCTGATAAACGACCCGCCACCGCTTTGCAACTGAAATCAACACTCCACCTGCATCGCAGCTAGAAGATCAATGCACGCAGCTGGAGAAACGACGCGCAACACCCGCTAACGGAGGCTGATGACACAAACCCCACGCAGTGCGTTTTTCTGATACCGTGCGACCGGATTTTCAACGCAACATCGCTGGATGTGGAAAATCAACGCAAAGCCTGGCCTGACCCAAGGTGCTCGCCCGGATCGATGCATCTGTCTCTTGCAGGAGAGAAGAAATGACACAGGCCGACCCGACCAAAGGAGGAATGACACACGTTCTCGTTTGCAGGTGAGAAAACGGCGCATCGCTGGCCTTTTTCGACGCATGCTCGCCTGTGCGGCTTTATTTTGATGCTACCCAGGTACTTTTGAACATTAACAGCTTTCTCACTGTTTTCAAGGATTAAGGGGGTCATTATGACACCAGCGGAACATTGGTGGGAATACCACCAACAGGCTAGCGGTGTTCTGCCAGCGTATTATGACCGTGGTGCATTCGCCACGGACATACCGCCGGTCCTGCCAGGATACAGCCAGGCATCAGCCGGGCAGTCATAATCCCTTACTGTGCCCTGGGGATTATGAGTCCCTAACTGCCAGCCTGTCCATGGCGGTAAACACCGCCATGGAAAGGCTGGTGGTAAGGGGGGCTCGGGATGCCTCTGGGGGCCCCTGCACTTGGCATGGGAAGTGCAGGGGCCCTCAGGCACAGCCCCATCGTGCATTTCACATATCACATTTCCATACATACACACACTCACACACATGCATACACGCACTCAAACAACACTAAACACACTCGCATTCACGCACACACTCACACACTCACACATACATACATGCACACACCCCCACACACACAAACACGCCCTCCCGTTGGAAACCCGACCTACCTGAATCCAGGGGGTGTTACGGCAGGGGGCAGGAAGGGGCGTGGTTACCGCCAGCAGTGCCCACCAGCAGAACACCGCCAGGCAGTATTATTTTTCATAATACGGCTGGCGGCGGTCTACTGGCGTGGCGCTGCTGGTGGTAGCAGCACCACCTTACTGCCATCCGCCAGTATGGCCACAGCCGGATTTCCGCCCGTCTTGTGGCAAAAATCCAGCTGTGGTCATATTATGGCGGACAGATGGTAGCCACGGGAATGGTCTTTTAGCCGCCCTCGCCGTGGCTGTAGGCGGCCTTTACCGCCATTGTCATAATGGGGGCCTTATTCTTTTGAAAATTCATAACTTGACTTGTGTATGTTGGATTTTTGTCATTTTGGTCTTGATTTGTTTAGATAAATATTACCTGTTTGTCTAAACCTGTGTTGTGCCGTTTTGTAGTGTTTTCACTGAGTTACTGTGTGTGTTGGTAAAAATACTTAACAAATAGCTTCTGAAGTTAAGCTTGTCTGCTCATGCCAAGCTACCAAGAGGGTGATTCTCCTTTAACCTGACTAGAGCGACGGTCCTTGAGTGGACAGGGGGTAACCTGACTGCCAACCAAAGACCCCATTTCTAACACCTACTATCCAAAGATTCAAAGGGAGAAAATCAATTTTGTAGGGTATATAATAACCAACATTGAATTTCACGATTGATGTGTTAAAGGAAAGGTTTATGTAGCTGAGAGTGGATCGCTAATATTGGGGTGGGAACATCAATATGATCGCCATTTGATGACCAATCTCGGAGCATCAAATCAAATTATGCTGGTTGATGAAGTAACTGTGGAGGAGATTGTGGATGGTGCAAGCAAAGTATTTTCCAATGAAGTTGGCATACTAAAGAACTATGTACATAAGATAATTGCCAAACCAAATGCTAAACCAGTTCAGCATAAGGTGCGTAAAGGACCCATTATCACAAGACAGGAAGTGAGACGGATGCTGGAGAAGATGTTTGAACAAGGAATTATTTAACTAATTGGAACATCAAGTTGGATATCATCAGTTGTGATTACGATCAAATCTGATGGTGGTTTTAAGTTGTGTGTGGATTTACGCACTGTGAATCAAAACATTGTGGTGGATAACTATCCCCTTCTGAACATTAATGAACTAGTGCTATTATTGAGAGAGAAGGTAAGGTTTGTTTTCCAAATTGGATCTTAGAAATGCATACCTTCTGATTAAGCTCCATAGTAATTCCAAACACCTCACTGCATTCATCACAACTGAACGTATATTCCAATTTAACAGGATGCCGTTTGGTCTGTCGTCAGCTGCCAGTGTTTTTCAAAAAATGATGGGACAAATCTTAAAAGGAATTGATGGTGTATTTATTTCCAAGCCAATATATTAGTCTTTGTTGAAACAATTGAAGGCCCTACCATGGTACTTAAGTGAATTTGAGATAACATTGCTAGAGCTGGACTAACACTTGAAAAAGAGATGTATAAATTGTGTGTGAAGAAGGTTGAATACTTGGGTTATACGTTGTCGGTCTCAGGGGTTAAACCAAAAATGGATCTAGTGGAAGCTATAAGGAAGGCGCCTGCCCAACTGCCAGAGACCAGTTGATGTCCTCACTTGGGCTCATTGAATACTATGCAAAATCTGTAAAAATGTTTGCATAAAAAACTGAGCACATTAAAACATTTTTTCAAAAAGGCATATTTGTTCAAATGGACTGAAGATCAACAAACGTCCTTTGATAATAAAGCGTGACATATATTTGGCCAAAGTGTTGACACCATTTGATATGAAACTGCTGTCAGTACTGACAGTTGATGCAAGTAATGTAGGCTTAGGTGCTGTATTGTCCCAAATGCACAAAAACTGAGAAAAAAACAGTAGCTTTCACATCCCCCTCCTTCACTGACTATGAGAGGAATTACTCAGTCACAGAAAGGTAGACAGCTGCTGTATGGGCAGTGGAATATTTCAGATGTATTTGTGGGGATTTTCTATGATCCTACGTACAGATTATAAACCATTGATAAAGATTCTGTCTGTCTGGAGGAGCTAGTAAAGAGTTTGCGAGACTAGCTCAGTTAGCAGCCTGTTTGCAAGATTTTCAATACAGGTTAGAATACATAGTTGGCAGGAGAAATGCCCAAGCTAATGGGTTGTCTAGATTGTCTTTGCCTTGGCAAGAGGTAGACCAAAACAAGTTGAAACTTTTGATAAAGAAGGGGCTATTGCAAGTGTATATGATGCAGAGAGACAAAACCAAGAGGCCATAAGGAAAGAAAAGTGGTTTGAAAGCATGGATAAGGATGAAGTGTTACATCAGGTAATAGATATGAGTGTGAAAGGCAGGAAGTGTGAAAGTGCAGTGTCTTCGGCTGTAAGACCATATGCTAAGATAATAGATTAATTTTCTGTAAGCAATGGCAAACTCATTTCTAGGGGTGACAGATGTGTACCCCGGAGGGCTTAAGATTTTACCTTTTTAAAATGGGGCATGAGGGCCATTTGGAGCAAACGTAACAAAAGGAGAGATTACAAGAAAACTTTAGGTGGCCAGGCATCGAACTGAATGGTGCTTCATGGGTAGAGCAATTGTAAAGAGAAAGATAAAGAGAAAAGATTGAAAATAGGCCATTGATCATGGGTCAAATAAAAGATGCAGGATTACCATGGCATAAGGTGTGCTTGGAATTCATTGGACTAATGAATAGAGTAGTGGTAGAATTGAGATTTGCACTGGTCATGGTAGATGCGTTTTCTAAATGGCTGGTAGTAAAATGTATGCGAGACATCACAATAAGGAATACCATTAAGGTGTTAGAGGAAATATTTAGGTAGGAAGGTTACCCAATGAAACTAATCACAGATAATGGGACTCAATTGATATAAGAAGAGATGACAAAGTACTTTAGTTTTTGTGGTATCACACATGCTAGAACAGCACTCTATACTCCTCAGGGGATGGGATGGGATGGTAAAAAGAACAAGCAGTATGTTAAGAGGGGTGATACAAATGGCTGTGGAAAAGAAAAGTGATGTAAGAAAAATGGTGGGTGATCTTGTTTGGGCATATCGCACCACAGAGAGTGGAGTTACAAATAAGGGTGGTCATTATGAACATGGTGGTAAACACCGCACTGACAACAGGCTGGCGGTCCGGACCGCCAAATAATGAAGCACATGAGAAACAAGTAGCCGTCCATCCACACACCAACATTTTTGTAGTCCCGATGATGACGGAGGAGGCCGGCGGAAAGGCCCTACCTGCCAACCAAATAATGAAACACCACATCGGCATCAGTTCCGGGTGGCGTACCACCGCCAGGCAAAGCGTGGCAGAAACAAACAATATAAAAGGAAACACTCACCGGAGGTACACAGAACACGCCGATGCAGACACGGAGTGAGAGTTGGAAATAATGCCAGTGCTTCTTCTTGCCATATTCCTCCAGGACTGTGACCGAAGACGACGGTAAGTACCACAGCCTAGTTCACATGGGAAGAAAGGGCACAGTTCCACACCCACCAACCCAACCCCGCAAAGCAATCTCTACCCCTTCCACCATCCCAAGCCATACATGCCATAGCAAAATGTACTTACCAGAGACAAGCAAGCAAATGTACACACCTGTCGTCAACAACCCCCCACAGTGAAACGCTGAACAACGTCACTATATTGTGCCAACAGCACTGCTGGTCGCTCAAAATTTATTGGTATAAACGAACGTAATGTCCACATATGGCGATTGGCCAGTCCATCGCAAAGTGCCTGAAGGGCAGGTATAGCCCAAACGTGACTCCCATGTGTGTGAAGGGAACTCCACTGGAAAGGGGCATCAATGGGGCAGCCAGGCACCTCAGGGAACGGTGGCGGGGGTGGGGTCTTATGTATGGAGGGGTCTTTGGCTTAGGTTTGGGAGGTGGACGGGGTTTGGGCTTGCCCTTGGAAGGAGGTGGAGTAGGCCTGGACAGTGGGGTGGCAGAGGGACCTGGGGCAACACAGGGCTTCTTCCTCCCTGGGGAAGGGGTACAGGAATGGGAAGGGCGGACTGGGGAGGACTCAGACGAGGAAGGAGTGGACTGGGCAAGGACACAGGAACATTTATGAACAAGACTGGGTGGGCCAGTGGGTTTAGACAGGTCAACGCAGGATAGGACTAGCTTCTTAGGTGCAGTTGGAGGGCATCTGGAGCCAAGTCTGGGAGTGGAGGTTGAGGGAGCGCTCGTACCAAGTGTAGGGGTGCCGGACGTGGATGCAGGTGCCTGTATAGTATGCTTATGTGTGGTGGATGTGTGTGGTGTGGATGTATGCAAACGTTTGAGTGTTTTGGGAGGAGGGGTGGTGGACACAGTGGGAGAAGACAGGCTACCGGTGTAGATGGATGTTGTCTGGGTGTTTGCAGGTCTGGTGAGTGTGCTGCAAGTGTCAGTAAATGTAGTCGTGGTGAGTATAGGTGTGGTGTCTGGGGTGCATGTCTGGATGTCAGCGTGGTGACTGCATGAATGAGGGCAGCAGTAGTGACTGAGGGTGCAGTACGTGTGGATGTGCATGGTGAGGCGACAGACAGGGTGGCCGGGGAGGTTAAAACACTGGGGGATGTGGATGTTGTTGAGTGTGCTTTGTATGGTGGGTGTGTGCCTGCCTGTGGTGGGAAGAGTGGTGCTTGTGTCTGTGTGCTTATTGTGTGTTGATCTGTGTGCATGGCTGTCTGTATGTATGCTTGGGATGGCTGAAGGTCGTCGGGTGCTGGAAGGGGTAGAGATGGTGGGAGGGGAATGGAAAAACCAGGGACACTGGCTGCCGTCAAAGAGGAGGCAAGAGCATGAAAATATCTCTGTAGGCCAGACATGGCACCATGAATGCTTTCCAGATATGCATTGCATTGCTGCATCTGGGAAGCTAGCCCCTGGATGGCATTCACAATGGTTGTCTGCCCTACAAAGATGGTACTCAGGAGGCCAACAGCCTCCTCCGTGAGGGCAGCAGGGCTGACTAGGGCAGGGGATGAAGTGTGGCTGCTGTGCTGCCTTCAAAAGCCCATCCAAATCCGGAGAGGCCACCGCCAGAATGCGGGCCATTAGGAGGGTCAGGGTCTGACGGGCACCCCTTCCTCGTTGGGAGGCCCAGCCAAGCTGGGCTTGCCCAGTCTTCCTGGCCCAGCGCCTCAGGTACTCCCACCGCTTCCTGCAGTGGGTGCTCTGCTGGTTGTAGACCCCCAGGGTCTGCACTTCCTTGGCGATGGCTTGCTGCAGGCCTTTCTTCTGATGGGCACTGACCTGCATGCGACACACAGAGTAAAGAAACAGATGTCAGTGTGGGTGCCCCGTACACAAATGCCATGCCATTTCATACTGACATGGCCCATGTAGACATGTATATGAACAAATTACAAGTGCCAGACAACCTACGGCTGGGCAGTCACACATCGAACACACAGGAATCTGCCACAATCACACACATCTAAGGATAACAGATGGCAACTCACCTGCTCCTCTGGTTGCCCATACAACTTCACATACAGGGGTAGGACCCCGTCCTCCAGCTTCTCAGCAGTGAAGGCCGAGGCCCGTTACCCTGTGACCCATCTCAGGGACTAGAGTGAGGACACGTCAGCCCACGGAGTGGAGTTCTTCCCTTCTTGCAGTGCAGGAGTCAAGTGTCAAGGGTCTGTCAAAATGGCGGTAGACACAGCGGCGGTGTGCACCGTCACCACCGGCCATGATCATGATTGGCCCAGGTTCCCCATTGACAACCATGTAATCCAATGATCAGGTGCATGGCGGTGAACACTGCCTTCCGCCATGACGACTTACGCCAGAGGAATGAAGTCACTTCCACACTACCATACTTGGATGCTATGAGGCTGCCATTTTGCTTTCACCACGTCCCAATAGCCTTGGCGGGGGCCTCATCCATGGCCCCATTATCTCTCCCATTCGTCAATTACTGAGATGATTCCTTGAGCCACACATGTAGTCACGGTTGGAAGTCTGTATACATTGTGATGCCCTTATGACAGAGAAACCTCAGCACACATTAGCCTGACGGTATACCTCATTCTTACTGTGTTTGTACATTACCTATATGACGCATTCTGACAAGTACAGTGAAATGATGTGATGCAAGTATATGTTGACACTCAAAATGTGTTCTCTCCTCCACTACAGGTACAGACCCACGTGGCCAGGGAGGGACCCATCTGTTTACAGACTCCTGGTAGATCTGGCCACTATGGAGGAACGTCACATCATTATCACATACCGACTCAATAGAGCTACAATCCATGACCTCTATGCATTAATGGATCTTCTTCTGAAGCCGGCCAATCGGAATCAGCATGCCATCCCTACAACTGTGCAAGTGCTATCTGTGCTCCATTTTTTGGCCACTGGTGTAGGAGGCTGGCCTGGCTTATAGTGGATACCTTGTGGTACTTACACCTTGTGCCGGGTCCAGTTATCCCTTATTAGTAGACTAGTAGTGTTCTAGCAGCTTAGGCTGCTAAAGGTAGCTATAGCAGAGCAGCTTAGGCTGAACTAGGAGACATGCAAAGCTCCTACTATACCACTTATATCATATAGCACTATATCAAAAGAAGACACAATACTCAGAGTTACTAAAAATAAAGGTACTTTATTTTAGTGACAATATGCCAAAAGTATCTCAGAGGATATACTCCCTTAGGAGGTAAGTAAAATACCAAAAATATACACACAAACTAAAATCAGGTAAGTAAACAGTTAGAATAGTAGTGCAAACACTGTAGAACACAATATGATGCAATAGGAGACAATAGGCCTAGGGGCAACACAAACCATATACTCCAAAAGTGGAATGCGAACCAGGAATGGACCCCAGCCCTAGTGTAGTGTGTAGAGGGTCGCTGGGACTGTAAGAAAACACTAAGGCTGCCAATGATACTCCACCCCAAGACCCTGAAAAGTAGGAGTAAATTTACCCTACTACTCCAGAAAGACAGTGAAGTTGAGATAGGGGATTCTGCAAGGACAACAACTGACGGCAAAGCACTGAAGATGGATTCCTGGACCTGAGGACCTGCAATGGAAGGGGACCAAGTTCAAGAGTCACGCAAGTGTCCAGGGGGGGCAGGAGCCCACTAAACCCCGGATGAAGGTGCAAAAGGGCTGCCTCCAGGTGGAAGAAGCCAAAGATTCTGCAACAACCAAAGGTGCCAGGAACTTCTCCATTGTTCAGAAGATGTCTTACAGTGTGCTGGAGGATGTAGAGTTATTTCCACGCAGAAAGACCACAAACAAGCCTTGCTAGCTGAAAGAGTCATGGTTGAGGATTTTGGGTGCTGCCAGGACACAGGAAGGACCAGGATGTTGCCCCTTGGAGGAGGAGACAGAGGGGGCGCTCAGCAACAGAGAGAGCCCCCGCAGAAGCAGGCAGCACCCGCAGAAGCACCTAGACAGGTGTTCAAAAAATCTGAGCATGGCGGTCGTCTCAGCACAACAAAAGAGGGTCCCATGAAGTCGGAGTCCAACTCGGCGAGTTAGTAAATGCAGGACGGAGTGCTGGGGAGCTGGGCTGTGCTGTGCATGAAGGAAGTCTTGCAAAAGTGCACATAAGCCCTAGCCGCTGCAGTTCACCCAGTAGAGAGGATTACTGTCTGGCGTGGGGAGGTAAGGACTTACCTCCACCAAATTTGGACAGGAGAACCACTGGACTGTCGGGGTCACTGGGATCCAGCTCCTGTGTTCCAGGGACCACGATCCTCAAGATGAGAGGGGACCCAGAGGACCGGTGATGCAGAAGTTTGGTGACTGCGTTGGCAGGGGGAAGATTCCGTTGACCCAAGGGAGATTTCTTCTTGGCTTCCAGTGCAGGGTGAAGGCAGACAGCCCACAGAGCATGCACCACCAGGAAACAGTCGAGAAAGCCAGCAGGATTAGGCACCACAATGCTGCTGGTAGTCTTCTTGCTACCTTGTTGCGATTTTGCAGGTGTCCTGGAGCAGTCAGCGGTTGATCCTTGGCAGAAGTCGAAGAGGGAAGTGCAGAGGAATTCTGGTGAGCTCTTGCATTCGTTATCTCAAGAGAAACGCCTAAAAGACCCTAAATATCCCTCAGAGGAGGATTGGCTACCTAACCAGGTAAGAGCTTATCGGGATGGGTCTCTGATGTCACCTGCTGGCACTGGCTTTCAGAGGTCTCCATTGTGTTCTCACACCTCTGTATTCAAGATGGCAGAGGTCTGGGACACACTGGAGGATCTCTGGGCACCAGCCCTGGAGTGGTGATGGACAGGGGAGTGGTCATTCCCCTTTTCCTTTGTCCAGTTACGCACCAGAGCAGGGGCTGGGGGATCCCTGAACCGGTGTAGACTGGTTTATGCAAGGAGGGCACCATCTGTGCTCTTTAAAGCATTTCCAGAGGCCAGGAGAGGCTACTCCTCTCAGGCCCTTAACACCTATTTCCAAAGGGAGAGGGTGTAACACCCTCTCTTAGAGGAAATCCTTTGTTCTGACTTCCTGGGACTGGGCTCCCCAGGCCCCAGGGGGGCAGAAACCTGTCTGAATGTTGGCAGCAGCGGTAGCTGCAGAGAAAACCCCAGAGAGCTAGTTTGGCAGTATCCAGGTTCCATGCTGGAGCCCCGGGGATGCATGGGATTGTCCCCCCAATACCAGAATGGTATTGAGGGGACAATCCCATGATCCTAGACATGTTACATGGCCATGTTCGGAGTTACCATTGTGAAGCTACACATAGGTATTGACCTATATATGGAGTTCACGCGTGTAATGGTGTCCCCGCACTCCCAAAGTCCAGGGAAATTGCCCTGAACAATGTGGGGGTGCCTTGGCTAGTGCCAGGGTGCCCTCACACTTAGTAACTTTGCACCTAACCTTCACTAAGTGAGGGTTAGACATGCAGATGACTTATAAGTCACTTAAGTGCAGTGTAAAATGGCTGTGAAATAACTTGGACGTTATTTCACTTAGCCTGCAGTGGCAGTCCTGTGTAAGAATTGTCTGAGCTTCCTGTGGGTGGCAAAAGAAATGCTGCAGCCCATAGGGATCTCCTGGAACCCCAATACCCTGGGTACCTAGGTACCATATACTAGGGAATTATAAGGATGCTCCAGTGTGCCAATCAGAATTGGTAAAATTAGTCACTAGCCTGCAGTGACAAGTTTAAAAGCAGAGAGAGCATAAACACTGAGGTTCTGGTTAGCAGAGTCTCAGTGATACAGTTAGGCACCACACAGGGAACACATATAGGCCACAAACTTATGAGCACTGGGGTCCTGGCTAGCAGGATCCCAGTGACACATATCAAACACACTGGCAACATAGGGTTTCCACTATGAGCACTGGGGCCCTGGCTAGCAAGATCCTAGTGAGACAGTAAAAACACCCTGACATATGCTCACAAACAGGCCAAAAGTGGGGGTAACAAGGCTAGAAAGAGGCTATCTTCCTACAAAAGGCTCATTTCAGGTGTCAGTGGGCATGGCTTAAGGGGCTCACAGCCAGTTTCCTGGATGCATTTGTTCCACACATGCAAACTTATGTCCAGTTTCCCCAAAGGGCTGAACTCACCGCCATCAAATCAGGATTCTATGCCACCGCCAGTATCCCCCATGTGATAGGTGCCATTGATGGCACCCACATAGCTCTCATACCCCCAAGAGTGAATGAACAGGTGTATCGGAATCATAAGAACTATCACTCAATGAATGTACAATTGGTGTGTACTGCTGATCAGTACATAACACAAGTCAATGCCACGTTCCCAGGAACAGTCCATGCTTCATTTGCTCTGAGAGACAGCAGTGTGCCACACATGATGGGACAACTACAGGGGGACAGAGCTTGGCTCATAGGTGAGTGTGTATGACACTGGATCAGTTCCACAGCTGACAACCAGGCTCTATGCAAGCAAAGGCAGTTTGTTCAAGACCTCTTCTGCCCACTTTTGCAGGTGATTCTGGCTACCCCAACTTGCAATGGCTCCTGACACCTATGAGGAATCCCAGGACAGATGCAGAGAGGAATTATAATGAGGCCCATGGTCACACTAGGAGGGTGATAGAGCGCACTATAGGACTCCTAAAGGCAAGAGTGTGTTGCCTCCATCTCTCTGGGGATCCCTTTGCTATGTCCCTGACAAGGTGTGTAAGATAGTGTTGGCCTGCTGCATGCTGCACAGCTTGGCTGTGAGAAAAGCTATCCCCCTTCTGGAGGGGGAGGGTGCTGTCCAACCAGCCCTGCAACCTCAGAGAAGGGATGAGAGTGATGGTGAGGTAGAAGAGGGGGAAGATCTCAACTCCAGGACCCAGCTAATACGCTATACTTCCACTGACTTTAAGGTACTGTTCAGTGATGCTGATGTCTTCACTGCATAGTTACAGTCTGACTCATGTAAAAAGTACTGTGGTGTCTTTTGTCAATGACAATGCTAAATCATGACTCAAGAAGCATGGGCCAGGGTACGCAGTTTTAGGTGCAGTGTGACATACTTCAGCCACTACAGTGTGTTGGATCCCCTCCTGCAATAAAAGTGTGATTATGATAGTAACTGGCTAATGCATTCACATTCACAATTGATCCCTCATATAGATGAAGGACATATCCTTTGGGTGCATAGGTGTATTTATTAAATGGCAATATATACGTAAGTATTGGGTCAGTGAAAGGGAGTGGGCACATGGTGAAAAACATACTCAGGTACATATGCTCAGCTGTTGGTTGCACTGGGGTATATTCCTTGTGGCCATTAGAAGATGGTGTGATGGCAGTGGCATGCCAACAAGGTGGCTCTGTGGCACATAACTGAGACAGTTCACGGCAGAGTCACTTCCTGGCACTGGGCTTGGTCTTGGCTGGTGTTTCAGTGGGATATCTTGGTCTGAGGGCACATTTGCAAAGGTGCAGATGGGTTGCAGGGATAGGGGTGCTGGTTTCCTGTGAGTCCTCTAGCACTGACACCAGGTCAGTGGATGCTGCAGATGTAGAAGGCAGGGCATTGTCCTGGCTAGTGGTAGAGGTGGGTGGAGGACTCAGGCTGGCTGTGGTACTGGTGCTGCAGCACCCCTGCAATGGAGGCCATAGTGGCATTGAGCTGTTTCCATTGCTCCATGGCCTCCTGGTGGTGTGCTATCTGCAGCCTCTTGTTCTCCTCCAGGGTGGCCAGGATCTGGCCTATCCTGTCCCGGGTATTGTGGTATGCTCCCAGGAGCTCAGATATCACCTCCTGGGTTGCAGCATCCCTCCTTTGGCCACCCCCTGGGCCACTGATGCCCTGGCCCTCGCCCTAGCCCCTGTGCCTGTGTCCCCTGCACAGGTCTGGCAGTCCCACTTACACTGAGCACTTCATCATCCTGCATGTTGGTGAGTGGAGACTCTGGCCTCTGTACATGTGGGCAGCCACTCTGTGGCTGGGAGACACTGGTGTTGTGTCATTTGGCCAGAGCTGATGATGGTTGCTGTGTGGTAGGGATGTCAGTGGTGTCCTGGGTGGGGCTTCTGGAGGGTGACAGTCCAGGCTTGTGGGATGGGTCAGGGGTCTCCTCTATGTCCAGACATCCTTCTGCACTCTCCTGAGTGGGGCCTCCGTCTTCAGGTGGCGGACTGGCACTCCTTGACGTCTCCGTCCGTGTGGCAAGGGTGGTGGTGCCTGTGTGTGGGAGACTAGACATGTGGGTGTCCTGTATTTTATTCGGCAATTGCTGCACTGATATGCACTATTGTATGCTTATATGCCCCTGTAGTGGCATTCAAGGTCCCTTTGTGTACATTTTGGTGCATTTTTTTTGTGGGGGGTGGAGGTGCATTGTTGGTGCTGTAGTGCCACTGGGATTCCATGCAGGGGTAGGTGACTGTGCACAGGGGGCTGGATAGAGATTTATTTGTGGGATTCTGGGCATGCAGGGGACTTGGATGTGGGTTTTGGGGACTGGGTAGTGGATGGGGTCCTGGTGGTAGTAAAAGGATAGGATGATACATGCATTACAGGTGGTGACTATGCAGATATAGAAGTTGACTTACCCAAGTTCAGTCCTCCAGTGAGTCTGGTGAGGCCCTCCTGGTGCAGGATAGCCAGGACTTTCTCCTCCCAGTTTGGTGTATTTGTGGGGTGGAGGAGGGGGACCACCACCATTCTTCTGTATAGTGATGATGTGCCTGGATGCCATGGACCGTACCTTTCCACTCTGGTCATTCCATCTCTTTCTGATGTCGTCCCTTGTGCGTGGATGTTTTCCCACTGCGTTCACCTTGTTGACTATCCTCTGCCATAGCTCTATCTTCCTGGCCACATGTGTCTGCTGCACCTGTGCCCCAAATAGTTGTGGATCAACCCTATTTCGTCCACCATGGTCCTTAGCTCCCTGTCTGTGAAGCGGGGGTGCCATGGTGTGTGTATTGTGGGTGGTGTGTTGTAGGTGTATTGGTGACGGTGCGGTTGGGTGTGTGACTTGTGTGATGTTGAGTTCAGTGTATGTGTGTTGTCAATATCTGTTGTGCTATTGGCATTGCAAAGGATTGTGCGATGTGTATGTGTGTGTTTTATAGTGTTGGGTGTGTGTGTCAGGTGTGTGGGTTTCAAACTTGCCAATGTGTGCAATTGTTTTTGGTAGTCGTACAGCATTCACTGTCCACCAAGCTGATTTGTGCATCATTATCTTTTGGGCGGAAGATTTGCCTACATGGCGGTGGTAGGGTGGGGTGTACAGCCTTTCCACCGGCGTTGGCCCTGCCAGTGGGTGGTGGTTGCTGGATTTTTGGAGGTTTGTCTTTTTGGCATCATTATGCAGTGGTGTGCAGTTCACCGCCACTGACGGTCTTTTATTCACCGTCAGCACAGCGGTCGGCAGTGATTACCGCCAAGATCATAATGAGGGCCAAAATCCCATTTTATGTGATGAGGGGACGCAAAACAAATACAAAAATATCACCAGCTTGGATAAAAATATTATTAAATCAAAATCAAGGAAAAGATAATTGTGAGAATGGGTTTGGGATCAAAAGTGGTGTAAAGGTTGAAGTGGGGGATTTAATGAAGGTGAAACCTGGACCCAATTTGGGTGTCCGTTTAAAATAAAAGGAGTGCATGCTGAGTTTATTGTTTTGGAAAATGGAGAGCAATGGAATTTAAGGAGAGTGGCCTTACATGAAAATGGGATGGTGGTAAGATAAACAATAAAGAAGGTTGCAGTGTCTTCATGATGATGGAGGATGGTGATGTTCTAGGAAGAAGAGTCCATAGTTGTATAGAGAGAGAGAGAGAGAGAGAGAAGTGGTGAAGGAGACAGGAATAGTGAAGAGAGTGGTCGAGAATATAGGTTGCTGAGGTTTAGAGTACCACTTAAGTACCTAAGTGATTATATTTGCGGATCATGAGTATAGGATATACTTATTTTTAAACAAATCAAATGATTCTGTTAAAGGGAAAGATGTGTTGTATTTGCATATTACCTTTTGGACAATAAATAAATATGTTACTTTAAAGTTTAGAATGTTATATGAGGTTAGGGTCCTAATGTTCTTATGTTTTATGACTGTGTGGGGTTCTCTCTGGGGCAGTTGTACGCTACCTGGAGAGAGAACACCAGCTTCAGTCATCTGGTCTTAATAAAGTATCCTTTAGTAGAACAACTTGTAATCCAGAGTGCAATCGTTACATGAATCTTATCTTTTCATGTATATTGGTTATATAGAACAGGGGGTCCACATGGAAAACTCTCAACAGGCTGAAATCACTGGGATGCTTGGGGTGGATTGTATGCTGCTGCTCCTCATGTTTGCATGGGTAATACATCTTTTGGCATTCTAACCTCCTTTTAGTCTGACTTGATGTACTGGCTTATTGAACACTATGGTGTGGGGGATTGCTAAACTGCTCTTGAGTGTTGGCCACTAAATATAACAGCAAATGGCTAATTCCAATTAACATCTCTGATCTTTTATAATGGCCACAACAATATGACACAAAAAGTGCATAAATGTCTGATGCTATAGGTGGGTGGCCAGTATGGCTTTAGCACCCACATGAGCGAGTTAAAAGCCTGGCTTCAGGACTGCATTTTTTAAAGTCCCAAAAGGCTGTAAGAAATTATGCAGCCAGTAAATGTCAAAAGGTTTAACATTTAGAAAAGCCTTATTTGTCATGATACATGTCACCAGTAAGTAATTAACCGGAGCCTAAAAAGCCTGGGTGTGTAATATGTTTTTATATATTATGCACCCAGGCTTTTTGGGCTCCTTTTAACTATGCTCAGTATTTAGGCACGCATGTCCTTTCAGTAACCTGATTAAAAGTGATATTTCACTGCACTGGTTCCTGCAGCCTTTCCCCATTTTAAAATCCTGGTTAGAAATGAAAGTTGTATTTTTCATAGGTTGGATATTGGAAGGGCTATGAAAAGTATCTGCACTCAGTTTAAATTCTTGTGAAAGGTCTAATTCAGGGCTGACCGTGAATCTTTGCTAAATATTGACTAGAAATAAATGTAATAAAAACTATATATCTCTGGCTACAACCTGGATAGGGCCTCCAGTTTCAGTAAATACCTCTTCATATCTACTCCATTCATGCTGAAAGACCCATAGAGCAAGGATTTCTGAGATTAATTTACAGTAAATCCAAAGGAAGTTCGGAAAAGGTGTGCTAGTTTCACTGTCCACATTTTCCAGGGAAAAGATGAGGTTCTCTTACCAATTACTAGATTGTAATTACTATAAGAATGGCATCCTTCCGCCAGCACCTCAGCACACAACTCGATTTTTACTAGAGCAGATGCGAAGGAACTTGCTACTGTACAGGTCTACCTGTATCTGTCTGGAAGAAGAAAGAGGTGTGGGCCTTCTCTAGTACCAAAGAATGGCGAGTGCTACTTAGGCAGATGCCTCCAGTGACCATAATGGATAAGGATGGCATCTTTCCTTTAAAGAACCAGCAGCCTATCTAGCACTGGGAGGTGTGCTGCAGCGCTGTTTGAAGAAAGTGGTTGAGCTTGCCCCCACATTGACGTGGGGGTGGGTTGCCATTATCTACTGAACTCACTTAGCCCTCAAGATGACAGAACTTGAAAATCTATTTCATGGGGACATTTTAGCATGTCAAGGCAAATGTGGTTGATTCACAAACAATGTATTATTCATGAACCGTTTTCCCAAGACTCAACTGAGTTGTCTTCTACTTTGTTAGATGAAATTGGTAACTTGAATGCAAATTAGACATACTTTTGCCTTAGGAGACTTTCAAGTTTTGGATGGAATCATCCAAAAACACCGAACAGAACGTTGTTAAAGAATTAGTGGTTTATAGTCTCTCATAATTCAATCATGATCCCATTAACTCTAGGGCCACCTTCTCGATGTTGTGTTTATCTCATTTGACATGCAGTGTACGTCTTTTCCTTACAGTTCTATGACATAGATGATCATTGTGTGGGGTCCCTTTATCCATGCACATTACTAAAGAGTGTCATACCCCTGTGAAACACACTGGGAACTACTGGAGCTCGTTCTCCCTGGAAAGATTTGGTGAGACTATCTCAACCACTTCCGGTATTCTGCTCCTCCTTTTATTGACATAGGATGTAAATGCCTGGCAGCAGTGTTTAACCTCAGCCTCACTGACTCCTTCATCAAAGTGGTCCCACTTCAACCCCAAAAGTTCTCTTATAAATCCATCTCTAAAACAAATGATTGATTTAACACAGAATTGCAATTGTTAAAACTTATTGCTAAAAGGGCGGAAATCATTGGCGCAGCATTTACCCTTTTGAGTAAAGACAACTGTTTACTCATTCTCTATCTTTCTACAGCCAGGGATCAGTTGGCAAAACTGAAATACTACTCACTATGCATCACTCAAGCTTCCAATTCCTCTGAAGACCAGTTTTAACGTTATTGACAGTCTTGTAGTCCCAAGAGCAAAATAGGCTAAATTCCCTATATTGCAACATCTTTTTGGCTCCATTTCGTTTGACGTTCTTTATTGACAAAATAAACAACATCAGGACATCATAGAAAAAAGACCCCTTTTCTCATGTTAATTCTTCAGTTCTGGTACAATTTTCTCTTGAGGGCATTTCCAAAATTGACTATGTTAACAGTTTCTCCTTTGGTTAAACCTGTGTGTCCTAAGTCCTAGAGAGAGCCCAGATCAAAACCCTTCGGCTCCCCTCAGGACATTGTGTTCCTCATAATATGAAAGCACTTGCGCCATATCTCACAGTGGATACTATTTCACTGTTCAGTGTCTTCATTAAGAAGGGCAGGATGCCAGTTGACCGAAAGGCAGGCTTGATAAACCCTCTTCCAAAGAAATCTCGGCTTTCCTCCTCAGACCCTAATAATGTTCAACTAATTTTTTCTCTTTACATTGCATGTTAAAGAGTTAGAAAGTTTTAAGCAGTTTCAACATTTTATTGACTCCAGTAACTTTCTTCCTCCACCTCATATTTCATTCAGGGCTGAACATAGCAAAAAACTGATTGTTACATCTGCCCTAGATGACCTTAGAGATGGTGTTGGCTAAGTGTAGGCAAGGGAGTCATGGGCACCTTAAATTTTTATAACACTTGTCAGCAGCATCCTATTCAATTTGCACAGCCAGTTTAGATGTTTACAGAACCCTGAGGCTGTGCGCTACTCAATCCAGGTAAAGCAAGAACCCCCTGGTGTATATACTGAATTCACAATAATTTCCTGGGGAGTCAAAACATTTTAAACTACATTTGCTATTCAAATAACTACACAAAGAGTCAATTTTTATTTGTAGTCCCAATAGAAATGCAAAATACATATAAAAACATATTAGAAATATCTTCAGTCTAGTTTGACATCAAATATCATAGACTGACTGCTACTCCTTTTAAAGGTCTGATGATAACATTTTTCCTCCCATTTTCATACATGGCTATCCAGTAAATACATGTATAGTGCGTGCTCCAAATACATCTTCTGATCTCAAAAACACATTTCCTTTGAGCCTTACAATAATCAGTCAGATATCCTTCCTTTGTGTACATATTCGCGTACACATATATTTGACTTTGAAACAGCTCTAAAGCTTCTGGGGTCCCACAGCCAACACGTTTGCAAATTACAAATACCTCAGGGTAAGGTAAGAGCAAAACATTAATCAGAAAATAGGAAAATATAAATCAGTTAAACAAGAGGAAAAATACACCTACTTTAACTCAGACAATAAACAACAGTACTAAATTTAAATAGATAGTGGAAAATACTTTATTTTTTCTCCCTTAATACATTTTTCATAATTATATCTATGTTGTTTTTTTTTTACCATTAGTCACTTCCTGTAATCCAATGGAGTTATAATAGGTTTATAGAAATAAGTAATATTGTGGAAAGGTATCTCCTATCAGAGATACTATGGGAACGGATTGTCTTTTGAAACATTTCAACACATTCTCAGAGATAAATTCTTGAGGTTTTCACATATTAGGATAGATCTCATGTGTATCATTTTGAGCAACCTTCTCATCTCTTAGTAATTCTAGAGGTCTATTTCCTTATCTATACATATTCCATGAGCTTCTTAGATCCTTACTTTTCAAAATCTAAACACAAAGAAATGTAGTTGCCTCAACAATATTTGTTTATTGATATTTTTTGCACCATCTTTAGAGGAGAAGTAATTCAACTTCTTCACAGGTAGATCCAACAGTATAATGTTCTTGGGTCACAGGATAGAGCTATGGTGAAGGTATAAATAAACCTAAGGATCACCACATAACAATGTATAAGTACAGTCATATCATTATGTTTGGCCATTATCATTAAATATATTACGGCTTGTTTCTTACCTTATCAATCAATCAATCATTTGTTAAGCATGCTACTCACCCGGTAGGGTCTCAAGGCTCTGGGGGAGGAGGGGTGCTACTGCTCGAAAAGCCAGGTCTAGAGACGCTTCCTGAAGGTCAGAAGGTCAGAAGGTCCTGGGTCAAACGTAGGTTGACGGGGAGGGAGTTCCAGGTCTTGGCGGCGAGGTGGGAGAAGGATCTGCTGCTGGTTGTGGTACTGTGGATGCAGGGGATGGTGGCAAGGGCGAGGTTGGCAGAGCGGAGCTGGCGTGTCGGGACATGGAAGTTGAGACGCTTATTGAGGTAGGCAGGGCCGGCGTCGTGGAGGGCCTTGTGAGCGTGGATCAGGAGTTTGAAGATTATCCTTTTGTTGATGGGGAGCCAGTGGAGGACCCTGAGGTGGGCTGAGATGTGTTCGTGGTGAGTGAGGTCAAGGATGAGTCATGCTGAGGTGTTCTGAATGGGCTGAAATTTTCGCTGGAGCTTGGCCGTTGTTCCAGGGTAGAGTGCGTTGCCGTAGTCCAGTCTACTGCTAACGATGGCCTGAGTGACCGTTCTTCTGGTTTCAATGGGTATCCATCTAAAGGTCTTGCGAAGCATGCAGATGGTGTTGAAACACGAGGATGAGATGGCGCTGATTTGCTGGGTCATAGTGAGCGATGAGTCCAGTATGAAGCAGAGGTTGCGTGCGTGGGTGGTGGGAGTTGGAGCGGCTCATAGAGTGGCAGGCCACCAGGAGTCGTCCCTGTCGTTATCCTAAGCTGACAATTCTTTAAACAGTCCATAGATATCAAGAAAAAAGGGAGATATTCTGATTCACACCGCTTTGAGTTGTATTAGCTTGCTACCTGAGATATGAAGTTTTCCGGTATGAAAATATTAGCAGTTAGGCATCCACATACTCATAGAAAGATACATCTGCCCATATGCCTTTTTCCCCACATTAAAATGCAAATTGATTCTAATAATCTTCTACGGCTATGCCAATCTAATATTGTTAGGAAAACATTAGTCTAAGTGCAAGTCCCATTTTAAATCAACCTAATAATGTTATACATCATCGCTAAACACATCCAGTTTAATTTCTAAACCTTAAGATTCTTGCCTGCCTTCTCTAGCATACCCGAGACACCACTAGCCGAGACACAAATGTTTTTATACATTAATAGGTTCTAATGGCACCTGACATTAGTAGCCTTTGGTATTTAAATACTAATGTCAGTCATAAGGGATGATAAACGTTTACAGGAAATGAAAAAGAAAAGAAAACACTCATTTTTTGATATAATAAAATTGGAAAATACCTAATTAGGACATAAAACCTAGATCGATCAACAGATAAGATTCTGAACCACAGAATGTGGTCTGGCCCGTGAGCCAGGACGTAATTCAGTCAGTGTGCACTGATACCTAAATGTCTGATGGACTTGGTGCCTGGGAGGATCTAGGTATGTCGGGCTAGTGACGTGTATGGCTGCATGCATTTAGATCTGTGCCTTTAGGCTTCTTGGTCTGTGAGCATGGAGTCCTGTCAGCATGTCTTTTAAGTAGGTATTTCTACACATCGACCAACTTGCAATTTCACCAATGCTGTTTTTTAACTGTCAGAAGCCTGCGCCTGTTTTTATTTTATTTATTTATTTATTTATTTTTTTTTTTTTAATGCAGATGGCCAGCTTTCGAAGCCCATCTCATCAACGGGAAACCGTTCCCGCTTCATCTCAGGGCGGTTAGGGGCGAGAGGTGAACAGGCACTACTTAGCAGCCAATCCTTTCTCAGAGGTCCCTGCCAAAGACTATAGGCCTGATTTGGATGTTGATGGACGAGTTACTCAATCACAACAGTGACGGACATCCCATCCGCCAATATCGAAATCCCATATGATAGAATGGGATTTAGATATTGGTGGATGAGATATTTGTCACCGTTGTGACGGAGTAACTCGTCTGTCAGTATCTAAATCAGGCCCTATATCTTTCACGGTGCAACTTTTTACCTTTGTGAATTAATGCATGTACTTGCTGACTTGTGTGAACACGTGTGTGTGTATGTTTATGTTACATATTGTGTGTGGAAGCCTTTGTCTGACCTATGTGCATGAATGCCTGTAATTGTTGACTTCTGTGCACATGTGGTGTATATGTGAAATTTGTTGTGTACAGCATCCTATATGTTTGATCTAGGTGCATAGACACCCGTGTTTCTATTGGTTTGTGTTGTGGGTGCCTGTATGTGTACATGCTCTACATGTGAACGTGTTCATGTATGAGGTGTATCCGCATGCATGTGCTATACTAGTCTTCAAACGATTGTTTAGTTCTATCCAGTGCTTGAAATGGAAATCTAGAAGTGCTGGTATTCACTATCCCAGAGTAACTGTTTCCTGCTGGGAAGCGTCAGTACTCTCCCATTGAACATATTGCATCTTAATGGCAAATTTAAAAAGTGTAGGTACTATTGGTTGGAAGTACATAGCTTTTTTCTTGTCGCAAATGGCCGATTTACAGAATCAGGCCATTTGCGACAAGAAAAAAGCATTTTGCTATGTACAAACCCTATTATGAGATTCGGTAATCTATTTACAGAATTGCAGAATAGATTTGCGATTTGCCATTTGGAAGGGGTGTGCCCAGGGCGTCCATTTCAAATAGTGAGTCGCAGGGGGATGTATGATTGATTTGTGGCTGCAATTGCGGTCGCAAACAATTGCAGTTACAACTGATTTCAAATTGGTGGTAACCCATTCACAAATGGGAAGGGGTGTCCACGGGAACTCTTCCCCTTTGTGAATGGATGCGAAAATATTTTTTCAGAGCAGGATATAGTCCCATAGGCCACTGCCTACTCTGAAAAACTGAAATTGAAATGTTTCATTTTTTGGGTCGAGCCCGCAAGCGCTCTGTACCTGTTGTAATCTCTCTCTGTGGGCTTCTAGCCACACTCATGTCACACCTATCACTTTCGTTGGTTCGTGGGCTTGCCTTTTAAAATTTGCTTGATTTAATTAGTGAAAGGCATGCATATGTCATGCCTTTTCTGGTGTTTAGCCTTCATCGAGCGCACCGGCCTACTACTGAAAACATATGAGGTTCCATGTTTTCCGTGTGGTTCTAGATTACTTTTTCCCCTTTATTTTGTAGGCAGCACAATCTCGCTGGACAGTAATTGAGCGCTTTTCATGACTACCAATTTAATTCTATTGTTTATTCTTCTGCTGTTTCGCGAATTCAAGGTTTTGGTGCACGTTTTTTAAACAAATTACTATGCAAGGGCGAAACCGGACCAGTCTTTTTGTTCTGATTAGTCACCTTTACGCTCATAGCATGGCACTTTAAATCAGCTCCCTTCTGTGCAATTGTATTACTTTTCATTTTCAGTTTATGTGGCAAGAAAAGCCCAGTCAGGAGTTTACAATGCTATTAGCTCTATCTCAAGCAAACGCAAGACCCATTACATTGCAAATGCTTGTTCTTTTTCAAATGCATTCCGGTTTCCTTTGAGGAAGACAGGCTGCATTTAAAAGATAACTGCTTTAATTAAAAAGCAGTCACAGACATGGTGGTCTGCTATCCCTAGCAGGCCACTATCCCAGTGGGTACAGCCATCCCCAATGTGGTCACAAATTGCTAACTACCTCATAAATATTGATGAGGTACGTCATTTGTGACCCCATTGGGAATCGCAAACAGTGGAGTTATACTGTTGGACATTTGGTTTTGCAACTTCCAAATGAGCCAAAAATTGCAAGTCGCAAAACTTGCGGTCGTACATCTGGCCCTAACTATTTGACAGGGCCTGTCCATTCAAAGCACTGAAACGTCTATTTCTTAGGCTGACATCGGTGAGTAGCCGACCTATAACCCCACCCTTCTCTGTGTGAGTGAGATGGTGCTAAATCCGTCCTTGTACAGTATCTGCATCCTGGTACAGACTTGGACGGAAATGTTCCGGTTGCTTGTTTACAGGGTATGTGAGGCAATTGTGTAAATGTTATGATTAGTTTAGCTGGACTTCCCCTTCTGTTGCTCTTGTTTACATGTATTATTTAGCTGCTTCTGTTAAAAAAAACAGAATTCTCAGACTGCTTTAAATATTTGATACACCTTTAATAACCAAAAACCCAGAACATATCGTGCTTTGCAAATTGTTTGCCTTTTTATAGTAACTGTGTTTAAATGTTAATAGGATAACATTACGTATTTGTAGAAGGATAACCTTAACTTGTATCGTTGTGTTTATTTTATCAGGTTAAGGGGGGCCAAGAGCAGATGTCAAAATATCTACAACCGGGGCCAATAAGCACAGTCTATGCTGAAGTCTGCATCCAATGAGGCGAGACGTACACAAATGATGGAAGAAGAATAGATTTTTTTTTTAAAGTGGAGCACAGATGCTTGATGACTATGCCTGGACGACAGACCAGAGGAACCTCGAACATAAACTCTAAATCTTGTTTGGCTAACTTTGGTCCGCCCAATTTCTAGCATTCGCGCTAAGAATTTTTCAATTCTATTAAGGACACGGAGGCAAGGATTATGCTTCTCTTTCCATGCTTTATTTTAAACAGCAGCCAATGAAAATCATGGAAAGTAAAAAACTACATGACCCAACATTAGTCATATCACGTGATAAACCATACAGGAGGAAGCCTATAAAGTGTTGCATCACACCCAGCCACTCCTCTTTCTTTGTCCAAAATTCGCAACAGAAAAGTCAGTCTTAACATAAACTTGTAAACGAAAAATCCTGAAAACAGATGAACTGGCATCCCACTTGACTGGAAGAAGACGAAATTGTGGCAGTCCGCTCTACTTCTCATCATTTCCTAGGAAAAATGAAAAAATCCAGGCCATAAAAACTGAATAACATAAGAAATATTTATATCAACTATTCAATAGGGTGGGATAGCACTGAAGTACAGTAAGTTGCATATAAAATCAATAAAACAACATGAAACTCTACAGTCATATATATACAGTGCGGTGGGATAATCCTCGCCCCCGTGTCCTTAATAGAATTGAAAAATTCTTAGCGCGAATGCTAGAAATGTGTTCATTCTATGTCAGGACCGGAGGCTCAGATTATGCTTGTTCAAAGCTGATTCACCACCACAGATGCTATATCAACAATAGGTTATAATAAAAAGTTTTAAAAGTCGAAGGCGAAGACCGGTCTGCTGCCTTTAAAATGTCCTCCAAACGAGAACCCAAGTCCAAAGACTTCGATGCCATAGCTCCTCTGGCAGAATGCGCACCAAACTTAGAAACATCAATACCTGCTTCACTCAGCAACCAACGCATCCACCTAGCGAGAGTGGCTGAGGAAACGGGATGATATGGTTTAACTAAGGAAATGAGTAATTGACCCCCCATATCAGAACAAAATCCTTCTGTACTCACCTCGTAATCTTTAAGACATTGCACCACACAAAGTTTGGGGTTGTCTACAAAACAAGGGTAAGACACTGACTTCAGATTGCACTTAGTTCTACGCGAAATGGAGAAAGAGACTCCTTCCGGAGAGAACACTCTACCAGCCAAATCAAGTGCTCTAACATCTGATACTCTCTTACAAGATATCAAACACAACAACATGGTGAGTTTAGCTGATAATTGTTTCCTAGACAAAAATCTATTAGCCGGCCAGGATTCTAAAAATCGAAGAACAACATTAACATCCCAAAGGGACGAATAACGGAGACGAGGAGGATTAGTTACTCTGATACCCCTCATTAATTTACACACAATAGGAGACTCACCGATGGGTTTACCCTCCACTGGTAAATGCCCTGCTGAAATAGCGGACCTATAATTATTAATAGAACGGTACGCTAGGCCTGACGCTGCTAGGGAGGAAAGGAAATTCAGGACCAGACAGCTACCTGCTGAAGAAGGATCTGCACTCCTAGAACTACACCAAGCACTCCATCGCTTCCACGCCGAAGCGTATCTCTTGTGAGTACTGGAGGACCAGGAACCCGCAATGAAGTCAGAAGACTCTGGCGAAAGTCCTGGGATGTCCCATCTTTCCCTGAAAGACGCCAAGCCATCAGGGATAACTTGCCTGACAGGATCAATGGATGCAACAAACCCTGAGGGTCCTGGAGGAGATTCTCTCGGAAAGGAAGAAGGATCGGATGATCGCAACTCAGTTCCATTGCTACCGGAAACCAAGCTTGCGATCTCCAAAGGGGCGTCACCAGGACTAACTCCGCCTGCTGACGTCTGACTTGGGCCAAAACCCTGGGAATCATTAGGAAGGGAGGAAATGCATAACTCAGTTCCAGAGACCAGTCCTGAAGAAACGCATCCGTCCTTGATGCCTCCGGATCTGGCCTCCAACTGAAAAAACGTTTCATCGGCCGACTGAGGCGAGATGCAAACAGATCGATCGAAAAGGGGCCCCACTTCATGGAAAGAGTTCCGAAGACTCTGGGATGTAACCTCCAATCGCTGAAGTCTCTCAGGTGACGAGAGTTCCAATCGGCCACTAAGTTGCTGGCCCCAGGGAGGTACTCTGCCACCACTGAAATCCTGTGCTGAAGGCAAAAGTGCCAGAAATCCTTGGCTATCTCCGCCAGGATGCGGGAACGAGTCCCCCCCAACTTGTTGACATATCTCACTGCTGAGATATTGTCCATGCGAAGTAGAATGCAACAATTCGTTTTGACAGGAGAAAGACTCTTGATTGCAAAAGATCCTGCTAGGAGTTCCAAACAATTTATGTGGAGATTCAACTCTGAGTTGGACCATCTGCCCCCAGTGGACACTGAGCCGCACCGGGCTCCCCAACCCCACCGACTGGCGTCGGATTCTATCACTACATCCGGGAGGGAGCTGAATATGGCTCTGCCGTTCCAGGCTTCCATATGATCGAGCCACCAATGTATCTCTGCACGGGACTCCTCTGACAGGGGAATTCGATCTACATAACGGAGTCCCTTCTGAAGATGAGAGATCTTCAAACGTTGAAGGGCTCGGTAATGCAAAGGACCCGGGAAAATCGCCTGAATCGAAGAAGAAAGCAGGCCCACCATGCGAGCAATTGCTCTCAGGGAAACAGTCTGTTTGGATAATAGACACTTCAATTCTTTCTTGATTGACCAAATCTTCCCTGAGGGAAGAATCAGAAGAGACTGTAACGAGTCTATCTGGAAACCCAGAAAATCTATCCGATGAGAGGGGGCTAGAACTGATTTTTGGGCATTGATTATAAACCCCAGACTCTGAAGCAGAGACACTGACCATTCGAGATGCTTTAGCAGAAGGTCCCGATCCTGGGCCATGATTAGGATGTCGTCTAGGTACACTATTAACCTGACCCCTTGGGAGCGAAGGAATTCCACTACTGGACGCATCACCTTTGTGAAACACCAAAGGGCGGAGGACAGACCAAAGGGGAGAACCTTGTACTCGTAATATACGGTCTCCCAACAGAACTGAAGGAACCTCCGATGTGGAGGAAAAACAGGAATGGTCAAGTAAGCGTCCTTCAGATCTAAGCGGACTAACCAGTCTCCCTCTTGGAGAACATCTCTCAGTAAATGGATACCTTCCAGTTTGAAATGACGAGATAGCAAAAAACCGTTGAAGTCTTTTAAGTTTAGAACTAGGCGCGAACCACCACCCTTCTTGTCTACCAGAAATACTGGGCTGACAAAACCTGACGGGTGATGAGGAACTCTGATAACGGCACCCTTCTTGAGCAGAACAGAAATTTCTGCGCAAATAAAACTGCGTTCTTGAAGGGAAAAATATCCCTGTTTGGGAAGGCATGACTGATAAGGGGACTCGTAAAATTCTAGCTTGAACCCCTGCACGGTCTCTAGGACCCAAGCATCTGAAGAAATTAGAAGCCAATTCTTCAAAAACTTCTGAGTTCTGCCCCCCAACATTACTTCTGAACTCAAAACCAATCTCACCTGTGGCTCCCGACTCCTGGGAGAAAGTTTGTTGTCCTTTGGATCTCCCTCTGCGGAATCTGCCTCCACCGTACCTAGGTCTTGACGGGTAGAAGGTAGACGAGGAGGAGTCGTATCTCTGATAACCCCCTCTTCCTTGTTGGAAGGATCCACGCTGGGGGCCTTGTTGATTGAAACGGCCGAAAGCACGCCCTCTGTAGCGTCCCGCCCCTCGAAAAAGTGGACGTAGCACTCTCCGGATTGATCCTTGTGCCTTGTCCAGACTGGCATAGGTGGATACGAACTTAGAAAGTTCCTTCATGAAGGGCGAGCCAAAAAGTAAACCCTGGGCCACGGGGCCTGATTCTGATGCAGTGAGGTTAGCTAGTTTGGGATCTAACTTCATCAAACCGATCTGTGTCGTTCGGATGAGATGGCGCAATTAGCATTGCCCAAGAAACATAGAGCTCGGTGAGCCCAGCCCACCAGAATATCTGGGTTAATAGGATCACCCTATTCCTTGGCTTGAAAGGCTAATTCGAGGATCTTAGTTAGAGGTCCGGAAATGTCTAAATGTTTATCCTGGCATCCACGCCAGGCGCGATCGATACCCTTTCTTTGGATCCTTGGCGGATTTTTTTAGGAAAGTTACTAGGGTAGGATCCAACTCTGGAGTCTCTGTAACCTTAGATGGAAAATCAGGTCTGGGGCACTCAGATCTTAATCTAGAACAAATATCTTTATTGAATCCGTGTCTAATGTGGGCTTCTACATAATCCGCCACCTCAGGGGGTGGTAACCACAGAGAAGATCTGGGGTGCACGATGTCCTCTGGTTCGAAAGTCAACACCTTAGGGGGTAGGAGCCTCCTGGTGATGAACTTCTTCTTGCGTTTACGAGGAGGGGCGTCCTCCTGCTCGAAGGAGTGCTCAGAGGAAGAAGAAGAAGAAGAGGCTGGAACATCCACACCCTTCTTTTGTGATCCCGCATTGTAATCAAGCTCTCTTGCCATATTCCTTATAAGTGATTGGAAATCCGCGGCATGCAGGTTAGAAAGTTGCTTCTCAGGCTGCGGGTTTACCGCAAAGGGAGGATCTCCCATGGTAGAGGCGCTCACGGGAGCTGCCCAAGCCTGTTGATCTACTAAGCCCAAGAGATGATGCTTGATGGGCTGAACCTGAGCCAAGGCCTGGTTAACTGAGTGACGCACACCTGCGTCTAGAGCATACACTAAGTCCTGGTCAAAAGATCCAGTAGTATCATCCATATAATATAATTCTTTGGCTTGGTCATCATAGCCAGCCATACTGAATACAGCAGAAGTGATCTCCAGGGGAGTAGTATGTAAAATAATAAGATAATCAATCAGGGCAGTAATCACAACATTTTTTAAGATGTGGAGGGAGTTGCCCTGAAGGGGTTAAGACCCTTAAGCCAGGCCCAGCCTGAATTAGAATTGTTCCAACCCCAGTGTCCAAGCACTGGGGCGTAGGTGGGAGCTGAGCCGGTGGAGGAATCTGAAATGAGGGCCTTAAAAGCGTTGAAAAACGCTTTGAATTTCAATAGGCAGAGCCTCTAATAATGTTCCCTCACACGAGGGGTTAATATCACTGATGTGCTTGAAATATACGAGGCAGCGCCTCCATAAATGCCCTCGGGGTGAAATAGCATTCAAAGACGCGCTCCGATACGAGCGCTTAAATCTGACCCCCGGGGGGGAGAAAACAAACGAAGGAAGTGCTCAGAGTCGAGCGCGGGCTCAAATCAATAATAGGTGCTCAGAACTGAGCGCAAACAAATAACCCAGCTGGGGAAGGAGAGTGGAGCTTGAAGAGCGGCCCGGGAAGACAAAGGTCGCAAGGGGAGGAAGTCTTCACACGCACGTCGAGGTGCACGCGCGGTGAAGCAGGGAAGAAGGAAGGGAAACGTAGACCATAAAACGCGCTCACGCTGAGCGCGGGTCATAAATCTATAATTGAAAGTAATGGAAGAAAGAAACCTCACCGGCATGAAGGACTGCGCGGAGCGCGCTAGTCCTCGCTCCCTTACTCCCACTCCACTTGATGAATAAGTGCTCCAAAGGACGCTTATAAGGAGGGGAAAAGCCCGCTCCAACACGTTTAAATAAATACAGTAAGCAAAAAGAAATCACACTTATCTGGCTGCGAAGCAGCAAAGAAAGAGGAGTGGCTGGGTGTGATGCAACACTTTATAGGCTTCCTCCTCTATGGTTTATCACGTGATATGACTAAAAAAACTACATGACCCAACATTACTTTCCATGATTTTCATTGGCTGCTGTTTAAAATAAAGCATGGAAAGAGAAGCATAATCTGAGCCTCCAGTCCTGACATAGAATTCTTAGCCCTCTTCTACCAACCTCAGCACGCACCGTCAAGGACAGCAGAAAATAAATGTGTCAAAACTAGCACAGATGAGTGTAAATTACATTTTTAATGCCCTCTTTATAGGCATACTCCAAAAAAAGTTACAAATGCATCATGGGGAAAACAGAAGGAAATCTGGCGGGCACCAGGGGTTTGCATGTACTAGCAAAACCTTTACAAAGGGATGCTACAATTAATCTATGTGTCAAAGAGGCAGTGAAACAGTAGAGTCTTAATTGGTTTCTTGAGGGAGCTCAGTGTAGGTTTGAACATGTAAGTGCAGACAGCCATTGCAAGTAATTGTCCTACAGATTGGAGCCAGCATTGGAGCGTAAAGTGTCAGTGCCAAGGATGGAGAAGTTATTGATCCTGCAAGAAGGTAGATCAAGAAGATTGGGTGAGGAGTTTGTAAGTAGTGAAATTGACCAGCTATCGATATAACACAACTACAGTTGTGACATGAAGGCTTCATGTATAACGATTCACCAAAATACCAGGTTCAGGGGCTTAGCTATCAGGTGTGTAACTGGTGCAGTGGCACTGGGGCCCAAGGGAGTTGTGGGCCTATTGTGCCATACAGCACCTGTCGTTTACTTAAAAAGCCATCCATCGCTTGTCTGGGGCCTGGCTCTGTATTTACTCTGAGGGGCTGGAAGGGGGGAATCGGAGCAGTGAAAGGTCTCAGAGGTAAGGAAAGCGAGAACGGAGAGATACAGTTGAGAAAATAGAAAGAATAAAGAGAAAATGAGGAGAATAGGTAGATAAGGGTTAGGTATCGGAGTGTATGGATAGTGATGGATGAAAGGATGCAGGGGACAGATGAAAGAGAGGTTGGTGAAATAAAAGGTGAGAACGTTGCATTTGTGAAGTGAGAGATACATGGCTCAAAAGAGATAAAAAGGCAAAAATGGAGATGTATAGCATAGAGCAATGAGAGTGTGAGAGATACAGGGAAGAAATATGACAGAGGACAAAAGGAGATGGAAGAGCGCACTGAGAGATCGAACCTAAGGATAATAGAGAGATAGATTGAAACGCAAATGAATCGCTGGAGAGATACATGTAGTAGGTACAAAGAATGAAGGTTTAGAGATACAAGAGAGAATAAAAAAGGACAGTGAGACAAGGAAAGCATATAGAAAGTGAAAGTGGATTGAAGAACTACATGAGGTAAAAGGAAGAGGTGAGAGGAGAGAGAAATATCAGAATTGAAAATTAGAGGAGATAACAGTAAGATAGGAAGAGGAATACATGGGAGGATGGGGGAAAGGTGAAAAGTAAAAGATAGTGAGATGCAAAGCTACAGAGAGAAGGGGAGAATCGAGATATGCACAAATGGATGTAGAGATACAGAGAGAATTGTAGTAAGGGAATAATAGCCAAGAGATATACTGGAAGTGGAGATCAGTAAATGGTGTAAAGTACCTGAATACATATGGATAGGGACGTACAAGAGAGAATGTGAGAATATAGGTGAGAGTGAAGAAAAGGGAGGGAAGAATGGTGAATAAAATGGATCGGTGTGATGCTGGAGAAAAGAAAGGGTGGAGAAGTTTGAAACACTGTACAGTATGAAAACATCTGTAGAGAGTGAATAGAAGGGAAATTGAATAGAGGTGACAATGGGGAGGTTGAAGGGCAGGAAGTAGTAAGATTCAGAGTCCATGCGAGGAGAGTGGAGACATACGAGAAAAAAAGTAAAGATACATAGCAAATGGGATAGAGGGTTGAATGGCATTACAATGCTGCCAATTACCCCACATGACTTTACTACACATTTTTTTAACGCCTGCCTTTACCACGCATATGCCTTTTACCACACATATGCCTTTGCCACACAGGTGAGTGTAAGTAAGTGTTAAATATAATTTTTTACTTGTTATAAGGTTTTATATATATATATATATACATATATATTCACATATACACACACACAAATATATATATTTTTGGGATTGGAGACACCCCAAACCCCCTTAATTAGCCCTACCAACCCCTAAAACCTACAAAAAACATCCTTACCACCCAATACCCTTACCCACCCCAACACCCAAAAACTACGCATACCACCCAGTACCCTTACCCACCCCTAAACCCTAAAAATAACCTTACCACCCAATATCCCTACCCACCCCTAAACCCAAAAAATACTCTTACCTCCCAATATCTTTGCGCCCCCGAACCCTAGAAACAGCCTTACCACTCAATACCATTACCCACCCCTAAACCCTAAAAACACACCCTTATCACCCAATTCCCTTAATTACCCCAAAACCCTAAAAATAGCCTCACCACCCTATACCCTTTCCCATCTCTATTCCATAAAATTCCTTTACCATCCTATACCCCTACCCAGCCCTAAACCCCTACCCAACCCTAAACTCTTAAACGTGTATATACATACATATTTATGCATGTGTGTGTGCATATATATAAATAAATAGATATATGTTTGTGTGTGTGCATATATTTATGTGTGTGTGTGCATATATACAAATAAATATATATGTGTGTGTATTTGTATATATATATATATATATGAATATATATATATAAATATAAAACCTACTGGCGATTGCCAGTAAGTGGTTGTAGTTAGGACCATTTTCCCATAGACAGAGCATTTTTTTGTTTGGCCAATAACTTTGGTGCCGTTTTACAAATCTTCACGAAATTTTTTAAACTTATACTTCAGTTGGTTCAGCTGCTGGTTAAAAAGTTTTGGGGTGACCCATCAAGCCGGGACGCTGAGAAAAAGGGGGAGTTCCAAAACACCTTTTTCCTATTCTACGCCAATGGGATTTTTCAAACTTTTTAACACGACTACAGCCTGAACAGTTGAAAGGAATTACACCAAATTTGGCAGAAAGTTAGCACTTGGTCTGGAAAGCGTGTTTTGGGTTATTTGGTGTTAATTCCGTCCGTAGTTTTGGGAATATTAGAGTTTAAAGAATATAGATATCTAGGGATGCAGATCCTTTGCAGATCTAACTGTTCAGGTGCTGATATTTGATTGGCTGCCAACACTTCAACAAGGAAGTGTTGGCAGCCATCTTGGGACTCGGCTTCAGTGCCCTCGCCATGCACTGCTAATTACCCCAAATAGAACGGCATTCATGACAACTTTAATAGCAGCATTAAAAATATCAATGAAACATCAGAAGTCAAATTTTTGAAGAAAAAAACTGTGAATGGCGGGCCCGAGTTATTGTTATTTTAGGCTGCAAGTTATAGTTACTTGAAATAACTCCAACTTTAACTGCTGAATTTCTTTGGTTTTGTGTGAGTAAATTCAGAACCTAACTATAACGTCCTTGTAACTTTTGGTGTTTTTTTAATGAATATATACACACACATTTATATTTACTTTAAGTAGATGTTCCATGCATGGTAAAGGCATACGTAGTAAAGGCATACGCATGGTAAAGATCTGTGTGATTAAAATGTGTGGTGAAGGCATTGCATGCTAATTACCGCACTGTAAAGGTGTTTCCTGAAGAAATCATGGGGAATATAACATCAGTAGAGAATGGAGAAGGAGTGGGGAAGTGGAGAAATACAAGGGAGTTGAGAGTGAAAAGGTGAACAGTGGCCTGATGCAGAAGATAAAGAAGAGAGTGTGGGTCTCAAGATTTTTAGAGTATGATGCAGTGAACAGAGGACTCAAGAGCTAAACATACAGCAGCATAACTATAATTAGTGCAGTGAGTGTAGTGGCATAGATCCCCAGGAGTGTGAAGAGCCGCATACCCCACCACAACCCCCACCAATTTCAGTTGTGTTTTTTACTACCTCACACTGAGGTAGGAGGGTCATTTTCTTTCCTTGCCTTAGGGCCTTATACCCCTGGCAGCCTTGCTGTGCCACTACCAGAGGTAACAGAAGTGACATCCCAAACACTTTGACCCTAAGGGAATTACAGATTTGATCCTTTGCTCCTGTCTGGCCTCCATTTTGCTGCTTATTAAGGGATGGCAAAGATTTGAAATTCCAAGTAGTAACCTAGTTTACTTATTATTACTGTCTTCTTTGCCTCTATCACCTGTAGGAGCAATGCTGGTGCTCCCAATGGGCAAGGCTGGGTAGTAGATGCTACTCCTGTCTGGCCCTAATTGATTTCTACGGAAGGCAGGTCTCACAAACCCAGTTAGGAAGGCCTAATGTTGAAATCAATAAAGAAGGGGTTTATATTGCTTTAGGTCAATACTGGAACATAGACCAGAACTCTGCAATTATCCTCATATTGTCTAAAGTGGAAGGCTTTCATATTAGTATCAAAGCTCGCTTCACAGCCTCAAAGTTTTCATTATACCCCACCTTTAAAATGACACCTACACTGCTGCTATATTCATTCAATTATGCCTGCATCGATATTACACTCTTTGTTTCAGGCATTATTGCCCAAAGTATGCATTCGATGGATACCTCTAGTTGATACCTGATGGGTTTATTAACTGTAACAATTTACTAGCCCATTGTTCTTGTCAGAAACAGCTTACCAGAGTGAAGGACATGGGCATCAATTCACCAAAATGATTGGGCTAGTGTAAGTGACATCACATTCCCTTCAACCTTAATGCCATCACAGGAAGTGAAATCATTTGACCATTCATCCTGATTTTTTCAAGGAAGGTATGTCATATGACTCTAATATCACAACAATCAACATCACCAAATTGTAATCGCTGATTGATTAGTACTACAGCATAACACAGATACATGTCTATTTTAGATAACACCTTTATTATGGCTCTGACTGAGCTTTGAAAGTTCTGGAGTATAATACCTGCCCTGAATTATAGTGAGCAAGCAAAGCAGTAAGCCAGGCATCTTCCATGTGGCTTCTCCTCCTGAATAATGTTTGAAACAATGGGGTGAAATTGGGAATTTTATGGCACAACTTTCACATACATTCACTTTCATGGTGTGCCAGGACAATGAAACCTGACGTTCCCCAGGAATTGAACCAATTTTTTCAAAATGTGGTATGGGTGCTTTCTTATGTCAAAAATTACCTCCATTGTGGTCAGCATTTTTGTCAATTGGTGGCTCCATATTTTGTGGGTGCCCCCTTTTATCAAATATTGCATAAAATATGCCATATTCCAATCTATGCTGCCAATATGCCATAGGTGACCCTTATGTGAAAAATTACATCCATATGTCAGGGCCAAACTTTTCTTGTGCCTTGCTTCCTTCAATATGCCATCTGTCCACCACTATGACACAAATTACCTCCATTGTACTAGCAGCACCAATTTACACCTGGAGTCCACATAACAAAACTTTCCTCAAGTAAAGCAGTATTTGTCCACTGGTGTCCTAAATAAAATGAATTATCTTTAGTATGCTAGTAGCAGCATTTTATCAATGGTCATCTTTACGCCAAGAATTACTCCCAATGTGCCGGTGTCAGTATTTTGTCACTGGTGCCTGTCATGCTGTAAATTGCTGCAAGTATACAAGCACCACTATTTTGCCCTGGCTATCACAATAAGACAGTAATTACTATCAGTATGCCAAGGTCAACAACAAAATCACAACTATCACATCACATTCTTGCTCACATTGACTCACATTGTTCTCTCACTTAGACTCATTCACGCTCATTCTCACCTCTCTTACACTCATTCTAATTCATTGTCACTCACTCACTTGTATGCAATCCTAATGTCACACTCTCACTCACTCATACTTACTGGCTCTCAAGCCTAAGTTTACTAATGCTTTGTGTCACGTTTGCAAGCACACACACACACCACACACTTAAAACCATTTACTTACCATAGCAGCGACCAAAGGTTCCATTCCAGTTAGGTATACTCCTTTTTAATTACATTGACATTGAATAATAGAATATTATTCACTATTAATATAATAAAAAATGTGCAGGAACTAATGTTTGCACAGGCCCTTTCTGCGTTCTTGGTACTGATTTTGCCACTTCTGAGGCCTGGGGTTGCAAACACAGTGCCAAGCGTCAAGGAGCAAGCCAAGGGTTGCAGTTTCGACCCCTAAATGACATCCATGGTGAAGGAAAGTTATCTTTTATTAAAATTCACATAGTTCAGTTATAAATTTGAGGTAGATTTTATTGTTTTCCAAATGTTCTGTTACATTAATCTTGAGGTATATAGAGGAAACCATTTCTAAAAAAAACTAGTTACACAACATCCAATAAAGAAGCATTGATCTCAATTTAAAATGCTTTTCATAGTTATTAAAAAATATAAACTTTTGGGTGTATGAGGAACCACACCCAAAATGCTGGCAGCCCATTTTTTTCAGAAATTCTCAAATTGGTGCAAATAGATTAACTGTCTTGAAAGCAACATGTCTGGTAGAAGCACCATTTATAATATTTACAATATTGAGGTGGAGAACAATGTTCCTCTTCATTTAGTTTAAATCTAAATCACGTCAGTAAGTGGAATGCCTATCAGTAGGGTAAATGGATGCATTAAATCCTGATCACTGTGACACAGACATTATTACGCCGCTCCCAGTTGTATTTAGTGCCAGGCTGAGATGGCGGTAGCCAGTGAAAGATATATTAAGCATAAGAATCTGAAATCTAGAATTGCAGTTCAAAATGGTGGCACTACTTATGTTCTTTGAGTGGCAGGTCATTTCAATAAATGCAGCAGGACTGTGAACTGTGGTAGACTGACAACAGACTTTTCCAATCACCCAAAGAGGGCAACTTTATCCAGTCGCAGTGGAGTCTTGGGGGATAGGAGCTTTACTCTAAATAAAGGGTTCACAAATGGAAATCAAATGCAGAAGCAGTGTTAGAATTGAGGGGTCATCAAATTGTAGAAATGCTGGAAAATTAAAACACCCTTAGGGACCAGTTATGAGTTTGGCGGATGGGAAGACCCGTCCTCTGAACTTCCGATGGGGAGGTTGCTGCCTAACTGGAGACCTCCCAGCCAGCCCCCTTACTACTTTCCCGCCGTCTTGTAATACAGCCGGCGTCAGTGGTGCTGCTCAGAGGGGGCACTAGCACTCTCGTAATGTGCACTGTTTTTATAGCAGACAGTTTGCATTATGAGAGTGCTGGGCAGGGAGAACATGGGCATGGGCAGTGCAGTGGCCCTCCTGTAGCCCCCTGCACCTGTTGTCTGCCAGCCTTTTCATAGCCATTTCACCACCATGGAAAAGCTCTACGAAGAATCAGGTTGTAATCAGCAAGGCCGCCCTGCGTGTAGCACCGCCCTGGCTCATTGCAACATGCACCCGTTGTCAGCACGTTGGGATCTCTGGTTCCGGTGGAGACGGCAGAAACCTGGCAGTCAGATCGCCAGGGTCGTAATGTGGCAGTCGGGAGGCTCCAGCAGCGGCAGTCCTGACCGCCACCGCAAGTCTGGCAGTCTTGTGACCACCAGACTCTTAATCAGGCCCTTCTTGGTGCATTTACATATATCTTTATTTTGTTGTCCACTGCTACATTTCATTTATAACTACTGTGAAATATAAACGTTTGTTTTTTGTATCTCCCTGCTTGTTATTTTATAGTTAAATAAACAGTTGTGCACAGGACATATTAAAATGGCCTTACTTTTATTGATTATGAATGGTTTACAATAATATCTTACATTTACAGGACTACAAAAAAAATCTAAAATAGCACACCTGCGCTTGCATGTTTTACCATTAGTTACAGGGAAAATAGGTAGAAACACAGGTTTGAAAAATGGAATAAGTACTACCTCTGGTTCCCAAAGGCACCTGGCTATCTGGGTCTGAAAGGAAGGATGTACTAGCAGCGCGCCAATGGTTCCCCAATATTAAATCTGCAATCCACCAATATTGCTGCTGTTCCAGAGCACCTGGGCAGCTGTTGCAGCTGACAATATTCCTGTCCAGCGGCAACATTTCCTCAAGAGTGCTAGCTGGTGCTGAACAGGCGTGTGATGTTTTCTTTCAAGTTAATTTAAATACCATTTTCCTGACTGCTTTTGAAACAAGGTGGAATCTTGCAATTTTTTTCCCCATAACAAATTAAAAGATGCTTAGACATCCAGAGTTTGCCCTGAGCACCCCAGGCAGATACCTTCACAAACTGTATATAGTAATCATAGTTTTCTCAAGAATGACTAAAAGTTCACGAGAAAAACGTTAAGCAGCTTCACACACCACTACCACAAGCTATACGAGGGAAGGGGACAGTGTTACGGTTCATTGATAAAAAGAAAATGATTGACTGACTCGTTCATTTTTCAGGAGCACACATATTCCTCACAAACAAACTTAAACAGCTTTTATTCAGTCATCATTTCCCTTCTTAACCCCCACCTCACTAAGTAACTACTATAACTCTTAAGCCTACGTTCAGGCTGTAAATACCGTTCACTTCCCTTTCTTTTCAACTTCAATGCCTCCTCTATCTGGCCTCCATGGTCTCTCCTTCTTCCGTTTATCCTCATAATTATTTTCCATCACTATTGTTGTAGTTTTCCAACAATAAAGAACTTAAAGCCTACCTGATGGCCTAAGTTGTAGTATGGTGTAGCCAGTGTTGTGGCATAATGTAAACCTATGTCCAGCACGGTGTAGTCCTCGGTTGTGGCATGTTGTAGCCCGACATTGCAGCATGGTTTAGACCTATGTTGGTATAATGTGGCCCTATGTTTTATACTTTTATGGTCTAGCTAGCCCAGGGGTCTTCAAACTGGGGGGGGGCAGGCCCCGCTAGTCAGGCCTAAAATGATCCTGGGGGTTGGGGGGGGGGGGGAAGGGGGATGAGCCTGGCTCTTGCCCAAAAAATAATTATGTTGGTAAAAGGGCTTTTGTTTAAGCTGAAAAATACAAGCCATGCAATGGGTCTCGCGTTTGCTCGCGTTAGATCTATTAGCATTATAAATTCCTAACTGGACCCTTCGTGACACATAAATTAAAAATGAAAAGTAAAACAGTCGACATAAGCAAGTTAATTCAAAGCGCCACGGCCTTCATGCGCGTGAGCGCGAAGGAGAGACCCAAAAGGAAAAAGACGTTCGCTTGAAGTCAAATGTATTGGCAAACGTGCAGTTATCCATGTAACAGTCTCTGCGTCCAGGGCAGTAACAAAACTGACCCCAGAAGGGACAAAGGTAAAACATTTAACAATAAAAAAAACAAAGGATTTTTGAAAAGCAAGCCCATGATTGAGTGAAAGTGATGGGCGTGAGGGGAGTGTGGTTAAAAGCCCACATACATACCAACACGTTGGAAAAGCAGTGCTTGTGCGCTGCTATGCTCAACCTAATGACCAGCAGTAAACACTCTGTAGGGGGCCATCAATAGTATGTTCTGTTATTTATATCCAAGCTCAGAGTGTGTCAAAAGGGAAGGGACTCAAAATACTTTTCAAAACCCTCACCCTACTTCTAATAATCACACTGTGAATACTTTCACATGTTGATAAGGCCTGCCTGACCAGAATGGTATGTTTGGCATCATGTATTTGATTGCACTGTTAAAACCGTAACAGTACTTAACTTCAGTGTTTAAATGAGTCAACACATTTAAACATTGCCAATTTAATAGAACTGCAAATAATTTGCAGGGGGGGGCGATATTTTTTTGCTTCATTGAGGGAGTAGGGGGCAAGCGCAGAATTAAAATGTTTGAAGACTATTGAGCTAGTCCGAAAAAAGCTGCTTCAGACTCTGACTCTGTGTTATGGCCTGTTGCCATGCTATAGCCCTACGTTGCAGCGTGCTTTAGCCCTGTGTTGAGGCAGAGTGTAGCCCATTTTAGGTTTATGTTGTGGACATGTGTTGCAAAACAAAGCTGTATGTTGCAGCATGATTTGCCCTATGTTGCGTCACACTGTAGCTCGATGTTGTGGCTTGGTGTAGTCCGATGTCCTGCAAAGTGTAGCCCTTTGTTGCTTTATGGTGTGGCCCCATGTTGAAGCATGATGCCTTATGTTGCAGCAAAGTGCTGCCCTATGTTGGGGTACACTGATGCCCTGGTGTGGCCAGGTGTTACAGAATGGTGTAGCCAGTGCTTCATTTGTGAAAAATAAGTGCCGGGCCATTGCCATGAAGCCACTGCAGCTTTCACTACTCATTGCTCCCGCCAGCGCTGACAATGACAGTTCCAACAAAACTACTAGCCATCACACCCGCACAAGCATTACATTTCAGACTATTTTGGGCCCCCAAAAGTATAAGAATGGTTTGGGAGACGGGTATTTGTTAATACAATATACTTTAAAAATGACTAACAACTCTTCTTGTGCTCATCTCTAAATTAGACATACTACACCACCGTGATACAGACTATTATAAGTTCTGGTGTTGACAATTAAGTGTTGGCGCCGAGCACCAGAAACCACAAGCTCAAATTAACCACTAAGTATACCCTACATTGCATTGGCAATGATGTAGGGAAATGCGCTTTGTTGAGTAAAATTTTACCTGCAAAATCTAAGTCTTTGAACATTCTTCTAGGATAATAGAGAACGTTCTGGTGCACAACCTGTAGGATATTTTTATGACGCATTAGCTCTGTCCATCCTCCCTCCCATTCATCTCACCTCCCTAGAATGATCATCCATCTTCTTAAGAATTCACTCATCCCTCTACCCATGCATCAATTGGCCGCAAGGTAGGCTAACAGTTAAGGGAGCTAATGTAAGAGATGGGGCCAATGGAAAGAAGGCCAAGGTTGGAAGACATTGACGATCAGAGTAAAATAACAATAAGTGATCCAGAAAAGCAGTAGGCGAAAAATAAATATCTCCTCAAGACGTGGCCGCCAGTCACACGCATCCAAGGTTAAAAAAAAAAAGTTTCCCTTCAGAGCGTGCATCGCATCAAACCACACCGTCCAGTCTCGTGCTCAGTAGAGCTTCCCAGGCGCAACTCATTAAAAGCAGGATGTGGTCAGGCCTTGTGACATGGCTTACATTATTTGAGGCGGTTTGTACAACTAGGTCATTCGTGGGCAGTTTCAGACACCGCCTGCAGTAAAATAGCTGACTTTATTAGGTCGCATCTAAAAGAAACTGCACAAATCGTCCCCATAAAAATGACACTGAAATGGATAACAGAGAACCGAAACTCAAAAGAGCAGCAAATTATCACACGGTAATAGGCAAAGTGAGCATCACAGCCCCTTAGACGTGAAAATCGTACAAAATTCACAACCCACTTCTGTTAAAAAAAAAAAAAAAAGTGGGAACTGGAAAAATAATTCTGATGAGGTCATAGGTGCTCTACTACAGCTGATAGAGGTGTTTATTTCTTGGATAACCCCCTCAGGAAGGACAACCTTTGACTACATACGTCAGCATTATCAGGAGACCACCTGATGCAAACGATGATAGAATTCACAAAGTCCAAATGTGTGCATGTAAGTTTGGCCAGATTCTCTAGTGTATAGGAAAAGTACAAAAAATATCACACACAAAAGAATTCCTCATAACACTGTCACATATTCTGAATGTAATGCTTTATAAATGCCTACTTATTGTTTTAAGAATGGCTGCAACAGTTGTTTTCAATCAGGGTGCGAAGATGCTGTGTGCCTCTTACTGTCCACCGAAGTTTTGAGACCCAGTAGGGCTTGTTTTGCCTGATTCGGGAATGCCATAAAAAAGGCGGCTGAGCAGTATGTAATGGAACAAGGAAGTGTCTTAACATAATAGATAATTTATGAAGGGGCAGCAGCCAGTTTAATCAAAGGACCGGTAATGCGTTTAACCAGACCCTGAATATCCCAGACCATGGTAACCATTGTTTACCTTCGTGGGTCACATAATATGAAAGCTAATGAAGGGCCTTCACGTTGAGTCCTCTGAACATCAACATCTACATAAGTTAAACTAATCATCCGAATATCTATTGAACAGAGGATTGTCTTCTTTTTTTAAGACACATTTTGTTACTTTCACTGGTATAAACAAAACCCAACTGGAATATAACCTACAGCCACCTTCAACCATGTCACAGATAAGGTAGGTTTAGATAGTAGAGGCAAGTCCCTATTGTAGTAATAAGATGCCCAAATCGCAAATTTGTATGTATAAAGGAGAAAATAACAGATTATCCCCCAGAAACATTCCACATGGATCATCACATCTGACCAAGTCAGTCCTCATCCTGCAAAAGACCAGTCCTCATCCATTGAGGAGTACAATTACGTGTCCTCAGGGTCAATTAATCTAGCTAGGAGTTCTGCCCACACACCCAGGTCCTCCTCAGACTTATTATCAAACCTGTACCGCTTATAACATATTTCCTCAGCCATTGCCCACTCTGCCACATCTGCCACCCATTGCTCCACAGTTTGACCCAGTTGACCCACCCATGTGATTACCACCCTTCACATAACAGATGATTATCTATACAACATTGAGGCCCTCATTAAAACCCTGGCAGTTGGTGTTAAAGCGGCGGTAATACCGAAACAGTCCGGCGGCAAAAAAAATGGGATCACGACCATGGCGGAAACCGCAAACATAGATAGCCACTTTAACAATCCAACTGCCAGGGCGGTACAAACAAACACCGTGGCAGTAACCGCCAATAGGCAGGCGGTAGACAAAGCCCACCCACTGTATTTCAAGACGCCTATCCGCCACCTTTTCCGGGACGGAAACAACGCAAACAAAAATACGTTGGAAACAGTACACAGAAGGGAAACCACCCACCTCTCGACACCCAACAAGAAACCAGGACGCCATGGAGCCCGAATTGCAGATACTGCCAATGCTGGACTACCTCCTCTTCTATCAGGAGTACGAACGGCGGCAGCAACGACCACAGTGAGTAGTGCACCTACAACACAGGGGAGGGGGGGGGAAAGAGTGGCACACACCCGCAACACCCCCACCCCCACCCCCAACACCATACACACAAATACATGCAGCAACATTATACACTCCCCCCACCCCCTGGAAGAAGGCAAAGACAAAAGGAAATTATTTGAACAAATGTAATCATGTGAAATCTCATTGTCAAAACTCAAAATCCAGTATATACAATTATGTACACCAACTACACAAGTCATTGTCCTTGGACCATTGGGCCCAAAATGCATGGGCGAAGCCCACACATGATACTTGACTGGAAATGGAGAGAACGCTGCTTGGGCATCAGATCAAAAATACACAGGCACCTGAGGGGGAGGGGGGCACCTCAGCCAGATGAACGCACAACGCCACTGCTGCATGAGGGGGCTCCATGCTCACTGCTATATCCTGGGGAGTGCAAAGCCACAGTCTCTCAAGTCTCTCCAGTGGGTGGTTTGTCCACTACTTTATCCTGGGGAGTGCAAAGCCACAGTCTCTCAAGTCTCTCCAGTGGGTGGTTTGCCCACTGCTTTATCTTGGGGACTGCAAAGCCACAGTCTCTCAAGTCTCTCCAGTGGGTGGTTTGTCCACTACTTTATCCTGGGGAGTGCAAAGCCACAGTCTCTCAAGTCTCTCCAGTGGGTGGTTTGCCCACTGCTTTATCTTGGGGACTGCAAAGCCACAGTCTCTCAAGTCTCTCCAGTGGGTGGTTTGCCCACTGCTTTATCTTAGGGAGTGCAAAGCCACAGTCTCGTAGTCTCTCCAGTGGGAGGTCTGCCCACTGCTTTATCCTGGGGAGTGCAAAGCCACAGTCTCTCAAGTGGATAACAGTCTCCACTGGTTCTGGAGGGGGCTTTGTGCCCAGAGTGTTTCATCCTGCCAAAGACTGAGGTAGTGGATGTATCTCTCCACTGGTTATGGAGGGGGCTTGGTGCCCAGCGTGCTTCATCCTGCCAAGGACTGAGGCAGGGGATGTATCTCTCCACTGGTTCTGGAGGGGGCTTTGTGCCCAGAGTGCTTCATCCTGCCAAGGACTGAGGTAGTGGATGTATCTCTCCACTGGTTCTGGAGGGGGCTTGGTGCCCAGCGTGCTCCATCCTGCCAAGGACTGAGGTAGTGGATGTATCTCTCTACTGGTTCTGGAGGGGGCTTTGTGCCCAGAGTGCTTCATCCTGCCAACGACTGAGGTAGTGGATGTATCTCTCCACTGGTTCTGGAGGGGGCTTTGTGCCCAGCGTGCTTCATCCTGCCAAGGACTGAGGTAGTGGATGTTTCTCTCCACTAGTTCTGGAGGGGGCTTTGTGCCCAGAGTGCTCCACGTGCACTTGGCCGGTACAATTCCCTCATCTGGGTGTGCGTGCCATGAGATTTGCGAGGTTCAGGTAGCATGATACGCCATGGACGCAGCGACATACCCCACACTACCTCAGCTGCACCTTACACCTCCAGGTGCAAACTGTGATGGAAGCCATGCCTCATGAAAGCTGCCCAGGGTCCAGGAACTCTCCTCCAGCCTCAGATGTCTGACCACTGGGGATGGTAGCCATGTCAGCGGTGGTGCCTATGTCCGAGGACGCCGCGGGGCCGGTGGCGGTGCTTGCGGCGGTGTCTGTCACGGCGGTGCTTGCGGCGGTGTCTGGGGTGGCGGTGCATGGGTCAGCACCTGCTGAGGGACACAGCAGGACGTCTCCTGCAGCCTCGGATGGCTGCCCACTGGGGAAGAGGCTGGGGACTGTTGCTGAAGCTGTAGATGTGCCGGGGGTGGTGCAGGTGGCGGTGCTTGCGGCGGTGTCTTTCGCGGCGGTGCTTGCGGCAGTGTGTGGCGGCAGTGTTGGTGGTGGTGTGTGTGGCGGCAGTGCTGGTGGCGGTGCTGGCAGTGGTGCCTGGGTCAGCACCTGCTGAAAGACACAGCAGGATGTCTCCTGCAGCCTCAGAAGGCTGCCCACTGGGGAAGAGGCTGGGGACTGTCGTTGAGGCTGTAGACATGACGGGGCGGTGCAGGTGGTGGTTGTGGTGGCGGGGCAGCTGGCGGTTGTGGTGGCGGGGCAGCTAGCGGTGTTCGCCGCCGTACAGGTTGGCGTGGTTGTGAACAGGAAGTGTGACACTGGTCCCTCAGTTGGTGCCACCATGCCCTCTCCTGACCTGCTCTTCAGCTTTTGGCGCTTCCCCAGCTTTGATGGTGCCGCAGTTGTCTTGCCACGATCCCCTTTGGTTTTTGCTGAGCCCTTGGTGGCTGGTAGTTTCGGCTTCTCCCTCTGGGATGTGGGAACCTTTTTCACCTTAGCAGGTGGCGGAATGTCCTTGCTCTATCTACGTGGCACACTGGCAGCCCTGATGGGTGGCGCACTCCATGACCCCGCAGTTGCTGGCACCACTGTGCCTAGGGATGTGGTGACTGAGGTGCTGGGCTGAAACCTGGAAAGCCTGTCCCTAGGGGAAGGACGGGGGGTGGAGGTGTAGGGAAGAGGTCAATGTTAGCCAGGAAGAGTTTTATAGACACACTGGGACGGGAAGATGGAGAGGGTTTTGGAGTGGAGGTAGAGTTAGTGGTTGTAGGAGGTGTACGTATGCTGAATTTGGGTGAAGGTGCATGGGACGGAGGCTGTTGTGAGGTGGATGGCTGTTGGGGGTGGGTGTGTGCCTGCATTTGTGTACTTTGGGAGGAGGGCTCACTGACACACTGGGAGAGGACACTGGGGATGTGTGAATGGTAGTGGGGGTGGTGAGTGCACGTGAGTGGTGTGTGGTGATGGGCGTGCTGGTGATGGAGGCAGTGGCTGAGGATGAAGTGCATGCAGGTGTGAGTGGAGACAAGACAGGGAGGGAGGAAGAGGAGGACATGGAGGAGGGGGGCACAGTTGAGGCAGTGGATATTGCTGTGTCTGCATGGGGATGGTGCTTGTGTGAGTGCCTGTGGGATGTGTGGTGCTTATGTCTGCCTGAGCCACTCTTGTGTGTTGATGAGTGTGCATGCTGGTCTGATGGTGTGCTTGGGATAGGCTGAGGTACAGGGGATTGGGTCTGGGTGGAGGGAGTTGGAGGGGGGAGGCTGGACACAGGGACAATGGCTGCCATCACTGCTGAGGCCAGAGCCTGAAATGCTCTCTGTTGGGCTGCCTGCCCAGAATGAATGCCCTCCAGGTATCCATTTGTTTGTTGCAAATACCCTCCTCATTGAGGGCAGCAGGGCTGATTAGGACAGGGCCTGAGGTGCCTGGGGCGAAGGAGATGCCCACCCTCCTGGGTGACCGGGCACAGGACACACGTTGAGGGGCTGCTGGGATGGGGGGTGCTGGTAGGGGGGGGTGGCGGCTGTACCTGTGGATGCGGTGGGCACAGAGGTGCCTGCAACCGCAAGGAAGCTCTCATCAGAGAAGGAGTCGCTGTCACTGCTGTCTGCTCCTGTCCCCGTCGTGAAGCTCCCCTCACCCTCCGTCCCACTGGTGGCTTCAGACTCCGTCGTTTTGCCCTCCAGGGACAAGTGGGTAGCAGCTCCCTCCTGCTCAGGTGCCAATGCTCCTCCGCCTGATGATGCTATTGCACACAAGAACAGGGAGACCACAAAAAGGGGGGGGGGGGGAGACAGAAAAAAGACATGTTCAGTGCATGCAACACCACTACCGTTGGCGGACACAACACACAGGGAGCAGCCTTCTGCATTACGCCATGCACTGACAGTTCCTAGAAATTTCTGCTGACCATGGGGTACGAGGCCTAAGCACAATTGCTGCACACCTGGAAGTCACAGGAGCCTGACTAGGTGTACATGGCTCTTACCACTGGTGGGTTTGGGGTGCCACATGTCCTGCCTCACAAGGGACCTTGCCTACCAAGTTCGCCCTGGCCTAGGGGAACCCACTGCCCCCCCCCCAGACATCTCGTAATGCACGCAGAGTCAGCTGAATGAGAGTGTACTCACCCCCTTGTGGCTGCTGTGATGCCCTCAAGCGCCCCTCCAACTCCGGATAGGCCACCGCCAGGATCCGGAACATCAGGGAGGTCATGGTGCGACGGGCACCCCTCCCACGTTGGGAGGCAAGCCCCAGCTGGGCCTCCGCCGTCTTCTTGGTCCAGCGGCGCAGGCCCTCCCATCTTTTACGGCAGTGGGTGCTCCGTCGGTGGTAGACCCCCAGGGTCCGGACGTTGTTGGCGATGGCATGCCAAATACCCTTGTTCTGGTGGACGCTGACCTAGAGGAATGGTACAGGGGGAAAGGACATTACTCATCCGGCCGGACCATCATACTCATTGCCCACCAGTTCCCACCCATGCCATGACGCACATACACTCAGCATCCGCACATGTAGGCCTCAGCCCCCCCCCCCCAAGTTTCTTCCAGCCACACCACTCAAAGCAGGCATTGCCCATACACCATGCTCACAGTGTACTCACCTGTTTGCCTGGAGGACTGTACAGTTGCATGTACTTGGGGAGGACCCCATCTACTAGTTTCTCCAACTCCTCTGAAGTGAAGGCGGGGGCCCTTTCCCCAGACACTCGAGCCATTGTCGCTTCCAGACACAGGTCACTGGAGCACTTGCAGTGTAGGTCCTCTCCTGTTGAAGGTCAGGTATCAAGTGAGTGAACAGAAATGCGCCGCAGTATTCGATCACCCACCGCGACGGTGTACAACGCCAGCACAGTCACCTCATATCCCCTTGTCCCACCTTACAGGTAAGGCAGCCGCCATTTCAGGGGGCCACATGGCATGGATAATAACTGTGTCACACCCATCTAGGCCTGGAATAAACACAGTTACAGCCACATTGTGGATTAATAACGTTTCTGCAAATAACACATTGTGATACCTCAGTGTTGGCTGACTCTCTGCTTGCTGTTCTCCTCCATAGGGCACGTCATCTGAGGCAGGTGATGAGATGGCCGCATCCTCCGGTGTACAGACCCCTGGTGGACCTGTCAACAATGGAAGAGAGACACATAATAGTCACATACAGACTTGATTGTGCAACAGTCCATGAACTGTGTGCCCAGTTGGAGCCAGACCTGATATCAGCTATCCGCCATCCCACAGGGATACCCCCTCTAGTGCAGGTACCATCTGTACCCCATTTCCTGGCCAGTGGGTCTTTTCAAACAACAGTGGCCGTGGCATCAGGGATGTCCCAGCCAATGTTCTCTAACGTGTTGTCCAGAGTGTTGTCAGCCCTGCTGAAACACATGCGCAGCTACATCGTTTTCCCTCAGGTGGAGGATTTGCCCACAGTGAAAGGTGACTTCTATGCCCTGGGACATATCCCCAATATCATTGGTGCCATTGATGGGACACATGTGGCATTAGTACCCCCCGCAGGTGTGAACAGGTGTACAGAAACCGGAAGAACTACCAGAAAACCGGAAGAACTACCATTCAATGAATGTGCAGATGGTGTGTTTGGCAGACCAGTACATCTCCCATGTGAATGCCAAGTATCCTGGCACAGTGCATGACGCTTACAATTTGAGGAATAGCAGCATCCCTTATGTGATGGGGCAACTCGAGAGGCACCGTGTGTGGCTAATAGGTGAGGCCAAGGTCCCAATACAGTGTGAATAGGTGTCTGGGTATGGGGTTGCCCCTAAGGTTTAGTGTGTGTCTAACAGTTGTCCCTCTATATTTGCAGGTGACTCTGGTTACCCCAACCTGTCATGGCTACTGGCCCCAGTGAGGAATCCCAGGACAAGGGCAGAGGAACGCTACAATGAGGCACATGGGCGAACTGGGAGGATTATAGAGCGGACCTTCGGCCTCCTGAAGGCCAGATTCTGGTGCCTCCATCTGACAGGTGGTTCCCTATACTACTCATCAAAAAAGGTGTGCCAGATCATCATGGCCTGCTGTATGCTGCACAACCTGGCATTGCAACGCCAGGTACCTTTTCTGCAGGAGGATGGGCCAGCTGCTGGTCTTGTGGCAGCTGTGGAGCCTGTGGACAGTGAAGAAGATGAGGCAGAAGAAGAGGATATCGACAACCGAAACAACATAATCATGCAATACTTCCAGTGAGTCACAGGTAAGAAGATGTAACTGCCTCCCACATCTCAGACTATGGTTGGAGCTAGCATAAGTCTGTCATTTTCACTCAGTGTATGGACCCTGACTTGTCACTTTGACTTTCCATTTCACAGATCTGGGTCCCACTTTGAGTCCTCTGCTATGTTTCCTCCTGGTCTACAGCTGTGTTACATTGGTATGTGAACAAGTAAATTGACATTGCTATATTTGAGAGATGTTGCAATTACACATTAGTGAAAACACAGACTGACTCCAGATTGTTTTTGTGATTGAAGTGTGTTTATTCCTGTGCTAATAAGTGGAGGGGGTTGTAAAATGGGCTGGGGGATGGTGGAGGAATGTCTATGGCAGAGTCCAGTCTATTTGTTTTCACAGGTGCATTGTCCAAAGGGGCATAGAAAGTGGATCAATGGCAGTTTAAGGATGGACAGGGTGACATAGTGGGACAGAAGGGTGACATTCATGGGGGTCTCATTTCCTGGCGGGGGTCTTGGCAATGTTCTCTGGCTTGTTCCTGGATCTCAGGGACCGTTTGCGGGGTGGTTCTCCATCTGCAGGGGGTGGGGTGCTGGTGTCCTGTTGTTCCTGTGGCAGTGCCTCCTGTCCACTAGCACCGGTGGAGGTGGAGGGCTGTTCATCGTCCAGGCTAGTGTCAGGGGCCCCTTGTTGTGCCACTGTGTCCCTCCTGGTGTTGAGAAGGTCTGCCAGCACCCCTGCAATGGTGACAAGGGTGGTGTTAATAGACTTCAAGTCCTCCCGGATCCCAAGGTAGTGTTCCTCCTGCAGCCACTGGGTCTCCTGAAACTTGGCCAGTACCGTTGCCATTATCTCCTGGGAATGATGGTAAGCTCCCATGATGTTGGAGAGTGCCTCATGGAGAGTGGGTTCCCTGGGACTGTCCTCCCCCTGTCGCACAGCAGTCCTCCCAGCTTCCCTGTTATCCTGTGCCTCTGTCCCCTGAACCCTGTGCCCACTGCCACTAGGTCCCTGATCGTCCTTTGTTAGTGGGGTTCCCTGGGTACCCTGTAATGGTGGACACACTGCTGCTTGACGTGTCCTGGGGACAGAGGGATGGGCCCGCTGGTTGGGTGCTGTGCTGTTGTTTCCTGAGGGGGGAGGCTCTGTGGTGGCTTGTGGCAGGGGAACCGACTGTCCCGAGGTCCCAGATGTGCCGGGCTGGTCATCTTGATCCAGGCGTGCAGAGCTGCTGTCATCACTGTGGGCCTCTTCTGTGGGGGGACTGGATATGTCTGGCACCTCCTGTCTGGTAACGTTGGGTAGGGGTCCTGTTGGGGTGTAAATGCATAATTATTGTATCTTTGTGTGCCATCGTGTGCAATGGTCTACTCCAGTGCTTGCATTATTGGCTTGGTCCTTGTGTGATTGGTGATTTTGGGGCATGAGTGAGTCTCGGTGATGGGTGCCCATGCATTGGTGTCACATGCAGGGCTTGGTTTTGGTGTGTGTTGGTTGTGTTAGTGGGGTATCTGTGGGATGTTGGGGTGATGAGTGTGAGGCTAAGGGTGGGAGTATGTGATGGCATGCAGGTGGGGTGGCGGGGATAAGGTAGTAAAGATTTGCCTTACCAGAGTCCAGTCCTCCTGCTATGCCTGTGAGGCCCTCAAGATGCAGTATTGCCAAGACTTGCTCCTCCCATGTTGTTAGTTGTGGGGGAGGAAGAGGGGGTCCACCACCAGTCCTGTGTACAGCAATCTGGTGTCTGGAGACCACGGAACGCACCTTCCCCCATAGGTCGTTCAACCTCTTCCTGATGTCATCCCGTGTTCTTGGATGCTGTCCAACTGCGTTCACCCTGTCGACAATTCTGCGCCGTAGCTCCATCTTCTTTGCAATTGATGTCTGCTGCACCTGTGATTCGAATAGCTGTGGCTCTACCCAGACGATTTCCTCCACCATGACCCTGAGCTCCTCCTCAGAGAACCTGGGGTGTCGTTGAGATGCCATGATGTGGTGTGGGTGATGTGTGAGGGGATTTGTTTGTGTGTGTTGTTTGAGGTGCATGGATGTTATGTAAGTGTCGGTGTTGTGAGTCTGTGGATGCTGGTGATGTTTTAGGTAGTGTCTATCTCTGGCCTGCTTTCACATTTCTGGTAGTAAGGGTTTGTGGGTAATGTGAGTGTGTGTTTTATATTGGATTGGGTGTGTGGGTGTGGTGTGTGTGTATGTGTATCAGGTGTGTGTATTTCGAATTGTCCAATGTGGTGGTGTTTTGTAGATGTGTGTGTATTTTGAGCGCAGCGGTGTGTACTGCCAATGGTTTACCGCCATTGAAAGACTGCCACGTTAATTCGTGGGTCGTGATACTGTGGGCATATTCTTGTTGGCGTGACGGTGTCAGTTTTTTTTTCACCAGTTTATCACTGACCTTTGGTGTGGCGGACTTCTGTAGGTGTCTGTATTGTAGCGGATTCCGGGCTGTGGGTCGTAATACCTGTAGCAGAATTCCGCGGCGGTATGTTGACGGTCTTCTGCACGGCAGTAAGTGGGATTTACCACCAGGGTTGTAATGAGGGCCTTAGTGTTCTATCCAAAATGAACAAAACTGATTTCTTCCTTTCTTGTGGATATTTGCCAACTTGTTCAATTAACCATACTATCCCCAGTTCACTCATCCATATGAGAATTACACCACCACCTTACCTGCTTTGTGCTGGTGAACAGCTACACTTGTGATGCAGGACATAATCACAATCTGCTGCTTTGTCTATCACCGACAGAGAGTGCCAGTCAGTGTCCTGGTTGGACCAGGTGTAGTCCATCTTCTCAGTGGTTCTGATCAAAGTTAGCCACACCAGAGCACAGCAATCCCTTTCTAAGCATAATGAATTTTCAGTTTTTCCAAGACAAATCCCTCCTCCATACCATTTGCTCTGGGTATGTAGCAGATAACTTGTATATATCAAGCTATGACTGTTGTTCTTTAAGTTTTTAGTTTCCTCTCGAAATAAGAGAGCTAAATCACTGAAAACCGTTGTTCCATAATTTGTTTTCATGAAGGGTTAAGACCTAAAAAACAAAGGCAATGGAAAAAGTCACCCCTGCATAAAGTTGGTGACTTGCTGTGTTCTTGATGATGGCTACAAGTAGTTCAGTCTCAAATCTAATGTTACCTACTACCGTTCCCATATCATAAAAGAAGGCATTTCTAAGAGGAACTACTACACACATTGCAGTAACAACGTCACTGACGAAGGTCTATCCTTTATTTTGTGCACCAAGCATCAGTTCATCATGTACCAGCAGCTCTCTAAAACTACAATGCTTGATCAGCCTACCAAACCTATACTGGTGCACCTGTCTGGAAGATCCCTGTCATCAAAATGATTAACTTTCTAAAACCCAACAACATTGGTTACAGATTCTAGCAAGATGATGATAATCAATCTAGGACACCTGGTCATGTATAAGTTCATTGTAAGGCTTTTCAACATGGTATAATAGCACTTCTACTAAAAATATTGATTGCAGAACCAGATATCTTGCTTTATCCTGTATCAATCTCCTTTCACACAATAGGGTCTTAACATGGGCATGATCTTGCAAGTTTTTGTCGAATTGAATAACTTCCAAATGATTTGGTGAATCACACTTCAGTTTTTGTAGTACTGGTACCATTCTTAATCAGACAGAGGAATACATGCTCACTCTCTGACATAGGGGCCATGCCTCTGCATTCACCCTCCCCAGACATGTTAAACCATTTTGACATAGTGGATCACTACATTCTTCTTCCATAGCAACATGAGAGTCCCAAGAAATAATGGTTCAGCACTCCAGTAACGAAGATCTAGCAAGTTCGACACACTAAATTAGACAGAGATTGTTCTCTCACGCCACTAATGTGTTCATTGGCATGCTATGAGGGTGTAATATAGATCACATGTTGTTTAATTCTTGCATGCCTTCAGTTCGGTTAAACTGTTTTCATCATTTGGGATTGCATTTTCACTTCATTATATTAACTATGTCATTATTTAGGGAAATTAGCAAATTTTCATTGATGTGTAAATGCGAGTTAGCTCTGACATGATTTTGTTTTGTTCATTATGCTTTCTTGGTGGTTCTGTATGCTTCATGTTAAAGTCTCACCTTCGATTCCACTCACCTTCTTTACTTCTTCCATCTTTTTCCACCTGCCTCCTCTGTGCCATTTTGTTCCTAAAGACTTCTTTTTGACCCTTGGCTGCTCTCTGTATTATCTTCCTATTGCTCCACCCAGCGACCCCCTCATGCCATCCCTCCTCAACCTGTCTTTGTTGCTGTCCCAGTGAGTAGACACATCATCAGTAACTCATCACACTTCTGCCATTGTTCCAGGGCCAGCTGTTTTGTCTGCATAAGTCCAGCCCTCTTTCAACAAAACTAGAAATAATGAAATTACCATATAAAGTGACCCCTGGGGGACTCATGCTAACCTAAACATTTTCCACACATTGAATTTCTATTGTTCAGTAAATCATGGATCCAAGGTTGCCGTATTTTGACAAACTCCATCACCAAGTTATGCTGAAGGTTTCACATGACCTGAAATGAACAAGTCACCACCATCATGGCTTTCCTTCAGACTACTCTAAGCAGCCACAACAATGGCTACCAAATGTAGGGCAGTGATACCAACATCCACTGTACAAACACTAAGGCCAATATTTACAACGAGCTTGTGTTGCCCGAGTCACTTTTTTTTGATGCAGCAGCAGCACTTTCTGTGCTCCATATTTACAAAGTGACGCATTCGGTAAAATGTGTCACTTTTCTCTCCTATGCATCATGTTTTACTTGTGCTACAACCAGCAGTGTCAGGTTAAGTTAGTTTTATGCCAGGTAGGCATTCCCTCTTAAAATCCCACACAGAACTGATGCATTCATGCTTACAAGTTTTTAGAAAAGGGAAGCATTATTTGCAAATCTCCAAAATGCGTCACAATTTCTACGACTGCTTAACCCCGGCGTAAAAAGTAATCTGACTAGCTGAAGTCACTTTACACACTGGGATATGTCTGTATTTCACTTCCCTTCTATTAGTAGTGGGTCCACACATGTGCCACTCATAATAGTGTAGGACCCCTTGACCAAGTTCGGACCATGGCACCTATGATTCATTCATCCTCTGCAGCAAAGCTATGTGATGTTGTGTATTGTTTGCAAGACAAAGGCTAGGATTGTCACTTCTCCTTGGAGGAAGGGTCTCCAAGTCAAGGTCTGCGTACACTGAAAGGACAACAGGTAAGAACACACCATGAAGTATGTAATACATTTATTTCCACTTCACATTCCAACAAATACTTGTATTCACTTACGTTACACTGTCACACGTACTCAAGTCTCTACATACACATATGTACACTATGCCCACTGTAATGTGACACAGACATACTGAATGCATACCCTCTTACATCCAGGGCCAACGTAAAAGTGTAGATGGTGATATTCCATAATTTTATAGTCTTTTACATTGACCCTGAAACATTAGGCTACTTGCATCATTTAAAACTGACGCAGCACCTCTAAAGTTTGATGTATTGCTGAAGTTGCACCACTTGAGGCCAACTTCAGCAATGCGCCACATTTTTGTCAGAATCGTTAAGTCAAATTTCCCAGAGATGCGTCAGAATTTCTGACACACTTTGGGTCCCTGTGCCATGGTGCCCCTGTATTGTAAGTATGGCGCGTTCATGATGCGTAATGGATTCCTGTGCATTCCAACCATTTTTGAAGTATCACTGCCACATTGCAGAAATGCATAATTTTTTGTAAATATGGCTCTAAGAATCGAGATAATCCCCGAATTGTAATAGTGTCTCACTCACATCTAACAACTGATGACTTTCAGTTTTAACTTTTTTTTTTTTTGTCCTCATTCCGCCACCCTCGCTTTGTCTAAGAGAAAAAGGCAAAGGCTGAGGCCCTTAAAGTATGTTTCCAAGTGCGCAGTCCACAGCACAGCTGGGCCACCCCACTTGTTCTACATACTGCAATTTTCCCCATCGATTGCCATTGACCACGTCTTACTATTTTCTTCAAGACATGATCATAACCAAAGCGATTCCCGATTAGGTGAGGGGAGTTTTAATCTTTGGACTTAACTTTCGGGAGGAGGAAACCAGAAAAGAAAACAGCAAAACTAAAATTACACATCTAAACATACTCCAAACTTATAATCTACTGGCAAGCATTTTCCCAATCCACCCAAAAATTGTCTTTTCTAGTATGAGGACCACATTGTTCCATTTTACACAATCAATTTACTGATAATTGCCAGTCCTGAACAAGGGGGGGGAGATGGATCCACCCATTTACAACATATTTCCCGTCTAGCCAAAAGCATCAGTACAAACAACAAATGCTCTTGCTGCACAGACATTTTCTGACACTTTATATCCGGTTCGCAAACCCCAAACACCACCATAAGAAGATTTATTCTTAAATTATCGTCAAAAATTACCCAAAGAATACTTCCTATATTTTCCCAATACTTACTCAAAAATGAGCATTGCCAAAACATATGAACATCATCTGCATTGGTTTCCCCACACCGTGGACAGCTTTTATTGAATTTCCCAATAGCCGTTAATCTAGCTGGTGACCAATATACCCTGTGTAGGGTAAACAAATGATTTTTCTTCAACCCCGCAGATTTAATAGTAAACCACAACTATGAACATGACTTTTGCCACAAAGATGTGACTTCTAGGGTTGGAAAAATCCTCCCCCACTTCAACAGAGGGAGGGAAGAAACATCTTCTATTGCTTCCAACTGTACATGATACCAAAAGGCAATCTCTTTTTTAATACATGTATGATTTAATTTCCCCTCCCATGAGTTCCTCTCTATTTCTCCTACTTGACGAGACTTATCCCAACTAAATAGCGGAAGATACTTAAATTTAGAAATTGCCCCACTTGTACACTCCTGCAATGCAGACCAAGATATTAATTCAGAACCTTCCATAATCTGCCCGCATCTTCCCATCCCGCTGATTCTCAAAGGAGTTGATAATTTATCCATAAGACAATCAGGAGTACCAGGTGAATCCCAGATGGGAGGAGAACTACAATAATAAGCTATCCCTAGCACCTTCCGAAATTGTATCCAAACCTTACAGGCATGTCTGGGGATCTTCAAGCGCACCTTCTTAAAGTACTTTGGATGTCCAAATTTATATAAAAAATTATTAGCTCCTTCCTCAAGATGCGCCGTCAAAGCTCTCCAGACCAATGAGTACTCTGACTTCTTATTCAATAACATTCTAATATTTTTTAGTTGAAAAGCCAGATAGTACCTACAAAAATCTGGAGATGCTATGCCCCCCCACTCCTCCTTTCTACTCAACTTTTTCCATGATATCCTTACTCCCTTGAAGGCCCAAACAAATGAGGATAGTTCACCCTGTAGTTTTTTAAACCAATCCGCCTTAAACTCTAAAGGAATAGTATTAAATAAGAAAGTAAACTTTGGAAGAATACACATCTTTAATATATTGGATCTTCCAATTATGGAAAGTGGAAGAGCAGCCCGCTCCTTTAACAACTGTTTAGTTTCCATATAAGCTCTATCAATATTTACCTTAGCTACATCATTAAGATCAGTTGTAAACCGAATCTCCAGATATTTAATCTCCTGTTTAACTAAGGGAGAAACATAGGCCACATTCCATCACATAATTTCCGTCTTTTCTGTATTTATACTGTAACCTGAAAATCCACCAAAGTGCTCCATCAATGTATTAATAATGGGTAACGTAGTCGCCACATCACTAGTATATAGCATAAGGTCATCCACGTATAATGCTACTTTCTTTTCCCAACCCCCACTCCGAAACGGGGGAATGTCCCTGCAAACCCGTAATGAGATTGGCAAAGGTTCGATATATAAATTAAAGAGCAAGGAAGACAAAGGACAACCCTGTCGTGTGCCCCAACTAATCCTAAATTCCTGAGATAGCAGACCATTAACCAAAATTCTCGCAGATGGGCATCTATACAATTCCCTAACAGCCTTAATAAAAGGTATTCCCAAACCACCTATTTCCATCACAACCTCCAAAAAAGACCAGTTAACACGATCAAAAGCTTTGGCTGTGTCGAAAGTCAAAACCGCTAATGGAGCCTTTTCTTGTACCGCTAAATCTACTGCAGCAAATAACTCGTGAGTTAACTCGTAAAGTTGTCTACCCTTCATAAAGCCCTTCTGATCCAAATTACCTATAACTTTCCCCAATCTCCTAGATAAAATCCCTGTATACAATTTATAATCTGAATTCAGCAATGAAATAGGTCTGTACGATGAGCAATACATTGAATCCTTGCCTGGTTTTAACAATAAACAAATTATGGCTTCATTCCATGATTTAGGTACCTGTGCCCCTTCTAAAAGCACAGAATTGAATAATTCCAATAAAATCGGAGTGAGTTCCTCCCCCAGTACCTTATACAACTCATTTGGTAGACTATCTGGCCCAACTGCCTTCCCTTTCTTCAAGGCTTTTATAACTTCAACAAGCTCTCCCCCACTTATCTCACAACCCAGTGACTGCCTTGCTAATTCGTCCAAAACTGGGAGATGCGCTTTTTTCAAAAATGCTCTAATCGACTCTTCTGAATTTACCAGGTTCTCTGAATATATTTCTTGAAAAAAAGATACAAATGCTCCCTCAATCTCAGATTTCTCAACACAAATCTGATTCGTAGAGTCTAATTTAACTGATAAAATATGCCTTTTAGAAAAATCTGACTTAACCTTCCAAGCTAACAGTTTGCTACAACCTTCTCCATATTCGTAATGCACATATCGACTGCTTTCCCACTTTAACCTATTACAATTCTCCAAAAGGAATTCTAAGTCCATCCGAACCTTTTTCTCTTGACGTGCCAATTCCTCTAGTTGCTCTTCCTTCCCTTCTCTTCGTGCATTATGCATTAAAACCTGAAAGGTATTTAAAGATGATTCCATACTCCCCAACTTCTCCTTTTCTTCACGACACCTGTAGATTGCCAGGCTCGCAAGCCTCCCTCTAATATAGGCCTTATAGGCATCCCAAACACACCATAAAGTTGCTGTTCCTCGATTCAAGTCAAATTAATCTCTTGTATCTTTCTTTAACATCTCTACTATTGAGTCATCTAAAAGTAAAGAGTGATTTAATGTACTCTTAGTACCCTGACTCTCCACCTTAATACCCAGATGTAGTTTTACAGCTGAGTGATCCGAAAGGTGTGCTGGGTTGTGGGCTGCCTTTATCACACCTGGACACAAACTCTTATGTATTAAAAAGAAATCTATTCTAGATTTATGTCCATATTTTTTATTGTGAAATGTATATCTATCTCCTTCACCCCCTTTCCAGTGCCAAATATCTTTCAGACCTAAATCCCGCATGGCTAGCTTCAACCTGTGCCCTAGTTTTAGGTGAGTTAACCGTACCCCAGGGGGTCGATTTATCAAGAACAGGATCCAACAATATATTAAAGTCCCCTCCTAAAACCACTGGATACCTAGCTAGAAGTAAAATATTAAATAATTCTTGAAATGGTGTCGGGTCATCTAAATTTGGACCGTAATAACCTGCCACTGTAACCCAATAGCCATATACACACACTTCTACCACTACCCATCTACCCCTGGAGTCTACTTGCACCTCTCCTACCTTAAACCTTATAGGGTTTTTAATCAAAATTGCCACACCTTTAATCACACCTGATTGAGTAGAGCATGCACTAAATAATACCCATTTCATTTGTTTAAGCCAATTTTCCCACTCTTCTCGTTGTAGATGAGTTTCCTGCAGTATAATGATCTCCTCCTCAACCAATCTTAAGTACTCAAAAATCTTCCTCCTCCTATGTACCACCCTTAGGCCATTAACATTCCATGAGAGAAACTTTAAACTTTAATCCTAAACTACCATGCTTAGTAATTTTCAAAAAAAAAAGTCTTGGTCACAATCTTCCCCCTCCAATCTAAGCAAGTTATGAGGACTCTCCTATTTTTATCTTTTTGTACCCGCCTACCCCTACACCCAGTGCCAAACCACCCCTCCACCCACCAAACCAACACACAACCGAAACCCCCCCCAGGGGAACCCTCCCTATTTCTTTTAGGATAACCATCCTGCTATCCTTTATTTGAGCTCTCTGTCGGACAGGATTTTCCCAATTCTACTAAGACGCCTTAATCTGTTCTATAAAAGCGCTAACCTCCCCCGGATCTCTCATATTGCACATTTTATTTTTCCACATAATATGTAGAGCAGCCGGAAACCTTAACTGTACCGTGGCCCCAAGAGAGTGGAGCTCCTGCATAAAATTCCCCAATTCCCACTGCCTATCTAACGTTGCTTTAGACACATCCGATCTCACACGAAAAGACCAATCTCCTTTGGAAAAAGCTCCAACTTTAAGGGCTTGGGATAGAATTCTCTCCCTAATTGAATATGTGCCGAAGTTTATCAAAATCCTCCTGGAATTTTTCCTTCCGGGGTTCTTCCTGAACGGATCCTGATGAACTCTTTGGATATCCTCCTCTAAGTTCAACAATGCTAAGCTCGGAATAGCCTCCTTGATTAAAGAGATCACATAACCTTTAATATCCTCCCCTTCCAATCCTTCAGGAACTCCCAACAGCCTGATATTGTTTTTCCTCCTATTGTTTTCCAACGACTCCAGCTTATCCTGCAACAACTTTTCTCCAAGTTTGAGCTGTGAAATATCCTTAGAATGTACCATCAACCGCTCCTCCTGAGCCTCCACCACAGCCTCCAACTCACCCAACCGATCCGAAAACAGATTAATTTTGCTCTCCAAAACTTCACAGGCTTCCCGGATTCTAGATTGATTATTTTCTGAAATCTCAAATTTCTCCCTAATCTCTTTAGTAAGAGAAATTAACAAATCCTGCACATCTGTGCTGTGAGTCGCTGAAACAGCTGGGGGGGGTACCCTCTACTTCCGGCAAGATTAATGTAACGGGAGAGGCCTCCATTTGCCCTACTAGATCCTTTGCTAACTGATCTGACATATTATTATCCGAGCTCGCAGATTGTTTTGATGACCCCAAACCACCTAAAGGAGGTTGAACGTTTACCATACTCTGCGGGGGAAGAGTTGTATTCCGAAAATACCTTGTAATCAAAGACTCACTTTTCCCCGCAGGCTCAGCCCGGCCTTCCTCTGGGGAAAGTTGGGGCACTTCCAAGTGTGATACTGTGTGCTCAATCCCCCTCCTCACTGGACCTTTACTGCAAGCCTCTAAACCTCTATTTCTTACTATAGCCGTTGCTATAGTTACTGGTAAATGGGGATTAATACTCGCCCCCAGGGGGCCAGGCTTACCTTTCTTCGCACCCTCCAACTCACTGACCTCTGCCCGGACACCCCTGGGGCGACGCTTGGCTGGCGACATACACTGTGATGCTCCAACGCCGTCCCCCAATCCTCTTCTAAAACTTCCACTTAGGTTTCTCCTAATTGAAAACACTGGAGTCTCTGGTAGTCCTCCACGAAGAGAACAGCGAGAGGTGTAGCGTCTCCCGCGGCGCACACCCCTCACCGCCTCTGCCCAAATGCTGGAGTCCGATGCGCGCTTCCAGCACAGCGCCTCACCACCTTTCGCCGGAGCGCGTGTCTCCCCTCTCCTATCTGCCGTTTTTCTTAGTGACCCGTCCAGGGCCGAAAAAACAATGTGGCAGGGAAAAATAAATAAATAAATAAGTGGCCGCAAAACAACATGTGATTTTGGAGCTCCCCGTCTGCCGTTATACTCCCCAGCCCATCTGGGCTGCGACCGAGCACAAATGCATAAAAAAAAAAAAAATCCACAAACAGAAAAAAAAACGGCCTGAGAGCTCCAAACGCTCCGCTCCACACTGCTTCCTTAATCCTGGTACAACGTACCGTTCCGACGAAGATAAAGCAACTAAGAGCCCCAAAAACACAGCCACAGACGCACGCAGTTTGGAAGCTCCAACGCTCTGCTTCCGTACTCCGGGCGCAGCGTAATGCTCTGACGCCTTCCTTCCTCACCGACGGAGAGCTCGCGGTCCAGCTCTCTAACTGGCCGCCATGTTCCCCAGTGTGTGACTTTCAGTTTTAACAATTGTATATCTGGTAGCGCAAAGGAAGTGCGTAAGGCAATAGAAAGACAGCACATATGGCATCAGCATGTGACATATGACAATGCAAATTTACTCTTGTTGGTTTGGAGTAGTTCACCCAATGATACGATAACATTCTGAGGAAACTACAGCAACCCAGCGGTACATTTCTAATGAATCCTACTGTGGGGAGGAGACGCGCAGTCAAAAGAGTGGATAGGTGTATGGTCGCAGATGATGAACGTGATGTGAGTCAGCCAGTCACATGTGCCCAATGCGATCCATGACTATAAAATATAGATGAGTCGTAATGTGCTAACCCCATATGTTTAATCTACGAGGAGATAGAGTGAGTGATATAGCTTCATCTGCAAATAAATTACCATGCCTCAGGACCTTATGAAGATGCTTGTTCAGTTACAGTATGCTGCTAACTTGGAGTCACAGGCAGAGCGTGAACCAACAGCTTAAGATCAAAACATCAAAAACTTCAAACCGAGTGTGCTTGCTTTGGCTCTGACCCTTAAGTCCACAAATAATCTCAGAGGTCTTTTGAATCTATTGAATGATACATGTTCAGTTTATAGAAATACATTGACATTGTTATCGTCATTAAATCTCATCAACTATACCTCCCTAGATGAGACAGTATATATTCTTATTCAGACAGAATGTCCCCTGCATTGGTATACGTACCCCTGCCGTGAGTTCCTGTATGCAGGTGAACCCAGTGTACTGTCTTTTATTATGAACTAGGTGTCACAATAATCTAGAGTGAGTAAAGAGGCCAAGGCCTGTCCCAGACTATGTGAGATCCCGGACCTGTTTTGTGATATACACACACCAAGTGTCCCCTCATGTTGGACAGAGGTCTACTGTACATCTCTTCAGTATAACACGTAAAGGGTAACATACCTCGTTTTGAGATTGATAGTGTTACCAGACCTTTTTATCTGTGTCACTGTGTAAAGTTCTGCTGTTTTGTGAATGTCCAGAACCATGTGCCAACATCCTGTGTGTATGTCAAATGCCTGCAGTCCATCTGCTGTTATAGGGGCTTGTGTGTTAATCAGTCTAAGGATTGAAGCCAGTGGGATCAATATTGGATGCCTCTGGTTTATCATGGAATTTGTCGTGGCACTACAGGGATGATAATGACAGCTTCCCTGGACAGTAGAAGTGTATTGCATGCAATCCTGTGGCTTGAGGGTGGCGATCCAGACAGTGAAGTGAGGAGGCTGGAAAAAGAACTATCTTTGAAAAATGTATAAAAACATTTGTTCTCAAGTGGCTGCTGATTAGTTCTTAATGAACACTGCCATTTGTTTGGTTGTAGGGGTAAGGTTGATACTGTAGTTTAGATTGTGCAAGTTGTGAAATGTTCTTGGCCAGGCTGGACCTTCTGTCTGTCTCTGATTTATGCTTCAGGAATGCTGATGACAGCAAATTCACGGGCAGGACACTCGCACTTCATTGTGTCCATATTGTTGGTGTGCCTATTTGGGACCAGCTCCACTGGTTTCTGCTGTGAGAAGTATCACTGAACTCAAAGGCTGAATGTGGAAAGCAGCCGGAAAAGGACACTTGGCAGAGACTCAACACGAATCCGCTCGGAAGCTTGAGACAGGGTATCCACACACTCTGCCTATAAAATGTGTATAGAAGTGGCGTCCAACCTACACTACTTCGTTCCAGTGACCAAGGAAGCAAGAGCTACTCAGTGTATTCGGAGAGCTGCTTTGAATTTATGGCTTGTGTCTGCCTGACTGCCAGTCTTTCGAGAGTGAGAGGACATCATCTGAATCAAGACTTTGTGCCAGTGGAGCGGAGGGTCTGTGGGATGAGCTTAGAAGCCTACCTGTCTACAAGATGAAAAGAAGGACATGGTGTATCTGGCCCTTAAGGAAGAGAGACAGTCCAAGAGATGTGTTGCTGGTTAGGGGAACTCCAGGGAAAGTTGATTGTTCATTAGAGTGTGCCAAGAGTGGCTCTGTATAGTAAAAGGGTCTCATCAGACTCTCTGCACAGTGCATGAAGAGAGCTGTGTGAAATGTATGCCAGTAGCATGTCACCTGGAAGCAGATTGTAGGTTTGAGCATCTTCTGCTACTGCTATAGGAAAGTGAAAAATTGCATAACCACTGGACAGAGAACCCTATCTGTCCAGGGGCTGCAAATACCAAAGAGACCACCCTCAGAAGATTAGGCATGGTAGCCACAACCACTTCTGAGTGCTGCCGTCCTTATCCACTTCCCTTAGTCCATCTTCCAATGGCATCAGGAAAGGGCACGCTCCTGCATCAATAATACCTCATACCCTTGAGAGAAATCTTTTTAAAAAAAATGTTCCTCATCACCTTGGAGCCGTTTTACCCCCTTAACCAAATGCTACCAACAATGGCCGGTTACATTCACTTTCCTTTGTTCGAACTATCCATCCACCCTGTTGTCAGACACTCAGAACTGGCCACCAGGATGAATACCCTTGGCAAATTGTGGTGTAATCATTGGACAGTTCCCCTCATCGTGTTCCTTAGTTTCCCTGACTAGATCTCATCAAATACACAAGACTGGTAACCAAAATGTTGTTCTCTTTTCTTTAAAGCATGCTCTGTCGCAATTAATAGTCTTTTTGATCAACTCCAGCCACTCTTTGCCCATGAGCGGGCTCTCACCCATCTTCTAGATGTCAAATATTGCATGAACAACATAAGATAAAAGAAGACTTTTTCAGGATCTCAATCTTGTCCCCATTATCCACTGTTCCAACACAAAACATGATAAGGTTAGTGCTTACATTTAATTAAGATCCTGTGAATGCCTTTATATACCTACTTACATCCTTCCAGAACTTCTTGAAAACTGGGCATAAAACCCACATATGTATATCATCTGCATCCTTGTCACCATACCTTCCACAGATGTTTTCACTTGATCTCCCCAGTCTTGCCATTCTCTGAGTGGTCCAGTGAGGCGTATGCAAAGTGAAGAGATGGTTTCTTCTTAGATAAGAAGGACTGGCAATGGCGTATAAAAGCTCAAAGGATACTTTCCATTAATTCTCCAGCTCCCCATCCAGCAAGCATCCATTCCACTTCTGATACAGTGGAGGTTTCCTTTTATCCTCTGTGTTGCACAGTAGTTGATAGCACTTTGCCACTTCCTTTATGTGTGTATGTGCTAGTCTCTCTCCAGTGTCAAGTCTGCAATACCTTTTCCTTGTTTTAATGCCTTCAACCAAGGGCTAAGTTGAAATATTTGAATCTGGATCGGCACCCTGTTGTTTTAGAGAACATCTCCTCGTAACCTAACGTTTTTCAGTTGGAAGGACCAACAAAACAGTTTATAATTCTTTAACCTCAGGGTTCCGATACAAAGCCCTAACTGCCTGAGTAACTCCAAGCTTGAGGCCAAAGTTCTTCAGACAGGAACGGAAAAACTCCTAATTGATCTGATCAAATGCCTTGGCTGCATCCCAGGTTATCAGGGCTAATGGGGTCTGTGATATACAGGCCATATTGATCGCTCAGATTACCTGGTGGACTAGCAAGTTCAGTTGTCTGCCTGGTATAAACTCCTTATGATCGACCATCACTGGCCAGAACTGTAGCAAATACTTTATAGACACAATTCAACTGTGAAATAGGATGGTAAATCTCACAGCTAAGAGGGGGTTTATTGGGGATAACTACAATTGTTGCCTCTCCTCATGATCTTGGTGGACCCACTCCTTTACACAGGCTGCCTTTGAACAGCTCCAGCCACATAGGTATTATTTCATCATCTAAGTTTTTATATAATTCCCCTGGCAACCCATCGGGCCTGCTGCTTTCCCCTTCTCTATTTTGCCAATAGCTAGCTTGACCTCCCCTTCTGAGGTTTCCCATACCAAATCTACCTGCTCCAGAGAGTCTGATTTCGGTAGAGCCAGTGAATCTAACCAAGCTTCTCACTCCTGTTCAGTCACCCATCCCTGGTCAGCATATAGTTCATGAAAAAAGGACCAAAGATTTTGCCTATCTTTGCATGACCTAAACACATCTCTCCCGAAACATCGTGGCACCGGGCTATGTTGTTCCTCATCCTTTGTCTCCAAACATTCCATGCTATAACATTTCCGTTTTGTTCGCCATACTCAAACTTCTACAAACATATTGCCTCCGATCTCTCTTGTTGTTTAAGTTTTGATTGAGCCCTACCCTCTTGTGTACACCATTCTAGTTCTTCCCGCAGTCTGTGTTCCACAGTAGGCATTGATTTATCTGCTGTCTCTTGAGACTTGCCATTTTATCCACCCATACTAGCTCTTCTGCTATTGGGACCATATTATCCCACGAATGGTACTTGCTTTCCTTCGCTGAGCAGCAGCAAAGCTACTATCCACTTCCCGCCTTGATCTACCTCTGTAGCCAGGACCTGTGTATTAGAGTTCACCCTAATTAAAATAGAAACACCTTTATTATGGGCTAATTAGGATGTACATATCACTTGCTGGACCCACTTCTGAGGTCTAAATGGCTCTCTACACTTCAATACAGACAAATGTGTGCCCTGCACGACAATCATTTCAGCAGCACACCCCCCTTGGATATCCTCATATAATTAATCTTCTCTTCTTTACTCTCAATCCATTGACATTCCAAGTGACCAACCTTAAACCATTATCTTGTATCCTGAGGGTCTGTCCAAAGAGTAAAACAACCTAAGCTCCAATTATTATTTTTACCCTATTCTCCCCACCCCAGTGCACCCCAGTAAACCCTTCTCAAGGAGAATCCCCATTTACGCACCTTGCCAAAGGAAAACAGGTGGCCAATGCCACCCACCACCACCAGCACACTGTACTCTTGTGGAATATTGGAGACAGAGTAACCCCTTTCAATCACTGACCTAGAATCTAAACAATACATTGCAAGGATAGCCAGGAAGAAGAAGGGAAACTTTTCAATCTTAATATTATTCCTCTTGGCTTGATTTTACTAGTTTCTCCAAAACCTCCTGTGTTCACTTATCCCTGTCCTTTAAAAGAACCAACTCTTCAGTATTCTCCTCCACCGTCTTACTTGTACTCACAACTTGCTCTTCCAATACTGCAATTGTTTTATACAACTCATCAAATTTATCACTGAGGTGTTGACATGTATCACGGCTGTCCTTCTGGTTAATATCAGAGATTGCAGACCTTTTTTTTTTTTTAAATCTTTTTTTTATTTGCTCTGAAATACCCCTCAACCTGTCTTTAATGTTCCTAGTTGATTCACCACCCCCCTTTTTACTAGATTGTTGCTGCAGTTCATTATTGTTGGACATAGTCTCTCCACCCCGACTCAGTGATCTGCAGCTTACACCACCTCCCACATCTTGGGAGAACATGGCAAATCTGTTAGACGGGGGAAGCAAGTGGCCCCCATCACTCCCTCTTGTCTGAGTTCTTCTGTCAATAGTGTTGGTTTCATTTGCATGGCCAACATGTTCTTTCATACCAACCCCAAGCCTAGATTCTGTCCCTTTGTCACCTTGTCCTCTGCTTGCCATATTCTCAACACTTTGCGAGTGAGGATCAACCAGTTTGAAAAAGGTTCTCAAAGACAGAATTGTTCTAGGGATGTGGTGGGCCTCTGTCAACCCAATAGTTCTTTTCATTGTAGGAGATAGGTGAAGCCTGCCTGCCTGGCAACTTCCTTGTTCACTGCTGGTTTAGGTCCACTACCCACAATGCTTGACTCCGTTGCAGGCCTCTTAGGTTCTGGAACCCCAAATGGTAGCCCACCAGACCTTACCTGATATCTATTCACCCTTCCTTGGGTATGTTTGGGTGTCACCCTCTTTCTTACCACAAAAACCTCTAACTGCAACCCACCTCCTGCCCCAGAAAACAAACGTCAGGCACTGTACTGGCTGCCCACACTCCTCCACTTTTTTAATAGTGTTTCTCCCAGAACCTCCAAGTTAAGGCAAAGGTTACCACTGCTATTCCTGAAATCTGGCCCTGCACAGTCTGGCTCTCCTAATTGCAAGCTGACCCAGAGGAGTTGTTTTTCTTCATGTCCTCCGTAGATGCAACCCACACCCTCTCTTGACAAGGGAAGCTCTTTAGTGATATGGTGGTTGGTCATTAGGTGGTAGTGTTTTTCCCACCTGCCCACTCCTTCATGATAGGCTTGGCGGGGACTTGTTGGTTAGCTGGGCTCGTTTGTTTGGTTTGCTTTGTTTAAGACAGTTGTGTAAGGGTCTTGAGACTGCCAGCCTGACATGCACACTTTAAACTTCTCTAACCCAGCTGTCATAAGACAGCTGGGTTAGAGAAAACCCAGGCCTCCATAGCTCTTGTGAGAGTAGAGAGAGGCTGCTCCCTCAATCCTGACACACCTTTCATGCTGGTTACCAACATGAAAGCAGCCCCAGAATTAGTTAGTGCAGTTTCCTGGGTCCTGTGCAGGAGCATCCAGGAGATAAGTACAGCCAACAAGAGGAGAGGACGACGTTGTAAGGAAAGTGCCATGTTTTAAAATTATTATTATTGTACCCCCTACCACCCCCTATTGTAAATACAAGCCAGCTGCCACTGTCTGATCGTATCTAGATATACGGAGGAGTGGGAAAGGTAGTAGCATGAATCTCCACTCTAGAAAGGATAGAGAATGATTATGGGGAAGGGGCTGCAGAGCTTCATTATGAAACACAGCACCCTGCAAACCATTATCTCATATTCATTTAGTTTTTCAATTCTGAGTTCTGTTTTGAGAGTAAAAGTACTTTCTCTTCCATAAAAATAAGAGCACTGGCTGGACAATATCTTGCTGATTGATTTGTGAGTTCTGAACTCATACCTACCAGCTACCTCCCTTAGCCTCCTGTGACTGCTTGCCTTCACTACCCTTGCAGTGACATGTCGAAATTGTTGCACTTGCCCCAGCTTTGAGAGCCATTTTAAGATGGACAACAGAGGCATAAAAGAGTCTCATTGGTTGTTTGTCATCTGTGATCCAAGATCATCAGACAAGTGCATAGTAAACCATCAACATATATCAGTGAAATTTTCATTGCTGGGTTTCTAAGAATTTGATACCAACAGCAAACATGGGAGCAAGCTTCCCGACAGCCTTCTACTCAATAGTGTCCCAGCCCAAAATATGAATTGTATTTCAGACCACCTTTCCTTCACTTTGAAACAGTATGGGGGTCATTAAGAGTTTGGCGGGCGGAAAAGGCCGCCCGCCAAACTTCCGCAGTCAGATTGCCTCCAGTGCCTTCCCGCGGGCCCCATTACGAGTTCCCCACTGGGTCAGCATGCAGAAACAGTGTTTCTGCCCACTGGCCCAGCGGGAAACACCCCACAACATTGATACCGACTCATAATTGAGCCAGCAGCAATGTTGCGGTGCGTAGGTTGCAACAGCACCCGTTGCGCTTTTCACTGAAAGGCATGATGGGGGCTGTCCATTGGGCCCCTGCACTGCCCATGCCAAGTGAATGGGCAGTGCAGGGCCCACATGGGGCCCTCTGCACCCCATCTCTTGCAGCTTTTCCATGGCGGTGCAACTGCCTTGTAAAAGCTGGTGGAGAGGGAGGTCATAATCCGGAGAGAGGCGCTCCAGTGGAAGAAACTGGCAGTGCTGGTGGTCCGACCGTGGACCAACCACAACGGTCAGAATGTGGCGGTCCAACCATTGCCAAAGAGGTCGGACCACCGCTTTCGCGGCACTCAGACCGCCACCACAGCCCTGGAGGTCTGAAGACTGCAAGGGTTGTAATTAGGGCCTATGTCTGAAAATCTAGTAAAATTTTCTAGCAAATAAGCCAGTACCTGAAGACACAGCAAGAGCACACTTGGCTGAGCATCTGCAAAAAAAGATTTCGTTTTTTGAAGCCACAGTGACTAGTAGGTGCTAACACTTGGCATGAAAGTAATTTGTTAATCTCTTCAGTACTTTGTTGTCCTCGGGGAGAAGTTAAAATACAGGCACAAAGGGGGGCGTGGTTAAGATGGTGGCTGTGGCGGTTGCTTAAAACAATGCTCCGCTACGGTAAAATATCCTGCGTGGCGCTCCCGAGGGGGCGTCAGCAGGAAACACCGACCTGTGAAATAGCCCTGGAGGCAGCCGGGGCGAGAGGAAGCAGCGCAGAGCGTTTGCTGTGCTCCTGCGAGCCTCCGACGCATGAGAGGACTTGCCCGACGGTGAAGCCTGGAGCTCGCGTGCTCCTGGGCATGGCTTGGTGGCGTCCTGGACGGCACTGAAGCCGGGTCTGCTGTGTGCCGAAGGGCGCAGTGAGTAGTCGGGGGGTGCTGGCAAGTAAGACTGTTGATTGCTGGGAGGCCGCTCACCCCCGTGCTCCGTGCTGCTCCACGAACCAGAGGCACCGCGCTTCGTGAGGGGGGGAAGATATGAGGGATGAGGTAATATCAGCGAGAAAAAGACACATGATTTAATTGCCTAAAAAGGAAAATCCCCCCACTTCTGCCGTCGTAAAAACATGTAACCTGATGTGGTGAGAAGCACATTTACATGACACCCTGCATAATGGTTGACAGCAGAATACCACCACTCAAACAAACAGCTGCAAAAATGATCGCACATGGAAGTGGCAGAAGGGTAAAAGCGGTTAACAGTGTTGTGCACTAAGGTGATCTGAGCAGCACAACAACATTGTGGTTGGCCTGTCTGGCTCAATAATCTCTCTGGTCCTGTGATTACTCGTTATTAACCTGCAAGGCGGCAGCTCCCTGAGGTGATTGAGGCTCCTCCAAATTAATTAACTTAACGCTGACTGGGCTCTGTGCTGATCAATAGTAGCGGATTCCTATCACAGCACGGATTGTAACACATGGGCCGGATAAACAATTCCACATATAGTGGTGTGGACCTGGGTGGAAACTATGGCGGGGAAATCTAACGCATACAGGACCCAAGACCGCCCTATCCCCGTGTCTCTTCCTGGGGGGCCTCCGGCGGCGCCTAGCTTGCAGTCCCTAAAAACTACGCTCTAATCCCAATCGGGCCAATTCGAAAAACTTCTACAGGCGATCATGGACACTAAATCATCACTTGAGCAAAGAATAGACACAGTGTCTCAGGATCTCAATCTGCTCAGATTGCATCATTGCAATCTGGTGGAGAGTGTCAAAACGGTGGAGACAGCGCCAGGTGCCATGGACCCCCTGGTCACGGACAGCCAGAAGCAAATTCAGCGTTTGGACTCTGAGGTAAAAGCCCTTTGGAGATTCGCGGACGACAGGTTGCGCCGTAATAATGTCCGCTTCCTGGGATTTCCCGAGAGGACGGAGGGGCAAAATGCAGAGCTGTTCTAGGATCAGTGGTTGATCAAAGAGGTACTGCATGGTGCCCCATCAAAGTTCTTTTCAGTGGAAAGTGCACAGAGTTCCGGGGAGGCCACCGGCCCCGGGACTGCAGCCTAGACCGATGATTGCCCGGTTCCTCAATTACAGAGACCGCAGCATGATACTCCAATACTTTCGCAGTAAAGGTCCGGTTTGCTATGAGGGGTCTTCTATAACTGCCTAACCGAATTTTACTCAAGAAGTGCAGCGCCAACGCTACTCCTACATGAAAATTAAACAACGTCTCCGTGATCACAACATTAAATATGCCTTGATGTTCCCAGCTAAACTTATGACCGCACTCACATTTTCACCACACCGGCTGATGCCTGGACATGGATGCACATCAAGGGCATAGCACAGACACAACAAGAAGTAGGAGACGGTGGTGAGTGGCTAACTTCGCCGGTACGCAGGAGACTCAGGAAACGGTCAAAGGCGCAACCTACGAAAACACAGGCGGCTGCCGAGAGGGCAAGGGTGTTTCGAAGGAAGCATCTTTGTACACACATAACTCTTTCGGAGTGTTGCAAGCCACCCTGAGCGAGCACATGGACTCGGAATCCGGCGGCTCCGACTCGACCGTTATGGAAGCACTGAAAGGTCCGCCGATCACACTTCTATATGCGGATAAGCTGTGATATCCGCAAGACTTCTTCCTTGGTCCTGGTCTGGTACTTTGAGGACATGGGATTGTATAATTTTGGAGCTGAAATGCCTTTGAACGCAGAAAACACTCATATCCTTTTTTGCTCGCTTTTGTGTGGCTATAACCCTTGGGAGCGCCGATATGTTTATTCTTATTTTTCATTTTGTTCAAAGGATGGGGGACCCTTATAAGGCCTTCCATCAACAGTCACCATGTCCCCCCAGTTGGTATCCATATGGATACAGTTCTCTGATATAAGAACTGTGCTGTGTCTTTTATTAATATGCATGGTAGTTAGAGAATTGCAACCAAGCCACTGTTTTTGGGGGTTTAAAGGGGTGTTGGCCGGGTGGGTGGGACTATGTTTATTATGTTTAACTGGATCGAGATGTATATCCTCACAGCTGCTGGTTAGTTGCTATCTTCAGGATTGTAGACACATAACTTTAAAAGGAGTGGTGGCCTGAAGTATATCAAATGTAAAAATATTGTACACTATGATATGGTTCACTGAGTATTTCACATTATGCATGAGTATAACATAATTACGTGGAATGTGCGAGGTATGGCCACGCAGGGTAAGAGACACCAAATACATGCCTGTCTTAAGCGTCAGAGAATACACTTTGCTATTTTACAGGAAACACATTTATTGGAAGCTGATCTACAGGCACTAAGGAAGCGTTGGCAGGGACAGATCTTAGGTACGTCATTCTCGGCTTATGCAAGAAGAGTCCTAGTGTGGATAGCACCAGGGGTGCCATATGTTCAACGCACACACAAGATAGATGAGGGGGGCAGATACGTAGTGTCAGAGGGGCAGCTGTCTGAATTCCTTCGTAAAATGTCACCGGCGCTGCTGTTGGACCCCGCTGCACCTGGGGTGGGGATTTTAATGGCATTCCAGACGTATCGCTCGATCGTTCGACACTGCCTCCACCGGGGCAGCGGGTAGGCACGGCTCTGGCTCATTGGCGGCCTGGGTGGGGGACATAGGATTACATGATATATGGCGTGTCGGTCACCAGGCACACAGGGAGTACTCGTTTTACTCTGTACCTCACAAGGTGCACACTAGAATAGACATCCTGTGGGGGACCCCAGCTGTATGTTCTCTAGTTAAGGACTCTGGCTACTTGGCCAAGACACTTTCTGATCACTCCCCGTTACTGGTGACATTGCGGTGGGGAAGGGGGTGCCCCATGGTCCCCGTCTGGCGATTACAGGGGGAAGCACTACTGGATCAACTCTTCAAGGATGAATTGAATACATTAATAAAGCAATACTGGGAATTGAATAAGGGTTCGACGGGATCAAGAGCGATGGAATGGAATGCGCACAAAGTTGTTGTGAGGGGTCACTGTCTATCGGCTTCTTGGGGAGTGCGTCGTACACTTCACGCTGAAATCGTTAAGTTGGAGGGAGAATTGAGAATCTTGGAGGTGGCAGTAGCTCAAAACAAGGCATCATTTGCAACACTTCGGGCTCAGCTGATAATTTATGAAGAGGTGGGCCAACGTCTCCATCGGCATGACTATAATTACCATCTTACGCGATTACAAACCGAAGGTGATAGATCGGGGAGGTTGCTCGCATGGCTTCTTATGGAAGACCGCCAGCAGACTCCTATAGGAGATATATGCTCAGGCGATGGAACTATGGCTACCACGCAGGAAGCAATCAATAAAGTGTTTAAAGAATATTATACAGGATTGTACCATGGGCAAAGGACATGTGACACTCAGCAACTTGGGACCTTCCTCAGGGGGGCTTCTCTGACACAGTTGTCCACACCACATAGGGTAGCTCTGGAGGCACCCCTTACACAGGAGGAATTGGAAGTAGCCATGGTTCAAATATCCCGTAATAAGGCACCGGGAATGGATGGCTTACCTATAGAGTACTATATTACTTATGCACAACACTTGAGAAAGCCATTTGCTAGCACTGTTTGAAGGAGCATGGATTCATAGATTGCTCCCACCGTCGCAGAGAGAGGCATTGATAGTGGTCCTTCCTAAGCAAGGCCGGGATCCCACGGATGTGAGGTCATATAGGCCGCTCTCTTTACTTAATCTAGACTGCAAAATTTTGGGTAAAGTGTTGGCAAATAGACTCACCCCCATAGTACACACTCTAATCCACGAAGACCAGAATGGATTTATTCCAAAACGTAACACGATTCTGAATGTACGCAGATTGCTCAGTATTATCAGTGATACTCTGTCTGAGGCACATGATAACGTGGCGTTGTCATTAGACATCAAGAAGGCATTCCATACGCTGGGCTGGGACTTTCTGTTTGTTACTATGCAGGGTGTGGGGTTTGGCCCAGGCTTCATACGCTGGGTACAGACCCTATATGTGCTGAACCCATGGTCAGAATGAAAACAGTGGGCGTCATATCGTATAGCTCCCCCATTGGCAGGGGAACCTGACATGGCTGCCCCCTGTTGCCCTTGTTGTTTGCCATAGCGATGATCTACTTGGAAAAGGGCGGGGGGAGGCGATGTCTCTGTTGATGTCCCTGCTAGATACCTGTGGTGAGAGGCTGAGGGTCAATTGGGATAAATCTTGCTTGTTTCCTCTGACTGCTCTGCCTATGATTGTGAGGGAAAATATTCCTACTGGATGTCTGAAGTGGTGCTTTGATACATTCAAATACTTGGGAGTCCACATATATCATAAATCCAATGATCTGAGGGATGGCAATTTGGGTCGAACATTGAGCTCCATGAAGGGGTCTCTGCGTTTTTGGTGCTCACTCCCCTTGTCGCCGCTGGGCAGGGTAGCAGTGGCAAATATCCTAGTGCTCCCACGATTTCTTTACTACTTCGCAGCATTACCTATTGTAGTGCCCAAGAGCTTCTTTCGCAAAAAGAAAGAAGTACTTTTGGGACTTATATGGGGGAACGGCAGGGCGCGAGTTGCGCTGGCCACCCTCCAGCGTACATTAATTGGGGGAGGGCTGGGTGCACTTAATTTCGAACATTATTTTGCTGCTTCACAATTGCAATGGGTATTGAACTGGATACATAGGCCCGAATCGGCGGAGGCTTCGTGGGTTAACACACAGCTACATGGAGTACCGATGTACACATGGCTGGCGAATGTTATGGTGAAGGGTGTCACTGGTAATCCCTTAATGACATTTGCTCATGCCTGTTGGAGATGATATATCCAAAAAGGGTGCACAGGGTCCCCATATTTGCCTCTCATTCCTTTGGAGCAGAGCGTATTCCGTGGCCGTATGGATGGAGGTAGGAGTGCTAACTGGGCGATTGTTTTGAAGACGGCGCTCAGATGTCATTTGAGGCTATAAAAGACCTCACGTCGGTGGGTCCAGGTCAATTTATATCATACTATTCTATATGCCACTTAATAAAGAAAGCGTAGGCGATGGGTGACCGAGAACCGGATGTCTCCCCCACAATACACCACATGTTATCGTATGATGGTCATACCAAAGTAATCACAAACCTTTACAAAGCCTTGAACAGACTTGCATGGGGCATGATGCCTGGGAAGCATTTGTCACTACATTAGACGTTAAGAATGGCACGCACCCGCAGTAAATCTGATAGAGTGGAGCACACGTGGTAGCGGGGACGCGTCTGCTGCGCCACTCGCCTCCACCTTCTGTAATTTTCTTTTCCCTCTTTGAACAGCGTACTGGATTAGGGGCTACGTGGCGGAGGTGGGGGGCTGCTTACAGCTGCTAGAGTGTAATGAGACAGCAAAACATAATTTTTTCCGGAACATATATGTGGAGAAGTGTGGCACAATGGTTAGAGCGGCAGACCCTGATGCAGAGATCTGGCCCTGGGACAGGGTTCAATTCCCACCTCAGCGGGTCTTGCACTCAATTCCCTTGGACCAGATCATTCTTGCCTCGGTGCCTAATCTAATTAATGGGTCCCACTCTGTAACTCTGGGCAATAGCTTGCTTAATCTCCACAACGGCCCTCACAGCGCTTGGATGCCTGCCTTCACCATGGGGGTGCCCAGGAGTGGGAGCCTCACAGGGAAAAGCCAGGAGGGGTTCCACAGCGGTATGCGTACAGAGCCTTGAGACCCGAACAGGTGAGTAGTGCGCTATACAAGTGCAAAGTTTACAATATATAAAGGAAGGCTGATGTTTAGACAGATAAACTGTCGGATTGAACGACAGTGATGCGATAGAGGTCTACATCACCATATATCACCATAGGGATATGTAATCACAATAAAGGGTGCGATAGACAGCAAGATTACACTCGCACATGACACGAAAACAAATGCTTGGGATACATGATATATGTTAGTGTACTACAGTTTATTAATACACAAATGTAGGAGAAAGGGGCAAACGGATTCACCATAAGGCAAAGATTGTAAATGCACCAGCAGTTAATTGTGTAGTTGATTATTGTAGGATGGGAATCCTAACATTCGGATCCAGATTTATTTATTTTGTTCTTTTGATATTAAGATATTATGCAATAGTTTTCATCCTGTTGTTCTGTTGCTTGTGTTCACTGTTAAATGTTTGTGTCGAAAACAATAAAATAGATATTTTAAAAAAAAATACAGACACATTAAGAACTTTTTCAGTTGAAAAGAGATTATCGTCTATATTGGCAAACAAAGCTTTCACAGAAACTTGATAGATCACAAGGAAGGCAAGTGAGCCTGGAAAAATTTGGCAAAGGACAGAAGAAATACTACATATGCAGCACATGTTCTCAAGTCACATGAAGCAAATAAAACAAAAAAGTGAAACAAAACGCTAAGTGTAGCAAACTGCTATTCCAAAGGTATTTAATAGATACTTTCACAAATATAGTGCAAGGGAAAAACAACATCTGAACCTTAAGCGACTTACTGGAACATAGACTGCTCAGCATCCTAAACGATTTCAGAAAGACAGGCCCTGCCTCACGTAAACAAACTCGAGATTCCACAATAACATCCTCTGCCCTGGCAGGATCTGGAAGGCCGCTGTCTGACAGATTCGTTGCCACAACTAGACCAACAGTTGTGCTGCCAGTTTAACCTAACATTAGGCCAAATGTCTCTTCAAAAGTTTTTCAAAATGCTCAGATTGAACAAATTGCATAGATGGATGCAGAAAGAGGTTTGCATCTTTTGTTGGTAAGTGGTCTTTATGGGGAGAGAGGCATTTGAAAAGAAAGGGAGTTTTTAGAACTTAATAAAAACAATATCTTATATCTTGCAGCAAAAACCGTATGACATTTCCGATACATATAAATATTATGACAAACCCAATCAATGCTGGGCAAACTGTTACTACATTTAAAGGACCAGATGAGATCACAGACTCTAATAGCAAAAGCTACGAGTCCCACAGGCCAATCTGCCCCTTTTATGACATTGAGCAAGCCCATTAAGAGGCAAATTAAATAATTCACTGAAATTAATGGTAATCTGTGCCCATCTCCTTCTCATTTAGTATGGCGTTAAATTGCGAGATCTTTTGAAATAACCTATCGAGGACCTATGATGAGGGAACTTCAGATTAGGTAGTCATGCTAAAAGCTAGGTACCCTGTTGCAGCCCGCTAGGCTGGATCTGGCTGGTTTATAGGAGAATCATTTTTTGCAGAGCTAGTTACAAGAAGGAAACCTCATGCATTGGTACTTTTGCGCTTCTGTTTTGGAAAAAATATTACACACCTGTACGTAAAAATAGATCTATTGTTTTCAAAACAGATAGCTGCTGATCGGGATCTTTTGAAATAACCTATCGAGGACCTATGATGAGGGAACTTCAGATTAGGTAGTCATGCTAAAGGCTAGGTACCCTGTTGCAGCCCGCTAGGCTGGATCTGGCTGGTTTATAGGAGAATCATTTTTTGCAGAGCTAGTTACAAGGAGGAAACCTCATGCATTGGTACTTTTGCGCTTCTGTTTTGGAAAAAATATTACACACCTGTACGTAAAAATAGATCTATTGTTTTCAAAACAGATAGCTGCTGATCGGGATCTGGAAACCCACACCACCAAAGCAGCTAAAATATATATATATATATTGGGACTTCAGAAAATGTTAGAGCAGGAGTTGTCACATGTACTGCACTAGATTGGGAAGCTTCGTTGAGCAACAGTTGTAGTTCAGTCTTCAATTTCCCATACCCATGGGACTTTCTGAGGTACTAATCATTAGTGCTAATCAGGGCCGGCTTTAGGGCCGTGCGTCCGGTGCAGCCGCACCTAGCACTGACCCCTAAGAGGCTCTGTGTTTAAAAATAACATGTGTTAAAAGCACTTGCTGCAGAGTTCCTTGGTGTCCAGCTGTTTTCAGGCAACGATAAACATGTCACGATAACTTATGATTAATGTTCCTGCTGGAGACATTGACTCATCCTAAAGAAAAGCAGTGGGTGAATGTGCCTAATGCAAAGAGTGTGTATCATGTAGATCACAATAATAAACAATGAGTACCAATATAAAATGAAATGCATGCGATGGAGAGATGAAGAGCACTGAGCAATATTGGATGGGGGTAGTGAAGGAACTCGTGAAGGAGTTTATGGGGGGGAAAGCAAAAAAGACTGTCACAACAGACCCCACCAAGCCTAAAGCCAGCCCTGGACATAAATGTGTTATGACTAGCATTTTGCATAACAGTAGTACCATGTATTGTCGGAAATTAAACATGATTACTGAGGAAAAAATGTATTTCGCCCACATCTAACAGTAACTGGGTATGACTTCCATGAACCAAGAACAAAATGACTTATCTGCCTTCTGGTCTCACAGTTCTGAAATATCATTTCAGATGTGGTTTATTTGCACTGGATAAAGATTCATGTTTTTTTCTTTGCTGCTTTATTTTTATGTATTTTTAAAAGGCTAGTTATTGAACATCAGTTCATAATTGTCTTGTCCAGGTTACTGAGGAGTGCACACTTATTGTATGATCCCCTCGTTCCGCCTATAATCTAAAATCACCAATTATGTTGTTAAATCAGCCTACCTGAACTCACAGGGGCTTAGACCCTGGCAATTGCTTACCACTGGTTGATTTTATAGTCGCTCTTATATGCCTGCTGCTTATTCAATGTTTTCCCTTGCCTATCTTGGTTAAGTCCCTCTCATGAAGCACAGTCTCTTTACAGTCCTGTTGACAAGCTGACTTGTGCTCACATTTAGGGAACTACTTATTTGTTTTTAGTTTAGCACTCCATCACAGTGCATGTGTTTTCTATCTCTCTCCCTGGTGTTTCTCTTCCCTCTCCCCATGAAATATCTGTCCCTCTCTGTGTTTGCTCTCACCTTCATTGCTGCTTGCTCGTTTTATCTTGTGCACTTCTCCACCCCTGTGGTTGGTATTGCAGTCTCCCTTGTATTGCTGTTTCCATCACCTGCTTCTCCCCCAACAGCCCGAGTTGCTCTCTCTCCTGCTCCCACACCACCCCATGCGGTTTCACCCCAACTCACTCCACCACTGTCTCCTCCCCCACACCACGTACTTTTCTATTTTTTAATTCATATTTATTTTGAGGGCCAGGCAGATTGCTGCAGGCCCTCCAGAAAGGTGATTTTGCATACTTATAGTGCCAAAGTAGATCATTAATTAAAAAAAGAAAGAAAGGAAGGAAAAGGCTGCCTGCATCATTCTGTAGCCACGACTCATGCACATGCCTACAGAATTATGTGACTGCCACTAGCGCCTGTATTGCACTGCACCTTCTTTTTTTCTGTAGATACTTAAAAGCATTGGCAAAAGCTTTGCATTAACAATGCTGTTAAGAATCGTCAAAAAGCACTTGGGGAAAGCCAGTAGGGTTTAAAGACGAGAACTGTCGGCTTTGTCAGTGCTTGTTTTTAAACCAGTGTTCTGCTTCCAGTTTTCATGACTGCTGAGACCACTTCACAGCTGTAGAAGACAGGCCCTTGCTGTGGCAGTAGGTACAGTAGTCGAGAGCCTCACCCAATCTCCCTGGTGGTGGTAGCTGGCGAGTTGGAGGCAAGGCTAACAAACAAGTGTCATTATGGGCAGCAGCTGGTGCTCAGTCTTTGAGCCAGTGACCCCAGTTAGACTGTCTGCCAGTCAGGGTGGATGCTAGTTTTCAGTGTCTTGCCTTAGTCATAGCTGTTGGGGCTAACAAAGTGAACAGCCCCAAACAACCCTCGTATTTGGAGGACCCTTCACTGACACTTACATTATCCCTGTAAAAGCCTCACAGGCAAACTACCTGTCCATGGTTAATTCCAGGACATCGACTTATAATGGCCCTTTGAAAATAACACGGGGCTCAACCCAGGGAAAAGCTTCAACAGTAGGCCTGTGGGCAACTCATAGTCAGCCTCCCTCCACTAGGCAGCTGGCCAGAAATGTTCAACTTCTTCGAAAGTCCTCTATTGTGAGCAATTTCCTTGTGGTCACTCAGACAAGGCTGAACTCGTATAGTGTCCTGCAGCGTGTTTCTTAGAAGGTAAATAGGTCTTTCCTGCACCCAGAAATAATGAACAAAATGACTTTTAGAATCAACTTTTATACCTTATCAAGTTCACATGGCCCGCTACCAACATCAGAATAGAACATTTTTATCACTCCATCAAAACAGCACCAAAGTCAAAATACATGTCAGGGCTGTCCAAATATATCACAGTGTACACTACCAGTCTTATCTCGCACGGTCTTGATTTTCCTGAAATTAACTGGAAGGGAACTGCCGAAACAGTAATGAAATGTATTTCAACTACATTTTTTTTTTTTTTTTACTTTCCTTTGTTTATAATTAGGATAAAGCTTTTGACTTTAGTTACATTCAGAGGTCGGTCACAGTACAAACAATTCTGTACAACACTTTGACAAAAGAAAATGAGGCAACCTTTTCCTGGATCAGTGGGAAACTTGTATTGGACCCTGGCCTGTGACTTCCATGGAGTAATTACTCACTCTAATAGTGAACTTGGGAAGCACCCACAAATAAAATGATAAAAATAGAAACCAAAGAGGCATTGCTTCAGGAGCAAGAATAACAAGCATTTGCAATGCAACAGGTCTCGCGTTTGCTCGGGTTAGAGCTATTAGCGTTGTAAACTTCTAACCGAACTTTTCTTGCCACATTAATAATGAAAAGTAAAACAGTTTCACATATGCAAGCCGGTGGTTGCCATGAGTGTTGAAAGCACACAGAAAAGGAAACAGAAGTTCCCTCGCAGTGACATTTATCGGCAAAAGTGCAATTATCCATGTTACCGGCAAAAGTGCAATTATCCATGTTACCGGCAAAAGTGCAATTATCCATGTAACCAGCAAAAGTGCAATTATCCATGTAACAGGGTCGATGTCATGCAAAGCGCTCGACTTCTGCGCAGCGAGATTGCGCTGTGCAGGAAATGAAAAGATAAAGTAGTCCAGAAACCAGCTGAAAACACGGAGCTTTGTATGTTTTCAGTAGTTTACCGGTGCTCTCGAGGAGGGCTAAACACCAGAAAAGATATGAGGTATGCATGCCTTTCACAAATGGAATCAACCGATTTTTTAAAGGCAAGGCCACGAACTAATGAAAGTGACGGGCGTAGTTAGAAGCCCACATAGAGATTACAACATGGTACAGAGCATGAGGAGATAATGACAAAAAACAGCAATTTAAGAATGTAAAAAAACTTCAAAAAATATAAAACTTCTGTTTATTTGGTCCTACATACCGCATTTAGGGACAAATGTACATAGCATTTTCCTTCCGTTTGCAAACAGATTTTTTTTTTTTCTGTGTACCAAAGCAAAATGCGACTCAGTAACTTGTTTACTGAATCGCATTTGGCTTTTGCAATTCAGTATTAGGAAGGGGCATGTTGAGGGAGTCCCTTTCTAATACCGAATCGCACTTGCATGTAGGAATGTTTTGCATGAATGCATTCAGAGTCGGAAAACTTTCCCAGTTACCACCCACTTCAAGTTGGTGGTAACCCATTAGCAAAGGGGAAGGGGTCCACACGGACCCCTTCCTCTTTGTTAATAGAAGCGTAAATATTTTTTCAGAGCTGGAAGTGGTCCCAGAAATTTAAAGAAATTTAAAGAAATTTAAAGAAATTTAAAGAAATTTAAAGAAACGTTTTCATTTGTTTGTTTGAAATGCATTCTGCTTTCCTTTAAGGAAAGCAGGCTGCATTTCACAAAAAACACTGATTTATTTAAAAGCATTCACAGACATGGTGGTCTGTGGTCCTCAGCAGGCCAAAAATCCCTGTGAGTGCGGCCATTCCCAATGGGGCCACAAATTGCGAACTACCTCGTGAATATTGATGAGGTTGGCCTTTGCGACCCCATTGGGAATTGCTAAATGTGCCTTAGACACATTTGTACATTTCGTTTTGCAACTCTCTAATTGTGACTTGCACAAAGTCGCATTGGAGACTCACAAAATGAAATGGACATGCATCTGGTCCTTAGTTTCTATTAAAAGAATCACCAGATTTATTGTGCTGCATCGTAGTCTAAAGTATGCCACATTTATGCAGTGCTTACTAACCTTAAAGGGCGATCGAAGCACTTTCCTACAAGGCCAGTAAGCAACACCATTGGAACTTGTTTTGATGTTTTGTGGAAACATTTTCCATGACATGCATGAGAACCACTGAAGTGCGGTTATCTACTATCTGACTCAGCGAGCGGGAATGTGATGGGTGAAGCAGTGTGAGAGATAGTCTGGCAGATCTGTTTATTTCAGTGAGCTGGCAGCTTTGATCAAAGGGAGAAAGGAAGCAAAACGGGAGCACCAGTTTCATGTTGACATGCATTATAAAAGTCAGGCTGTTTCTGCTCGGTTGCTTTTGAGCCCAAAGACGCTGCTTCGATGTTCGACTTACTGTGCTTCAGCTAGCCTGATTTTGAATATAATACTGGGTCATTTTTACACTGTAGCTGTTAAGCAGCCAAACCGCATTTGACAGTGGGGTAATATAAAATGATGGCCCCCCCTGCAGAATGTGACGAGGGACCACCGAGTCTCCCATATTTCACAAATATTCACTGGCCTTTGGTGAAATGGTAACCCCCTGAAAGATTTGGTGCCCTCTGATCGTTGGGCGCCCCTGGAGAGTTTGGGACTCCTGGGGTTGGGGTGGGGGAAGGGGGGGGAATTGCCCCCTCTTGTGCCACAGGGGTTGCAAGAGTTTGTGTTAAGCTTCTGATTTTGGAGGTGATGTTCCTGCTGGAGGGAAATCAAAGTTTTGTCAAGTGGCAATTTCCGCTCATGATAAAGTAGCGCAGAGGATTAATTGCCTGCTGCAATGGAGGGCCCATGGAGAGATGGACACAGTCCAGTCTCTCCAGAGGAAGCTTTGGGCCGGAAGGAGACAGCCTGGGGCGGAATAGGCTGGGGGGTAGAAAGGGAAGGGAATTAGGTTAGCTTGTCGCCCTGCTGAATATATTGGGGCCGATCCCCGGGTGTAGATTATTACGTGCAGAATGGGTGAAGCACATGACGCTGCGGCTGTGCGGGTCGTGCTTCGCATGTTGGGCGAAGCCGGCTGAAGTGACCTGCTCAGGCCTGGTGTATTACACCAGGCCTAGGTAGGTATGCAGCGTGCTCACGCGCTGCTACTTATGGGGTAGCAGCAGCGGTTGCCACCTGACGCTCATCTGTTACAAGGGAGGGGGAGAAAGCAAAGGTGGGAGGAGGACATTGCAGGTCTGCCCCCAGGGCCCAAAACTGAGAGTGGGGCAGTGGGGGAGCCTGAGGTGCAGTCAGTACAGGTGAGGCAGTGGCAGACAAGTGAGGCAGCTGATGAGGCACCTGGGCCCAGGGCCTGCTTGAAGGGCTGGGCAGCCCCAGTGTAGTTTTGAGGCCTAGTGGGCCTGAAGCATTGGAGATGGTATCTGTCAGTGGCCAGCCAGTCTGGCATGGCTGGCAGGAAAGGTTTGACAAGGGTGCATGGGGGGGCAAAGGAAAGGTCAGAAGCAAGAAAGCCAAGGTGGCAGAGAGTAGGGCCCAGGTGGTTGTCAGTGAGAGTAGAGCGGGGGTGACGGGTGAGTCAAGAGGAGAGGGTCCGGGGGGGAAGTTTGCCAGCAACAGCCCACCACTGACTGGACAGCAGTGGACATTGAGGCCAGGATACAGGAGTAGAGGAAACTTGTGGCAGAGACAGAGGAGCGGTGGGCGCGCCTATGTTAAGAAAGGGGTGAAGCAAAGGGTCGGGGCAGGCAGGCTAACAGAAAGTCGGGGGCCCAGTGAGGTATCCAGGGGACGTAGCTGGGGGCACAGAAATTGAGGAGGGGAGCGGGGCGCAGGAGCGGCACAACCCCCTCTTCATTTTCCTGTTTTGCAGACATCAAAGAATGGATCTGGAGTGCAGGAGGTGTCGCACACAGGAGGTCTTGTTGGAGGAGAGTACTTGGGCTCACGGAGTAGAAGGTAAGGGAGACTGGTGGTCCCCCTGGGAAGCATAGAGGGGCAAGGGTGTTGCAGCCCAATATAAGTCTATTGGAGTGAGGGATGATTCAGTACATGGCACATTGGATACAAGTGTGGTATCTGTGAGTGGTAAGGAGCAAGAGGTAGAGAAGGTAGTGACACCACAGGGCAAAAAGGGGGATGCTGTGGTGAGCGGAGACAAAGAAAGTGATGCTAAAGAAGGGAATAGCCATAAGAAACAGCTACCCTACATGGGTTTAGCGATGCCACTGGGGTCTCACGCGGCGGAGAAGATGAAGGCTCGGATATGGAAGCATGAGTATGTGGATGTATTTCAGCTCTTGCATAGAGACATTCAGGCTAAAGAAGGTTCAAAAGAGTTAGATTGGGAACTGGCCGCTAGGCCTAGGGTTCGTATCACCATGGATAATTGAACCTCAGCATTCCTGATATATGCTAGTATTTACTGCGAAAAATAGGCGGACAGAGCTATCGCCATGTTTAAATATATAGATTTTATTCACAAGGTCCAAATGCATTTTGTTGGTTTTGCATGGTTCAGCTATGATGAGGAGTTTCAGGCTAGAGTGAGTGTTAACCATGACAAACTGTGGGGGACTTGGACCTGGAGCTACGGATGCAGTGTATGGCTTCTTCGCAGTCTGCTGCATCCACCCATACACCTAGTGGTCTTCCAGTGGTCTTTAGGCCTTTTTAACAACGTCCCGCTACGGTAGGGGCGGGTCGGGTACCAAGAGCACTATTACCTAACTCAGGAGCATGTTGCAATTTCAACAAGGGGTTTTGCTCTAGGCCCCCTTGCAAATTTAAGCATGAATGTTCCAAATGTAGGGGGAGACATCCAGGCACACAATTGTTTTCATTGGCCAGTCCGGCGGAGCAGTGGAGATCTTCTAGGGGCAGAGGAAGCCAAGGCGCTCCAGGGCCAAAGGGTGCCTACTCCAATTAAATTGGAGAGGTTACTGCCCTGGTTGTCCATGTACCCAGATAAAGACATGGCGTGCAAATTGGAATGTGGTTTCAGACAGGGTTTTCAAGTAGCGTACCGGGGACCACGGTGAGGAGATGGGTGGAGAATTTGCAGTAAGCGTTGGCCATGCCTGACGTGGTAGCGACAAAACTGGACAAGGAGGTGGCAGAGGGCAGAATTGCGGGCCCCTTTTATGGGTGGCCAATGGAGGATCTTATGGTCTCACCTTTGGGTGTTGTTCTCCAAGAAGGCAAAGGGGGAGTTTCATCTGATACACCATTTGTCATGGCCAGAAGGGGCATTAGTCAATGGTTTTATTTCACCTGAGGATACCAAGATGGTATATGCCTCAGTGGATGACTATATACGGCTCATAAGGGGATACGGTAAGGGTGCAGAGTTGGTCAAGTGTGACAACAAGGCAGCTTTCCGGCTGCTTCCTATCCACCCTGAGGATTTCTCTTTGTTGGGGATGCAGTTGGAAGGGGCTATTTACGTGGACAGGGTGCTACCTATGGGGTGCGCAATTTCTTGCGCATTGTCTGAAACCTTAAGTACCTTCTTGCAGTGGTTCTTTGTGCAACTGAGTGGGCATCGGATGGTGTCACACTATTTGGCTGATTTTCTTTTTGTGGGGGCACCATATTCAGGGGCATGTGGGAAGGCCTTGTGGTGTTTCGAGAACTTGGCGCAGGAGTTGGGGGTGCCTCTGGCACCTGACTAGAAAGAAGGACCTAGTTGCATGTTGTCATTTTTGGGCATTGAGCTGGACACAGTGGCATTCATGACGCGTTTGCCGGTGGATAAGGTTGCTGAAATCTTGCATCTTCTGCGAAAGGTCAGGTTGAGACAGAGGATAGAGCTGCGTGTGACACAACAGCTCCTGGGATACCTTAATTTTGCATGTCGGTGGTACGGGGAGGAAGCACATTTTGTAGAAACATGGGGCTGAAGATATCTGGAGCATCCCTTCCTCATCACAGGATTCGGCTGACGGTAGGTTTGAGTGAAGACATCACGGTATGGGAGCTTTTCCTGACACAGTTTAATAGGGTTTCCATGGCTTTTTGGGAAGAGGATACAGTGTGGCAGGTGCCAATGTTTTCGGACGTGGCAGGGGCCTCTGGTTTTGGCCTTTTTTGGGATGGACGGTGGTGCGCGGAACCTTGGCCAGCACATTGGTTAAACCAGGGCAGGAGCATTGCGTTTTTGGAATTCTTCCCACTGTTGCTGCCTTTGGTGGTGTGGGGTGACAAGCAAGCGAACAGAACTGTAATGTTACACATTGACTATTTGACAGTGGTTGATTTGGTGAACAGACAGAGGGCAAGGGATCTTAGGGTGCTGCACCTTTTGCGAAGGTTCATGCTGCACTGCTTGTCTTTGAACATCATATTTAAGTCTGCTCACATTCCTGGGGTCAACAATTCTATTGCAGATTCCCTGTCTCGTTCACAGTGGCAGCATTTCCGCACATTTGCACAGGGCGCAGAGGAGCACAAGACTGCGGTACCAGCAGACATTTGGGAGTGGGGGACATGATGGTCATGAAACTGGTGGAGGTGTGACTGGCTGAATCCTCGCTGAGGAGTTACCGTTTAGCATGGTTGGAATTTCAGAATTTTGAGGCGAATGGAGACCATTTCTGGTAGGTAGCAAGGAAGGGGTGTGCTTGAAGCGCGTGTGGTGCATTTTGTGTTATTTCTGATTCACAAGGGTTTGTTGCCAGCCACGATTGGGGGTAAGCTGGTAGGTGTGTCTTTTTATGGGAAGTTGTTTTTTGGCAGGGACCCGGCAAAGGATGGCATTTTGCCGAAAATGTTGAAAGGGTGGGGCAGGGCACGATCAGGGTCAGGAAGGATGGTCTGTGAGGCTATTACGTTTGAGCTATTGGTTCAACTGTTACATGTGTTGCCGGTTTGTTGTGTGGATGCGTATGAGCCTGGCTTGTGGTGGGTACCAGAGGTACTTAGTCCTTGTGCCAGGTCCAGTTATCCCTTATTAGTGTAGAAGAGGTGTTTCTAGCAGCTTAGGCTGATAGAAGGTAGCTATAGCAGAGCAGCTTAGGTTGAACTAGGAGACATGCAAAGCTCCTACTATACCACTGGTGTCATATGCACAATATCATAAGAAAACACAAAACACAGATATACTAAAAATAAAGGTACTTTATTTTTATGACAATATGCCAAAAGTTTCTCGGTGAGTACCCTCAGTATGAGGATGCCAAATATACACAAGATATATGCACACAATACCAAAAATATGCAGTAATGGCAAAAGGAAGTAATGCAAGCAGTGTAAAGTTACAATAGATTGCAATAGGAGCACATAGGTATAGGGGCAACACAAACCACTCCAAAAGTGGAATGCGAACACGAATGGACCCCAAACCTATGTGAACTTGTAGAGGGTCGCTGGGACTGTAAGAAAACAGTGAGGGTTAGAAAAATAGCCCACCCCAATACCCTGTAAGGTAGGTGTAAAGTGCACCTACAACCCCCAGAGAGCACAGAAGTCGTGATAGGGGGATTCTGCAAGGAAAACCAACACCATCAATGCAACAACAGTGGATTTCTAGACCTGAGTACCTGTAAGACAAGGGGACCAAGTCCAAGAGTCACGACAGTGTTGAGAGTGGGCAGGAGCCCAGGTTATGCCAGCTGAGGGTGCAAGGAAGCTGCCACTGGGTGGAAGAAGGTTGGTGTTCTGCAAGAACGAAGAGGACTAGGAACTTTCCCTTTGGAGTATGGATGTCCCACGTCGTGAAGAAGCTTGCAGAGGTATTTCCCATGCAGAAAGACCATAAACAAGCCTTGCTAGCTGCAAGGGTCGCGGTTAGGGTTTTTGGATGCTGCTGTGGCCCAGGAGGGACCAGGATGTTGCCACTTGGATGAGAAGACAGAAGGGGCGCCCAGCAAGTCAGGGAGCCCTCACAGAAGCAGGCAGCACCCACAGAAGTACCGGAACAGGCACTTAGAAGAGGAGTTAACCGGAGTCCACCCGAAGTCACAAAAGGGAGTCCCACGACGCCGGAGGACAACTCAGAAGGTTTTGGACTGTAGGTTAGAGTGTCGGGACCCAGGCTTGGCTGTGCACGAAGGAAATCCTGGAAGAGTGCACATGAGCCGGAGCAGCTGCAAATCACGCGGTACCCAGCAATGCAGTCTAGCGTGGGGAGGCAAGGACTTACCTCCACCAAACTTGGACTGAAGAGTCATTGGACTGTGGGAGTCACTTGGACAGAGTTGCTGAGTTCCAGGGACCACGCTCGTTGTGCTGAGAGGGGACCCAGAAGACCGGTGATGCAGTCCTTTGTTGCCTGCGGTTGCAGAGGGAAGATTCCTTCAACCCACGGGAGATTTCTTCAGAGCTCCTGATGCAGATTGGAGGCAGGCTACCCCCAGAGCATGCACCACCAGGAAACAGTCGAGAAAGCCGGCAGGATGAAGCAATACAAGGTTGCAGTAGTCGTCTTTGCTACTTTGTTGCGGTTTTGCAGGCGTCCTGAGCAGTCAGCGCTCGATCCCTTGGCAGAAGGTGAAGAGGGAGATGCAGAGGAACTCTGGTGAGCTCTTGCGTTCGGTATCTGAAGAATTCCCCAAAGCAGAGACCCTAAATAGCCAGAAAAGGAGGTTTGGCTACCTAGGAAGGAGGATAAAAGCCTATCAGAAGGAGTCTCTGACGTCACCTGCTGGCACTGGCCACTCAGAGCAGTCCAGTGTGCCAGCAACACCTCTGAATCCAAGATGGCAGAGGTCTGGGGCACACTGGACGAGCACATTGGTTAAACCAGGGCAGGAGCATTGCGTATTTGGAATTCTTCCCACTGTTGCTGGCTTTGGTGGTGTGGGGTGACAAGCAATCGAACAGGACTGTAATTTTACACATTGACAATTTGACAGTGGTTGATTTGGTGACCAGACAGAGGGCAAGGGATCTTAGGGTGCTGCACCTTTTGCGAAGGTTCATGCTGCACTGCTTGTCTTTGAACATCATATTTAAGTCTGAACACATTCCTGGGGTCAACAATTCTATTGCAGATTCCCTGTCTCGTTCACAGTGGCAGCATTTCCGCACATTTGCACAGGGCGCAGAGGAGCACAAGACTGCAGTACCAGCAGACATTTGGGAGTGGGGAACATGATGGTCATGAAACTGGTGGAGGTGTGACTGGCTGAATCCTCACTGAGTAGTTACTGTTTAGCATGGTTGGAATTTCAGAATTTTGATGCAAATGGAGACCATTTCTGGTGGCAAGGAAGGGGTGTGCTTGAAGCGCGTGTGGTGCATTTTGTGTTATTTCTGATTCACAAGGGTTTGTTGCCAGCCACGATTGGGGATAAGCTGGCAGGTGTGTCTTTTTATGGGAAGTTGTTTTTTGGCAGGGACCCGGGAAAGGATGGCATTTTGTTGAACATGTTGAAAGGGTGGGGCAGGGCGCGATCATGGTCAGGAAGGATGGTGTGTGAGGCTATTACGTTCGAGCTATTGGTTCAACTGTTACATGTGTTGCCGGTTTGTTGTGTGGATGCGTATGAGGTTGCACTTTTTCATTTGTGTATGATATGGATGTTTTTCTGAGCATTCTGAGTGCCTGAATTGTTGGGAGTGGGTAAAGATTGTGGAATTCGGAAGGAGGATGTGCGACGAGAGGGAGTACATTTGGGCATTTGGTTGAGGCACTCAAAGACGGACCAGTTGGGGAGGGGATGGTGGATATGGGTAGATAAAAGGGGAGAGGGGCATGTCCGGTGCAGGAGTGGGACTCTTTTCAGACACACTTTTCTGAATAGGCAAGGGATGTTTTTTGTCACATGAACGGGAAGAAGCCGACAGCTTTCCAGTTGTTGGCTGTGATGAGAATGGCTTTGAGGCGGGTCGGAAGGCAGCCAGGTAACTTTGAACTCATCTTTTTTTGGATTGGTGCTGCTACTGAGGCCGCTCATTTAGGTTGGGATTGGGAACAAATCCGGGCCATTGACAGATGGAGATCGAGGTGTTGCGAGAGATATGCCAGGGCTTTAGAGGGGTACTGTCAGGGGCAAGACACTTTTCTAGACGGGGGAGAATTTTTTTATCATACATTGACATATGTTTATCTTTTTAGGTTGTGTGTATGGCCCAGGGAAAGCAAAAGCGGTGACATGGGTGTTTGGACATTTGTTTATTCACTGGGCGGCAAAATATGCTGAGAAGCAAGTTTATGGATGATCACTGGCACTTCCGAGTAGCAGACATGAGGTGTTGTGGGGGGGGAAGAGCTGCATGAGGTGGGGCAATTTGCTTCCTTTTATGACTGCAATGTTGCTGACATGGGGTTGTCCGGATGTTCTAGTATTGCACCTAGGGGAAAATGATTTGGTTTGATTATCGGGACTCACCCTACTGCAATACATTTAGAGGAATCTGGCACTACTAAAGCACAACATGCATTGGCCTTGTCTGGCATGGACAGAGTTTGTGCCTAGAAGGAAGTGGAGAGGAGCTTTGAAGCATGGGGCCTTTAAGCGGGCCAGGAGAAAGCTCAGTTGGGCTATGCTGGTGTCCTGTGGGACACACGAAGGGATTAAAGAGAGTGAACAGGTCTTTTCAGAGATGATGGAGTCCATGTGTCGAACATGGGGAATGTACATTACATGATCGAATTGGGTTTTTTGCTGACTAATTTGTGGGGGAAGAAGCAATGGAGGAGCAAGCCTGTTTGATTTCGTGTTGCAGTGGGTCTGCTGGTGGGGCAGCAAAACGCCTAAAGGGTTTATGCTGGGTGGCAGTAGATAGGGAGGGTGGAGGGCCAGATGCGGGCCTGGCCACCCTTCCACCGGGGAAAAAGAAGCAGGTGAAGTATGACAGAGTGGGATGCCTGTTTTCAGGCACGAGACAAATGCAAAGGGTGATGCTTGTCAGAATGGAACGGGATGCTGGGTGAACAGAGAAGTGGAGAAGGAAGTGAGTTTGGAAGACGGGAGTTTAAAGTGAAAAGTTTGAAGTGTTCAATCAAGTTACAGTTATGTTAATGTTTATGTTATGATAGCAAGCCTGTCCTAATAAATGGCCTTTTACACTATGGAGAAGGGTGTTGAGTGTTTATGTCCCAAAGAGCGTGCACCACACTGAGATGACTCAGTAGCTTACTGCTTTTGTCACAGAGATCCTTTGTTTTCTTACAGTTAATAGGTTACAACCCCAATATAGTACACTGACCTATATACTGTTATCAAAGAGCCGCATGCAAACTGTATAGGTTAGAACATTATATTTTCCCCAGTCTTTCCTTATCCTAATGTTGCTTAAAAGGGTTCATGTTGGTAGGAATGCATTCCTATTAGTAAAGCCAAGTACTGTGGCATGTTTTAAATCCTTAGTTTGTGCTTATCCAGAGCAAACACTCATAATATACTGCCTACTAGCATGGGTGACATGTGACCCCTGCACCTTATAACCCTCATTGTTTTATGTAACACTTCCTATAGACTGATTTACACACTTCCAATTCATGGTGTGTATGTGATGTAAAGTGCTCCGAAATCCTACACTGCTATAAGTAGCACTATAAAACCAGTGAAATACATGTGAGAGAGGGGCACTGGTGAAGCGTGGGAGTAAAGGAATTCGTGGCGAAGGAGATTTTGTGTGTGTGTGTGGGGTGGGGACCAGCAAAGATTGTAGCACAGCACCAATACCAGCCCTGGGCTTACCAGAACATTTTCTGCCAGGCCTGTTGTCGACCCCGAACTGCTAAAGCTGGAACACAGCTCAATGTATTTCAAGTAAAACACATGCACTATTGTGATACGTTTTCAATTTAATTATGATGGGTGAACCACCAGGTGGAGACTCCGCATGGGCAGCCCCTCGCTCAGGCCTCAATGAGAGGTAGGAAGTGGGGAAGGCTCTAGGACACAGCCCTGCTTTCTGCTCTGACACAGGGCATCCACGTTTTCTCACCTGAATTCACAAGGTGAGACCCCCCCCACTTACAGGATATGCATATAAGTCTACTCTCCTCCGCAGATGAACAATACAGTTGGAAACAGGGGTAGAAACCACTCTTAGCCTGTCAAAGACGCTCATTCACTCGGTCTTCTTTCGATGCTTTGCATAAGAACTCCATGTCACTCTGGGTTAAGCACAATGTACCAGTAATGACCACTCCTTTAATAGACCTGTGCATTCTGGGATCTATGAGCACACTTCAGGTGAACCCAGTAAACTAAAATTCTACATTTTAGTGGTCCCTTGAGTTATCACCAGCCCTGGCATGGTACATCTTTACGGTTAGTGTTAGGTTCTCAGTGAGTACAAGAACAGCTGTGACTGTCATTTGCAGAGAAACATTAGATTTCCACACTGATAAAACCTATACAACAAGGGAAAAGGGAGCAAAACAGAAACGTTAACTAGAACTGATGAATATGCAGACACACTTATGAGCACCTTAAAAAGAGATTTCCTTATCTGTGCGGAAAATACACGAGAAAAAACACGTTATCAGTACAAAAAGTATAAACCAGCGAAAGCAAAAAAAAAAAAAAAACTCATGCAAAATATGTTTGCAAGTCACATGCAAATAGTCTGGGTCACAGAATAACCCTAGGCCGCAGGTAAGAAAGCATGCCAACTCCTACAGCAAAGGATTCTTGACTAAGTTGTTTGTATCCTGGTTATTGCATCATGGTTATTAATGCTATTTGAATATCCTCACAGCGCTATGTAAATCAGGCTCCACGGGTTCAGTCAAAAGGCATAGCCTCATTGCTTAACCCCTTAGCTGCTGCCCCCTCCACAATGCTGAGCTCTTTTGTGGCTATTTGGGCTAGTTCGCGCTTAGGCCCCATAATGTTTTGTCCACATAAGCTATCCACACCAAATTTCCGTCCTTTTTTCCAGCATCCTGAGGATTTTAAAGGTACGCAGAGTTTGTGGGTTCTCGTGGAGGAGACCGATAAATTAGCTAACATTTTTTTTTTTTTTTTTTTTAAAGTGGGAAAAAAGTGCTGCAGAAGAAAGCATCTTTTTTTTCCCTGCAAATGGGATCAACAAAGGGTTTGTGGTGATACAAATCACCATCTTCCCCGCTTTCGGGAACAGACAGACTTGAATCAGAAATCCTAAATTGTCAACACAGTTTTGGCATTTTACTGGGACATACCCCATTTTTACTATTTTTGGTGCTTTCAGACTCCTTCCAGTTAGTGATAGAAATGGGTACGAAACCGATGGTGGATCCCCCTCAGCTAAACATTTGTAAAAAGTAGACAAAATTCTGAACTCAGCAAGGAGTAATTTGTGTAGAACCTTAACAGTTAAAATAAAAGAAATATTGAAATTGAGTTGAAGAAAACAGCCATTTCAGTTTACGCCTTCTCTGTAACTTTTTCCAGTTATGGCAGTTTTTTTATAGCAATATACCGTTATGTCAGCTGAACCCTTCTGATTGGGGAGATATATAGGGCTTGTAGGTTCATCAAGAACCCAATGGGTTTTCATTGTATACTGGTATTCAGCAATTCATTTGTTAAAATATAAAGAGTTAAAAATAGGTATCAAGGAAACCTATGTATTTCCGAAATGGGCACAAAATGTGGAGTTTAGAAGCAGAGGTTATTTACACATTTCGGAATTTGGGGGGGTCCCATACTAGAATGTGAATTACAGGGCATTTGGCAAAATGACTTCTTTCTTACACACTGTCTTACATTTGAAAGCCGAAAATGTAAAGAAAGACAGTTGGCAATAACACTTGTTCTTCTGTTCTGTGCTCCTGTTTGACTCCTTTACAAACCTCAAAATTGAGCTAGAAAGACACCTTTCTCTCGTATTTCGGTGCTGCAGAGTTCTGGAGTCTGAGGGGAGCCACAAACTTCCTTACACCCAGCATTCCCTCAAGTCTCCCAGTAGAAATGGTACCACACTTGTGAGGGTAGGCCTAGTGCCCTCAACAGGAAATGCCCCACAACACTACATGGACATATCACATTTTTCTAAAGAAAATTAATGTGTTTTTAGCAGAGTGCCTAGCTTTGGATTTTGGGCTCTAGCTCAGCCGGCACATAGGGAAACCTAGCAAACCTATATATTTTTATTTAACTAGACACCTAGGGGAAGCCAGAATAGGATGACTTATGAGGCCCTCGCTAGGTTATGTCACCCAGAATCCTTTGCAAACCTCAAACTTTGGCCAAAGGAACTCTTTTCCAGCACATTTTGGTGATGAAGAGTTCTGGATTCTGAGGGGAGCCACAAACTTCCTTCCACCATGCATTTGCTAATGTCCCCTGATAAAAATGTTACCTCACTTGTGTGGGTAAGCGAGGTACCCACGACAGGGAAGGACCTAAAATGTATTGTGGCGATAATGATAACTAAGGTGAGTTTACTAATTAGTCCTGGGATCGGGAACCATTCAGGGAAACCTATCAAACCCAGACATTTCTGTAAAGTAGACATCAAGGGGAGTCCAAGTAGGTATTGCTTGTGAGTATTTCACAATTATTTTGCCCCAGAATGACCTACCGTTGTAAACCATTCAATAAAAACTATTTTTCTCTGCATTTCTGTAACGTAAACCAAAGGAATATGCAGGGATCCACAAACTGCTTCCCACCCAGCGTTCCCCAACTTGTCCCGATAAAAACACTACCCCACTGGTGTGCCTGGGCTTACTGCCAGTGATTGGAATGGATCACACAATGGCCAATGGTAGTCCTTGAGGGCTACTGTTGACACTGGGGGTGAGCACCTCCTGACGCAGGCACTGAGCACAGGCACACAAGGGGGCAGCATTTTTGGAAGGATGAATGGATAGATGCTTGAATGAAACAGACAAAAGAGCTCCTCTGGGAAGGCTGTGATAGCTTGCTTCATTTGCTTAGTGCCAAAAAAGTGTTGGTTTGCAGTGAGGACTACTCCCTTGGGCTGACATTTAGTGCAATCCTCGGGATACTCCAATGACCTGTGTTGTGGGGCTATCAAGATTGGAGTTGCTTGTGCTGTGACAGTCTGATTCCTGAATAATGGACAGAACATATGAGTAGGCACTCTAAAGGAAGCAACACCCACCACACGAATTCCAAAGAGAAAGACACGAATCCCATCTGTGTCTCGAGATGGATTTAAAAAAGGGGAGCTAGAGCATTGACTTGCGAAATGGAGACGAAGTAACTGCCCAGAACCTGCAATCAGGATCAGAGTGCGTTGCCAGCAGCGAAGAGTCTACAGCTCTTTCTCAGCATCTGAATCAGTCTACTGTGACGTTGGACTGCTTGACGCTTCCGGGGTCTCCTGTATTGCAACATCAGTGGAAGCGGGCAAGACTTATCACTGAACTGAAGACCTCTGGGGAACTTATCCTCACTACTAGCGCTATGGCACTGTGGCACGTTAACTTCTGAAAAGGCATTGTGGAACTTCCAAGACATACTCTAGCGGGGCCTAACATGAATGTTGCCTCACATAAACAAGTAACAACTAGTACCAGGACAGAACGAGAGTTCCAGCCTTACGAATACTGTTTATATTTTTTGTGTCGCCATATTTAACCTTGTATTCATTTATAAATACTAGTTTTGTCATAAAAGTGAGTATCTAAGCAACTATCGGGAAGGATATTCATTTATTGGGGTTGCTGGAGGTATTCGGCGTTTTTTGCCTTAGAACACCTTGCACCTACCTCCCCTCCCCCCCCCCCCCGCCCCCCACAAGAAGCCTTGGACTGCTTGACTTAGAATACCAATAAGAGTCAAGTGATGACGTGGTAGTTCTTGGCTCAGTTATCCAGGACTAATGGTAGATTGTTCAATTAAAATAATGCTTAAATTTCAATACTGATGGTCCAGACCCATCCAAATAGTGTTATGTTCCAATAGTTTCACTTTCATTGGCCACAGTGCATCCTGACAAATGAAGCCACTTTATTTCACTAAAAGTGAACTTTAGGCTATGCATGGGATGGGGTTGACTGCACTGAGTGGCTGCACACAGCCCCTGCCAGCCATGAGCAGAAAACCCCATGCAGAAGGCCACCCTTCCCTCACAGACCACCACCTCAGATTTTTTGTTTGTATTTGCAGTACTGAGGTTCCGAAGAGCAAGCATCACCACTGGTACAGTGAGACCACAAATGCTATACTTATTGATGCTTGTTCAGTTGCACGATACCACAGCTTCCACTCAAGTCTTGCAGTAGTTCGTGGTGTGCAGCTTTGGGTCCCACAAGAGTACAGTGGGACTGTCAACAGTAAAAACAATGTTTTTTTCCTTTTTGGTACCTCGGGCAAACCCTCTGGGCCCCTCCCAACGAGTGCCATTGTGTCAGGGTGTGTCACTACCCTGCTCCCTTGCATGCTATTTTTTAAACAAGGTCAGGACACAGCAACTGAGCACTCATGTCCTATAATGGTAGATCACCCTATTTTTTCAGTTTGCAGTCCCACAGAAGTCCTGCGGAGCTCCTGCTTAGCCAATCATCCTGATGTCACTATAATTTAACTGCTTATTTCTCATAAACGGCTGAACAGATTTACCACAAATAAAAAAAGCACACTTTCTAAGTCAAGATGTAAATTTCTGGTGTAGTTTCGTTCAGCCATTTTTTCTGTATCACTTCTTAAAATCTCCCATAGGAAAGCAACATTTTGGGGATCCCCTTTTTCTCTGTCCCTGCTTGACGGATCACTCTGAATCTTCCAATGAAGGAGATGAGATTGAGTCACCCACACACGACTAAGATGAAATACTATTATAGCAAGTACCAGGTTAAGGTCCTCAAATTTTGAGGAGCTAGTTTTCAAAGTAAAATTATGTTGAGCCTCAGGCACTACTAAAGAAGGAATATTTTTGTTGGTTGTACTATAAAATTGGAATATGAAGGATGTGTTTTAAGTTGAAGGCAGGAGGTGTGACCAAGATGGCAGCAGGAGCTCACACCCCCGCCTACCAGTAACCTGCCATTATTGTATGTTCCCGTCATAGTGTGCACCTGCCACAGTGCTGACAAGCCACCACACGGTACATGACACTATGTGCTTGCTGTGTGGACCACCCTGCTGCTGGTGGGAGTGCACAGCTTAGCAGAGTTGTCCGTCACAGCAAGGCCACATCTAGTGACATGGAGCCCTGCCTGTGGCCTTCCAGGAGTGCGGTGAGGAGCCCCTCAGAGGATCGAGACACCACCAGGAGGATGGGGCTCCTGATCGAAAGGGATGCCTGTGAGCCCTTCTTGCTGAAGCCGCCGCAGCCTGCCCTTGCTGCTCCAGCCTGGGCATCAGCGGCTTTGGAGCTGTGGACCCTTCGCTCAGACCTGGGCGTTTGAGGGAACCATATGTGGTGGTGACCCCACAGGAGTCCATGTGGGATAGAGGGGCACAGTGGTGTGATGTTGGGCCCTCACTGTGTTCCTGGAGGGTGCAGCATCCTTTGCGACCCTCTGTTTGCAGCCGATGAGGCCTGGTGCTGTGATCAGACATGAATAGAGGGACAGATCTACCATCTCCTGAAGTTACAGCGAGTGCTGGAGGCCCTTGAGAATTGTCACTGAGACTGGGATACCAGCCTGCCTGTGGGTACTGGGAGGGGCACAAGGCCCTTGTTGGTGGCAGCCCTTGCATCAAGCGGCGTCGGATTATGGTGGCATCCTGTTCGTTGCTGACTGCCACCTGCAGCACAGGTGCGGACCATCTACCTCAGCCTGCAGCGGCCAGTGGTGTGGGGGCTCCTTATTTCCCTGGTAGGAGTGAAAGAACTGCTGAGAGGGGTTCCTTGATCTGTGTTGCCCTCCTGCTCAACGGTTTGGAGTGCTACACTGTTCCTTTGGGGCCCATGACATCCTGAGCTTGGCTTGGAGCTCTACTGAGTGGAGTCAAAGCCTACCCTCCAGGGCCCTGGTGCTGTGGTTATTAATATTCAGCACTGCCCTGGGACTATGGTGAAGCTGCATCCATCTTAGCATCCCTCCCCCATCGTGTGGGGCTGCCTTGGCTCAGGATGCTGAGGAGGCCGGAGGGGATGGTGCACTCCACTGTTTCGAAGCTACCATCATTAGCATTCCGGGCAGTTTGAAAGATTCTGCAGGCCATCATGGAAAAGTAAAACTCTCTGGAGTCTAAAATAGTTTCTGCTTCCTTGTATGTGGGCATATTTCATGCAGATCATCGGCAGTTAGTGGATACGGTGGATGACACAGAGTCTGCCCTGACTACAATGTGACCCACACCGCACGATTTGGAAACTCTAATGTAGGGGATGAAGGCTTACATTTCCTCCCTACAGCGGCATGCAGAAGGACACTTGAGATGCAATAACGTTCCTTCCTGGGTTTCCCGGAGTGTGCAGAGGGTCAGAATATGACATTTTCATTCACCACTGGCTTCTGTCTACCGTGTTGACTGGGAAGGTACCTAAATTATGTTCCATTGAGCGCATGCATTGCCTGCTGGGATGTCCCTCCCACTGGGCGCTGGCCCATGGCCCGTAATTGCACGATTCCTTAATTTCAGGTACAGAGACTTAATTCTCCAGCTCTTTCAGACAAAGTTGCCATGGCACTTTAAGGGCAATTGTATCACTACAGATTCAGATTTTTTCCGTAATGTGCAGCATCTTCGCCAGTGCTTAATTTGTAAATCAAAACGTACCGGTGCTCAAAGCTCTCCTCTTAAACACGAGGCTGCTGCAATTAAATGTTGGAACACGGAAAACTGAGGCAGAGTAATCCCAAAGCCATCCTGGGCTTCTTCAATCCATTTAAAGCCACTTCCTGCCCCTTCAGCTCACTCTGGCAGCTTTCTGCTTTCTCCCATTGTGACGTTTTTGTTTTCGTTTCCCTCTTCCTCCGTCTTTCCCATATGTGTATTTTGCTCGCAGCAAACGCTTGGGGCAGAAGAATAAGCGGCGGCCCTCAAAAATAAGTGCTGGTGCACAGCACCGGAACAGCAGTTAAGCAGCAATTGAGGACCTTAGGTTTGAAGTATGTATTACTGTTTCCTGCTAAAGTTAAGTTGGTTGAAGGGAATGGTGCCTACTTTTTCTCTTCTCCTGAGGATGACTGGTCCTGGCTGCAAGGGACTAGCAGAGCACCATGTACCTGCACAGGACATTGGCAAATGGTTGACCCCAAAATCAAACCATAAGAGTAACAGGAGAACATTCAACCATCCCACAGCCAAACAGGCTGGTCAGGAGAGTACAACAGAGCTTCAATTCCTTTGCGGTTCTACAATCAGATCACGCCTCTGACAACGGATTGGACACCAATGACATGGTAGTTTCCCTCACTGCGGAGCACCATCACCTGTAGCTGACGCCGTGCCTGGCGGACGATTTACTGTGCTGTATTCTGAATCTCATAGGTGGTACACCCGGTCCTTGCCTATGTGGGCTGGGTGCACCTTGGGGACTGGGGGGGGGGGGGCATTGGGCTGCGATAAGTTGTGGGCACCGTGTGTCATGATGTGGGCTGAGGAGCCGGATATCATTACCTACGGCTTCTCACACCCTTCTATACTGTTATGGACTTGAGAGTTTTGTTTAAGTTTGTTATTGCTTTTCTTTAATTGTTGCATTGTTGCATCGTCGGTGTTGATGGTCATTGGGGGACTGCTCAGACCAGGGGGTGGGGGTAGATGTTGTTCATTCTGGTGCTGTGCTATCAGAGTTGTGCCTACTAGCCTGCCTGTCCTTCACATAGCTAATATATCCTCACACACTGGAAATGGGATGGGAGGATCCTGCTGCGTGGGGGTTGTACATGTGGCGCCTTTGACCTCCACCTGACTCTACACGCCTTACACGGGAACACCTGAGCAGGGCACGGCCACTTCTACTAAGCGGAGTTGTGTTTATACCTACCTTAAAAGAAAACACACACAGGTCACCTTCTTGCAGGAGACACACAACTCAGATGGAATTGCGCAAACTCCACTTGAGATGGAGAGGTCAGGTGTACAGTACCAAGGCCTCGCTTTATGCCTGTGGGCTGTTACATCAATAGATTTGGGGGTGTTTCCATTTGTGCACGAATCACATAGGTTAGATCAGAGGCCAGCTACGTGGTGGTGGAGGGGCAGCTAGATGGCAGGCCTCTGGTGCTGCACGCTATTTATGCTTCCAACATTGGGCACTCCCCCCTCTTGGACCAGTTGACCCCAGCTCTTTACCATGATCCACGCACTCTAATTATTTAGGGCGGGACTTCAATTGGGTGCTGGATATAGACAGGGACCACTCTGCCCCACAGTTGGAAGGTGCTGCCTGTCACAGGTCTATGCAACACTTTAAGAAATGGTTGTCTAGTCATAGGGTTCATGCTATGTGGTGCCTCCGGCATCCAATGGACAGTGAGTTTTCTTTTTAGTACCCAGTACATGGGATCCACACTCGGCTAGACCTCTTCATATGTATCAAAACCCTGGGCACTTCACTTCTCAGTATGGAATACTTGGTGCACATGCTTTGTGACCATTGCAAATGGTGGTGCAGAGGGGTGAGGTAGCTCAGTAGTTCGAACTCAGTGAGGGTTCCGCATCCTCCAGGACAATGGAGTGGGATGCCCATGAGGTCATGATGCAAGAGCACCTCATCAGCACAACATGGGGCTCCATCAGACCCTACAACAGAAGCTAATGGCACAGGAGTGGGCTCTGAGGCAGCTGTAACTTAAGCTGCCGCTGCATGGCAATAATATTGTGCAGTTGTGGCAATTGAATGTGGAACATAGGGAGTTTTTTGCGGGAGATGGTTACCATGCTGGTAAGATATTGGTGTGGTTGCTATGTGCTGATCAAACACCATCATCCCTTGAATCAATTTGATTTGATGGGGGTGTGGTCCTTAACACCCAAGGGGGGATTAATGATGCATTTGTTGCATTTTACAGCTCCCTTTATATGGCTGTGGCGAGTCCTCCTTCCAAAGCGCTGTGTGGTTACCTGCGAGATTTCCCACTCCACCAACTGAATCTGCTGCCATACATTGAATTGGATGCTCCTCTCCAGTAGAAGGAAATCTACGTGACCACCTGTCAATTAGTGCACTGTAAAACACCTAGGATGGGTGGCCTCCTAACAGAATTTTACAGCACCTTTAGCACACCCCTGACTCCGAAGTTACTGGAGGTTTATAATGAATCATGGGAATGTGGGTTTTTGCCTGACTGACTTTGCGAAGCCCTCATAGTGGTACTCCGCAAGCAGGTCCGAGGCCAGCTGGAGGTCTTCTCATAGCGGCCCATGTCATTGCTTAATCATGATTACAAGATTGTAAGGAAGATGCTGGTGAAAGACTGCTCCCAGTGGTTGCTGCAGTAATGCAAGTTGATCAGAATGGGTTCATCCCGGGTCATAACACCTTCCTTCAAATATTTTTTGGCGGCTCCTCCACCTGATGATAGCTGACTTGAAGGCAGCAACAATGCAGCTGGCGGTGTCACTTGACCTTGAAAAGGCTTTTGATACCATGGGCTGGGACTACTTATTCGTATCTCTGGCTGAGCTGCACATTGGTCCAGGAGGCAGTGGTTGGGTCCATATTTTATATGGGCTTCCAGTGGTGAAAGTCAAGACAGGGGGGCTGATATCAAACAGGTTTGATATCCAGCGGGACAACAGACAGGGCTGTCCTCTGTCCACGTTAATCTTCTCCTTTGCCTTGGCTTGACGAATGCGGGCATATCAAAGTGGCATTTCAGCCTAAGGCTTGCAGCATGTTTCTTTGTATGCTGATGACGCACTGATTTATCTATGGGATGTCGAGGTCCCGCTCCCAGGGCTGATAACATTGCTGAATGATTTCAGGGGTATTTCAGAGCTTTGGGTGAACTGGGTGGTCTTGTCTGTTCGCTTTGCGCCAGATTCTGGAGGCCGAAAGGGGTGAGTTGCCATGGCCTTGGCCTTTGTAGCAATTTGATACCTTTAAATATCTGGGAACTCAAATTATCTTTCGGACACTGATCTCGCAAAGGGCAAGGTCTATAAGGCACTGGGCTCGGTTCACCTACCTGGTATGTTCTGGATGTCGTTATCGCTTTCTCCTCTGGGCCAGGTGGCAGTTTCCAAGATGCTCGCTTGCCATGCCTCTTGTACTGCTTTGTGGCCCTTTCACTTGTACTTCCTGGCTGCTTCTTTGCTGATTAAAGTAAGCTTTTGTTGGAGTTGATATGCGGGTCTGCGATGGGTGGCTCATTCTAGACTTTTCAGGCCCCTACATGAGGGTGGTTTGGGAGCACCTAATTACGAGTTATACTATGAGACGGAAGAGTTGCAGTGACCACTGCAATGGCTTCGAACGGCCTCTTGCTTGGAGAGGGCAGATGTGCATCAGCTTTTAGACAGGATTCATATATTTACCTGTTTGTCGACTCCTGGGTCTCACGTCCGCCATGAGTCGCACCAGATATGGATTGCTGAGCACTAATGGCAGAGCTATGTGCAGGGGAGAGCGGCCCACTCCACATACTCACCTTTGATCCCTGTATGGTACATGCCAGCTTTGCAAAGAGTCAATGACCAAAATGACCTCACGAGTGGAGGGAAGTGGGCATAGTGTCCACTGGGGACTTGTATGCAGAGGCCACTTTTCGGTCCTTACCAGAGCTCATTGACACTTACATCGTGCTGCAGAACATTTTTTGACCTATTTCACTATTTGCCATGCAATCACTACATACCAGGAACAAGGGCACGATGAATCTCCTATAGCATTGCCAATCCACGGAGTGTGACTTACAGCAGCACACAAAGTCATAACAGCCCTTAACATGGCATTGTTTAGTTTGTGGCACCTAATTGATGTGTGATTCCTCAAACGGTGGCTGCTGGCCCTTCAAATGCTCTTTTCAGATACACAATGGACCCAGGCCCTACAATAACTCAGGGGGTCTCTCGCAACCTGTGCTTTCATTTTATCCGATTTAACTATCTCCATTTAACGTACCTCACACAGCTACACATCGCACCCATGTAGCCGGCTGCCCTTTCTGGGTGCCCCAGATGTGGGGTGTTGGATGCAGACATTTTTCATATGGTGTGTGTGTGTGATGGTGATCGGGAAGGCGTGGGACGAGGTTGGGTGAACTACCTCCACACTGGATGAGGGTGTGGTGGTGTCTGCTCTGGAATCGTGCTTATTGGGCATTAATTAGTCAATGAGCCAAGGGTAATAAATACATTCACAGGTTCTTTGGTTTGGCATTTATAGTGTACAATTGACAAATTACTTTGTCCTTGAAGTCACCGAATGCCTCAGAGATAAAGGGTTGGCTCTTTATATTTTTAATTTGGCCTAAGGCTGAATCTGATGTTCCGGCAGAGGCCCAGAGAAGGTGTGGCTCTATGCAAGGGTTGGTGTGCTGAGACCACTACCTGAACTTGGAGGTAAAAAACGACCTGAGACCCACAAGGCACCCTCTCCCCCGCTAGGTAGGGCTCTAGACACTGCAGCAGAGCGCACGGCTGCGTATTATGATGGAGGCACTCTGGGTTGCTGGGTTTTGTTTTTGTTACTATTGTGCGAGTGCCTCCTTGATGGTTGCTGGGCGTGGGATGAGAGGACATGTTGGGGTGTTGTTACGAAGCATTTTGCTATGCAGTCATTCTTTCTCATTTGGACTTAGTAGTAACACACAGGAGGTATCCAAACACAGTGTACGGGGCTGGGTTTTCGCCCCGCTGTGGTTAAAGCTATGCAAACATGGAATTAAAAAAAAATAGATTTGGTTGTTAGTACTGCACAGAACAAGCTCTACGAGGTTGTCGAATTATACTACTGACCCAAAGGATAATCACCTTCAGGTATGCACCTGTAAAGAAACATTGGCCCATATTTATACTTTTTTAGCACCGCATTTGCGTAATTTTTTTTTACGCAAAAGTGGCGCAGAGTTACAAAATACAATTGTATTTTGTAGGTTTGCGCCACTTTTGCGTCAAAAAGCGGCGCAGATGCGGCGTTGAAACGTATAAATATGGGCCGTTATGTACAAAAGAAGAGGCCTAGTCACATAGCCATTTTGGAGTGTGTAAAGTAGTGTTCCTTTTTTATATATTGTTACATCCTTTGTTTAATTGACTCCCACACATCTAGAGTGGGAATATTGATGGAAAAGTCATATACAAGTAGTACCAATTGAAAGGAGAGTGCCCTTGTTTCACTCATACTAATAGAGAGTTAAATGTTTCAAAGTCAATTCACATTGATTTGTCTCTTCACTGCCATACACCTACACTTTGCCACCATGTACATAGCACTGTACCTTAAGAACCAAAGAACAACATCTGGTGCACTGTTGTTTTTTTCAGTTCTGTGAAGTTGCCTCTTGCATTGGCTCCTCTCAAAGAGAGGGAGAATATGTGTATTTGTATTAGTGTGTGTTCCTCCTTTCTATGAAATGCATTTCACTGAAGGCAATCTGATTATTCATTTTTAATTCTGAACTACTGATTGGACTTCACTATTCCATTCCTAATTACTAATCACCATGAATCATTTTCATGCCATTAGCAGTTTTTATGCAAACAACGTTATTTTGTAAACGTATGTGCATTTATTTGTACATGTTATATACTAAAAACTAACTATAGATAAACTTTCAAAAGATAACTGAGTAAACGTGTAAAACCACATAGATTGCAAGGCACCTACCTACGGTAGTTTTATAGTATTTAAATACTTCATCCTGATAAATTCTACCTACCATTGCTTCATCCCATTTACTTCTAACAACATCATCAATATCCATCTTTACTTCGACTCCGTCTTTATCATTGTTATGACCTTTACTTCAATGAATTATGTGCTCTGACCATTACTTCAACCCCTTTATCTTTGCATTTACGTGCCCTTTTCTTCAAGACCATCACTTCAACCTGCACCTCCATCTGACTGTAACTTAAGCCTGACTGTTAGGCGAAGGTTAAAACTAAACCTTAGGTTGTCAAAATAAATTACATTATGATTTGAATTTAAGGTTGGACTTCTACACTAAACGATGCCACTGCAAGCATCCTATTTCAAATCTGACTGGTTATTGGACTAATATACCTTGTGCAGGGGTCGGTACTTGAACACATGGTCAAAGGTTCAAATCTTTGCGGGGCTACTAGACCGTTCATTCTTCTGAGATCCATGAAATAAATATTATTGATACATTGAATGGGTTGAAAAGTAAACAACAGCACATTGATTTATAATCACGCTTGTATGGTATGAAAATACCGGTTACATTAAGGCTGATATTTATAAGCATTGTGAGGAACCCTGGTGTTAGAAATGGGGTCTTTGGTTGACAGTCAAGTTACCCCCTGTTCAAGCAAGGACCCTCACTCTAGTCAGGGTAAAAGAGAATCACCCTCAGCTAGCCCCTGCTTACCCCCTTGGTAGCTTGGCAGAGCAGTAGGCTTAACTTCAGAGTGCTAGGTGTAAAGTATTTGTACCAACACACACAGTAACTTAATGAAAACACTACAAAATGACACAACACCAGTTTAGAAAAATAGGAAATATTTATCTAAACAAAAGAAGAACAAAACAACAAAAATCCACCATACACAAGTCATCAATTAAAAATCAAAAAGAGTCTTTAAGTAGTTTTAAACACACACTAGTGCTGCTAGAGTGAAAATGTACCTGGTGCGCGTCAAAAATAACCCCGCACGGGCGGGTGTGCATCAAAAATAACTCCGCACGACGGTATGTGAATCCAAAATCCAGCTGCACGATGATCGAAAATTCCAGAGCGCAGGTTGTGATCTCCCAGCCTCCGTCAGCGATGCTGCACGTCGTTTCTTCTGCTCCATGCGTCGATTCTTCGGTCGGTTTTCCTGCGAGCGTCGTTTCTCAGCTGCGGAGCCGGCGCTGCATCGTTTTTTCAGCCGCAGATCGGATTTGCGTCAATCTTTTCCCATCACGGCGCTCTGTGCGTGGATTTTCTTGTCTTCAGGCTGCCAGCTTCTCCTTTCAGGGTCCCAGGAACTGGATGGGCACCACAGGGCAGAGTAGGAGTCTGTCCAGAGACTCCAGGTGCTGGCAGAGAGAAGTCTTTGCTGTGCCTGAGACTTCAAACAACAATAGGCAAGCTCTAGATCAAGCCCTTGGAGATTTCTTCTCAAGATGTAAGGCACACAAAGTCCAGTCTTTGCCCTCTTACTCTGGCAGAAGCAGCAACTGCAGGATAGCTCCACAAAGCACAGTCACAGGCAGGGCAGCTCTTCTTCCTCAGCTAATCAGCTCTTCTCCAGGCAGAGGTTCCTCTTGGTTCCAGAAGTGTTTCTAAAGTCTGTGGTTTTGGGTGCCATTCTTATACCCAATTTCTCCTTTGAAGTAGGCCTACTTCAAAGTAAAGTCTCTTTGGAATGTGAAATCCTGCCTTGCCCAGGCCAGGCCCCAGACACTCACCAGGGGGTTGGAGACTGCATTGTGTGAGGACAGGCACAGCCCTTTCAGGTGTGAGTTACCACTCCTCTCCTCCCCCCTAGCACAGATGGCTCATCAGGATATGCAGGCTACACCCGAGCTCCCTTTGTGTCACTGTCTAGTGTGAGGTGCAACCAGCCCAACTGTCAAACTGACCCAGACAGGGAATCCACAAACAGGCAGAGTCACAGAAATGGTATAAGCAAGAAAATGTTTACTTTCTAAAAGTGGCATTTTCAAACACACAATCTTGAAATCAGCTTTCCTAAAATATGTATTTTTTTTAATTGTGAGCTCAGAGACCCCAAACTCCACATGTCCATCAGCTCCCAAAGGGAATCAACACTGTAATCAGATTTAAAGGTGGCCCCCATGTTAACCTTGTGAGCTCAGAGACCCCAAACTCCACATGTCCATCAGCTCCCAAAGGGAATCAACACTTTAATCAGATTTAAAGGTAGCCCCCATGTTAACCTATGAGAGGGACAGGCCTTGCAACAGTGAAAAACGAATTTAGCAATATTTCACTGTCAGGACATATAAAACACATTACTATATGTCCTACCTTAACCTATACACTGCACCCTGCCCTTGGGGCTACCTAGGGGGTACCTTAGGGGTGTCTTGCATGTAAGAAAAGGGAAGGTTTAGGCCTGGCAAGTGGGTACTCTTGCCAAGTCGAATTTACAGTTAAAATTGCACACACAGACACTGCAGTGGCAGGTCTGAGACATGATTATAGAGCTACTTATGTGGGTGGCACAACCAGTGCTGCAGGCCCACTAGTAGCATTTGATTTACAGGCCCTGGGCACCTCTAGTGCACTGTACTAGGGACCTACTAATAAATCAAATATGCCAATCATGGATACACCAATCACATACACATTTTGCAAAGGAGCACTTGCACTTTAGCACTGGTTAGCAGTGGTAAAGTAAAGTGCCCAGAGTAACATAAATAGTAAAATCAGAGTCCAGCACACATCAACAACCTGGGGAACAGAGGCAAAAAGTTAAGGGAGAACATGACAAGGATGAAAAGTCTAACACCTGGAATGCTATTTGGCCACATATTGCCTAATACAAGGGTATATAGGTTATTTTACCAGTCTGTGCTGATTTGCAGCACTATTGGTATCAGTCTTGCTCATATAGTTTGTGTAACTGCCCCCAAACATTCTGCTTATATAAAAGTCTGTGACAAAAAAGATACATTAATCTCCTCAAAAATCATCTAAAAGCATGTCTGTTTCTTTCAAAACTATCTTGGTGATATTTCTCATAAAAAGAGCCTGCAGAAGATTTCAGAAAAATGGACTGTGTGGGAGATCTCATCAAAACACCACTCATATTCAATTTGTTTTCTCGATTTACTGGTCAGGGACATTTGAGCAAAATGCTAAGCAAAATAGGGGGTCCTATTGCAAAAGGACCACTCTCCTCGTGTATTTATGTTAAGAAATCACACAATTCTTACTTTCTAAATGATTTGTCAGATCTGCAAGGCATTCTGTGAATAAAATGTTTAATTGATCCTGTTACATAGGTACGAGTTGGCCCACTACACCTATTTATGGCTACCCTTCACTGCCAGACTGTTGGCTCAGAACCAGGGTTCCTTGGTTGCAAAAGGGCCATATGCACTGTTGCTACTACACTGCTGTTCAGTAGCCCAAATGTATCAATAAAGCTATTTTCCATGTTACATGGAATTCCACATCCATCATGGTTAACTGCCACAGAATTGTTCCTTTAAGCCAACATGTTTTGTTTACTCGTAGCCATTAAGTAACACTGAAAGGAGCCTGTATTGATTAAATGCAACAAATCTTCAAGAATGTCTATGTTGCACATAATGTAAGTTATTTATTTAAGAATAAAATTTCATTTGATGTTATTTAATCATGCTTCATGTTTAGCGTTGAGTGGATGGTGTAAGGCTTTGAAACTTCAACTGTTTGTGTCACAGGCCTTCCAATCCAGTGATGTCCAAGGACTTTCAATCAAATGATGTCCAATTTCATTGAGGTGGAGTAGAGGGATATACTGGGATTGGGAGAAACTGGAATTGGTTGTGCTAAGGATTTCAAAAAACATTCACAGGACCTTCACAGTACCAACAACTGCAGTTCAGAAAATAACTAGGCTTATTATAATCTGATGGTTGAAGACCTTGGTGAGGTGCTGTCAGATAAAAAATAAAATGATTGAATTCAAAGGATGGAAAAGTCATATCAGGAAGAAAGTTTGTTTGCAGACTTAATTACTAACAATGTATTTTGAGATGGGTGTGATAATAAGGAATACAATGATCTCATCTTTGTTTCTGGTGTTATTTGATAGTTGAACAGAGCAAGTCAGCATCCCTTAACTACATTACATCTCTCACATTTGAAAGAATTTAGGGAAATCTTTTTTGCCCCATTCCTTATTCAACCAATAGCACAGATGATGCGAAATTGTGCAGCTCCATTTCTGCACAGTTAGCAAAGCTCATGAAAAATGGACAATGAAGATGTATAAAGGTAGCTTCATGATAAATGAGAAGCTCTAAAGGCTTCCATTATTATAGTGATGCCATCGAGTTTCAAGTAAAAGAACCTCATTACATGTAACAAGGAAACTCTTAAAAAAAGAGTGAACAACGCCTGTAAGAGTTTAGATTAAGCCTCACTAGCCATTGGCTAATCTTTGGTTGATGATCTAGGCCAGGCTGGCTACAGGACATCAGGTGTTTCCCCAGGAGGCTGGAATGGTGGGAGGGCCGCTTTTGTTACTGGGGGCTTGTTTTGGAGCAGTGCAGCAGTTTTAAAAGCACTGCAGAGTTCCTTGTGTATCCAACAGTTTTCAGGCAACAATAAAAGTGCAAAGATACTTTAGTGATTAATGTTCCTGCTAGAGAGAGAGATGGAATTTTGTCTAGTGGCAGTTGGTGCACAAACAAGGACTGAAACGAGAGCTTTAGCTGCCTACCGCCCTGACCTGAGTTCAGGCCTGGCCCGTAGGTAGTGAAAGGTGCCGTTTCAGGCCTCCTGAGCACCTGTCTGTCCCGTGTGCTGGCTGATTAGGCCCGACCCTGCTTAGCGCTTCCGAGATCGGGTGCATCCAGGACTCAAAGGGTCACTGAACTCTGTCTCAGCTGAATTCTACAGAGGTTTTTTTCAATCACGCGTAATTCCGCGGTCAGACTCCGCGAACTCTGCCCAGGACTAATAAATAATGATAAGATGCCTAAAAAATAAATATGGATAGATACAGATGGAAATGTTAAAAAAAATAAAATGCCATAAAACTGGGAGCCCTAAGTTTGAGTCAGAAGCAATAATGGCAAAAACGAAGGGGGAGGAGGGGAGACAAACACACAACAAAGTCAAATTTACAATGACAATCTTTGGCCTTTCCAACTTAACAAACATTGACCCTTTCCAGAAAATGAAGGCTCTCTTTAAGTTAAGTTTTTCTGAACCCAGAAAAAGGACCATTTAAACACCTTCTTAGGGACAGATTCACAAAATGAGCTTGAGGGTGGATGCTGTTTCCATCAGCCTCGCAGACCACCTCAGATAATTTTATAGAATAACCTCCAAGTCCCTCATTACAAGTTAGTGGGAACAGAGTAAGTTATTTACCACACTTGGTATAAACAATTTACCCTTGGTGAGGTATTTACCATGTGTATTAAATACCACCCCTTCTGAGTTTTTACTTGTAAATGAGGCATAACAAGCAGAATCTATATTTAACACATCAAATCCTGCTCATTTTGATTTTTTCACTAGTCCTTTCCCCAAAAACATTTGGGCAGGATTGACCTGCCGGAATCTTTCAGGAGAAAACTGTGAGGGTATTATAATTATCACACAACTTCCAGGTGTGGTCCCTGTGCAAACAAACGTATGCACTGCCCTTGAAATGAGGGCTTAAGTGTCCCATCTGGGAAAGGTTCATATTCCTGATGTTAATCAGGTAAATCATGTCTTTTGTGTTCCTTATTTGAAAGAGTAGGCACATTGAGAATCATTAAGTTTTAAATAATCACAGGAACAGTTGCCTGTCTCTAAGGGGTTTGCCTCCCACTGTAATCACTCCTTTATGAAGTTATTCCCTCTACCATGAAACCTTTCTGCTTTAGTGGGAGAGATAGGTTTAAGTCAATTACTGCTTGTGTTCAGGTGTTTAAATGTAGGTGAAGAGAGTTCGAATTGGGCCACTTTTTAATAGTTTTTTCACCCCTCTCTGCAATTCTATTTTTCCTTCCCTTGAACTGATTTAGAATGTTTTAGTATGTGGAGCTGTACCTTATTTTCTTATGTGCTTCAGTATATATTGTGGGTAGACACCAGTAAACCATCGTCAATGTCTTCCTGGTGTACATATTGGCTTTCTGATCTCCTGTGAAATTATAGTTATTACCGGGTTCCTTTATTACATCATAATTGCATATCTCAATAGAAAAAAATTCATAATCCAATGCTTTATAATGCTTCACATTAAGTTTAAGTGTCTCTCTGTGGAGATGCCCAAGAGCCCAACGATAAAATGGCCGTCACAGTGTGGCTCAGCTATCTCGAGAGCGTTCTCCAGCATTTCTCCTGCTTTAATGTAGGCACTGGGGCTCGACTGGTGATGCAGGACTTCCACTCATTAAGCGGCATCGGTGAGGGTCACTATTTACTCTGGTGAGCTGCGGTAGCACCGTCCGTGCTGGCAGCGGGGTAAGGCCCGCCTCTTGAGTGTGGCCTACCAGCGGTGAAGTGCACCTGAGTACTGCTGGCCCAAGGGCCGGGTCCCAGATTCAGACGGTGTGTGTGCTAATCCTCCCACAACTGTTGGACCACAGATGGCCTGACGATAACTCCCCTGCAGTGAATACTGTCACCCGTTGCACGGGTTGGGCATCCCCGAGTGCGCTACCTCTCTGCCTGATTACAGAGGAAGCTGCTGTGGTGACCTGTTGCCCCAGTTGTAGGAGGCTGGACTGGCTTGTAGTGAGTACCAAGGGGTACTTGCACCTTGCACCAGGCCCAGTTATCCCTTATTAGTGTATAGGGTGTCTAGCAGCTTAGGCTGATAGATAATGGTAGCTTAGCAGAGCAGCTTAGGCTGAACTAGGAGACGTGTGAAGCTACTACAGTACCACTTAGTGTCATATGCACAATATCATAAGAAAACACAATACACAGTTATACTAAAAATAAAGGTACTTTATTTTTATGACAATATGCCAAAGTATCTTAGAGTGTACCCTCAGTGAGAGGATAGGAAATATACACAAGATATATATACACAATAGCAAAAATATGCAGTATAGTCTTAGAAAACAGTGCAAACAATGTATAGTTACAATAGGATGCAATGGGGAAACATAGGGATAGGGGCAACACAAACCATATACTCCAGAAGTGGAATGCGAACCACGAATGGACCCCAAACCTATGTGACCTTGTAGAGGGTCGCTGGGACTATTAGAAAATAGTGAGAGTTAGAAAAATAACCCTCCCCAAGACCCTGAAAAGTGAGTGCAAAGTGCACTAAAGTTCCCCTAAGGACAAAATAGTCGTGTTAGAGGGAAAATGCAAGGAAAACACAAATCAGCAATGCAACAACGATGGATTCCTGACTGAGGGTACCTGTGGAACAAGGGGACCAAGTCCAAAAGTCACAAGCAGCTCGGAGATGGGCAGATGCCCAAGAAATGCCAGCGGTTGGTGCAAAGAAGCTCTTACTAGGCTGAAGAACTGTGAATACTGCAGGAACGACAAGGGCTAGAGACTTCCCCTTTGGAGGATGGATCCCCCACGCCTTGGAGAGTCGTGCAGAAGTGTTTTCCCGCCGGGTGGACGCCAACAAGCCTTGCTACACGCAAATCGTGCGTTTGGCGTTTTTGGACGCTGCTGGGGCCCAGGAGGGACCAGGAGGTCGCAAATTGGACCTGCAGAGAGAGGGGACGTCGAGCAAGACAAAGAGCCCTCACTGAAGCAGGTAGCACCCGGAGAAGTGCCAGAAACAGGCACTACGAGGATGCGTGAAACGGTGCTCGCCGAAGTTGCACAAAGGAGTCCCACGTCGCCGGAGACCAACTTAGAAAGTCGTGCAATGCAGGTTAGAGTGCCGTGGACCCAGGCTTGGCTGTGCACACAGGATTTCCGCCGGAAGTGCACAGGGGCCGGAGAAGCTTGCAAAGTCGCGGTTCCCAGCAATGCAGCCCAGCGAGGTGAGGCAAGGACTTACCTCCACCAACCTCGGGCTGAAGAGTCACTGGACTGTGGGGGTCACTTGGACGGTGTCGCTGGATTCGAGGGACCTCGCTCGTCGTGCTGAGAGGAGACCCAAGGGACCGGAGATGCAGCTTTTTGGTGCCTGCGGTTGCAGGGGGAAGATTCCGTCGACCCACGGGAGATTTCTTCGGAGCTTCTGGTGCAGAGAGGAGGCAGACTACCCCCACAGCATGCACAAGCAGGAAAACAGTCGAGAAGGCGGCAGGATCAGCGTTACAGAGTTGCAGTAGTCGTCTTTGCTACTATGTTGCAGGTTTGCAGGCTTCCAGCGCGGTCAGCGGTCGATTCCTTATCAGAAGGTGAAGAGGGAGATGCAGAGGAACTCGGCTGAGCTCATGCATTCGTTATCTAAAGTTTCCCCAGAGACAGAGACCCTAAATAGCCAGAAAAGAGGGTTTGGCTACCTAGGAGAGAGGAAAGGCTACTAACACCTGAAGGAGCCTATCACAAGGAGTCTCTGACGTCACCTGGTGGCACTGGCCACTCAGAGCAGTCCAGTGTGCCAGCAGCACCTCTGTTTCCAAGATGGCAGAGGTCTGGAGCACACTGGAGGAGCTCTGGACACCTCCCAGGGGAGGTGCAGGTCAGGGAAGTGGTCACTCCCCTTTCCTTTGTCCAGTTTCGCGCCAGAGCAGGGGCTAAGGGGTCCCTGAACCGGTGTAGACTGGCTTATGCAGAATTGGGCACATCTGTGCCCAACAAAGCATTTCCAGAGGCTGGGGGAGGCTACTCCTCCCCTGCCTTCACACCATTTTCCAAAGGGAGAGGGTGTCACACCCTCTCTCAGAGGAAGTTCTTTGTTCTGCCATCCTGGGCCAGGCCTGGCTGGACCCCAGGAGGGCAGCTGCCTGTCTGAGGGGTTGGCAGCAGCAGCAGCTGCAGAGAAACCCCAGGAAGGGCAGTCTGGCAGTACCAGGGTCTGTGCTACAGACCACTGGGATCATGGAATTGTACCAACAATGCCAGGATGGCATAGAGGGGGCAATTCCATGATCATAGACATGTTACATGGCCATATTCGGAGTTACCATGGTGAAGCTACATATAGGTAGTGACCTATATGTAGTGCACGCGTGTAATGGTGTCCCCGCACTCACAAAGTTCAGTGAATTGGCTCTGAACAATGTGGGGGCACCTTGGCTAGTGCCAGGGTGCCCTCACACTAAGTAACTTTGCACCTAACCTTTACCAGGTAAAGGTTAGACATATAGGTGACTTATAAGTTACTTAAGTGCAGTGTAAAATGGCTGTGAAATAACGTGGACGTTATTTCACTCAGGCTGCAGTGGCAGGCCTGTGTAAGAATTGTCAGAGCTCCCTATGGGTGGCAAAAGAAATGCTGCAGCCCATAGGGATCTCCTGGAACCCCAATACCCTGGGTACCTCAGTACCATATACTAGGGAATTATAAGGGTGTTCCAGTAAGCCAATGTAAATTGGTAAAAATGGTCACTAGCCTGTCAGTGACAATTTGAAAGTAATGAGAGAGCATAACCACTGAGGTTCTGGTTAGCAGAGCCTCAGTGAGACAGTTAGGCACCACACAGGGAACATATACATGCACACCTATGAGCACTGGGGCCCTGTGTGACAGGGTCCCAGTGACACATACATATAGGCCACAAACCTATGAGCACTGGGGTCCTGACCAGCAGGATCCCAGTGACACATAACAACCATACTGAAAACATGGTGTTTTCACTATGAGCACTGAGGCCTGGCTATCAGGATCCCAGTGAGACAGTGAAAACAGTGACAAACACCCTGACATACACTCACAAACAGGCCAAAAGTGGGGGTAACAAGGCTAGAAAGAGGCTACCTTCTCACACCAGTAGAGTGCACTATATGTGCCTAGGGCCTGTAGATTAAATGCTACTAGTGGGCCTGCAGCACTGGTTGTGCCACCCACTTCAGTAGCCCCTTAACCTTGTCTCAGGCCTGCCATTGCAAGGCCTGTGTGTGCAGTTTCACTGCCACTTTGACTTGGCATTTTAAAGTACTTGCCAAGCCTAAAACTCCCATTTTTCTACATATAAGTCACCCCTAATGTGTGCCCTAGGTAATCCCTAGAGCTGGGTGCTGTGTGGGTAAAAGGCAGGACATGTACCTGTATAGTTTATATGCCCTGGTAGTGTAAAACTCCTAAATTCGTTTTTACACTACTGTGAGGACTGCTCCCTTCATAGGCTAACATTGGGGCTGCCCTCATACATTCTTGAAGTGGCAGCTGCTGATCTGAAAGGAGCAAGGAGGTCATATTTAGTATGGCCAGAATGGTAATACAAAATCCTGCTGACTGGTTAAGTCGGATTTAATATTACTATTCTAGAAATGCCACTTTTAGAAAGTGAGCATTTATTTGCACTTAAATCTGACTGTGCCTTACAATCCACGTCTGGCTAGGTTTAGTTGACAGCTCCTTGTGCAATCACTCAGACACACCCCAAACACAGGGTTCTCAGCCTCACTTGCATACATCTTCATTTTGAATGGGTCTTCCTGGGCCGGGAGGGTGGAGGGCCTGCCCTCACACAAAGGACTGCCACACCCCCTACTGGGACCCTGGCAGACAGGATTGAACTGAAAGGGGACCTGGTGCATTTCTTAGCCACTCTTTGAAGTCACCCCCACTTCAAAGGCACAATTTAGTATAAAACAGGGCCTCTGCCCTACCTCATCAGACACTTGCTGGAGAAGAAACCTGAACCAGAAACTACATCCTGCCAAGAAGAACTGCCTGGCTGCTCAAAGGACTCACCTGTCTGCTTTCTACAAAGGACTGCTGCCTTGCTGTTGGCTTGCTGCCTTGCTGAACTCTTGTCTGGCTGTAAAAGTGCTCTCCAAGGGCTTGGATAGAGCTTGCCTCCTGTTCCCTGAAGTCTCAGGACCAAAAAGACTTCTCTTTTTCATTTGGACTCTTCGTGAGCCGAAAAGTTTGACGCACAGCTTGCTCCACTGCGAGAAAATAGCCGCACGCCGGCGCTGCTCTACGCAACGCCTACGGGGCGACCGGAACTTCGACGCACGGCCTCGCATGGACAACGCCGCCTGACTTCCAGAGGGAAAATCGACGCAACGCCTGCCGTGAGAAAGTAAATTCCACGCACAGCCTCCCGGAACGACGTGCAGCCGGAAAACAAGCCGAAGAATCCACGCACAGACCCTAGGACATCTGGTAATCCCGCGACCCATAGAAGGAGACGGTCCGCGTGCCGGAAAACGACGCACGTCTTCCCGAGTGAAAAATAACGACGCAAGTCCGTGTGTGAAGGGGCGCAACCGACGCACACACCATTTTTCCTCCTGTAGAACGACGCACGTCTCCCCTCGTGAAAAATAACGACGCAAGTCCGTGTGTGAAGGGACGTAACCGACACACACACCATTTTTCCATGCATCTCCTCTTCTGCGGCCCTCTCTGCGGAGATTTTCCACTCCAAACCAGGAATTTTGTGCGTGAAAGAGACCTTGGGGGTCATTATGACCCTGGCGGAAGGCGGAGAAGCGGCGGTAAGACCCCCAACAGGCTGGTGGACTTTTTTTTGGGAATTATGACCATGGCGGTTACCGCCATGGTCATCCGCCGGTTCTCCGTTCTGCCCGCCGGGCTGGATACCTGGGTCTCCAGCCCGGCGGCCGTCACTATACCGCAGGCGGTATTTGGACCCGGCTGACCACCATGGATTTCATGCGGTTAGCACTATCACTGCCAGGGAATTCCTTCCCTGGCACTGATAGGGGTCTCGCCCACCCCCCACCCCCACCCCGACTCCCTCCCCTACACCCCCCCAACCCCTGCCACCCCCCAAAGGTTGCAGGACCCCCCTCCCCAGCCCGACTCCCAACATCACAGCACTCATACACACACGACACGCACGCAGGCACCACCAACACACATACACGCACACACACAGACATACATGCCAACATCCACACACACACACTCAGACATGCACACAAACATTCAAACTTACAAGCACACAACCATACAGACATACCCATAGACATACACGCACTCATTCCCAAACATACACCACCGCAAGCATATACGCACTCACACACCCCCTCTACATACACACACGCACACCCCCATGCACGCACACAACACCCCCCCACCCCCCTCCCCTCACGGTCGATCGACTTACCTGGTCCGACGATACTCTGGGAGGGGACGGGAGCCATGGGGGCTGCTCCGCCGGCACCACACCGTCAACAGAACACCGCCACGCCGAATCACAGGACGTGATTCGGTGGGCGGTGTTCTGTTGACGTGGCGGTGGAGGTGGAGCAACCTCCTCTTCCCCGCCGCCCGCCAGTATGGCTGTTGGCGGCTCTCCGTCCGAAAAATAACAGAGACCTGCCAACAGTCATAATACGCCGAGCAGAAAACTGCCACCACTGGCGGTCTTCAGCACAGCGGTCCCTTTGCGGTCCTTAAAAAAGACCGCCGAGGTCAAAATGACCCCCTTTGTTTACTTTCTAAAGACTTAAGACACTTTATATAACTTTTCAGTGATATCTTTACAAATTCATATTGCATCTTTGATCGTTTTGACCTGCAAATACCCAGATAAATATTATATATTTTTCTAAACACTGTGAGGTGTATTTTTGTGGTGCTGTATCATGTTATTGTATGATTTATTGCACAAATGCTTTGCACATTGCCTTCTAAGTTAAGCCTGACTGCTCAGTGCCAAGCTACCAGAGGGTGGGCACAGGATAATTTGGATTGTGTGTGACTTACCCTGACTAGAGTGAGGGTTCTTGCTTGGACAGAGGGTAACCTGACTGCCAACCAAAAACCCAATTTCTAACAGATGACTCCTGAGACAAGTTCACTGTTAAACCTACACATTATGTTTGCAGGGTGGAACAGTGCAGTCTAGCCCTATTGGGGGGGGACGACCTGGATGGTGGGGGTTTTTGTCAGGATTATGTTGATGTTCAGCACTACATTTGAGCTGTTTCTCTCTTCCCATTCCCTTCTCCTTTGCACTCAGTCAAATTCTGTACAACCTGTGCCTGGGCACTCCCAACTGTATGTTCACTGTTCACACCACATTACTGCACATTACTGCACTCCCTAATGCAGTCAATTAAGTGTCTGACCTGGAACATAAGGGGTCTGAACGCAGCATGCAAAGCAAGACATGTCTTCACTTATTTACAGCATTACAATGTAGACATATGCATGCTCCAAGTGCTACACCTCATGGAGGGTACTGAAACGCTGTTGCGCGCAGGATGGATAGGTTAGAGTTACGCTATGTTTTATTCCAATTACACCCACAGAGTTGCTAAAATTATTTGGAAAAGGTCACCCTGGCATACTCGGCAGGTGCTGTGTGACTGCCAGGGCAGGTGTGCACTTCCTGCTTGCACGCTATGTGGTAGTCATAAGACTGAAAATGTGCTGGTATGACTGAGGGATGAGGAGTAGGGATGATGGATGAGGAGTAGGAATGATGGCTCAGGCATGAGAAGTAGGAATGATGGAAGATGGATGAGAAGTGGGGATGAGAAGCAGGGATGAGAAGTAGGAATGATGGAAGAGAAGTAGGGATGAGAAGCAGAAATGAGGGATGAGAAGCAGGGATGATGGAAAAGAAGTAGGGATGATGTACGATGGACGAGAAGTTGGGATGATGGAGGAGAAGAAGGGACGATGTATGATGGATGAGAAGTAGGGATGATGGATGAGAAGCAGGGAGGATGGATGAGAAGCAGGGATGATGGATGAGAAGTAGGGATGATGTATGATGGATGAGAAGTAAGGATGATGGATGAGAAGCAAAGATGAGAAGTAGGGATGATGGATGAGAAGTAGGGATGAGAAGCAGGGATGATGGAAGAGAAATAGGGATGATGGATGAGAAATAGGGATGATGTATGATGGATGAGAAGTAGGGATGATGGGTGAGAAGTAGGGATGATGGCTGAGGCATGAGAAGTAGGAATGATGGAAGATGGATGAGAAGTGGGGATGAGAAGCAGGGATGAGAAGTAGGAATGATGGAAGAGAAGTAGGGATGAGAAGCAGAAATGAGGGATGAGAAGCAGGGATGATGGAAAAGAAGTAGGGATGATGTACGATGGACGAGAAATTGGGATGATGGAGGAGAAGAAGGGACGATGTATGATGAATGAGAAGTAGGGATGGTGGATGAGAAGCAGGGAGGATGGATGAGAAGCAGGGATGATGGATGAGAAGCAGGGATGATGGATGAGAAGTAGGGATGATGTATGATGGATGAGAAGTAAGGATGATGGATGAGAAGCAAGGATGAGAAGTAGGGATGATAGATGAGAAGTAGGGATGAGAAGCAGGGATGATGGAAGAGAAATAGGGATGATGGATGAGAAATAGGGATGATGTATGATGGATGAGAAGTAGGGATGATGGGTGAGAAGTAGGGATGATGTTTGATGGATGAGAAGTAGAGATGATGGATGAGAAGCAGGGATGAGAAGTAGAGATGATGTATGAGAAGCAGGGATGAGAAGTAAGGATGATGGATGAGAAGTAAGGATGATGGATGAGAAGTAGGGATGATGGATGAGAAGTAGGGATGATGGATGAGAAGCAGGGATGACGGATGAGAAGTAGGGGTGATGTATGATGGCTGAGATGTAGGGATGATGGATGAGAAGCAGGGATGAGAAGTAAGGATGATGGAAGAGAAGTAGGGATGATGGAAGAGAAGTAGGGATGATGGAAGAGAAGTAGGGATGATGGATGAGAAGTAGGGATGATGGATGAGAAGTAGGGATGAGAAGCAGGAATGAGAAGTAGGAATGAGGATGTCATAAAATGGATGCCGTACAAATTCCTCCCTTTGGCATAGTGTTCTGCAACCCTTATATCCAGTGACATAAGTCTGTGTACTTTATGGAACATTTCAACATCGAGATATTTTAAAGAACCATACTCAAAGGGTATGTCAGCCCCACCATCACTCTCAGGAAATATAAGCGGGAAGGAAGGAGAAGAATCTTCATTTTTTATACAGTATTGGTGTTGAATAGAAAACATACAAACCATTACTAAAATACATAGTAGAAACAGTATGATAAAAACAGCTCATAATATTTTTTATGATCTTTATCACAAACCTCCAAACATTTCTTTCAGTCAGGACTAAATACTCCACCCATCAAGATTAAATCCATGATTTATTTTGTGCAGTTCCTTATCAATATTTCAGACATGACCGATATGGTAATGTGTACTTAATAACACATTTGGTATGAACGATTAACATTCTGATTATACAATAGCACAGACTCCACCCTTACCAGCCAAGACAAAATGGAGGGCAATTCCGTTCTGTAAAAAGGACTGTTCTTTGGGTTTATAATTTATTTGAAACTAACCCTAATATTATAGTGAATGCATTTCCAACCTCTTGTAGGCTTTTAGCTAGTGTCTGATTTGGTGGCTAGTTAGCCCAATCCTGTCCATAAAGATTACAATGGCGAGGAAACGAGCAGTCTCAGATATTTCTCGAGGTAGTCTTTTCCAATATGGGAGCTGGCTAGGAGGATGGTCAATTGTTGGGATGGTGTAAACTGAGCAAGAGGATGTGGCCCAGTCCTTAGGTAGCCAGATATAAGCTTGGTTGCCACAGACAAAGTAAGTACCAGTTTGCGTTATAGAAATACACCAAGAAGTTCAAAATTATTCTCATCAAGTTCAGATTCGGCTTTAGCCTGAACAAACACATTGCAGTCAATGTATCCAACATATCTAATGCCATTTCCAAACTCACAAATTTGTTCAAAGGCGGTATCAGAAAAATGGACAGCAAGTGATATAGTTGTTCAATCGAGGAAGTTGCTTTAATTGACTACAAGAGAGATGGGGACAGTGCAATTTTCACACAGTTGAGGGAATCGCAGGTGTAGTTCAAGGCATAATTCTATTTGGCCATAGCAAATTGGGGCCACTGGCATTGCCACGTGAGCGTCTATGGGCCAGTGAGTGCATAAGGATAAGGCTCTGTTGGTGTTGCTCTAAAAGGAGCAATAAGGTTTTCTCACTGTACACAAGTTGTGGTGGTGAGCAGCAGGAAGAGTACAGTTCATTTCATTGCATCTGACACCTGGTCCTCATATGCAGTACACTAAGGTGAGCCAAACAGCAACACTTGCAGCAGAAAGGGACAGCACACCAATGCCGAATCTAATAGCTATAGGACCTCCAACTACCACAGTGGGAAATGGTATTGGTGTGGAGGGTGAGGGGTTGTATTCAGAAGTAGACGAAGATGGCTAGAAACATGCACTGTGCCGCTGAAGACTGGTAATCCAAGGAAAAACAAACAGTGAGAATTGTTTGAATTAAATCGTCATTTAAGTGCAAGTCAAGTAGTGCTGGGCACACTAGAGGGTTGAACAGATGTTGCTTGGTATGCCCCTTAATTTCATAGAGATTGAGCATAGTTTTATAGGTAGGAATTTCTGAAATTAACAACACTACTTAAAGTAGGTCATATGAGGTTAGTTTCAGAAATTATTTGGCTAGTTTGTATTTTTTAAGAAGCATTTAGAGTGCTCAACTTTTTGTAAGGGCTAGGAATGTTATGCACAGTGGAAATGTTGATTGACTCTTAATACCTTACAAGTGTCCTGAAATGGAGAGGACACAAAGTGTGAATCCTTGTCAATGTTTACTGGATAGCCAAAAATGAACCCCAAGCCTAGGTATAAAGTCTTGGATTAGCCTTTTTGCCACTCAGGTACTATCTACACAAGAAGAGGGGTATGCCTAAATCCAACCAGATAACATGCCTTAGTGGAGTAGCCATCGCTGCATATGGTGCTTGGCGTAGTTTATAGGTGACCACCAACTCCCATGCCTCTGCAGCTTGCCGAACAATAAATGGGCAGCCCCTCAGGACCCAGGTGCCTGCATTAAGTACTTTGGGAGGTCCACACCATTCCCCGAGCCTATTCACAATGTATCCTCTCTGTTATCTCCGCATACGCACCAGTGGGCTGCATATAGTAGCATACCGCCTATATAATACATTTGCAAGTCCTGTAGGCCCGGTCCCCTGCACTTGGTGTCCAAATTCAATATCTCCAGTTTTACCGTACGTCATTTACCAGCCCTTGCTAGGGACACTGGTGAATGTAGCTCTAGGTATGCTGCAGAGGTATTTCTGCAAGACATATAGGCACCTAGGGAGTAATACCATTTTTCTCAGGGCCACCCTGCCCATCACCGCCAGTGGCAGGAAGTTCCAGACCAGGATGGATTTCTCCAGGTTTTCAATCACCCTGCCCATATTCAGACTGTACCGGTTATCTGAGGAATGTGCCATCTGGATACCCAGATACCAGAAGTGACCTCACTGCCATTGCAGCTCTGTCGTGAGGACCTGCCAGGCCCTCAAGCGGGAAAAGCACTGATTTTTGTTTTTGTTTATTTACACGGAGTCCCGGTGCCCAGCCATAGTCAGCCATAATTTCCAATAATAGTCCCACCAACCATTCTGCGCATGTGACAGACCAGTGCATTGTCTGCTTAAAATTAGGTTTAACTTAAAGGCAATGCATAAAGTATTTGTGCAACACAATAAAACAGTGAAAACACCAGACAAAAGGATCCCACACCAACTTAAAAAGACAGAGCAAAATTGAATAAACAAAACAAGACCAAAATGATAAAAATCCAATCAGCAGAACAGAGTTATGATTTTTTAAAGAAGAAGGTGTTAAATACCACCTAAAATCATAAGGTGCCAACCACAGATATCTGTTTACGCTGGAATGGGTCAATATCAAAAGTTTAGATGTGATGGAGATTAGTCCTGCCGAAGTTTTATCTTAACTTTTGTGCAAAGAGTTGTGTTCGTATTGGAGAGGGTCACAAGAAGAGCATTGCAGGAGGCTGTCGGCTTAGATGTGTGAGCTGAAATTTGCATTGGAGGTCCCTGTGAGCAGTCAATGCTGAGGTGCAAAGATAAGGGCTGGTGGTGCTTTGCACTGACTTTTGGTGCAAGTGTTATTGTCTTGGTATAAACAGGCTCGTAAGTGGTCGCAAAGAGCCCAAAAGCTTGATTTAAGCTTACTGAGTCACACCAAGGGTCGAGGACCGAAAGGTCACAACTTGGGGGTTGGGAACCTGCTCCAGCTGGGCCCAGGAGTTGTTTGGGGAGACTTTTTTGTCCATGGACCCAGATGAGAAAGTTAGCAGACTAGCCCTTGGATTCACTCTGAGGTACTGGGTTCAAGGTAAAATTGCAGGTACAGTTCTTCTTCCCCAGTCAAGAGGGCAGAAATTAAAAAAGTTCCTTTAGAGCAGCAGCCCAACCGAGTGGCAGTCCTTGTAGCAGCATAGCAGTGCTTCTTACTGGCAGAGTATCCACAAGACCAGAAGTGCACAGAAAGTTGGTGTCTGAGGTCCAGTATTTATACCCAGTTGTGCCTTTGAAGAGGGGAGAAGCTCCTAGAGATTTCCCTTCAATGTCCCCAGCCATCCTGCCTTCCCAATCCTGGCTCCAGACTAACTACGGGGGGGGTATGCAGCCCTTTGTGTGGAGGCAAGGCACAGCTCCTCCCTCTAATGCTGCCAGTGATGGCCCATCCAGACACACCAAAACTCTCTATTGTATGTGACTGCCTAGGAGGAATACAGTCAGCTACACCGTGTCATGTGGCCAGGGACAGGCTACCGGCACTAAATGGCTAAGACAGGAAATGTCAAATTTCCGAAAGTGGCATTTAGAAAATTACAATTTAACATCCGACTTCACAACAAGTTTGAATTTTAAATTGTGATTCCGGAAACACCAAACATGTTTTGAGTACTGTTATACCTGGAAGCTTTTTGGTGTGTCTCCCCTGCCTTTTTACCTTCTGACCTCCTGTGTTTATGGTGTACTGGTTCCTATTTTTGCTGGTTTATTGTCTCTGCTCACTTTACCACTGATAATCACTGCTAAAGTGGAAGTGCTCCCTATATAAATTGTACTGTTGATTGGTTTATCCATGATTGGCATATTTGATTTACTGGTAAGTCCCTAGTAAAGTGCACTAGAGGTGCCCAGATGCCTGTAAATCAAATGCTACTAGTGGGCCTGCAGCACTGATTGTGCCACCCACATGAGTAGTGCTATAAACATTGCTCAGACTGCCACTGCAGTGTTTGTGTGTGCAGTTTTAAAACTGCCAATTCGACCTGGCAAGTGCACCCACTTGCCAGGCCTAACCCTTTGCTTTTACTACATGTAAGGCACCCCTTAAGGTAGGCCCCAGGTAGCCCCATGGGCATGGTGCAGTGTATGTTAAAGGTGGAACACACACTGATCTGTGTTACCTGTCCTAACAGTGAAATACTGCTAAATTCAGTCTTCACTGTTGCAAGGCCTATCTCTCTCATAGGTTAACATGGGGGCTGCCTTTAAATAACTTTAAAGTGCAAATTCCCTTTGAGAGCAGATAGAAATGTAGAGTTTGGAGTTTCTGAGCTCACAATTTAAAAATACATCTTTTGGTGAAGTTGGTTTTTAGATTGTTAGTTTGAAAATGCCACTTTTAGGAACTAGTCATTCTCTTGCTTAAACCATTCTTAGACTCCTCCTGCTTGTGGATTCCCTGTCTGGGTCAGTTTGACAGTTGGGCTGTTTACACCTCTACTCTAGTCAATGACAGAAAGGGAGCTGGGGTGTAGCCTGCATATCCTCATGAGCCATCTGAGCTAGAGTGGAGAGAGGAGTGGTCACTCACACCTGAAAGGATTGTGCCTGCCCTCACACAATGCAGTCTCCGACCCCCTCGTGTGTTCTGGGGCCTGGCCTGGACAAGGAAAGATCTTGCAAACAACTGAGACTTTCCTTTGAAGTTTGCTAACTTCAAAGGCAGAACAGGGTATAAGAAGAAGACCCAAAACCCCAGTCTTTTATAATGTTTCTGGAATCAAGAGGAACCTCTAGCAAAGAGAAGAGCTGAAGAGCTGGAGGAGGAGGAGTACTGCCCCTTGGCTGTGTGGCTTTGCTGGTTTGGCCTGCAGTTGCTGTTTCTGCCTTAAAAGGGAGCAAAGGGTGAACTTTGCTGTGTAACCTTCTTGAGAAAGTTCTCCAAGGGTTCGGAGTAGAGCTTTCGTCCTTGTGGAAGTCTCATGGATATCAAAGACTTCAGTTTCATCTGCCTACAGCACTGGGAACTGTGTGTTTTGTGCTGTTCAAGAAGAAAAACCACTGTGATGCCATCAACGATGCCGCTGGCCTGCACTGTGCCCTGCTGACGCCGCACAGAGCCGCACGGCCCTGCTTCGTGACCCTGATCTCACTGACGCCGTCATCAGGTAACTTCACAGCGCCACTGCTCGCACCGCGACCGGTTGCCCCGCACTCCGGCATCGCCTGCTCACACAGCAGCCTGGGCATCCCTGACGACAACGCTCTTGCTGACAGCACCGTTGCCCTCGCCGTGGCCTGTGGACACCGCTCATGAGGAGCAAGAAGCACCGTCCTGTTCCACACTGCAGCCCGTGTCCACCGATGCCAGCACCATTGACTCCACTGTCGCCAACAGACGTCCCGGTCTGCACCACGGCCCATGGGTGCTGCAGGAAGCCCGTCATGTGCTGCACCGCCAACTTGGGCCTACCAATGACAGAACTTCAGCAATGATGACTCATTGCCCGATGCCATCCATGCCAGCGCTCCTGACTTCATCAGCACGGAGTTAGATCCGCAACACGTCTGACTTCAAGGGCCTGACGACCCCCGCACCGACTCCGAAACCTACACCGCAACGCCAGCAATGCCGCTCTCCGGAGCTCACCACTAGGATCACGACACCCTGCAAATCCAAAGGTACTGTTTGCAGGTCTTCCGGACTCTGTAGCTGGCCCGCTATGCCGCGGCCGGCCTGAATTGTTGGTTTTGTTGATTGCGAAGCCATGATAGCCCCAGGTGGAGCTATTGACTTCAATGAATTGTATGTTTAAGTTAATTCTTGCAAAATAACTATCTTTATTACTGTATGTTGGATTTGTCTCGTTTTGGTCTTGTTTTATATAGATAAATGTTGGCTACTTTTCTAAAATAGGTGTGCTGGCCTTTTGTAGTGCTTTCACTGTGTTACTGTATGTTAGGTGCAAATGCTTTACACATCGCTTCCGAGATAAGCCTGACTGCTTGTGTCATGTTACCAAGGGGGTGAGCAGGGGTTATCTGAGCTGGTATCTCCCTTATCCTGACTAGAGTAAGGGTCCCTACTTGGACAGGGTGCAAACTGACTGCCAACTAGCTTCTGGATACCGGGTGGCATAGTCCACCAATACTAAGGCATATTGCCGTCCCCTGCTGGACAGGGTGAGGGGACCGATAATGTCCATGCCTACGCGCGAAAAGGGGGTCTCTATGACTGGCAGGGGTTAGAGTGGAGCGGGTGGGTGTGGAGCGGGATTATACAATTGACATTTTGAACAATCAGAGCAGTGCCTACATATGTCCCCGAAAACTCCGGGCCAATAAAACCGCCTGAGTACGGCCTCCTCTGTTTTTTCCCTTCCTAGATGTACCTCTCCATTGTCCCCATGAGCTAGATGCAAGACCTGCTGTCTGTGACTGCTGGGAACTATCAATTGGTTCTGCCTCCCTTCTTCTGTATTTGTGATTCTATATAAGAGTTGATTGTGTATGATGAATTTCGGACCTACTGCATGTTCATCTGGATTCAGCACTTGCTGCCACGCGTTTTTTAATGAGGGGTCGTCTCGTTGACTCTTGCGGAAGTCCCCTGACACGGTACACACTTTGCTGGCGACTCCCGGGTTCAGACAGGTTATTGTATTGGGCTTTTGCGCATAATGTTGTAGTTGTGCCCTTTTTTGACTTCTGCTTAGATGTACCCTTGGGCTTCGACTCACTCCCTCACCTGCTCCGAAGGGAACTTCCTCCCACCATCTTTTAAGAGTGTGCTCCTGACCTGCTTTTGTTAACAACAAGGGAAAAGCCACATAGTCGGTTCCTATGATAATGTCCTCTTCCAGGTGAGGTAGAACCCCTACTTTGAGGGTTTCTTTCTCTTCTCACCACTGTAATTGGATTAAAGCTACCGGATAGTATCTTTGATCCCCGTGAACACAGGCGATCAAAACTTGTGCCTGAGGTAGGTCTTGTCCGTGTTCAATCAACTCCTGTCGTATTACGCTCTGGCTGCAACCTGAATCGATTAGTGCTATCCTCTGCACGCCATTGAGAATGATAGGGGGATTGTAAGTAGGCTTGTCTCCACCAGCCCAGAAGACTCTTCCCTTTGCAACTCCAATCTCCGTTGGTTCCTCCATATTCTTTTTATGCGGGCAATATCGTGCTATATGACCCCACTCCGAACAGTTGTAACACTGAGGTCCCGTATTTGCAAAGGGGGGGTGAGTGGGATTGTGTGACAGTATACGCTCCTGGCCCTGGGATACCATTGGTCTTGGGGTTGCTCCTCTTCCTACAGTCGGATGAACAGGAGAAGGGGCTGGGTGTCTACTAGAGGTGGCTTTGAAATCCGGGCTCCTGTGAAATGCACAAGCGAGTTCGATGGCTGTTTCATTGGTCAGACCTGGGTGCTGCCATACCCAGTTACGGGTGGTACTTGGTAAGGCATCAAAATACTGTTCTAAGGCTATGATGTCGAACATTTCTTCTCTGGTCTTTTCAGTTGGACGCAACCATCTTCCCGCGGCATGTTGAACCCTATAGAAAAGGGTGGGGGGGGGATTCTCCTGTGGTTGCCACTTGGTTTGGTGAAATCTGGACCAGTAACTTTCACTGTCAAGCCCTACCCTTTCCAATATAGTTCTCTGGATATCTTTATAGGGGAGAGTACCACTGGGGTTGATCACTTAATAGGTGGCTTGTAGATGCCCATTCAGTAGGGGTGCGATATACTGTCCCCATTTTTCCTCCGGCCAACTAGCAGTGCTTGCGACTCTCTCAAAGTTGGTAAAAAAGGAATCAGGGTCTTCATGTTCCTGATACCTTTGCAAGACGCTGCTGGGTACATTAGGATATACTTTCGTGTGGGCTATGGTGTCGGTAAGCTTTCCCAGGACGGTTTTATGTACCAGTTGATTATTCGCCATGATTGTGGCTTGGCTCTTAAGAGCGGTCTGTAGGGCCTCTCTTTCTTCTCTTGCTTCCTTCATTTGCTGCTCCTACATTATCTGTAGGTGTCGCTGTCCCTCCGCCAGCTGAGCAATAATGTCCGCCATTGTGGGTTTCTCCTCCATTATGACGTGTCTCAAATCCCACTTCTGACACCACTTGTTGCAGGATTGGCGCTAGCAATCACACAGGACTCGTCGGTTATACAGGTAAGTGGTATTTATTGTTTGGATATAACAGCTTATGGTGATGAAAGTCTCTTGTGTTATGTTTCTGCTCTCCGAGTTTCTCCGTCAGGCAGGGTTTAATGGTCTCTTCCTCTTCTCTCTGTACTCTTCGTAGGTCTCTCGGGAAGCATATGTGAAAAAGAAGAAGAATAGTCTCGGTAAGTGATCGTGTGGTTTCGCTTTTCCTTATTTTCTCTTTCTGTCTCTGTCTTTTCCTTTTTCCTCTTCTGGTTCTTTTCCTGGTCCTTTATTGGGGGGGGGAGGGGTTATTTGTATTTTTTTCCTCTCTCTCTGTCACTTCTGATTTTTCTTTTCTCCTTTCTGTTCTGGGGTGGTTGCTTCTGGGCTTTCTTCTATTCCTTTTTTCTTTATTCTCTTTTCCTGAGTCTACTGTTCCTGTAGTTTCAGTACCTTGTCCTCTCTCTCACCGGATTCTAGCTGTACTGTTTTGCTATTATTTTATTACTTTTCCTGCACTCACACGCGCCTTTTCTCGTCTTGGTCCTCCCCAATTTGTGCCCTTCAACCCTTTGGTGCTTAATTTTGTATATCGTGTCTCTTACAGCCCTTCAGTGGTCAAACCCATATTGTTGTCCCCCTCCCGTCCTCCCTAACCCTGTCCAGGCCACAGCCACGTACCTGACTCTGCCACGCTTCTCCTGAAGCATGGCGGGTAGTAGTGTTCTGCTCCCTGGAGCCGGCTCTCTTCGTTCCCGATTGGGACCGCTGCAGTCCTGGTCTTCGCTCCTGTTCCGCACTCGAGTGGAGCGGATGGCCCCGTGAGCTCCCTGGGTCCTTCCCTCCAATCAGGTTTTCCAATCCCGTCCTCGTCCTCCTCTCTCCTCGCAATCGCCGTCTCTGAGGTCCCGTTCTCTCTCCTCACCACCACCGTCCTCCCTCTCCGAAGCGCTGCCTGGGTTCCCGCTGAGGCGGACTCTGGCCCACGCGATTGGTTGAACCTGGAGACACATCTGGGTCAGCCGAAGAAGCGTCAGCACAAGCAGCATTGTGCAGGTTGGCCCAGTCCGGCCTGTCACATATGGTCTCAGCTTCTTCAGTGCCCAGACCACAGCAATGGGGTCTCTTTCAATTGCCCTCCATCTCTGTTTCTGCGGAAGTAACTTCTTAAAAATGAAGGCTACATGTTGGTCTTGGCCTTCCTCATTTAACTGTGCTAAGAATGCCCTTATGCCATGCTCTGAAGAATCTGTCTGCACAATGAACTCCTTGGAGAAGCCAGGAGCATTGAGTGAAGGTGCTGCACACATGGCCTCCTTGAGGGTATCAAAGGCTTTCTGCTAAATCTATGTCTATTTCACCTATCTGGTCTGCTTCTTTGACGTTGGTTCAGTTAAAGTGGCCACAATAGTGCCATATCCCTTAACAAACCTTGTATGGTACCCTGTAAGGCCAGAAGGACCCTCACCTCAGTGTGTGCTTAGGGGGCTGCCGCACCAGGAGAGTTTCAATTTTGGCCTGGAGGGACTTCTGCTTACTCCCACCCACAATGTGGCCCAGACACACCATGAAACCCTTCCCTATCTGGCACTTTCTGGCCTTGATATTTGGGCCTGTCTGCTGCTGGGACAGAAGTACCTCCTGAAGGTGATACAGGTGCTCATCTCAGGGGATGGAGTGTGCATCAGTCTTCATGATGGAACTGAAATTCTGGTAGTCCACACAGAACCTAGGTGGAACATCCTTGGGTGCCAGCACTGCAGGGCTTGACTAGGGATTTTTAATGGACTCAATTGCCCTAACACCAGCATCTTAGAGAATGTCTCCTTAATACTGGCCCTCACCTTGTCTGACAACCTGTACATTTTATTTTTAACAGGTAGACTATCTCCAGTGTTAATGTCATGGACACACAGATGTATGAGTCCTGGAGTGAGGGAGAACAGAGATGCAAACTGCCCCAGCAGCTGGCGGAAATCACTATGGTGTTCTGGGGTCAGTGTGGGTAAGAGGCTGACACCGACCACTGACCCATCGTGCTCTTGGGCAGACAGGCCAGGGAGAGACGTTCTCTCCTCTTCCACTCCTTAGTCTGTCAACAGGAGCATGCTCACTTCGAACCGCTTCAAGAGTGGTTTAAGGCAGTTCACATGGAGCACCCTTAAGGGGTTTGTAGAGGTCTAGAAATCCACCAAGTAGATGGCCTCCACCTTCCGTCCTTCATCTCAGACAGACCTGTTCATCGAACCTGTAGAGCTCTAGGCTCAACAGGCTCCATAACCTACACCTTATGGGCTGGTTCAAACTTTACCAGAGCGGACTTCTGCTCATACCAGAGTTTCATAACTTCTTGACTGGGCTCAAAATTGCTCCTCGCCTTCTTCCAGAAGTGGCGCATCTAGTTGTGAGGGGACAGCATGTAGATGGGTGGTCTTCCCCCAAAACCTTTGCCTTCCTGTTCCATTTTTTTCTGATCTCATTTTCGGTGGTGTTAGGACTCTGTGCTTTTTACCACTGCTAACCAATGTGCTTGCATCAACATAGGGAGATTGCTTCCCTTTGCTTTGGCTCTGCGTTCACAAACGATACTGTGGTGTGAATAACATTATGGCTTTATTCCCCGGCACCTCTCTCCCATTCGCATGCTGTTATGCAGACTTGCCATCAAAATCTGAAACGGTTCTTGACAGCCACGGACTCCATCATTGCCTTGGTCTGAAACGGCGAAACTGCATTAATTTCTGGTGCTCGCTCTATTAAAGTCGAACCCGCATATATGCTGTTGTGTGATAAACTGGTAAAGGCGAGCAAGATTTGGTGTGGGTTATGACTGTGTTCATAAGAATAAAAAAACATTCAAAACCATGAATTCCATTTCTGAGTCCTCCTGCAGCTGTTGTGGTGCCACAACAGAAATCCCACACTGCAGATGTTCCTCGCAGTCTCAGATTTCACATTTGTAAAGGGCAAGACTATTTTTTGAAGAGATGTATTATCAGCCTGTGTTAATGTTTGCACACAGATCATTCTGCATAGGTTGTGCCACTGGAATATTGCTGCAGGGGAGGGCCATATTATGTAAAACTGTTGAATAGTTTAAGAAACAAGAAGAGTCAATTTGTGCGGCATGATGCAGTACATTTTGTCGCAGCACTCGTTCCTTACGTTGTCATTTTTACACACCTTGGCACTATCTGGGCAAAGGTTTCACCTCATTAGTATCAGCTTCCCTCACAAACACAGCAACCATCAACGGAAAGATGACCTGTTCATCTTTGCAAAGGGCCTTCCACATGTGGAAACGTTTTAAGAAATGTTTAATCTTGGTTTAATCTGCAAATAATGCAGTAGGTGATGGTTTATATGGTAAGTGCATCAAATCCATAATTATGCTTAGAACGCAACAGCTGTGGAATCACATAATTCCAGTGGCCTAGTGGCTAGGGATGTATAATAGCAGATGGTTCTCTAGTCTTGTGAAGACATGTACTGAATAAGTTTCATCTTAACTGATGTGCTTATGACACACCTGGGATGTTATAGAATATTCGAATTTTGTTTATAATTAGCTGTCTCAATATTACTTTATTCACAATTCTGGCCATGTGAACAATTTTTAAATCTCAATGAACGGCTTATTTAGAAAAGAAAGATGTTTGACAAAATGTACTTGCATCTCATAGGTTTATCAAGTTTTGCGAGTGGTGATGATCTGTGTCCTGTTGCTAATGTATATAAGTACTTCTCCCAATTTAGCAATCTTGTGCCATTTTTTCAACCACCCTTTGCATCCTTACCACTAATTTGATGTTAGTTGTTCTTGCCAGGAAGCTTGGGGTGAGTTGGTGGGAAGTTTAAGGTATTAGCCACTGTTGTGGTGAATAAAGTCTTCCAGCACTGCATGGGGAATAGTACCCATTCTCGGATATGTTTCAGCCTTATTTGCTTAAGCATCCAAAAGTTTATTCAGATGTAATTGCAGATAAGATTTAGGTAACCAGATGTGAGTTATTCATTGTTTTAGACATTTGAGTGAAGGATTTCTTGGTCGAATTCCATGTTGTACTGTAATACCCATTTCATATTTTGTCTGGTGGTAATTTGTGATTTCTGCGGTTGAGAACCAGGGAGGCATTTGCTAACCCATACACTCTCGCTTACGAGACGCTATTGTTTACAAAAGAGGGCTTGGAGGCAGCCCGTTCCTTACCATTCGTGGACATCATTATCATTCTTCTACTCTGCCATTTAATTCTGCACCACGTCCCAGGCGCCACTTCCTGCTTCACTTCCGTGCCTTGTGTGGAGCATAGACGAAGTACTAATAAATTGCACAGATTTCTATCAAGCGCTTTGGTAGGACTGATAATTGCACAGTCTTCATTAATTGACCAGCTGCCACTTTCCTCTACCATTAGACCGACTACCACGATTGGGGAATTCACCTCATTGGAGCAGCCAGGGCTGGTGCATGCTGGAAGAGACGCTGAACTGCATCTATTCCTTCCTCAGCCAAACCGACTTTCCAGTATCACAGTTATTAATATAGTTAATAATTCATTATCTGGTGGAAACCACAGTGTCCTTCACACATTTGAGTCTTTCCTTTTACCCATAACAATAGTTCAAAACGAGCCCTTGTACCTAACAACCGAGCAAAAGAAAACCAAGATGCGTGGCACTACACTGCCTCTTCCTGGAGTGATGGGCACGGGATGGTCCCACACTTAGCCCGGGTGCATCCCCTGCAGAGTGTGGCTGTTCTTCACCAAATAGTGCTCTTTCAGAGCTGAGAGGGGTGTTCCCTTCCAAGGTGGCAGGGTATCCTGAGAGTCCCCTTCGGCTGTTCTGCGCGTCTCAAATCCGTCTTTCCACCGGAATCTGGTTCTAAATGAGGGCAGCACTGCACTGGGTCGGATTCTGGAAACTTTAGAAATACTGCGGACTGGAGACAGAGTATTTTTCGTTTTGTCCAATGTTGAATGGAAGCAGCACTGATACAGTTGCCTTAGGGTGTAGGTGCCGCATTGGCCCAGAAGTTGAAATGTGAGATGGATCAAAAATGTTCTAGCTTGCGCAACAAGAATTTTCAATTCCATTAAAGACACAGTCCCGAGGATTATGCTACCTCTTTCTTTACTGTCAACACACAGCAGCCAATAAAAAACAATACTACATTTCCCAAGAGCTTTGCAGCCTCGCTATGAACCTCCAATCAGGGCCCAACAACTAGTATATAGATCCTTAAGACGATAGTCCGTCTCCTTTCTTTGCTCATCCCAGTCCAATAATCAAAGACACAAACCAACACCGACCAACATAGTCATATCACCAACCCATAGTTTCTTCTTGGTGAAGGAAAACGAAATAGCACAAACGGTGCAATTCAGAAACAAATTCTTCAGTTCTGGGGCCCTTCATTCACTTACTGGGGAGGTCCTGCTGTTGCTGAATCCGGTCGCCGTGCTGGCTGGATGTGCGCTGCCAAGGGTTACGTGGTGAGAGGCGGTGGCAGTGTTTAAATGTTTATATGTTTGCCCTGTGTGTTTTCTGGTGTGCTTGTGTGAGGGGCAGGGGTCAATGGCGGACATGTGTGGAGTGTGGGGGGGGAGCGGGAGCTTCGCCCTGCCAGTATGCTGTTCGGTATAGTGTGATCCTGTCTTAATATGTCTGGATAGGTTTCTGCAGAATGAAATATATTTAACGCCTTTCCCACTTCATGGAGGTTTATCATCATTCTTAGCCTCGAGTTTAGTTACCAATGTTCCCCAGACATCGCTCCCTGTGCGCTGTTGACCGTTACGTGCAAGTTTTTCCAGTACCTGATGTTCTATGCGGGCCCAGCGCAAAGTGAGGGTGCGCCAGGTTTTCAGGTCGGGGGCGTTAGGCGCTTTCCAGTACATTGCTATCAATCTTTTGTACATCACGCAGGCTAGATCCGCAAATTTATGTAAGTGCCTGTGCTTTTTTTCTCTTGTCTTCAACCCCAGTAAGCAGGACCTAGGATCCATTTCCAACACGAGCCCCGTCATCTCCGACACCTCCTCCATCACCCTGTTCCATAGGTGCCATCCCGGGAGACAGTCCAGCGGTAAGTGCGGGGAATACGGGAGTGTCCTGCATCCCTTCTTAACATATTTCCCCCAGCAAGCATGTGCTACTGTGAGCAGTGGGTTATCAAATCCTCTTTTGGGGTGTTTGTTTGAAAGCCATGTTAGCAGTGGGATTCCTTTTAACCGGGAGTGTAGCCATTTAGCCTCAGCCGATTCTGGCCTATGGAACCAAAGCTGTAGCCACTGCATTTGAGCTGCCGCGTAGTACAGATCAAGGTTGGGGGCACCCAGTCCACCCGCATCCACCGGGTGCTGTAGTATAGCCAGTGCCACTCGTGCTCTTCCCCCGCCCCATATGAGCTGTATTAGCATTGCGTTCAGGTCCCTGAAAAAACTTCTGGGTATGTTGATTGGCAAGGGCGCAAAATAATATAGCAGCCTGGGTAATATCAGCATGTTTGCGATCGCCACCCTGCCAGGCGGTGACAGTGGCAGTTTGGTCAAAAAGCGTAATGATCCCTTCATGGAGGCCAGCGCTCTCCCCAGATTGCCATCTCTAAGGTCCTCTGTGTTGTCATATATGTGTACCCCGATGTATTTAAATGTGTCGAAGCACCATTTCAGGCGTCCCGGCGGAGCCATTTCCTGTCTACCTGACGGCCACTTGACCAATGGGAACACACACGACTTTTCCCAGTTTACCACTAGGCCGGATATTCTTCCATACTCAGCCAGTAGTGATATCACTGAAGGTATCACCTCAATCCCTTTACGGGTGTATATTAAAGCATCGTCAGCATATAGTGATATTGCATGATGGACCCCGTTTCTAATTATTCCCCAACTGCTTTCCATAGAGCGTACTTTAGTTGCTAGGTGTTCCATTGCTATAGCAAATAATAGTGGGGAGAGGGGGCAGCCTTGTCTTGTGCCCCTGGAGATTGGGAAGCTGTCAGGTATGACTCCCCCTGTTTTTACTCTAGCTTGTGGATTAGAGTATAGTGTCCGAACCCAGCGCGTGTAGTTGGGGTCTATTCCCATTCGCCGCATTGTGGACTAAAGGAAGTCCCACTCGAGCATGTTGAACGCCTTTTCAATGTCAAGTGATAACACCATGTCATCGTGTGCATCCGGTGGGGTGTCTCCTATTATACTCAGGAGCCTGCGGATGTTTAAGAATGTGTTGCGCTTCGGGATGAATCCATTTTGGTCCTCGTGTATTAGAGTGTTCATAATGGGGGCTAGTCTGTTTGTCAATATTTTACACAGTATTTTACAGTCTGAGTTTAAGAGCGAGAGGGGTCTGTAAGATTTGACATCTGTGGGGGCCCGGCCTTGTTTAGGGAGTACCACTATCATGACCTCTCTCTGGGATGGGGACAGCAGTTCGTTGGTCCATGCCTCCTCGAATACCTTGAGCAGATGGGGCTTCAAGCGGGACGAGTATGCGGTGTAATACTCTGACGGTAGGCCGTCTATACCCGGCGCTTTATTCTTGGGCATCTGTGCTAGGGCTAAATCTATTTTGCTAGTTGTGACAGGAGCTTCTAGGGTGTCCCAGTCTGCTTCAGATAATTGCGGTAATAACGAGCCTCCCAGGAAAGCTCCGAGCTGTGCAAGTGTACACGAGGTGCGTTTGGTATCTAAGTTGGCGTAGTATTCTCTAAACGTGTCGTTAATCTTGATTTGCGTAGAAACCGTGGTTTGTATATCAACCCGGATAATCCCTATGGGGGGGCGTTGCCGATCTGCTCTCAGTAGCCATGCTAGCATTTTCCCCGACCTATCACCTTCCGTTTGCAGTCTCATTAAATGATAGTTGTAGTCATGGCGATGAAGTCTATTGTCTGCCTTGTTATATTTTATGCGCACTGCTTTTAGTACTGTGTAGGGGCCATCCCTCCACGCGACTGCTGTTTCTGCTGCTCTTAGTTCACTCTCTAGTTTAGTAATTTCCGAGTGCAGGGTGCGCCTCACTCCCCAACTGGTGGAAATGCACTGACCTCGTATCACCGCTTTGTGAGCTTCCCACTCCTCCGCTCGTGAGTTTGCGGTTGAGTCGTTTGTTTCCCAGTACTGTCGCAGTGTGGTGTTCAGTGTTTCTGCGAATGCCTGGTCTTGAAGAGCATCTACCTGCAAACGCCAAGTGGGGATGCCCTGCCGTCTCCTGCCGCAAGCCAGTGTTACCCTCAGTGGGGAATGGTCTGAGAGTGTTTTTGCTAGGTATTCTGTCCCATTGACCAGTGCCCCTATGTCCTGAGTGCCCCAAATTATATCAATTCTAGTGTGTGTTTTGTGCGGGGCAGAGTAAAATGAATATTCCCTCTGCTGCGGGTGTCTCATGTGCCATACATCGTGGAGCCTCATATCCCCTGCCCATTTCTGCAGTGGGCTTGTGGTGCGCCTTCTTGTTGACGAGCCCTCTTGAGCGTGAGATCTATCCAATGTTACATTGGGTGTGCTGTTGAAATCGCCGCCCCAGATGGCCGGGGCTGACGGGTTCGACAGTAGTTTAGGCGTGAGTGTGTCCAGAAATCCCGGTATACCGTTGTTTGGGGCGTATACCGTCCAGCTGGCCTTCCACCACCACAAATATACCCTAGTGGTCTATTCTATGTGCCGTTTGAAGGAATGGGACCCCGCCTGCAATCCATATCAGAACTTCCCTTGCGAATGCTGAGTATGTTGTGCCTATCAACTGTCCTCCCCACTTCCCACGCAACCGTAGATCTGACTCCAGTAGGTGTGTCTCTTGCAGAATGGCAATGTGTATGCCCAGTCGCTTGAAGCGCGCATAAACACGAGATCTTTTACTCCCTGCTCCCAGGCCCCTCACATTCCATGTCACTATGTCATATTGATCCCTGTTGTGATTAATGTGTGGTGCCATGTGAGATCATTAAGTCTGCCTATACGTGGTCTTCCATCTTGCAGCATGTCATTGCAGCCTGTGGCCCCTCCGCTGAAGCTATTTGTTATTAATGCCTGCTGCAGCAGTATTCAGAATTTTAGGATTGGAACTGTAGTGTGCGTTTTAACTGAATTGCTACTCCCTCCCACCCCAACTAGTTCCCCTACCCAACTAATAACTTGTGTGAAACTACTTAACAAGTGAATGTGTGCAAAAACCTGTATCCGTCTGGATCTCCATGGTGGTGTTGACATACCGACCAGATGTGGCTCTTTTATGGGGATCACATCTGTCCGCAGACTTAGGGGGTTATTACAACTTTGGAGGAGGTGTTAATCCGTCCCAAAAGTGACGGATATACCACCAGCCGTATTACAAGTTCCATAGGATATAATGGACTCGTAATATGGCTGGTGGTATATCCGTCACTTTACCATCACTTTTAGGACGGATTAACACCTCCTCCAAAGTTTTAATAACCCCCTTAGTCTGCAAATACTTTTTGGGTGCCTCCTGAGTGTACCATCCTCCTCTCCGGACCCCTCAACCCTGACGGCTCCCAGAGTGCACCCCCCTCTGGCAAATGTGTGTACAATTAAAAGATACTTGTTGTTGGGAGAGGGCGCCCTCTCCAATGTCCTCCGTTGCTCAGGGGGGCCCCCGCGTCGTCCGGCCACTCTTTTGTGGGTGCTGGTGTGGAGGAGGTGCGGCTGTGCGCTGTTAGAGTTCGTCTGCTGTTCTGGGGGAGACCTTTGGTCCCCTCAATTCTCCTGTTATGGTGGAATCGGAGCTGGCCGAGTGTGAGTCCAAATTGATCTCAGGGGTCACCCTGATTACTTCAAAATTATTTTGTGTTAGCAGGGGGGTCTCTTTTAACACATTAGCTTTTTCTTCTGCTACTTGTTGGGCCGATGGCAATCCCCTGGTGCATCTTCTGGAGCGTTTCCGTGACTCGGATGTGGTCCATTCCTTCCCCCCCTCCGTGCTTTCGCGGGAGTGTGCTAGGCCCTTAGAGTGCAGCCATGTCCAGGCATCCTCTGGGGAGGTGAATATATGGGTGCGGTCTTCTGTAACCACTCTTAATTTAGCTGGGAACAGTAGGGCGTATTTAATGTCGTGTTCGCGCAGACGTTGCTTGATTTTAAAATATGAGTTCCTTCGTGTTTGCACCTCTTGTGTGAAGTCTGGGTATGCGTTAATTCCTCAAAGTTGAATGGGCCTTTGCTGCGGAACTGCTGTAAAATTGCATCTCGGTCCCTATAATTCAGGAATCTAGAGATCAGTGGTCTGGGTGGTTGTCCAGGGGGCGGAGGTCTGCCCGGTATTCTGTGCACCCTTTCCACCAAGAAGAGCCTGGATGGGGCCCCGATTAATACTTCTTTAATTAGCCATTGTTCTAGAAATATTTCCATGCTGAGTTGCTGCATTTTTTCAGGGAACCCCAGAAAGCGAATGTTATTACGGCGCGATCTGCACTCCGCCTCTTCCGTGCATCTCCTTAGCACCTTCAGCTCCGCGTCCAGGCGTTGGATTTGTTTTTGGTTATCCTGGGTCGTGGGGGTCAGTTCAGCCAGCCCCTCCACTGTCGTTTTCACTCTCTCCGACAGCTTGCGATGATCCACCCTCAATAAGTTCAGGTCTTGCGAGACCGCATCTATTCTACCTTCCAAGGATGTTTTAGTGTCCATAATCGCCTGCAGTACTTTCTTGAACTGTGCGGATTGTGATGCGAGCGAGCATTCTAATGTTTGTAGGGATGGGTTTGCCTGTTGATTGCTAGTTGCCACATTGTGCGTGTTTCTATCTTGATTCTTGGGCGATTTAAGCCTGCCCGCCATTTTGCCAGTCTGATAGGTGCTTTGTAGGGTGCAACGGAGTACTACTCAGTACAGTCCTGTCAGCCGATTACCTTTTTACTGCCGTTTATTAGTTCAGTGTGTGCTCCTCTGCTCTGCTTTTCCTCTGCTTTCCCGGCCCACACACTGTCCCGGCTGCCTAGCGCGTGCCCCTGCTAGCACACAAGACGTGCAGAGGGGGTCCGTCGCCCGCCCCAGCGATCCCGGCACCGGGCTATCCGTGGCGGTGTGCCGCATGCCCCTTGGGGTGACAGAGTACCTGTGTCTTAATGTAGTTGCAGCACAGCCTGGGGACAACGGTATTGACAGCGGGAGTTAGTGCAGGAAGAACTGGGCAACTTAAGTGGGGCACTGGTGTCCGCTCCTCAGTGGGGGCCACGCCCACCTCTTCAGCTTTCTGCGCATCTCCCAATGGCTCACAGGGCGGGAGGGGGGCTACCAGCTATTTCTGCCCACGGGTAGCACGTTTATCTCTTCCTTGCGTTTTCCACTCGCTCACCCCAGACTCCTTATACCTTCCTTTGGCCCCTGGGACCGGGGCCAGTGGGCTCACTTTTGGTACTCTGTTGGCTGCCCGTTTAGGGGGGAGGGGTCGCTGTCCCGTGCGTGAGGAGCAACTGAGCAGTCTTTCCCCTATACGGCAGCTAGGTGGAGGGGAGGGGGGGGGGGCAGTCCCGGCCATCACGTAACTCCCGCGGCCGGGATCCAAGCCTCCTATGTGTTTCCCCTCCTTACCTCAGGGTATAGTGCCTGCTGCCTCGTGCACAATATACTTCGGCTTGATCCTGGAGCTGCTGTCCCAGCAGCGCCGTCCTTTGCGCCTCACTGAGTCGCTCCGCTAATCCACAGCAGGCGGGTGTCCCTTCTCGTCTGGGGACGTACCAGCCCCCACCACTGGGGGCCCTACGGGCAATCCGGCTCCCACCGAGGGGGGACACACAGAGCAGCCCCCAACGCCACCCCGCACCGCAAGAGCGCCGGTAGCGATATCGGCAGCTCCCACTGCACCAAGGGGCTTCAGTCGGGGGGTTCACGAGGGCAGGCCCAACTCGTTACGGGCGGGCCAGTCCCTCCACTCCTCCGCTGGAGATTACCTCTCCCACGGCGGGGCCTCATTCTACTCCCCCAAGAGAGCTCCGGTCGGGTCTGCCGGTCCCGCTCCGCCCCCGACCAGGCACCGCCGGGCCGAGTGCCTCGCGTCCTGTCCCCCTGTTGTGGGGCGATTCTCGGGGCTGCAGCGCCAATTCCGCCTGCGCCAGGCTCTGCCTGCTCGCTCCGGTGCTCCTGAGGCGGTTCACTCTATCTCGGGGGCCGGTGGAGCTCCGGAATCGCCCTCCAGGATTTATTTGGCGAGTCCGGGACGGAGCTTAAACACTAGGCATCCATCCCGGTCGCCATCTTGGCTCCTCCCCTCGTGGAGGTGTATCTCTTATGTGTACTAGGCACCAGGGATTGAGAGAGGAAGAATCTAGTGTCCTCTGAAACCTCTGAGATTTGCTCTGATCCCCCGAAATTCTCCATACCATGAGTGACAATTGCTTTTCTAGAATTAGAGGATGCGGCTGCCCCATTGGGTTCAATAAAAGATCCTCTGAACACAGAATTCGCACTGGGGAAGCACAGCTTAGGGACAACGCCACTGGAAACCACAAATGAGCTTTCCAGCATGGGGTTACCAAGATCATCTCCACCTTCTGACAAAGGACCTGGGAGAGGACTTGGTGAATCATGGAAAGAGAGGGAAACGCGTCATTCAACTCCCCCATCCAGGACTGAAGGAAAGCATCCGAGCTGAGAGACATCGGATCCATTCTTCAGCTATAAAAGCGTGGAAGTTGAGAATTTAGGCAGGATGCAAACAGGTCCACCGAGCAAGGACCCCAAAGTTGATTCAGAAACTGAAATACTCTGTGGTATAATCGCCAATCGCTGACATCTCAGAGGTATTGAGTGTCTCAGTCTTTTACTACATTCACTTTGCCCGAAGTGTACTCCTCTGCGATCGAAATGTGATGAGCTAGACAGAAATACCAAAAGTATTTCACAATTTGTGCTAGCATCTTGGACCGGGTCCCCTCAAGTTTGTTGATGTACCTCACTGCTGATATGTTGTCCCTTTTCAAGAGGATACAACATTGTGTTCTGACTGGGGACAGTGTCTTCACTGCAAACGAGCCTCCTAGATGTTCTAGACAACTGATGTGCAATTGAAGTTCCTCCGGGGACCACCAACCCCCTGTCTCCATCTGTCCACATCGGGCTCCCCAGCCCCATCTGCTGGCATCCGATTCTATGATAATCTCCGGAACTGAGGCTAAAATTGCCTTGCCATTCCAGGCGTCCATACAGTATGAGTCAACCAGCATTGAGGCTCTGTTCGGGCTTCCTGTGAAAAAACAATCAGTTCAGAGTAGGATAGACTCTTGCGGAGATGCATAATCTTAAATCTCTGTAGAGTCGGAAATCTCTGTAGAGCCGGATAGTGCAGATGACCCGGGAAAAATGGCTTGACTGGACGAAGCCAGGAGGCCTACTAATCGGGCAAGTACCCTCAGGGAAATCGAAGGAACAGAATGTGCTTACTTCAATTCCTTCTTGATAGCTGGTCTCTTGGTCAAAGGGAGTTTCAACTGGGTCGAAATGGACACTATCCTGAACCCTAAGAAGTCTATCTTTTGGGAGGGTTCTAACTGGGCTTTTTCTGTGTTTATAATAAAACCCAGATCCTGAAGAATCTGAATCGTCCAGGAAAGGTGTAGAAGGACCAGACGCTTTTCTTGCACCATGATGAGAATGTCATTTAGATAAACTATCAGATGCACACCATTTTCTCTGAGCCACTGCATAACTGGAAGCACGATCTTGGTGGAACACCAAGGGACAGAGGACAGTCAAAGTGGAAGGGCTGAGAACTCTTAACACCTTTCCTGCCAAAAGAATTGAAGGAAACGGCAATGAGGAGCGAAAATTGGAACAGCCAGATAAGCGTCCCTAAGGCCCAAGCGGACCATCCAGTCTCCTTCTAGCAATAGGTCTTGGAGAACATGAATGCACTGCATTTTAAAATGCCGGTAAACAATCCACGCATTGAACTGTCGAAGATTGAGCACCAATCGAGAACCCCCTCCCTTCTTTTGGACCAGAAAGATTGTACTAATAAACCCTGTGGGATGAGGGTGTGAAGGGACAATGGCCCCTTTTTGAAGAAGGGCTGCTACTTCTTGATTTATAAAAGCACTCACTTGATGGAAAAAACTGCGAGGAGGCAGAATGAATGTTTGTTTGGGAGTCGAATAAAATTCTAGATGATAACCTGCTACTGTCTCCAGTACCCATGCATCTTGTGTGATCAAAGACCAGTTGTGTACAAATATACTCACTCTGCCCCCCAACATTACAGCACCAGATGGAAGAATTGTTCCCTGATTGAGAGGAACCCTGGTTGTATTGTCCTTCCCTGTGAGACCCTCTGGGATTGCAGCCTCTGTAGCCTTGGCCTCGGGATGGGAAGAAGTTGGAGTTGGTTTTGTAACCAGAGGCCCCTCTGCCTCTATAGTGTGGTAGAGAGGTCTGGGGGCTGAACCGGCCTGACGCTCTACCTCCGAAGCATCCGGCCCTGTGAAAAAGGCCACTGTTAAACATCTTCTTGATTGAAGTTTGGGCCTTATCCAAAGCTGAGAAGGTAGCCACATATTTAGCTAGGTCCTTGATGAACTTGTCGTCAAACAATAGTCCATTAGCCACTGGACCTGCATCAGAGGGAGATAACTCTGCCAATTTGGGATCAATATACAACAGAAGCAACTTCTGACCTTCTGTGGAAATCGAACAATTGGCGTTTCCTAATAGACAGATGGCTCTTTGGGCCCATGCCAACAGGACGCCAGGGTCTATCACTTCTTGTGCCTCCTTGGCTTGTACTGCTAGATCTAAAATCTTGGCGAGGGGTCCAGAAATGCCTAATAATTTGTCCTGACATCCCTGCCAGGCTCTATGAATACCTTTTTTCAGATCCTTGGCATACTCCTTAAGGAAGGTCACCATGTGAAGATCTAGTTCCGGGGTCTCCTCTAGTCTGCTGGAGAGAGCAGGGTGAGGGCATTCAGACCGCAGGGTGTTGTGAATGTCTTTCTCATAAACTTTTTGGGAGTCATGATTGAGCATACCCTGCCACTTTGTGACATGGGGGCCATTAGGTGGACCTGGGATGTACAATATTATCAGTATCAAAGTGTATGTTCTCATTAGGGGGGTAATAGAAGACTCCTCAGTATGATGCGTCTTACGCTTGTGTTTGCTCTTATATTTGTTCAGAGTCGAATTGTCATCCGAATTAGAGGAATTGGACTCATCTGTCGTATTTTGAGTAGCCTGTAAGGAAGGAGTAGCTTTATGGCTCCAAAAGGCATCACATTTGTGATAATTTAGGACCGAATTAATGGTCTGCTCCAAGGGGTCATAATTTGACCGGCCAGGCTCATTTATTTTGACCTCTACTGGGGCGGGGTTACCCGAGCCTGCGCCAAAGCGCCTAACTCCAAAATTGAAAATAGGCTGCGCAAACGGGTGCAGGGTTTTCACTAAAGCCTTATTTACTGAATACTGAAGATGGAAGTCCAAAGCTTCCACAAGGTGCTCTTCCATGTGCTGGTCATATTGTCCAGCAGCATATTCCACATACTGATCATCATCTGGATATTTCTGGGCCATTATACAATATAATATACCAGAGGGAAATGTAGTATTGTTTTTTATTGGCTGCTATATGTTGACAGTAAAGAAAGAGAAAGCATAATACGAAGCCTCCGGTCCTGACATAGCATCTAAAATATCACTTGTTTTTTAGGGTCGAGCCTGGGAGTGCATGCTTTAGCACATGCGTATCGCATGTGAGACACTGTTGTGTTTAATAAAGGGCTTAGGTCCCGCCTGTTGCTCACCATTTATTGGTTTGCGTGGCACTCTTTTTTGAAGCCTCGTAATTCGTCAAGGCTTGTCTGGCATCATTACGTTCCTCTATGTAGAGCAGGGATCAAGCACTAATTCATTTCAACTTAATTAGTGCCCATCCGCTGCTCTCGACGTGATCGAGTTACTATTTTGTTCATTTTAATTTCCAGTGCCCACAAACAGAAGGCCTATGACTGGCAAGAACGTACCCAGCAGAACAAACAAAATTGCAAAGTTTTACTTTTGAAAGCTAACTTTCTTTCATTTTGTAAAGTTGTCTTTTCTCAGATTCCACTCATTTTTTCTATTGTGTTTGCACGTGGGCGCTGTTGTCAAAAGATGATAATTGACTTGCTTGATGTAGACGACACCTATCATTTTACAAATGCTTGTTTATCTTTACTGCAGCTACTCTTGACTACCGCATGGTATGGCAATCTCTTTATAACCAATTCTCGATGGTTGTCGAAAACTCTGACCGCTAGAGCTTGTTTTCCTCTCCCTTATGATGGTGGATCACATTGGTACTGTTAATGTGACAATGCACCACAGGAGTATTACCCAGGCCAAGACCGTAGTCATAAGCCAGTGACACGTAAACCAAATAATTTACAAAGCCCAAAGATATCCCCATCTTTTTTCCATGATTCTGCTACTCCTCTTGTGCGACTTTCAAATACCCGGTGAACTGCAACCTCCTATAGTCTTTGATGATCAGATGCACAAAGTCAATTGGGCTGAAAGGGCTTTAACCACCACTCCCCTGCCTCACCACCAACCTACTCCCCCCATCTTCAGTAGCATGGGCTGTGGAATGCGGAGGAAGTTTGTCAGCTGTCTTGGACTGGGCATGGGTTACGGATTCAGACTCACCCTCATCCAAAGTACTTCGGAGGTCTTAAAAAAAAAAACATTTATCCGCTCACAGGTCTTTGTGTGTTTTGAATTATCATTTTAAAATGTGTCGAAAACTCACAGGTATATTTCTTTATCTTGGAAGCATTTCACTTAAGTACACTAAACTGAATTTCTGCATTGACTGACAGTTATCAGAATTCATTATTTCCAAACATGAACTTTGAAACATTCATGCCATTAAAGACACTGTAGCAGGGCATCGGGAATTGTGTGATTCAAGCGTTTTATGAATGATATTGGATTAGCCGCATTTGCCTCAAACGTTCATCAGCTGCAGATTTTTATGAAAAAAATAGGGATGTATTTATGAGAGGGTTGCGTCAAGTTAGCACCACATGATGTGTTACATGTTGGACGCAAACCTCTAAGCCAGATTTTTGAAGCCACGCCATGCTGCTTTGCGTGGCTCCAAAAATCTGGAGTAGGGCAATGCAAATCACTGCATTGACTTACTTTGTGCTAGGGAGGCATTCCATAGGCATTGCATGGGTGTTTCCAAGGAACTTCCATGTTTTTTAATCCATTCCCTGATTTACAGAACTTTGTAAACTTGGGAATGCGCCAAAAAGATACTCCTCGCCAGGAAAAGCATCCCAAGGACAAATGTTTTTATTTATCCTAGTTACTTCCTCTTTCTATGTGTGCTTGTAGGAAGCTGGCCCTTTATGTGGTATTTAAGTACTGTGTAAATGGTCCAGGGGTTCCCCTGGGAGTGGACAGGGCTTGCAATGCAATCCCAACGTGCTCTATTTAGGGGTAGTGTGGTCGAGCAGCCTTTAAGCTTAAAACAGAGGAGTACAAGACATCCACAAATACACACAATAGTCGATAAATGGGACACACAACTCAAAAAAGGAGATCCACACCACATTATAAAAATAGCAAGTATCTTTATATATCTTTAGGCATCAGAGAAAAAATGTTCAGGTAAGTACGTTTTTAAATATGAATTCTTTTCGCTTTATAAAGTGGAGCCAGTACAATTTCTCAGTTCTGCAACGTTATCCAATGGGAGGAAAAACAAGTTCCGCAAACATGTAAAGCACAATGACTTTCAAGACAAATCGTTAGGAGTTAAGGTGAGTAGTGGGCAGTGTCCAAGGTAGCACCAGTAATTAACCACGAGCGGCACAGGGGCAGATGGGAGCAGGGTGCCAAAGAGCATCCGGTGCTAAATGCGTTTCAATGGATATCGGTCACTGCGAAAAGAGGCTGCAGGCTCTGACCAGAAGGCATTCGACAAACCAAACAAAGTAGGTAAGCGGGATAGATTCAGTATAATTTCACCAACAATGATACCTGAATTATCATTGGAAAACACATTTTCTTTCATTTATGATTGTTATCCTACTTTTTTGAACATTCTAAATCAAATTGCTGTGCCACCCTCACCTCCTTGTGTGTACAATTTATGCTAAACACATAAATCATATAAAGCACATACAGATTATACATGTCGTACTAGAATGACAAAAAACATTTCAAAATTCCTTGTGGCTCCATCAACTTCAATAATACAGTGGTTTCAACCAATCAGTTGGGTACTGAATCCACCCAAGGTAGTCCAATCAAACCAGGATTTCCAGGCCCAGTACCCTCCATTTAGCCTGCCTCACAATATTCCTTCAAAAATTGCAACTTTGCAGACAGCAATCCTTGAGAACTTGTCGAAGCGTTTCGGGCCATGCAATTTCGGCCTCGTCAGGACACCGAAAGATAAGGAATGCTCATGATCTCTGTTGTATAGACTTGTTTTAGGCAAAAACTACACTGTGATTCTTCCTCGAGAAGCTAACTCAATTGGAGCCTTTGCAAAAGTGTTAGTCAGACTAGAACATTGCTTGCCAGTCCTTGTATTCCCACTATTATGGGAGACTCAATCTCCTCCAAACACGCGCCAAACATATTGAATGCACATAGGAGGCCATTTGAGCTGAATCAACAGTGGGGCTCAGGCCTCATGTTGCTTGGGCACAGGTAGGCACTTTTGGTCCTCTTCTACATGGATCAGGGGCAACGGGTGCAGACGTGTCCTTAGGTGTCCGGTTTTCTTCCCCAGAGCAGTCGCAGTGGATGGAGGCTGTGTGTAGAGGCTGCAGGCCTCATCGGAGAGTCCAGGAGGGACGAAACCACTATGGACTTGGACTCTGGAGGGCTGGGAACCCTGTTGGCACCAATGGTCCACTTCAACTCGGGTCCGAGGTGGCGGTGCAGTGGTGACTTCAGGTGTTGGGTTTTGGCGGTTCCAGAGGCTTCAGAGTCCCTTCAATTGGAGATTACTGGAGAACAGGTCCGCTGTTCACAGAAGGTCTTCAGTCTTATTTGAAGGCAGGCAGTCCTCCCGGGTCTCTGAAGCCACAGCTGGAGGACGAATCGACTTTGGCACAGATTTTGACAAAGTATACAGACAGACTGGCAGGCTTGGAATCAGGTCAGCAGCTTCTTTTTTCCTCTTCTGCTTTCGCAGCTCAGCTGTGTCCTTGGTTTTCGTAGGTATCTAGGATCTGCTTCTCTGGTGCCAGGAGCTCCTCCAAATACTGAATTTAGGGACATTAGGGGTGTATGGGTTACTGACCCTTTGGGTCACTACGCCCCCTATATGACCACTTCCTGTGGGAACGGGGCTCAACCCTGTTCCAGAATACATAGATATGCCATATTAAAGATGGCTACCTGTGTTCACCTCGGCTTAGCCCACCATAGGCGTGATACTAGCCTGGAGGTGGCATGCCTACCTGATTAAGTAATTTCCCACTTGCCCAGGTGGGCTCTGGATGGGGGGATGGGTTCCTCTCCTGTGAAAGGAGCCAGATTATTATTTCAAAACAGCCAGTCCTTTGAGGTTTGCTGCCTTAGGAAGGCTAATCAGCAGGACATCCTGTGGGAGGGGTGCTAAACCCTCTTCCCAGACAGGATTTTGCTGTCGGTCTCCTGAGAACAAAAGGCTCTCCCACTAGTGGGCCAGAACCTTGTCTCGGGTGGCAGGCTGGCAGAAACCAGTCAGCAAGCACGCCAGAGGCTGGTAGGTCTCAGTGGGCACTTCCAAGGTGGCCTCTGGGTGCATGTATTGGTAAATACAACAATGGCATCAGTGTTGGTCCACCAATATGAGATGTTTGATACCAAACATCCCTATCTTCAGTGAAACCATCATGTAGCTGGGGAACTCTTATTACCAGTGTCCAGCACATGCTTTTACAATGGCTTTCCTGGCCACATACTATCTGAGAATTGACAAAGATGTAGCAGGGGCATATCTGTTCTCACAGGTATGCCCTCACATGTAATATAAGGCACCCTGCGTTAGGACTGTAAGACCTGCTGGAGGGGTGACTTACATATATTGCATGACGTTTAATGTGACATGGCACACCGGCCATGTGCCATGTCATGTATTCACTTTTGTCTGCAACAAGACACGCAGCCTGCAATGGCAGCCTGTCATGTGCTTGGAGAGGGGTGGCACAATTTGTGCTGAAGCCCTTAGGGACCATCTTTAGCACCTAAGGTCATAGGGGTACATTTACTAGTGACTTACAGAGGGTGCTAAAGGATTTGCCAACCGGGGAGACAATTATACGGTTTAGGGAAAGAAATATGCCACTGGGGACCTGGTTAGCAGGAATCCAGTGCACTTTCAGTCAAAATCACATTGGATACCGGGCAAAACGTGGGGGATAACCATGTCAAAAAGAGGCACTTTACCACAGTGCTGCATTCTGCATTCACATTTAAAGAGGAATATGCCTCTCATGATTGTTTTTGTGCGGGAAGTTGCACCTATCTGCGCAAAACAATTCTTCATACAATGCAGTCACCCTTGCACCATGATGCAAGGGTGCCTGCGTTGGTGCTAGGCAGTCAAAATGGGCTCCAGTGAAGGGGAAAAGCCAGGGATGCGAGCATGCCTTTAATATGGCGCATTGCTTCCCTTTCCATTTAATGCAGTACAGCACAGCAATATAATTTGCTATGCTGCATTGCGCCACCTGTCCCATAAATATGCCCCATAATTTCTAGCTCAAACAGATGAACAATTTACTTGAAGCATGGCAATATGTGTTCTTGTCCTCTGAAAGTCTCCTAAATTGGTCATACTTCAGTTTCTTAATGCTGTATTTAGATGTTAATTGGTATTAATAAGGTGAAATCTTTCAGAGACTGTTACCATGTGTCAAAATGACATAATAGTGAGGTAATATTATCATAAAATGTGGTGTATTATGCCACATAATTTGCCTATTTTTCGTGATGCATAATTTAGTCAACACTGCTGCATAATTTGTTCCTCTCTGTCGCATACGTCCAGTGGCCTTGGCTAGTAGTGAACCAAGAGGCAACTCAATTGTCATGTGAACCCTGCTTAAATGTTTATAGCATATGAAGCAACATTAAAATCTATTCAAACACATAAAAGTAAAGTTTTGTAGAGGGCACATCCTAAATTGAGTTTTTTTTAATGTACACTTTAAAGGGATAAAAGAAGACATGGATACACAGTGAAATAAGGTAATTGCCTAGGGTAAAAAAGATTTTGTCTAGCCGGTAAAATGTGTTTGAAACCAGGTTTCCTGATTTTATGGTCTCAGTTTAAACACTAGATAAAGGGGGAGTGGCTTAGTGACTGATATAAGAGCATGGTGCACATAATTCAAAGATGTTTTGTCCAAAAGGGCCTGAGCTCTGCATCTGATTCTGGCCTTCGAAGTTTCTTCCACCCTCTAGAATCGTAACTTTCAGCATGTCCAAAAGGCTGACATTTTGCTGCAGGATCAGCTTTGTTAATCATAGTTCAAATTACACCTGAATCTCCACTTGCCAAATGCCAAGGATAAGGTGAATTACTTAGAGTGTCTAGGGATACATCATCCTGCATTCACACAGTTCACACTGCACTCACACAGGTTCATGAGTCATCCTTCACACACACACACGCTCACTATTTTCTCTCCCATCCACTCTCAAGAGCACGCTGATCGCCGAGTTCCCACATAGACACACCACTTACTCTCCACTCACACCTCTCACCTTGCACTTACACAGGCATTCCTTTCACCCTGCACTCACACTGCTCACCCTGTACTTCCACTACTCACCATCACTCAGCATGTCTAGACCACAGCTCTAACAGAGGACACATGAAGCTACACTTCTGAACATGCACGAATGAATACAAATTCAGTCACAAAATATCCGTCCTTCCCACAGTAATAGATGCAACAAGGTATTGGTAAACCCATATTTCAAGTTAATAGTCCAAACCTTCACATCATAATCGGATTTTAAGAAGCACCTTCAGCCAAGTCAATGAATCCAGTAGATATTTATTAAAGGGATACATAGAGAAGAACAACAGCCGACACGTGTTTCGCCCTCTGGCATGTAAACCTGGGGCATTCTCAAGGCTGTAAAAGTACAAAAAGGAATTAGAAAAAAGGTACTCTTCTTTTTGGAAATAAAAAAGAATACTTAGGAATTTCACCAAGAGTGCGAAAAGAGGTTGAATGTATCAAATCAATCAATCAATCAATAATACTTATAAAGCGTGCTACTCACCCGTGAGGGTCTCAAGGCGCTAGGGGAGGGGGTTACTGCTGCTCGAAGAGCCAGGTTTTGAGCTGCCTCCGGAATGCGAGGTGGTCCTGGGTGGTCCTGAGGTTGGCGGGGAGGGAGTTCCAAGTCTTGGCCACCAGGTAGGAGAAGGATTTCCCACCTGCCACTGTGCGGCGGATGCGAGGGATGGCGGCGAGTGCGAGGTTGGCGGAGCGAAGTTGACGGGTGGGCGTGTAGAAACTGAGGCGACGGTTGAGGTATTCGGGTCCCTTGTTGTGGAGGGCTTTGTGTGCGTGGGTGAGGAGCCTGAAGGTGATCCTTTTGTTGACGGGTAGCCAGTGCAGGTGTCTCAGGTGGGCGGAGATGTGGCTGTTGCAGGGTATGTCGAGGATGAGGCGAGCGGAGGCGTTTTGTATTCGCTGAAGACGTTTCTGGAGTTTTGCGGTGGTTCCTGCGTATAGGGTGTTTCCGTAGTCCAGGCGGCTTGTGACGAGGGCGTGGGTCACAGTTTTTCTGGTGTCGGCGGGGATCCAGCGGAAGATCTTTCGGAGCATGCGGAGAGTGAGGAAGCAGGAAGACGATACGGCGTTGACTTGTTTGGTCATGGTGGGAAGCGGGTCCAGGATGAATCCGAGGTTGCGTGCGTGGTCTGAGGGGGTTGGTGCGGTGCCTAGGGCCGTGGGCCACCAAGAGTTGTCCCAGGCAGACGGGGTGTTTTCGAGGATGAGGACTTCCGTTTTGTCAGTTTCATACGGCTGAGTTTCATCCATTCTGCGACGTCTTTCATTCCATCCTGCAGGTTGGTCTTGGCGATGGTAGGGTCCTCAGTAAGGGAAAGTATCAGCTGGGTGTCGTCGGTGTAGGAGATGATGTTGATGTTGTGTTTGCGTGCGATGTCGGCGAGGGGGCTCATGTAGACATTGAAGAGAGTCTGGCTGAGCGAGGAGCCCTGTGGGACGCCGCAGATGATCTCGATGGGGTCCGAGCGGAATGGCGGGAGGTAGACTCTTTGGGAGCGATTAGAGAGGAAAGAGGTGATCCAGTCCAGGGCCTGTCCTTGGATAACGGTGAAGCGGAGGCGGGATATTAGGGTTCAGTGGCAGACGGTGTCGAAGGCAGCCGAGAGGTCGAGGAGGATGAAGGCGGCTGTTTCTCCGTTGTCCCGCAGAGTTCTGATGTCATCGGTGACTGCGATGAGGGCGGTTTGTGTGCTGTGGTTGGCTCGGAATCCGGACTGGGAGGGGTCGAGTAGGTTGTTGTCTTACACATCAAAGAAGCAATCTTATCCAGAAAACATGTATTTGGCTCTCAGATGAGACTCATTGTAAAAGGGTAACAAACTTAATTTGTAGGTGAGTGCTAGCAAGTGACTAGAAGAAGGATGTTTATTAGTTTCCAGGAGAGAAAAAGGAGAGATTAATGCAACTGAAGTCAACCACAAGTGTTGGAGTGGAGTCCAGAAGTTAAGACAGGTGAAATCTGTCCCCTGTTAGCATTTTTTTTTGAATTTTCAAGAATGAATTGAAGAGAAGTGAACAAAAATAATATTCGAAAAGGAGTGACCAAAATAATAATAAAAGTGAAAAGTGATCAATGACTAATCCAAGAAGTGCCTTTAAGTGAGCCTTCCACCCGTGCAGATTTCAGCAGAATTATATGATACCTATTCAAATGTTCTTATGCCCTCATGTCAAGCTGTATTTTTTAGGCGTTTAATAAAATGTCTGCTTAGAGAATTAAATTGTGATTTTCCACTGTGCTGACCTAATGTGCTAATAGCTAAAAGCCTTTCTCATGAGAACTGCTTGCTATAAGATACTGTACTTGCTAATGCAACAATGTTTTATGTAATGTGTGTGAGACTGACTTTCTCAGGAGAATACAATGAAGACTCTGACTGGAGTATAAGCTGCAACAATATTGTTACCTGGCGAGCCAAATGAATGAGAACAGTATGAAAGGAGCCAATCATCGACATGTGAAACATGTACTAGTAGAAATGTAGATTTGAAGTTTTAGTTTTATTGGAGAAAGTGTGAACATGCGATCCCTTGACCAATGGGGACTTGAGAAGTAGTTTTAGGAAATCTAACTTAGCCGGACTGCACTGAGAAGAAGGCAGCATTTGCCCATTTTTCAATTGAGATGCCACCATTACTTTCTTGACCGCCCTGAGAAAAGACATGCTTAATTTTATTGCTTAAAAGACTTTGCCCTTTCTGAACCTTGATGCGGAATCCTGATGCCTTCCTGACCAGACTGATGTCCCGATGACGAAGACTGTCACAGCTTGCTGATCCAAAGTAAGGATAGGTTTATTGACTATGATGTTGTTTGCTATGTCTATTTGCTTTTATTTCTAGGTACTAACCGCTATTTTGATATAGCCATAGTTAGATGTTTTCCAAATTTATGTTGACTAAATTTTTTGCGTGAAGCCTCAACATGCTATTCTCATCTGGTGTTAGTTAGGATCCTCACTAATGAAAATTCAATGCATGGATTAACTGTTGATGTCTATTCTTTGCTGAATCTAAACGTATATAATATCGTTTGCACAGTTATTCTTGCTATTAATTTGCACTGTCATTTTAGAATGTGTAGTAGCTCAAGCTTTGATTATATTGCGATTCTTTTGTCGTTTTTCAGACAGTGTTGTTTCTGTATGTTTATCAATTGATTTTGAGGTTAACCTACATCACATTAACATTGTTAATATATGGAAATAAACATTCTAACTTTTACATAAAGGTGTGGTTATTCTCGACCGTAAGGTCATGGAGTCCGGCCATTTCTGACTCCTATTGATTACTAATGCTATTGATTGCCATTGATTATTGATGATTAATTGATTATTGATTTGAATGAACGGTGGGAACATCTTAAGCGTAGTCAAAGGGTTCATCGACCTATTCACATCCCCTTGTAAGTTTACTCATTAAGGTCAGACACGTTAACGCTCTCTCAGTAGGCAGGCTGGCTTCCAGAAGCCAGCCTATCAGGGTTACAGTTCTTGCAGCAAGGAAAGACTCCAGTTGATGTACCCTTTCCTTTTGTACAGCAGTCATTAAAGTATGTTGTGGATTATTCCCTACCTTGGTAAAATAACTTGAACTAAAGCAACAGAGATGTAAGTAGCACCTACTTTTATGCAGTCAAAGTAGATAAGTAGATGAGGAATTGGATTCTCTGTCTGCAATCTTAAAAAAGGTTTGTGGTGGTTCTTCTGTCAAGTGTCTTCTCAATGCAGTTCTCCAGACACAGCCTTTGTTTAGAGTGTATCGCTTCTTTGCAGGGTACTCTCCAACCTGGAATACTCACAACAGAGGCCCACAGAGGCATGAAGTTTCTGGAACTAGATTTTCACCAGCAACATGGAACAGTGATCTAGATGAAGAAAAAAGGCTGGCTTCACCTTAACCCCTTCGCTGCCAGGCCTTTTCCCCTCCTGTGTCAAGCCTTTTTTTGGCTATTTGGGGCAGTTTGTGCTTAGGCCCTCATAATATTTTGTCCACATAAGCTACCCATGCTAAATTTGCATCCTTCTTTTCCAACATCTTAGGGATTCTAGAGGTACCCAGAGTTTGTGGGTTCGCCTGAAAGAGACCAAGAAATTAGCGGCTTGTGGATTTTTCCCTGAAAATGGCATCAACAAAGGGTTTGCGTTGCTAAAATCACCATCTTCCCAGCTATCAGGAATAGGCAGACCTGAATCAGAAAAAAAATATTTCCAACATAATTGTGGCATTTTACTGGGACATACCCCATTTTTACAATTTTTTGTGGTTTTAGCCTCCTTCCAGTTAGTGACAGAAATGGGTGTGAAACTAATACTGGATCCCGGACAGCTAAACATTTCTGAAAAGTAGACAAATTCCTGAATTCAACAAGGGGTCATTAGTGTAGATCCTACAAGGTTTTCCTACAGAAAATAACAGCTGAAATATAAAAATATTGAAATTGAGATGAAACAACAGCCACTGCTCTCCACGTTTTAATCTGTAACTTATACCTGCAGTGTCAAATTTTCAAAAGCAATATACCGTTACATCTGCTGGACTCTTCTGCTTACGGAAACATATACGGCTTGTAAGTTCATCAAGAACCCTAGTTACCCAGAGCCAATATGTGAGGTGCACCTTGTAATGGGTTTTCATAGTATACTGGTTATACAGCAATTTATTTTGTAAAATATAAAGAGTCAAAAATAGGTATCAAGTAAGCCTTTGTATTTCCAAAATGGGTACAAAATAAGGTGTTGAGAAGCAGTGATTATTTGTACATCACTAAATTCCGGGGTCAGCGTACTAGCATGTGAATTACAGGGCATTTCTCAAACCAATTTCTTTTTTACACACCGTCTTACATTTGGAAGTAAAAAATGTATAAAAAGACAATGGGCAATAACACTTGTTCTTCTATTCTGTGTTCCCCCAGGTCCCCTGATAAAAATGATACCTCACTTGTGTGGGTAGGCCTAATGCCCGCGACAGGAAACACAACATGGACACATCACATTTTTACATTGAAATCAGACGTGTTTTTTGGAAAGTGCCTAGCTGTGCATTTTGGCATCTAGCTCGGCCGGCACCTAGGGAAACCTACCAAACTTATGCATTTTTCAAAAATAGACACCTAGGGGAATCGAGGATGGGGTGACTTGTGGGGCTCTTGCCAGGTTCTGTTACCCAGAATCCTTTGCAAACCTTAAAATTTGGCACAAAAAAAACACTTTTCCCTCACATTTCAATGACAGAAAATTCTGGAATCTGAAGGGACCCACACATTTCCTTCCACCTAGCATTTCCCCACGTCTCTCGATAAAGTGGTATCTCACTTGTGTGGTAAGGCCTAGTGCCCACGACAGGAAATGCCCTAGAACACAACATGGACACATCACATTTTCCCAAAGAAAACTGGCCTGTTTTTTGCAAAGTGGCTATCTGTGGATTTTGGCCTCTAGCTCAGCCGGCACCTAGGAAAACCATGCAAACCTGGACATTTCTAAAAACTAGACACGTGGGGGAATTTAGAATTGGGGGACTTGTGGGGCTCTCATCAGGTTCTGTTACCCAGATTCCTTTGCAAACCTCAAAATTTGGCAAAAAAAAACTTTTTCCTCACACTTCGGTGATGGAAAGTTCTGGAATCTGAGGGGAGCCACAAAGTTCCTTCCACAGAGCCTTCCCCAGGTCTTCTAATAAAAATGGTACCTCACTTGGTTGGGTAGGCCAAATGCCCCCAACAGGAAATGCCCCAAAACACAACATGGACACATCACATTTTCCTGAAGAATACTGGCCTGTTTTTTGCAAAGTGCCTAGCTGTGTATTTTGGCCTCTAGCTCAGCTGGAACATAGGAAAACCTAGAAAACCTGAATATTCCTGAAAACTAGACACTTAGGGGAATTCAGAATGGGGTGACTTGTGGAGCTCTCACCGGGTTTTGTTACCCAGGATCCTTTGCAAACCTCAAAATTTGGCAAACAAACACTTTGTCCTCACATTTTGTTAACGGAAAGTTCTGAAATCAAAGAGGACCCACAAATTTCCTTCTACCCAGTGTTCCTCCAAGTCTCCCGATAAAAATGGTACCTCACCTGTGTGGGTAGGCCTATTGCCCACGACAGGAAATGCCCCAAAACACAACATGGACACATCACATTTTCCCAAAGAAAACTGACCTGTTTTTTGCAAAGTGACTACCTGTGGATTTTGTCCTACAGCTCTGCCAGCACCTAGGAAAACCTAGCAAACATGGACATTTCTGAAAACCAGACACCTAGGGGAATTCAGAATGGGGTGACTTGTGGGGCTCTCTCCAGGTTCTGTTACCCAGAATCATTTGCAAACCTGAACATTGGCAAAAAAACATTTTTTCCTCACATTTCGGTGACGGACTGTTCTGGAATCTAAGAGGAGCCACAAATATCCTTCCACCCAGTGTTCCCCCAAGTCTCCAGATAAAAATGGTACCTCACTTGTGTGGGTAGGCCTAGTGCCCGCGACAGGAAATGTCACGAAACACAACATGGACACATCACATTTCCTGAAGAAAACTGGCCTTTTTTTTGCAAAGTGCCTAGCTGTGTGTTTTGGTTTCTAGCTCAGCTGGCACCTTGGGAAACCTAACAAACCTGGACATTTCTGATAACTAGACACCCAGGGGAATTCAGAATGTGGTGACTTGTGGGGCTCTCACCAGGTTCGGTTACCCAGAATCCTTTGCAAACCTCAAAATTGGGTAAAAAAAACACTTTTTCCTCACATTTTGGTGATGGATAGTGCTGGAAGCAGAAGGGAGCCACAAACTCCCTTCTATCCAGCATTCCCCCAGGTCTCCTGATAAAAATGGTACCTCATCTGTGTGGGTGGCCCAGGTGCCTGCAATAGGAAAAGGTCATGTAGAGATTGAGGGGATAGCACAGCGAGTTGATAAGCACAATTTTTTTTTATATATTTTTAGGCTGACTCTGCTTTGGGGACCCACAAGAGTGAGGCAACGTTTTACTTGGGAGACTGAGGGGAGCACTGAGTGGTAGAAAATGTGTGACGGTGCGGTGATCCTACAAAGAAAAGTGAAGAAAATATGCTTTTTAAAGCAAATTTCGAGGTTTGCAGGGAGTATGGGTAAGAAAATGTTGGGAGATCCACACAAGCCACACCTCCCTGGACTCCACCAGGTGTCTAGATTTTACAAATGTCTGGATTGGTATGTTTCCCTAGATGACCTCCGCACCCGGAACCAAAAATCGCAGGTGCTCCTCCCTTCAAAAATAGGTCATTTTGTAATAGATCATTTTGAGGTATCCACATCCTTCTGTGATGTTCCAAACACTAAAATTGCTAAAAGAAACGCACTTAGGTTATGTTAAAAAGACCCCTCACCCACCAACCAAGTTGGTGGCATGCTTCATCATCGGGGTCCCACCTGGGACACCTAGCATGTCACGGGTGCGCTGTGACGCCTGATTAGGGCGGAGCAGGTTTTGTCATTTTTACCACACATACTGGTTGGATTTGGATCGAGGGTGAGTGTAGTTCAGTAGATCAAATTTTATTAACAAGAGATTTCACAAAAATGAAATGCACTGCTAATAACTGAAAGGCCAAAAAACGGAACCAATGACTCATAGCTTGTGGGCTGTAAAGCCGTTTCAAGGCACCAACCGCTTTACAGTCCATTCACACACCTTTCATACATGACATGCACAAGACCATTCACGCTGGCAGTCGCGGGCCCAGCACATTACAACACTCGCATCAACAGACAACACCATTCAAGGTACCGTTGCTTTTAAACGCCCACATGTCTGATACAGCAATCACACCAGCTGATGGGAGTGTGTGGACTGGTATGTGGCTGGCAGTGTGTTGCAGTGGCCAACTGCAAGTCACTATTTACACCGCCAGCCAAGCGCCATTCCACCCACACCACAAGCCAACCGACACTCCACACACACCGCCAACGAAGCGCCACTTCACGCACATCACCAGACAAGCACCACTTCACGCACACCGCCAGCCAAGCCCCACTCCATGCACACCATCACTTTTTTGTTTGCTTTTTAAACAAAGAAACCACTAACTAATTAAAAATAAGTAAAAAACTACAAAGACAAAAGCTCTAAGCTAACACAAGACAGTAATGCCAACCGTGAAACTGAACATATGAAAATATAAAACAGGCAGTTTACGCTCACGGTAGTTCTCAATAACTTTTTTTTAGTGTGGTAACTCCTGAAACAGCCACCCACACACAGCCCAGGCTTTGAGTGACAATCTGGGCAGTACATATGAGTCTCCCTCTGGATACCTACTCGAGCACAGACTCCATATTTCTTAGCGGGAAAGTCTTTTTTTGGGAGTGGGAGGAATGTCCTCAGCAAAGTGCTGATCTTTCAATCTAGCCACATCCTCCACAACTGCTTCTCTAGTAACTCTTGCCTGTTCTACCACAATAAGGCTCTCTATCATGGACTCCTGAAATTTCACAAATGTCATCTTTGACTCTGGATAACTATCTGGTCTGGATAACTATCCTTGAACACAATAAAAGCATTAACAGTTGCCAAGAGGGAAAGGTGAATCGCTAACTTCTTCTACTAAACATAAGCCTTATGAACAGCAGTATAAGTTTCCAACCTCTGATCAACTCTATCTACACCTCCCATGTGCTTAATATAATCTAAAATGCACACAGGTTTGCGCACTTCGGCAACCTGACCCCAAACAGTTACAGGGGAAGTACTCTCATCATGGATGGTAGTTAGCATGTAGACATCCCTCCTTGTCTGTACATTTCAGAGCTAGCAGCTCATCATTCCGCAAGGCACTGCACTGTCCCCTTCCAAGTTGTTTACAGACAAGCTCCCTTGGACAGCCTTTCCGGTTAGAATGGATTGGGCCACAAGCAACAGTATCCACTCTAAACAATTCCTTGAACAACTGCACTCCGGTGTAGAAGTTATCTACGTACAATTGGTGACCTTTGTTAAACAGTCGTTTACCAAGTTCCCACACAATTTTCTCACTAACTCCAAAAGTGGGCGGACAACCAAGGAGGTCGATACTTGAATCCCTACCAGTGTAGACCCAGAAATTATACACATATCCTGTACTATTTTCAGACAGCATATACATTTTAATTCCATCCCGTGCCCTCTTGCTAGGAATGTACTGCCTAAAAACCAAACGACCCTTAAACAGGACCAAAGACTTATCTACAGCTACTTTCTTGCCTGGAACACAGACCTCTGAAAACCGATCTACAAAATGATGGTCACAATCAGGGTGATCTCATGGCAAGGCAAATGCATTGTCAACAAAATGCAGCATCTGAAGAAGAAGCAAACACCGATTAGGACTCATGGTTGCAGGAAATATAGCCGTTGCCATCAAGGGACTAGTAGACCAATAAGAAGCTGTCTTCCTTATCAACCTTATCAAAAAGGTGAAACGCAAGAACTTTTTCATCTCTTCCGAATTTGTGGAAATCCACTGGGTAGCTCTAGAGTGTGGCCTAAGTCTGGCAGCGTTATTCCTGAAATACTGCTCCACATACAAATTAGTCTGCTCAACAATCTTTTCCAAAAATTAATTGTCCATAAACAACTGAAAGAAATTGGCAGGCAAAAAGTTTTCCATATTGACTCTACAACCTGGGAAACCAATAAAGGCAGGCAACTCTGGCTTTTCCATGTTTCGGTCAACCCAGAGTTCAGATCTTCCAATGGGAAACCTTTCAGCCCCAGGCTGGTGCACTATTGGCACATCAGTGTCCTCCTCTAAAACAGGCGCTTCATCTGCACTGAGAGTGGCTTCATCATCAGAAGATTCCTCTTGGTCAGGAAATTTACAGCCAGAACCTCTAACTTCCTCCTCTGACTCAGATGCAGAGTCAGTCTCATGATCACGATCAGAAGACGACTCAAAAAGGATATCAACAACCTGCTGAGTGGTCATCCTGCGGCTAGCCATGATCCTTCCTACGAAAAGTAAACAGACAAATGCACCACCAACAACCAGCACTGTGTAAGATGAGTAATAAACAAAGTGTGGCTCTATCACAAAGAGTTATGTACTCAAAAACGATACCACTCACTTGCCTGAAAAAGCTAGGCTCACCAGCAACTACTCTGCACAGACACAGCAATCACCAATGATATCCCACTCAAAAGAAAAAAAAAAAAGAGACATAAGACAACATAAATATCATCGTGCACAAATCTAAGGACAATTTCACACACGTTCCTGCATTTAGTACACCACTTACAAAAATGTTGCATGGCAACAATACTAGTTCAGAGTAAGTTGTTTTTTCTTACCTAAAACATGCAACTACGCAAACCTCAGGTCAACCACTGCCAAAACCGCAAGGAGTGACAGCAAAGGAAGCAAAGGCTTTGAACTAGATCAAAAAGGAGAAAGAAAATGTTATAATCTCAAATGTAAATACTTTGCCAGTTGACAAACACCCCGCCACCAAACATTTCAAAAATTTCCCCTAGTGCCTAAGTGGCTTCTGCTCCCCTTGGGGGCAGATGGGCCTAAAAAAATAGGTAGATCTGCCCTCAAGGGGGGCATAAATGGCCAACAGTACCGTGCCCCCTTTGGGGGGCAACCCTTGCCAAGGGGCAGCCCCCCCCCCACACACAAAAAACAAAACTAAAACAATCCCTGGTGTCTTCATGGCTTCTGCCCCCTGGGGGCAGATGGGCCTAAAAATATGCCAATCTGCCCCCAAGGGGGGCAGAAATGGCCATTTGTAATGTGCCTCCATTGGGAGTGATCCTTTTCCAAGGGGCTGTCCCCCCAAACAAAAAACACACACACACGATCAGTGGTGCGTAAGTGGCTTCTGCCCCCTGAACAAAATAGGCCATTGGGGCAGAAATGGGCAATAGTTCTGTGCCCACTTTGGGGGCAACCCTTTCCCAGGGTGTGCACCCCCACCACACACAAAAAACAAAACTAAAACAATCCCTGGTGTCTTTTTGGCTTCCCCCCCACCCCTTGGGGGCTAATGGGCCTAAAAAAATACGCTGAAAGGGACAGAAATGGCCATTATTAATGTGCCCCATGAGGAGCGACCCTTGCCCAAGGGGCCGCCCCCCCAAACAAAAAACATACACACTATCCCTGGTGCCTAAGTGGCTCCTGCCCCCTTTGGGGGCAGATGGGCCTAAAATAAATAAGCTGATCTTCCCCCAAGGGAGGCAGAAATGGCCAACACTTCTATGCCCCCTTTGAGGGGCAACCCTTGCCCAAAGGGCCAACCCCCCACAGGAAAAAAACAAAGATTAAAAATCCTTGGGGTTCCAGTGGTTTATGCCCCCAAAGGGGGCAGAAATGGCCATAAATAATATGCCCGCCTAAGGGGAGCAACCCTTGCCTAAGGGGCTACTCCCCTGTAGTAAAATAAACAAAAAAAGAAAATCCCTGGTGTTTAGTGGGCATTCCGATCGGGCAGCAGGAATGCTAACAGAGACATCAAGATAAAGGAAAACATTTTACTTACCCCGTTGTCTCCTTGTTAGGAATCCCCCCTCCCCCACTGGCTGGTGGAGAAACGTACCTGTTTCTCCTTAGAGGCGCTGGAAGCAAATTGCTTCAAGCGCAACCGGCACCCTCTGACGTCATTAGATGGGGGAAGGGATGGCAGGGGAAGCGTTTCCCCTTCCTTTCCTGCCCTTGAGGCCCACGGGGGGCGCTAGCGCTCCTCCCATGCTCCTGTGGCAGGACGTAATGGTTTCGTCCTCAGCACAAGAGCACTGCGCCACAGGACGTAACCGTTACATCCACGGCACACAACCAATTAAAGATGTTGCTTTCTCACTGGCCAACAAAGATGAAAGTACCACCCTGCACATGCTAAATGACAGTACCACCAGAAAACCAATCAGTAACTCCACTCAGCAGGAGTTGTTTAAGTTAATTTCTAAGGAGTCTTGTCACTTCCCTCCATTTTCAGTTTGTGAAAACAATCTAACTTACATCTTCTGCACAGGCTAAGGGCTTCCAAGATGGGACCTGCAGGCCTCCATTTCTCTAGCTCACTCATGGACATACTGCATGAAGTACACAATCTACAAATCCAGATAATCTACTTGGATGTTAGTATTGTGATCTAGTTTATGCATTGATGTAGAACTTTACACAGGCTGACTTTGCAGATAGAAGATCTGATCATGGCTGTGGATTCACAAAACAAAGTATGCTGCCACTACTACTGTATATGCTAAACCCATGACAGGAGCTGTAGTCCACTGGCAGCAAAATGAAAGCATAATTGGTGCACCTCTCCATGTCACAAGGAAGCTCCAGGACTTAATTTGTGTCAGGGACAGGGGGTAGGCCTCTACACGTGTTATATTAGCATGAGCCCAGAGCCAAAACCAAAAACTGGAATATAAGTGAGTCACAGTCAAGCACTCAGAACATGGCAACATGACTGCACACCTCACTGGAAACATTCTAAGTCCAACAGCAAGTTCAGGCAATATTATGTTTTTCCTACATTAATATGGCATATCTTACGGTCTTTTCACTACATATATGTTTATTTGACTCCTATAAGTATGCTCTTTTGTGGAGACCAAACATGTGCATGTTTGTGTCTCAGTATAACATTATTCGTGTAAATATACATTTTTCCTGATCATCACTGTCCATCTCTACACAGTGCACACATTCAGGAAAAGCCACTCCTCACCCTCTAAATGGTAAGTAGCTTGGATGTTGTGTTTTATTTTCTTCACAAGAGCAATGAGCTGGGGCAAGGAAAGCTGACTGGAGGCAGTAAAGTTAACAATCCTTGTGAACTGGTGGCTGCCTTTTTCAAGGGACACCTGCCCTATGTCCTGCAGAGTTTACCTACAGGCTGTAGAGCTGAGAGTAGCCACAAACCCTTACCATGGGACAGAATATTTGATTAGAGAGAGATAGTGAGGGACCTTCAGACCTGATGAGAAGCCTCAAGGTCACAAACAACAGCACCACCAGAAGATGATGTCAGAGGAAAAAGGATCTGCCAGCCATAATACCTGAAGTGGTAGTACCTTTGAACATCCTTATTTCTTGGCAGTAGAGTTGAAGGCTTCCACACCTCTGGCCCTTCCTGTTTGGAAGGTAAGCCTGCACTACATCTCACTCAATTATATTCTTCTTCTTGCATCCCTTCCCCCTGCTCAAACAAAAGTTCCAGCAGCTCAATACAGTTTACTAGATAATAAAACAGAAAAAACATCTGCCTTGACTCACCTTTAATCTAACCAAGGCTTCACCATCCTTCATCAATGTTGCAAATGCCTGTGGGCCAGCAGGCAGGCCTGCTGTCCCATGTCAATGACTAGCTCTGATGCCAATCCAGTCATAACAGTCAACAACTCATGAATATAGGTCGTTTCCCAGAGGAACTCTAAATACTTTATGTAACACCCTTGCAATTTGAGCCAAGAGATCCTTCTAACTCCTGGCCAATTACACACTGTTTTTAGACAAAAGATAGAACAATTGAAAGCTCTGCTTAAACAAATACTTAAATTCAAAGAAAATACCCTGCTTTCAGATTTCTTAAACACATTCTAGTATCCCTGAGGCACAGAAGCAGCAGTGAGTTCCACATGGGATAATTTTAAACAGCAGTGGATTAAAACTGAAGAACCGCCACCTCTATTACTTGAACTCTTCCTTGCCTTTGATACTGTTCACCATCCCAAGCTTCTACAGAGACTGGACAGCATCAGAGTGCAGGGCACATACCTGAAACAGATTACATCTTTTCGGTCAAATAGATCATCATCTCACTGCTGCTTTCATGTCATCTCCATTAATTCACAACTAATGTATCAAACAACTTTACCAACTCTTTAACAATTACCATAGACTATCTTGCACCCAATCTGTTCCTTCAATTTAAAGTGTTACTTTTAAGAAGATAATAAACAAAGCATACTTAAGCATGAAACTCATTTGACTTTGACTCATACTCAATCAAACAATATTGCAAAGTAAAATAATGAATGATAGCTAAACATAGCAAAATAAACATGTTACAAAAGAAATATCCATATGCAGTAAATGGATCAAACACCACCCATCAAGAGTATGGCCTCAGCAAGTAGGCCTGTCACCAACAACTGAGCCTACGTGAGGAATCTAGAGATAAATATGGACTCATACGCATAATCATACTCACACATATAAAATGCAGTTTGGCTATTTCCCACTTATTGGCTATAAAGGTATATTCGCTTATATTGCTTGAAATCCTTATCCCGCTCCACTGACAGAAGAGCCAGCCCTCCCATCCCCCAAAAACGTAGGACCAGTTGCGACCCTGTTGATAACCACACAGAGCTTGGAAAGGCCTTTAAGCAACGTGAAAGATGTGGCAGGCTCTGAAGAGAATGAGGCCTAAGAAAGGTATATAAAAAGCTGTCACACAAAAACAAACCATGTACCCCAGGGATCGGCTTAACGCATTTGAAATTCTCTGCCAAACACATAAATAGACTGTGGCTGACGAATAACCAGAAACAGAAGGCATCTATAAATTTTAACACTTTGGCCCTCATTATGACATTGGCGTTAAGTCCCGCTCACAGCCATGCTGACCGTCGCTAACAGACCGGCGGATTACCGCTACCCATATTATCACACACACATACCAATCCGTCACTATACAGACACACACACAAGTCTGCCAGCCCAAATGTCAGTGATAAATTGGCGGTACCAAAGCCCACACCTTTACGCCAACAGAACTATGCCCACAGCATTATGACCCACGAATCACTGCGGCGGACATTCAACCACGGTAAACCATTGGTGGTACATACCGCCACACTCAAAATACACCCACACACACACATATACAAAACTACACCACATTGGACAATTCAAACAACACACACGAGACACAAATACACACTCCACACCCACACACCCACACTACTATAAAACACCCACCCACAATACCCACAACCGCTTACGATGAAAAAATATTGCAAACTGAGGGAGACAGACCAAGAGCACCACAGAACCAGAGCCACAAAACACCATCACCCATACACCATCAACGCACCTTACAACTCAGACCCCAACACATCACCCCACACACCCTCACACACACCACACACACTACACCCATGGCACCACAAAGACACCCCAGGTTCTCAGAGGAGGAGCTAAGGGTTATGGTGGAGGAAATCATCCAGGTAGAGCCACAGCTATTTGGATCACAGGTGCAGCAGACGTCCATTGCAAGGAAGATGGAGCTATGGCGGAGAGTCGTGGACAGGGTCAACGCCGTGGGACAGCACCCAAGAACAAAGGATGATATCAGGAAGAGGTGGAATGACCTACGGGGGAAGGTGCGTTCCGTGGCAGCAAGACACCAGATAGCAGTACATAGGACTGGCGGTGGACCCCCCAACTAACAACATGGGGGGAGCAAGTCTTGGCAATCATGCATCCTGAGGGCCTGGAAGGAGTAGCAGGAGGACTGGACTCTGGTAAGTCAACTCTCTATTACTATCACCCCCCTACCTGCATGCCATCACATACCCCCACCCCTACCCTCACCCCCATCACCCTACCACCTCACATACACCCCACCATCACAACCCACTCATCCAATGCCAAGCCCTGCACGTAACACCAATGCATGGACCCCTATCACAGACCTGCATGGACACACATCACTAAAGCATGTACCCTTGAGACAATCACCTAGCCGACCAAATCACTACTCACACAAGGCTAAGCTGCCAGGGCAACACACCCATGCACAAGATGGCACACACAAAAACAGTAATACTGCATTTACGTCTCCACAGGTCCCCCCATCCAACGCCATCGGAGAGGAAATGCCAGCAACATCCGTTTCCCCCCCCCGAAGAAGCCCACAGTGATGACAGCAGCTCTGTACACCTGGATCTGGACAATCAACCTGGCCCATCAGGGACCTCCAGACAATCGGTTACCTAGGCACAGTCACACACCACCACAGAGCCTCCCCCCTCAGAAAACACCACCACAGCACCCACCCAGCAGGCCCATACCACTGTCCCCAGGACACGTCAATCTGCTGTGTGTCCACCACTATAGGGACCCCAGGCCACCCCACAAACACAAGACGATCAGGGACAGTGGGCACACGGTTCGGGAGACAGAGGCACAGGACAACAGGGAAGCTGGGAGGACTGCTGTGCAACAGGGGGAGGACAGGCCCACGTAATGACTCTCCAGGAGGCACTCACCAAGATCCTGGGAGCATACCACCATTCCCAGGAGACGATGGGCCAGATACTGGACAAGTTGCAGGAGACCCAGTGGCTGCAGGAGGAACAGTACCTGGGAATCAGTGAGGACCTGAGGGACATCCACATCACCCTGGTCACCATTGCAAAGGTGCTGGCAGACATGGCCAACACCATGAGGGAGGCAGTGGCCCACCAACGGGCCCCTGACACTAGCCAAAACGATGAACAGCTTTCCACCTCCGCTGCCGTTAGTGGACAGGAGGCCCCTCCACAGTAACAACAGGCCACCAGCACCCCAACCCCTGCAGAAGGAGAACCACCCCGCAAACAGTCCCTGCGATCCAGGCAGAAACCAGAGAACATTGCCACGACCCCACCAGGAAATTAGACTCTCCTGAATGTCAATCCTGTGTCCCACTCGGTCACCCTGTCCACCTTGAACTGTCGTTGCTCCACTTCCTATGCCCCCTTGGACAATGCACCTGTAAAACAAATAGACTGGACTCTACTCTGGATTTTCCTCCATCAGCAACTAGCCCACAGCAATACCCCCTCCACGTATTAGCACCTAAATAAACACCCTTGAAACAAATAAAAGTATGGAGTCTGTCAATTGATTGAAATATGTATTAGTTTAACAAGCTGTAAACATTGCAATTGAAATGTACAGTTATATTTACATAGGTATGACCTGTAGTTGGCAGCAGTCAACACACCAGGAGCCACAGTGGGGCACAGATATCTGAAAATTGAGATACCAATGAGTACAGTAAGTGGCCATATTAGTGAGAAAATCAGCCTGCCATGTACAATGTCCAACACAAAACTGTCAATGGAAGGTGAAGTTACAGTGTCTTACCTGTGTGTCACTGGAAGGACTGTTGTATGATTGCTGTTCTGTTGTCCTCATCCTGTGCCTCCTCTTCGTCACTGTCCACAGGGTCCACTGCTGCCACACGCCCATCTCCAGCCTCATCCACCTGCAGAAAAGGCACCCAGCGTCTCAAGGCAAGGTTATGCACCATACAGCATGCCACAATGATCTGGCAGACCTTCTTGGGTGAGTAGCACAGGGAACCACCTGTTAGATGGAGGCAACGAAACCTGGCCTTCAGGAGGCCGAATGTCCTCTCGATTATTCTTCTTGTTAGCCCATGTGCCTCATTGTAAAGTTCCTCTGCCCTTGTCCTGGGATTCATCACTGGGGTCAGTAGCCATGAGAAGTTGGGGTAACCAGAGTCACCTGCAAATATCGATGGATACCTGTTAGCCAAACACTAACCCTTAGGCCAACATCATTAACCAACATATACTGGGTTGGAACTATGGGCTCACCTATTAGCCACACCCGGTGCCTCTCTAGTTGAGCCATCACATATGGGATGCTGCTATTCCTCAGTATGCACCGACCCAGGATACTTTGCATTGACATGGGAGATGTACTGGTCCGCCAGGCACACTAACGGCACATTCATCGAGTGAAAGCTCTTTCGATTTCTGAACACCTGTTCATTTCTTCAGGGATGGACAAATGCAATATATGTACCATCAATAGCCCCAATAATGTTGGGGATATGTCACATTGCATTGAAGTCAGCTTTCACCATGGCCAAATCCTCAATCTGTGGGAAAACAATGTAGCTGCGCATGTGTTTAATCAGGGCAGACAACGCTCTGGTCAGCACTATGGAGAACATTGGCTGAGACATTCCTGCTGGCAAGCCCACTGTCCCTTGGAAAGAACCAGTTGCCAAGAAATGGAGCACAGATAGGACTTGCACCAGAGGGGGGATCCCAGTGGGGTGACGGAGAGCAGATATCAGGTCTGGCTCCAAATGGGCACACAGCTCTGTGATTGTGACCCTGTCAAGTCTGTAGGTGAGGATAATGTGCATGTCCTCCATTGTTGCCAAGTCCACCATGGGTCTGTACTCAGGGGAATGTCTCCATCTCCTATTCATCTGCAGCGGTTGTAATCCAGGGGGCAAAAGAGTGAGCAGCTGGTCAGTATTCCACATTTCCAAACTGTATACCTCCTTGCATGCTGTGACAGAAAAAGTATGTTTTTGGATAGGCCCAAATGCTGCCTATGTGTACTGTGACGCAGTTGGGTACCATGGCCTGCCCCCCACTTAAATAGCGCCCGCCTGTCCTGTGTGGATGGACATGTGGGAATGAGGTAATGCCACTGACGTTGTGTGCCATCGCGGGAGGCCGTCAAGTACTGCCGCGCAACTCCTCATTGGTTGTCATTGGGCCCTCTTGGTTACAGTGGCCAATGGTGAAGTATGCCGGCGGTGACGGTACGCACCACCGCGGACGTAACTGCCATTTTCTATCAGTTCTCTCACTTGCTACCTGACATTCAACAGGAGAGGACCTACACTACAAGTTGCTGCTGTGACCTGTGTCTGGAATCGACCATGGCTCGAGTCACTGGGGAAAGGGCCCCTGCCTTCACCAATGCGGAGTTGGAGAGACTGGTGGATGGGGTCCTACCCCAGTACCAAATGCTGTATGGGCTTCCAGACCAACAGGTGATTACACTGTGAGAACGATGCATGGGGCATAATTGAATGTAGTGTTGTGTGTGAGGGCCTCGTGTAAGGGGGGGTTGGTGGAAGGGTCCTGGGCAGCGTGCTGCATGTATGGTGGGCAATGTCTGTGCATTAGGGGTTGTGAGGGCTATGGTGGGCCATGAGTGTAAGAGCCCAGAGGGTATGGCTGATACCTTTTTCTATGTTTTTTTGTCTGCAAGTCAGCACCTATCAGAAAAAAGGTATATGGCGTGCCATCGCCAAGGACATGCGGACCCTGGGGGTCTACAACAGGTGGAGCACCCACTGTCACAAACGGTGGGAGGACCTGAGACGCTGGGCACGGAAGACGGCGGAGGCCCAGCTGGGGATGGCTTCCCAACGAGGAAGGGGTGCCCATCGAACCCTGACCCCCCTGATGTTCCGCATACTGGCAGTGGCCTATCCAGAGCTGGATGGGCGCTTGGGGGCATCATAGCAGCCACAAGGGGGTGAGTACAGTTTCTAAATCTACGACTTGCGTGTGGTGGGGTGTGTGGGACTGTGGGTGCCCCTAGGCCAGGCCGGACATTGCAGGGTAGGTCCCATGTTGGGCAGGGGCTGGTGAACACCACCTCCTACAAAGCTAGTAGGCATCCACTACTGGACAGGGGTCTGTGGGCGTCAGGTATGCTGCTATTGGCGTTAGGTATTCCTGTCCTTGGGCTGGTGACTAGCATTGTTACTGGTAGTGCATTGCATAGTGCGTAGGCCTGTTCCCTGTGTGAGGGTTCTGTGTACACCAACTGGGGTGTTGGGGCAGCCATTGACAAAGTGTATCCTTTGGCTCTCCCCCACCCCATTTTTGTTTTGTCACCCTGTCCTTATGTGCATTAGCATCATCTGGCGGAGGAGCAGAGGCACCGGCGGCGGAAGGAGCTGCATCTCACATGGCCCATAAGGCCGAATCCACAGACAGTGAGGGCACCAGTTGGACGGAGGGCGAGGGCAGCACCACAGGGGAGACAGGAGGGGACAGTGATACCTCCTCTGATGGAAGCTCCCTGGTGGTGGCAGACACCTCTGTGGCCACCCCAACTATAGGTACAGCCGCCAACCCCCGTACCAGCACCACTCTCCTAGCAGCCCTTCAGTGAGTTTCTTGTGCCCACTCACCCAGGAGGGTGGGCATCTCCTTTGCCCCAGGCACCTCAGGCCCTGCCCCAGTCAGCCCTGCTGCCCTGAGTGAGGAGGCTATTGACCTCCTGCGATCCATCTCTGTTGGGCAGTCAACCATAGTGAATGCCATCCAGGGGCTGGCAGGCCATTTTTCAACAAACAAATGCATTCCTGGAGGGCATTCACTCTGGCATGGCGGCCCAACAGAGATCAATCCAGGCTCTGGCCTCCTCCCTGATGGCAGCCATTGTTCCTGTTTCTAACCTCCCCCCGCCAACTTCCTCTACCCAGTCCCATTCCCCTCAACCCCAACCCCAACCTATCCCAAGCACACATTCAGACCGGCATGCACCCAAGACAACTCACAGGAGTGGCTCAGGCAAACACAAGCACCACACATCATCCAGATGCAGACACACCAACATCCAGTGCCTCCACTGTGTCCCCCTCCTCCTCTTGGTCCACCGCCCTCCCAGTAGCATCTACACTCACACCTTCATGCACTACATCCTCATCCACTACACCCATAACCATCTCGCCTATCACTACACACCCCTCACTGGCAGTCACCACCCCCACATCCATGCACACGCTCCCTGTGTCCTCTCCCAATGTGTCTGTGCCCCCTCCTCCCAAAATACACAAACGCAAGCACTCAGACACCCAACAGCCATCCACCTCACAACAGCATCCAGCCCATGCACCTGCACCCAAACACAGCAGACTGACACCTCCTACAACCACTCCCTCTTCCTCCACTCCCAAACCTTCACCCTCTTCCCACCTGAGTGTCCCTAAGAAGCTTTTCCTCTCCGCCGTTGACCTCTTCCCTACCCCTCCCCCATCCTTTACATCGGGCCAGGGTGGCTGAGGTGCTCGGCTGGGTTCTGACCACCTTGGCCCGAGCGCCTCAGCCACCCAGTCCATGGCCACAGTAGTGTCGGCAGCTACTGCAGGTGGGAGAGGCTCCAGGGAACCAGGCATCAGGACCGACAGTGTGCCTGCACCAGCTGCCAAGGGGAAAGGGAAGGAGACACCACCAGCTGCCAAGAGGAAAGGCAAGGAGGCACCACCAGCTGCCAAGGGGAAGGGCAAGGAGGCACCATCAGCTGGCAAGAGGCACCATCAGCTGGCAAGGGGGCACCACCAGCTGCCAAGGGCAAGGGGCCTGCCCCTGCAGGCAGGAAGGACAGGAGGCCTGGTGCCGAGACTGATTCTAAGCCCCCAACACCAACCATGGCGGTTCAGCCCTCCGAGGCTGCAGGGGAAGGGCTGGAGCCTCCCTCCACCTCTGGCATTCCCGCCACCAGCACCGCCACCAGCACCGCCACCAGCACCACTGCCTGCAGCACTGCCAGCAGCAGCAGCCCCAGTGGGCAGCCGTTCGAGGCTGCAAGGAATGGGCTGGAGCCTCCCCCCACCACTGACAGCACTGCCAGCACCCCCAGTGAGCAGCCCTCTGAGGCTGCAGGGGATGGGCTGGAGCCTCCCCCACCACTGCCAGCACTGCCATCAGCCCCACTGGGCAGCCGTCCGAGGCTGCAGGGGATGGGCTGGAGCCTCCCCCGCCACTGCCAGCACTGTCACCAGAACCGCCACTGCCACCACTGAGCACCCGTCACTGCGGGCAGGCAGTGTGTAGTCCTGCCTCCGTGGACTGCAGTGCGGCCAGGACCCTGCAAATCCTGTGGGTGTGACACCCAGGTGAGAGACTGTGACCTTGCACTCCCCAAGTGCTGCATCACAGGGCACAAAGCCCCCTCCAGAACCAGTGGAAGAAGCCATCCACTCACCCCATCCTTGCAAGGATAGAGCACACTGCGCACAAGGCCCCCTCCAGAACCAGTTGAGAAGCCATCCACCTGAGACACTGTGACTTTGCACTCCCCAGGACCAAGCAGTGAGCAGACCACCCACTAGAGAGACTGAGCCTTTGCACTTCCCAGGATCAAGCAGTAGGCAGACCACCCACTAATGAGACAATGGTTTTGCACACCCCAAGACCAAGCAGTGGGTAGACCACCCACTAGAAAGACTGTGGCTTTGCACTCCCCAGGACCAAGAAGTGGGCAGACCACCCACTTGAGAGACTGTGGCCTTGCACTCCCCAGGACATCGCACAGGGCATGTAGCCCCCTCCAGGATCAGTGGTGTTGTACCATCTTCCGGCTGAGGTGCCCCCCTCGTTCCTCGTCCCCCTGAGGTGCCTGTGTATTTCCCCCCCCCCCTGTGTGCTAGGCGGCCCTACTCACCGTGGTCGTCTTCGCCGATGTTGGTGTTCATAGTGAAGAAGGAGATAGACGGGCATGGGGAACACCTGCAACTCGGGCTCCATGGCGGCGTGGTTCTTTCTTGTGTCTCCAGGGGTGAGTCCTTTGCCTTCTGTGTACTGTTTCCGCCGTGCTTTTGATGTCGTTGGTACCGCCCCGGAAAAGGTGGCAGATAGGCCTGTTGTAATAGTGTGGGTGGTACATTGTCTTCCACCTGGCTGTTGGCCGTTACGGCCACAGTGCTTGTTGCTACCGCCGTGGCGGTCGGTGTGTTAAAGTGGCTGTCTGTGTGAGCAGTTTCCGCCATGGTCATAATTCCATTTTGGTTACCGCCGGCCTGTTGGCAGTATTACCGCTGCTTTATCACCGACCGCCAGGTTTGTAATGAGAGCCTTTATGTGGTGTTGTTATAACCACACAGCAGCAATAACCACTTCACAAGGTCATTTTATAGTAGGCGGTGCTGTAACTGCCTACTGCTGCCTAGACTTGGTGTGTCAAGTGTACGAAGGCAATAACATAGTTATTCTATTTGAATGAAATTATATCTGAGGCCCTTAGGGAGGGCAATGGTAAACAATACTATCTACTGTGTTTCTTTGTTCTCTTGTCACAAGCGGGACTTTCCATATGTAGCTTTGGCATGTGACAAACTGACAGATAATACGTTTTAGAGTCGAGCTTTTTCGCTTGTGAGATGCTTTATGAGTCAGAAAAGGGCTCGGAGCCCCGTTTGTCATGTTAGTTGTCTTTCATGGGCTTGGCTGTTAAAATCTGCTTTCTTTTATTAGTAGAAGGCACACATACGTCATGCCTTTTCCGGTGGTTAGTCCTCAGCGATCAAGTACTGAAAACATGCGAGGCTCGCTGTTTCCTGTCCGGTTTGTGGACTACTTTTCATCTTTTGCTCGCAGCGCAATCTCGCTTGGCAGAAGTCGAGAACTTTGCATAACATCGACAATGTTACATAGTTTATTGCACTTTTGCAGTTAAGTAGATAATTGCACTTTTGCAGATAAGTTTCATTATGAGTGAACTGTAGCAGCGCGATCACGCTGTTTTATTATTTCAATGCGAAAAGAAAAATCCGGTTGGGAGTTTTACAACTGCTAATAGCTGTAACTCGGAGAAATGCGAGACCCTAGTGCATTGCAAATGCTTGTTTTTAATGGAGTCAGCAAAGGAAATTAGGCCCTGGTTGAATGGGGGCCGTTTTTCGTTTGCTTCCCATGGCTGATCCACTTTTGGCACGGCCTTGCTGTACGTTGTAAATTGCTGCATTACTCAAGATCTCTGTCCTTTTGACAGCGTTGTTGCCACTTGCCATCTAATATATCTTCTCTGCGTCAAAAGGTTTTACTGTCCTCAGTATAGAGAGGAAATTCTATATACATGAGATTGTTTTTTAGAGAAAGCTAGCTTTCTTTTTTTGTCACCTGAGAGGACACTTCATTTTTTTGACATCGAGCAGACATCAAGAAACCCAGCCCTCACAGATATACAACAAGTGCATTATTTTAATGTACGGATACCCAACTGCTATTTCTTTTGAAATTCGGGTCAAATAATAAGTGTTTCTCATATTACTCAGTCTCTTGGACCGCCTAAATAAAACACTTCGGTATACAGACATAGTGCAATCCACTGCTTTTTTAAAGATGAGATACATTGCCATTTTCACAATGTAGTTGCATTTATGCTCTTTAAATCTCTATGTCCCCGCAAAGAATTTGAAAAATATATTTGTTTAGGAATGTCACCTATAGGTCTATAAGGTTTGTAACCATGGCAAATTTTCAGGATATGCCAAAGGAAAAAAAAAACGTGCACGTCGATTGGATCTGCTTGCCAGTCGTTTACATAGGCAGTGGTTCTCTTGAAAACATGGCCAGGACCTGGGAATCTTGGCAGTCCATGGTATGGACCAGGTATTCCTTATTACAATAAAAATATATTACCGAGTCACTGGGGGGGGGGGGGGGGGGGGGTCTTGATTCTTTGCACTTAGTGATCTGCAGCATTAGACTCATAGAGCTGGAGAGCATTTTAAAACAATGTGAGAGACTGCACTCTTCACAAATTGAACATGTGCCACACTATGACATTGTGTGACATAGTAATATAAGGTCAATTGCTAGTCCTTTGAAGAGCAGATTGGTTTCAGGAACTACAGCTCTGAAAATGAAGGCATTGTGTGCGGTTATGAAAAGAGAATCGCAGATCTAGACTTCTCGAGCACTTCCCTCAAACACATACGTTTTATTGACAGAATAAAGGGCACATTGTTTTATTATGATCTCTCAGAAAGGAAGCTGTGGGAACACGCGCAAAAGGGGAAGTGTATTTTACAATACGTGTTAGACTTTTCATCCTTGGCGTGGTCTCCCTTAACTTTTTCCCTCTGTTCCCCAGGTTGTTGATGTGTGCTAGACTCTGATTTTGCTGTTTTTGTTACTTTGGGCATTTTACTACTGCTAACCAGTGCTAAAGTGCAAGTGCTCCTTTACAAAATGTGTATGTAATTGGTTTATCCATGATTGGCATATTTGGTTTAATAGTAAGTCCCTAGTAAAGTGCATTAGAGGCGCAGGGCCTGTAAATCAAATGCTACTAGTGGGCCTGCAGCACTGGCTGTGCCACCCACATAAGTTGCTCAGTAATCATGTCTCAGACCTGCCACTGCAGTGTCTTTGTGTGCAGTTTTAACTGTAAATTCGACTTGGCAAGTGTACCCACTTGCCAGGCTTATACCTACCCTTTTCTTACATGTCAGACACCCCTAAGGTAGGCCCTAGGTAGCCCCAAGGGCAGGGTGCGGTGTATGGTTAAGGTAGGACATATGGTAATGTGTTTTATATGTCCTGACAGTGAAATATTGCTAAATTCGTTTTTCACTGTTGCAAGGCCTGTCCCTCTCATAGGCTAACATGGGGGCTACCTTTAAATCTGATTAAAGTGTAGATTTCCCTTGGGGGCAGATGGACATGTGGAGTTTGGGGTCTCTGAGCTCACAATTTAAAAATACATCTTTTAGTAAAGTTGATTTTAAGATTGTGTGTTTGAAAATGCCACTTTTAGAAAGTGAGCATTTTCTTGCTTATACCACTTCTGTGACTCTGCCTGTTTGTGGATTCCTTGTCTGGGTCAGTTTGACAGTTGGGCTGGTTGCACCGCACTGTAGCCTGCATATCCTGATGAGTCATCTGTGCTAGGAGGGAGGGGAGGAGTGGTCACTCACACCTGAAAGGGCTGTGCCTGCCCTCACACAATGCAGTCTCCTACCCCCTGGTGAGTGTCTGGGGCCTGGCCTAGGCACGGCAGGATTTCACATTCAAAGGGACTTTACTTTGAAGTAGGCCAACTTCAAAGGAGAAATTGGGTATAAGAAGGGCACCCAAAACCAGAGACTTTAGAAACCCTTCTGGAAACTAGAGGAACCTCTGCCTGGAGAAGAGCTGAGGGAGAAGAGCTGAAGAGCTGAGGAAGAAGAGCTGCCCTGCCTGTGACTGTGCTTTGTGGCGCTATCCTGCCAGAGTAAAAGGGCAAAGACTGGACTTTGTGTGCCTTTCACCTAAAGATGAAATCTCCAAGGGCTTGATTTAGAGCTTGCCTCCTGTTGTTTGAAGTCTCAGGGACAGCAAAGAATTCACTCTGCCAGCACCTGGAGTCTCTGGAGAGACTCCTACTCTGCCTGTGATGCCCATCCATCTCCTGGGACCCTGAAAGGAGAAGCTGGCAGCTTAAGAGGAGGAAATCCACGCACAGAGCGCCGTGCGGGGAAAAGATAGACGTGACTCCGATCTGCAGCTGAAGAAACAATGCGTCGCTGGCTCTGTGGCTGAAAATTGATGCTCGCCGGGAACCTGACGAAAGAATCGACTCACGGAGCAGGAGAAACAATGTGCAGCATTGCTGACGGAGGCTGGGAGATCGCAACCTGCGCTGCGTGGTTTTTGGATCATCGTGTATCTGGATTTCTGACTCAAGTACTGCTGGGCATGTAAAAACAACGCAAGGCCTGCCCTGACACTAAAGTGCTGACCGGATCGACGCATTGCTCTCCTGCGGAGAGAAGAAACGACGCGTCCGTCCGACGAAAGGAGAAATGACGCAAGGTCCCGCTTGTGAGTGCAATTGACGCATCGCAAGCCCTTTTTGATGCACACTCGCCCGTGCGGGGTTATTTTTGACGCTAACAGTGTTAGTGTGTGTTTAAAACTACTTAAAGACTCTTTTTGATTTTTAATTGATAACTTGACTTGTGTATTGTGGATTTTTGTCGTTTTGGTCTTATTTTGTTTAGATAAATATTTCCTATTGTTCTAAACCTGTGTTGTGTCATTTTGTAGTGTTTTCATTAAGTTACTGTGTGTTGGTACAAATACTTTACACCTAGCACTCTGAAGTTAAGCCTACTGCTCTGCCAAGCTACCAAGGTGGTAAACAGGGCTAGCTGAGGGTGATTCTCTTTTACCCTGGCTAGAGTGAGGGTCCTTGCTTGAACAGGGGGTAACCTGACTGTGGAGTGACCTTTGACCTCTGTGGCCACTGGATCACTCCCTCCACGAACAGCGACACCCAGCTCTCCCCGTGTCCTTCCCCCCCACCCACCCACCCACCCACCCACCCCCCCCCCCCTCCCCCCCCCCTCCCCCCTCCTCCCCCTCCCCCTCCCCCTCCCCCCACCCCCCCACCCCCTCCCTACTGGCCATCCCTGGTGTCTAGTGGTAAGTGCCGTCCTGTATCCACTGTGTTTGTTTACCTTGTTTAGAGTTATCGAGTCTCAGCTGTTTTCTCTCTCTCTCTGTGGTTTCCCTTGTCTCACCTGTCTGTGTCCTCCGTGTTTTGCCTGGCCTTAGCCTGTCTGTCTCTCTGTGTGCCTTTGCCTCATATCAGCTCCTTGTATTGTGCCGTGTCTTAACCTGTCTGTCTCTCCGTGTGTCTTGTCTTGCCTTGTCTTAGCTCTTTGTAGCCTTCAAAGCCTGTCTGTTTCTCTGTATTTTGCCTTCTCTTAGCCTCTTAAGTTTTACTTTTTTCCACCGCCCCGTGTGACCCCCTGCCCCCCCAGCGCCTCGGCTCCCCCGAGCCATCTCCTTTTCCCGCCGCTGCGTCCCTGCTGCCCCGCCCCCCTCAAGCCCCCATTCGTCCATGCCTCCCGCCTCCCATCGGCTCCTCCCTCCCTCCTCCCCTTCTTAATGGCGGTAGCTGCACGCCGGAGGCGCGCCAGAGGCGCGCCAGAGGCAAGCCTGTCCACGCCTGGACCGCCCCCAGCGCCACTCCCCCTGGTCCTCGCAACCCCCGCACTCCCAGACACCACTACACTGCCAGCGACCTCAACGCACTCAACCCTGGGCGCTCCAAAGCATGCTTCCAGTCCTCACCAAGAAATAGCCACAGCCCCTTCACCTGCCACGACTGCAGATTCACCTGCAACAGAACCACCAAACCTCCAACAACCAGAACCAACCACCTCCACTGCAAACTCCTAAACACCCGCTCCGCACGCAAGCACGCCATCGAACTCTGGGACCTGCTCGACATGTCAGCCTGTGGCCTTCCTTACCGAAACCTGATGGAACAACTCCTCGGCACCAGACATCCCAGAGGGCTACGAAATCACCAGCAGGGATCGCACAAACTGAATCGGAGGAGGAATAGCCATCGCCCACAAAGCCACCCTCAAGGTCCTCACCCACACGGACGACACCCTCAAGACTGCCGAACATCTGCACTTCCAAATACACACCGACCTCAACACCACCCTCAGAGGAACACTTGTCTACAGACCCCTTGGACCACGTGCACCCTTCAGCGTCTCCATCTCGGACCTCGCCAGCACCCACGCACTCGCCTCTACAGACTACATCCTCCTCGGGGACCTGAACTTCCACCTCGAGAACAACAACGACGTCAACTCCACCACCCTAATGGACAACCTTGCCAACCTCGGCCTCTGACAACTCGTCACCGCCCCCACACATGCAGCCGGCCACACGCTTGACCCCATCTTCTCCACAGGCACCCACATCACCTTCGACCACACCTCCAAACTCCACTGGACTGACCACCACTGCATCCACTTCACCTTCCAGAAAAAGGTCAAACACCACCTTACCCTACAGCCACCCCGCCGCCACTGGAGCAGTCACCCAAGACCAGCTGACTAACGCCCTTGCCCAGAAGCGGCCTAACGGCCCAGCCGACCCAGACACCACCGCCCACAACCTCAGACAGCGGATCAACGACTGCGCCAACTCCCTCGCACCACTCAAGAAGTCCACCCACAACCAAGTCACCAAGAAAGCCACCTGGAGCTCCAGACCTCCAAGCGTATCTGCCGGAAACTCAAGAATAAATGGCTTGCCGAGCACACACCCGACAGCCTCACGGCCCACAAAGACGCAACCAGCAGACACCACCAACTAATCAGACTAGCCAAAAGATCCTCCTTCAAAGACCGCCTAGATAACAACGCACACGACAGCAAAGAGCTCTTCAGCTTCGTGAAGGAACTTGCCAACCCCAGCGCCACCATCAATGACATTCCACCCTCACAAGAACTCTGCGACTCTCTTGCCACCTACTTCCACCAAAAGATTACAGACATCCACGACAGCTTCGACACCACAGCCGCCCCTACCACGCCAGACACCACCCCGGCTAACACCACCCGCGCCAATCACCTAACCGCCTGGACCAACGTCAGCGACACTGAGACACGCAAAATCATTAACTCCATACACTCCGGATCACCATCAGACCCATGCCCTCACCACATGTACAACAAAGCAGACGCAGCCATCGTTCCCCAACTACGGAAGATCATCAACATCTCCTTCGAGACAGCAACATTCCCTGAAAGCTGGAAACACGCCAAAATCAACCCCCTCCTTAAGAAACCCAAAGCAGACCCCCAGGACCTAAAGAACTTCAGACCCATATCCCTACTCCCGTTCCCTGCGAAGGTCATAGAAAAAATCGTCAACGCACAACTGACTCGCCACCTCGAAGACAACAACATCCTGGACCCCTCCCAATCTGACTTCCAACAAAATCACAGCACCGAGACCGCACTCCTCGCCGCCACAGACGACATCAGACGTCAAATGGACAACGGCGAAACATCATCCCTCATCCTCCTGGACCTATCAGCCGCCTTCGACACGATATGCCATCACACTGAGAACCCGCCTCCTCGAAGCCGGAAAACAAGAGAAAGCCCTCAAATGGACCACATCTTTCCTCTCAGACAGAACCCAGAGAGTCCGCCTCCCCCCCTTCTGCTCCAGAGCCACCAAAATCATCTGCGGCGTACCCCAGGGCTCATCTCTCAGCCCAACATTATTCAACATCTACATGGCACCCCTCGCCCAAGTAGCCCGCTGTTACAACCTCAACATCATCTCCTACGCCGACAACGCCCAGCTCATCCTCTCCCTCACCAAGGACCCACACAAAGCCAAGGCCAACCTCCTCGAGGGAATGCAGGCCGTTGCCGAATGGATGAGAAACAGCCACCTGAAACTGAACTCAGACAAGAAGGAGGTCCTCATCCTCGGACCCAACCACTCCGCCCAGGACGACTCCTGGTGGCCAACATCTCTAGGAACCCCACCTACACCGACCGACCGACCACGCACGCAATCTGGGCTTCATCCTCGACTCTTCCCTCTCCATGTCAAAACAGGTCAATGCAGTCTCCTCCTCCTGCTACAACACTCTCTGCACGCTCCGCAGGATCTACAAGTGGATCCCAACAGACACAAAAAAAACAGTAACACAGGCCCTCGTCAGCAGCAGGCTAGACTACGGCAATGCTCTGTGTACAGGCATCCCGACAAAACCCCTACGACTCAGCCAACGCATCCAAAACGCATCCGCCCGACTGATTCTCGACGTACCTCGCCGCAACCACATCACTCCCCACCTGAGAAAACTCCACTGGCTCCCCGTTGACAAGAGGATCACTTTAAAGCTCCTCACCCACGCACACAAAGCACTCCACAACACCGGACCTGCTTACCTCAACAATAGACTCAATTTCTACACTCCCACCCGACAGCTCCGCTCCGCGGACCTCGCACTCGCCACCGTACCCTGCATCCATCGAAAAACATCCAGAGGCAGATCCTTCTCCTACCTCGCCGCCAAGACATGGAACACCCTCCCTACCAACCTACGACTGACCCAGGACCTACTCACCTTCAGGAGACTCCTCAAGACCTGGCTCTTCGACCAGTAGCAGCGCTCCCCACCCCCCCCCCCAGTGCCTTGAAACCCTAGTGGGTACGTAGTGCGCTTTATAAATATATTGATTGATTGATTGTCAACCAAACACCCCATTTCTAACAACATGACAAAACAGGAGATAACTTTATAGATTAATTGGATGGAAACAGAAGAGTTTATATTCAACTTTTCATGGATTTTACACAATCATCCAGAAAGTGATATATTTATATCAGTTAGTGGCAGTCACGTCTTGCAACCAGGAGAAGGGGCGAGGCACAGCGTGGGCAGGGGGAATGGGAATAAAATTTCAATGATTAAATGAAAAATATTTAAAAAAAAAAAAACTTGCTGGTGCCGCCGCTTTATCCGCTCCTCTGCAGGCACAGGCTTCCAGCCTGTCCTGCACCAATCCTGACGCTGCTCAAAGCAGCGTCAGGATTGGCTGGGAGTGCCCAGCCAGGGTGAACCCAGGCAGACTGGGAGCCTGTGCAGGCTGTCTCCAGCACAGCAACTGTGAGCTCACTGCGCACGTGTGTTTGGCTGGTCCAAGATGCCGGCCAAACACACTTGCGCTCTGAGAGGAGTGCATTGTGCACTCCCCTCAAGTGCTCGTCACAGCCTGTGGCCAGCCCCTTTTCAAGAAAACAATAATAAACACTGTTTATTATTGTTTTATTGAAATGGTTTTCAGCTTCTGCTACCGTTGGGGTGACAGTCCCCCCGCCCTCATGGAAGAGCCACCCATGGTTAGGGGTTACATAGCAGTTTGGTTACACAGTGACTAACAAAATCATGTGAATTGAAAGCAATCGTTTGAAAATGCTTGAAACTTTATCACATGAATTGTCAATAATATATATCTATCTATCTATCCTAACCCAAACCTAAAACTAAAATTAAGACCAGCTCACTCAGCACTCCGTGATATTAGCAAGCAGTTTATTGCACCAAAGACAAACGACGCACTTCGGCACAAAAAGAGTCTTGATCACATTACCACATTAATCAAAATATTCCTTTAAAATCCCAAATGTAATAATAAAGAAAGGACTAAGTAATACCTGAGAAGAAAGAACAAAAAGGATGCCATACTGAAAAAGATAACAACCGAGTACCTTCAGTGTTTAACCAAATCATACTACAGGATATAATAGCGAATCATCTTGAAACAGTTCCTTTACTCACATGTGGTACCAAGTTAGAAAATCACTCAAATAAATCAAACATAGATTCCATAGTATAATATATAATTAACCATAGTACAAACGTCACCTAAAAAAATATCCATTTCTATCGAAATTACGTTGTGCATTACATGTCCTATAGCTTTGGAGACTCCCAAAGAGATCACCTATTCAAAATAAATAATATAGTACAAATTAATTTTAAAAAACTATTGTTAATTATAATGCAGGACTTGGGATCTCATTTACAAGCCATTTGTGCCACTGTTGTGCCATTAATTGACACAGAGTTGGCGCAGGCAGTACACTACACTGCTCCATATTTACAAACTCATACATTGGGCCCAATACATCAGTCTGTAAAACCCTGCATCACATTAAACCTGTGCCAGGTATAATGTATGCAGGATAGGCATTCCCACTCAAAAAAACATGCAGAACTGAAGCAGTGCAATTTACATTTTACTGCATCATTCTACGACTTCACTGCGTCAACATTTTACCACCTACTCAAAGCAGATGTAAAATTGATGCAGGGCTTTTTCCTATTGGATACCCCTTGCATTGCTGGAGTTGAGTCAGTTTAACAACGCTACTGCAGCAATGCATGAGGTTAGCACCAACAGATGCACCCGAATTTCTGTGAAAATGTATGCCATGGAGCTCTGTATTGTAAATACAGTGCATCCGTGGCGTCATTAAGAATGTGCAGGAAGCAAAAGAAATCTGAAGCATCCTTGGCGAATCGTCAGATTCTTGTTAATGAGGCATTTAGTGTCCCTACAGTCATTTCTCCAGAAATCTGTGTTTGATTTATTTGAGTGATTTTAAGATGGAAGTGTGCAAAACACTTTTTTTTGCAGTTTTATATAGTGCAGACTTGACCCTAAGGTAGTGGAGTGCTTTACATGAGCATCAGTTACATTACACAAGACACATTCATTGTGGTTTTAGGCATGGGGAGATTAAGGATTTGCCCAGAAGTACAGGATGTCAAGCTGACGCCAAAACTTAAACCTGGTTTCCTAGTTGGAAAGCCTGCAGCTCTGGCCTTAACACCACATCCTCTCCCCTTAATGTAACCTATAATCAAGTGATGAAGTATATAGAAAATCATAAGGATAGCACATAACTTAAAAGTGCTTTGTCACTATTTGAGAACTCAGAAATTATGTCCTCATTTTAGTAACTTAGAGTACTAACCGCAATTTCTATGGGAATCCGACCCTCTCATTTTTATAATTTGTAAAGGAATGATTTAGGTATTACAGTTTTAAATACATGACAATAGATATGCCACACTTTTGTTATAAATATAAAATGTTAGCAATCTAGTTGTTCATTAGAATGCTGTGAGGAGGCAGAGGTCAGGGGCACGGACTCAACTATTTGAGGGGAGGGAGGAGAGTCCAGAGGGGACAAGTCAACCATGCTGGGCAGGCAGGAGGGGCAGTGGCAGCACAACAGACCATGGAGGGCAGTGGAAAGTGGGGCAGGTGCAACAAACCAACCATGAAGGGCAGGCAAGAGAGGCTGTGGCATTAAAACAGGTCATTTAGGGCAGAAGGAAGAGGATGTGGCAGTTCAACCATACATGCCAACAGACCCGATTCAGGCAGGCGACTCCAGATGTTTTTAAGCCCAAAAGGTCTTTATTTTATCTGTCTCCTGACTAAAATTTCCTCTTTTTCAATGTAAGTCAATGGGGAAAATCAATGGGGAAAATCAATTCCCCAGGATTTTGTTTTCCCAAATCTCCCTCTTACCAAGTTCAAATTTTTGGCAAGTATGGCATATTTGATCACGTAAGACAGGGAAAAGGTTGTAGGGGCATGGACTCGGATAACTGACCTTACATGGCAGGCATCTGTGGTTGCAGCAGCACAATACACCACACAGTACAAGAGACAGCAGTGCAGCACACCGGCCCACGGAAAGCAATAGGGAGGTGACAGGGCCATGTACAGCAGAGAGCAGAGGTTAAAGAGGCAGGGGCAGCAAGCTGACTGGACAGACAAGATGGACAGGTGCAGTATAAGGGACAATGAAGGGCAGGAGGGAGGGGACAGGGGCACGACAATAGAACGGGCATGGCAATAGAGAGGGGATAGGGCCCTGTACATGGAAAAAAAGAGGGCAAGGGGACAGGGCAGGCCACCAAGTTGCCCATGGAAGGCAGGCAGGATAGGCACTGGAAGCACAACACACCATGGATGGCAGCAGTGAGAATCTGGTGGCATACACACAGACAAAAGGGGGAAGGCGGGAGGGGGGTCAAGGGCAGGAAGATGACCACACTGGGCAGGTGGGAAGGACTCTGGCAGCACAGACGACCATGCTTGGCAAGCAGGAGGGTAAGTGGCAGAACAATGGCTGTGGTGGGCAAGTGGGAGAGGAAAGGAGCATGCACAAGGGATCAGAAGGATCTGAGGGTGGGAGGGGTTGAGGCTGGCCAGTGGGTGAGGTCGCCTGAAGGACCATTTCGATGGAGAGGGTTCCAATGATACTCCTGGAGGTGTGGGAGGGGTGGTCCTACAAATACATGTATGGCGGATGAGTTCCTTCTGGGGGCCTGATGGGCAGATTAGGGCATACACTGATATGCTCTTGTAATGAATATTAGTAGTGTAGGTAGGGAGTCTGTAAGAAAGTACCATCTTGCCTGGCATGTTAACCTCATTTTTACTTGTGTGTCAGTTATTTTTTGCCTGTCTCAGTGGGATCGTTCTAGCCTGACCCCAGTGCTCATAGTTGAATGTGTGTTCCCTGTGTAGTGCCTAACTGTGTCACTGATGCTCTGCTAATCAGAACCTCAGTGCTTATGGTTCTAGACTCTGTAGGAGGCTGGCCTTGCTTATAGTGGGTACCTGTACTAGCAAGGCTTGTTTGCGGTATTCTGTGTGGAAACAACTCTGCATTCTCCAGCACACCGTGGGACATCTTCTGTGCAAAGGAGAAGTTCCTGGCGTCTTCCGTTGTTGCAGAATCTTCAGCTTCTTCCAACTGGAGGCAGCCATTTTGCACCCTCATCCGGGGTTTAGTGGGCTCCTGCCCCCCCTGGACACTTTCGTGACTCTTGGACTTTGTCCCCTTCCTTTACAGGTCCTCAGGTCCAGGAATCAGTCTTCAGTGCTTTTGCAGTCAGTTGTCATATTTGCAGAATCTCCTATCACAACTTTAGTGTGTTTCTGGGGAAGTAGGGTAACTTTACTCCTACTTTTCAGGGTCTTGGGGTGGGGTATCTTGGACACCCTTAGTGTTTTCTTACATTCCAAGCGACCGCCTACACACTACACTAGGCCTGGGGTCGCTAAGTAGTTCTCATTCCACTTTCTTAGTATATGGTTTGTGTTGCCCATAGGCCTATTGCATCCTATTGTATTCTACAGTGTTTGCACTACTTTTCTAACTGTTTACTTACCTGATTTGGGTGTATATTTTGTGTATTTTACTTACCTCCTAAGGGAGTATATCCTCTGTGATATTTTGGCACATTGTCACTAAAATAAAGTACCTTTATTTTTAGTAACTCTGCGTATTGTGATTCTTATGATATAGTGCTATATGAAGTGGTATAGTAGGAGCTTTGCATGTCTCCTAGTTCAGCCTAAGCTGCTCTGCTATAGCAACCTCTATCAGCCTAAGCTGCTAGAACACTACTAATCTACTAATAAGGGATAACTGGACCTGGCACAAGGTGTAAGTACCATCAGGTACCCACTATAAGCAAGGCCAGCCCCCTACAGAGTCTAGAACCATTATTGTGACAGTATTGTGGGACTTTTTCTGTGTTTCACTTTCCTTGTCCGAGCTTTGCTTTTATAGTATTTTATCATCCTTACAATCACAATACACATGTTTTTATGTAGAATGCAGTTGCTTCAATAACAAATATTGAACCTAATCCTGCTTCTGTTTGTCTTTGCATGAGTGAGATGTACGTAACTGAGAGAAAGGGGTAAGATCTGTTCCACCAAGGTTTACCTGCGTAATCTAAGAAGTCATGCGAAGGGATACCACAAATCACTTTTTACTCTTGGGTACTTGTGAGTTGGTGCTAGCTGGTTGGAAAGGTTAGGCTGACAGTTGTTGCATGGCACAGTATTGGACCCAGTCCCCTGCGCTTGGTGGTGATGGGTGGCAGTGTGTGGTTTATGGAATGTCAAGTGCCTGATGTTGACCTTCCAGTCCTCAAGGGCACGGCCTGGAGAGCATAGGGAAATAGATTTCTGATTGCCCGGAGGATCTGTTACTGATGGGGGGGCCTTAACCTGACTCTGCATGGGGATGTGGATCACATGGTGCACACAGAGGGGCACCCAGGGATAACCCCAGATGTCTCTCCTTTCTGGGGACAGTGGGGTTGGAAGACCTGTGATGAGCGACATACCCAGGGGACTAGCAGTTCTCATATGGAGGTAACGCCGCTCGTTAGCTGGCCCACATTGATTCATTTCTGGTTCCTTGGTCACAACATTTGAGGTATTCTGCCTACTTGCCAAGAAATATTTCAGATCATTCCCTGATTGTTACAGAGCTGTGACATTCCAGGCCTGTTCCATCGCTGGCTGGCATTTGGACCTGTGGGACCTGATGGACTGGGATACAGGGCACTGTGTCTCTGAGATGTTGAGCCAGTACTTCCAGGAGAATGGGGTGGGGGTATCCTCTGGGAGGTGTGCAAGACAGTGGCCCAAGGCCAGCTAATTGTACATGTGTTGGGAAGAATAGGGAGAGACGTTGAAAGGGGCTGGAGGTGGAGAGGGAGCTGTCAGATGGGGAAGCTGACTATGTGGAGCAGGCAGACCTGGAGCAAACTTGATGCTTGGCTCAATTGAGGGAGAAATATAGGAGGCAAGGACCCTTCACCAGGCATGGCAGCACAGACTCTATGAGATGGGGAATAAGGCAGGAATCTGCTGGCCTGGGTGGCCAGGAATGAGGTCGGCCAGCGTTCGGTCTTGGTGTTCTGTACCCCAGGGGTGGCGATAATGCCTGCGGCAATAGCCCAGACCTTTGCTTGCTATCTTCACACTCTATCTACTTCCCGCTTATGCAGGCGACAGTGGAGAGTATGTGAGGGTTTGTACGCGATCTCCTGGTGCCTAGATTGGACTGGGTGGCTTGGGACTTAATTGAGGTTGAGATCACGGTAAGATAAATTGCTGAAGCCCAGGCCCAATTCAAAAGTGGGTAGGCTCCAGTCCTAATGGCGTCCCTTATGAGTTTTCCATATGTGTGAAGAGCAAGGTGCTCAAGCCATTGCACGCTCTGTTCTGTGAGGCTTGGTCGAGAGGTGAACTTCCCCAGGACCATCAGCAGGCACAATTTGAATTGATCCATAAACCCAGTAAGCCCTCAGAGAACTGAGCTGGGGGCTCCACCATGGACCCCCAGTACTGGCAAACCAGCTCTCTGAGGCTTGCACTGCAGCTACCGCTGCTGCCACCCCACAGACAGGGTTGTGCCCTCCTGGGGTCTTGACAGCCCAGTCCCAGGAAGGCAGAACAAAGCATTTCCTCTGAGATTAGGGAGTTACACCCTCTCCCTTTGGAAATAGGTGTTATAGGCTGAGGATGGGTAGCCTCCCCAAGCCTCTGGAAATGCTTTGAAGGGCACAGATGGTGCTCTCCTTGCATAAACCAGTCTACACCAGTTCAGGGACCCTTTCTCCCCTATGCTCTGGCAGGAAACTGGACAAAAGAAAGGGAAGTAACCACTCCCCTGTCCATCCCCACCCCAGGGGTGGTGCCCAGAGCTCCTCCAGTGTGTCCCAGACTCCAGCCATCTTGCTCTGCAAGGTGTGGGGGCACTCTGGAGGGCTCTGAGTGGCAAGTGCCAGCAGGTGACGTCAGAGACCCCTCCTGATAGGCCCATACCTGATAAGGTAGCCAATCCCCCTCTCAGGGCTATTTAGGGTCTCCCCTGTGGGTTCTCTTCAGATTCTCCTTGCAAGTCTAATTCAGGAATCCTCTGCAACAGCTTCATCATACTCTGACCTCAGATCAACCACAGCCTGCTCCAAGAAATGCTGTAACTGCAACAAAGTGCTACAAGACCCCGCCGCCACTGGAGCAGTCACCCAAGACCAGCTGACTAACGCCCTTGCCCAGAAGCGGCCTAACGACCCAGCCGACCCAGACACCACCGCCCACAACCTCAGACAGCGGATCAACGACTGCGCCAACTCCCTCGCACCACTCAAGAAGTCCACCCACAACCAAGTCACCAAGAAAGCCTCCTGGAGCTTCAGACCTCCAAGCGTATCTGCCGGAAACTCAAGAATAAATGGCTTGCCGAGCACACACCTGACAGCCTCACGGCCCACAAAGACGCAACCCGCAGACACCACCAACTAATTAGACTAGCCAAAAGATCCTCCTTCAAAGACCACCTAGATAACAACGCACACGACAGCAAAGAGCTCTTCAGCTTCGTGAAGGAACTTGCCAACCCCAGCGCCACCATCAATGACATTCCACCCTCACAAGAACTCTGCGACTCTCTTGCCACCTACTTCCACCAAAAGATTACAGACATCCACGACAGCTTCGACACCACAGCCGCCCCCACCACGCCAGACACCACCCCGGCTAACACCACCCGCGCCAATCACCTAACCGCCTGGACCAACGTCAGCGACACTGAGACACGCAAAATCATTAACTCCATACACTCCGGATCACCATCAGACCCATGCCCTCACCACATGTACAACAAAGCAGACGCAGCCATCGTTCCCCAACTACGGAAGATCATCAACATCTCCTTCGAGACAGCAACATTCCCTGAAAGCTGGAAACACGCCGAAATCAACCCCCTCCTTAAGAAACCCAAAGCAGACCCCCAGGACCTAAAGAACTTCAGACCCATATCCCTACTCCCGTTCCCTGCGAAGGTCATAGAAAAAATCGTCAACGCACAACTGACTCGCCACCTCGAAGACAACAACATCCTGGACCCCTCCCAATCTGACTTCCAACAAAATCACAGCACCGAGACCGCACTCCTCGCCACCACAGACGTCAAATGGACAACGGCGAAACATCATCCCTCATCCTCCTCGACCTATCAGCCGCCTTCGACACTATGGCCCTCATTCTGATTCTGGCGGGCGGCGGAGGCCGCCCGCCAGAATTCAGCCCTCCATAATACCGCTCCGCGGTCAAAAGACTGCGGAGGGTATTATGAGTTTTTCCCTGGGCTGGCGGGCGGTCTCCAAAAGACCGCCCGCCAGCCCAGGGAAAAACTCCCTTCCCACGAGGATGCCGGCTCGTAATCGAGCCGGCGGAGTGGGAAGGTGCGACGGGTGCTGTTGCACCCGTCGCGTATTTCACTGTCTGCAAGGCAGACAGTGAAATACATTTTGGGGCCCTCTTACGGGGGCCCCTGCAGTGCCCATGCCATTGGCATGGGCACTGCAAGGGCCCCCAGGGGCCCCGTGACTCCCCCTCCCGCCATCCGGTTCCCGGCGGGAGAACCGCCAGGAACTGGATGGCGGGAGGGGAGTCGGAATCCCCAAGCCGGCGCAGCAAGCTGCGCCGGCTTGGAGGATTCCTTGGGGGCATCGGGAAACCGGCGGGAGACCGCCGGTTTCCCTTCTCTGACCGCGGCTAAGCCGCCGCGGTCAGAATGCCCCGCGGGGCACCGCCGGCCTGTCGGCGGTGCTCCCGCGTGCCGCGGCCCTGGCGGTTCTATACCGCCAGGGTCGTAATGAGGGCCTATATGCCATCACACTGAGAACCCGCCTCCTCGAAGCCGGAAAACAAGAGAAAGCCCTCAAATGGACCACATCTTTCCTCTCCGACAGAACCCAGAGAGTCCGCCTCCCCCCCTTCTGCTCCAGAGCCACCAAAATCATCTGCGGCGTACCCCAGGGCTCATCTCTCAGCCCAACATTATTCAACATCTACATGGCACCCCTCGCCCAAGTAGCCCGCCGTTACAACCTCAACATCATCTCCTACGCCGACAACGCCCAGCTCATCCTCTCCCTCACCAAGGACCCACACAAAGCCAAGGCCAACCTCCACGAGGGAATGCAGGCCGTTGCCGAATGGATGAGAAACAGCCACCTGAAACTGAACTCAGACAAGAAGGAGGTCCTCATCCTCGGACCTAACCCCTCGGCCCAGGACGACTCCTGGTGGCCAACATCTCTAGGAACCCCACCTACACCGACCGACCGACCACGCACGCAATCTGGGCTTCATCCTCGACTCTTCCCTCTCCATGTCAAAACAGGTCAATGCAGTCTCCTCCTCCTGCTACAACACTCTCCGCACGCTCCGCAGGTTCTACAAGTGGATCCCAACAGACACAAAAAAAACAGTAACACAGGTCCTCGTCAGCAGCAGGCTAGACTACGGCAATGTTCTGTGCACAGGCATCCCGACAAAACCCCTACGACTCAGCCAACGCATCCAAAACGCATCCGCCCGACTGATTCTCGACGTACCTTGCCGCAACCACATCACTCCCCACCTGAGAAAACTCCACTGGCTCCCCGTTGACAAGAGGATCACTTTCAAGCTCCTCACCCACGCACACAAAGCACTCCACAACACCGGACCTGCTTACCTCAACAATAGACTCAACTTCTACACTCCCACCCGACAGCTCCGCTCCGCGGACCTCGCACTCGCCACCGTACCCCGCATCCATCGAAAAACATCCAGAGGCAGATCCTTCTCCTACCTCGCCGCCAAGACATGGAACACCCTCCCTACCAACCTACGACTGACCCAGGACCTACTCACCTTCAGGAGACTCCTCAAGACCTGGCTCTTCGACCAGTAGCAGCGCTCCCCACCCCCCCCCCAGTGCCTTGAAACCCTAGTGGGTACGTAGTGTGCTTTATAAATATATTGATTGATTGATTGATTGTCAACCAAACACCCCATTTCTAACAACATGACAAAACAGGAGATAACTTTATAGATTAATTGGATGGAAACAGAAGAGTTTATATTCAACTTTTCATGGATTTTACACAATCATCCAGAAAGTGATATATTTATATCAGTTAGTGGCAGTCACGTCTTGCAACCAGGAGAAGGGGCGAGGCACAGCGTGGGCAGGGGGAATGGGAATAAAATTTCAATGATTAAATGAAAAATATTCTAAAAAAAAAAAAAACTTGCCGGTGCCGCCGCTTCATCCGCTCCTTTGCAGGCACAGGCTTCCAGCCTGTCCTGCGCCAATCCTGACGCTGCTCAAAGCAGCGTCAGGATTGGCTGGGAGTGCCCAGCCAGGGTGAACCCAGGCAGACTGGGAGCCTGTGCAGGCTGTCTCCAGCACAGCAACTGTGAGCCCACTGCGCACGTGTGTTTGGCTGGTCCAAGATGCCGGCCAAACACACTTGCGCTCTGAGAGGAGTGCATTGTGCACTCCCCTCAAGTGCTCGTCACAGCCTGTGGCCAGCCCATTTTCAAGAAAACAATAATAAACACTGTTTATTATTGTTTTATTGAAAAGGTTTTCAGCTTCTGCTACCGTTGGGGTGACGGTCCTCCGCCCTCATGGAAGAGCCGCCCATGGTTAGGGGTTACATAGCAGTTTGGTTACACAGTGACTAACAAAATCATGTGAAATGAAAGCAATCATTTGAAAATGCTTGAAACTTTATCACATGAATTGTCAATAATATATATCTATCTATCTATCCTAACCCAAACCTAAAACTAAAATTAAGACCAGCTCACTCAGCACTCCGTGATATTAGCAAGCAGTTTATTGCACCAAAGACAAACGACGCACTTAGGCACAAAAAGAGTCTTGATCACATTACCACATTAATCAAAATATTCCTTTAAAATCCCAAATGTAATAATAAAGAAAGGACTAAGTAATACCTGACAAGAAAGAACAAAAAGAGTGCCATACTGAAAAAGATAACAACCGAGTACCTTCAGTGTTTAACCAAATCATACTACAGGATATAATAGCGTATCATCTTGAAACAGTTCCTTTACTCACATGTGGTACCAAGTTAGAAAATCACTCAAATAAATCAAACATAGATTCCATAGTATAATATATAATTAACCATAGTACAAACGTCACCTAAAAAAATATCCATTTCTATTGAAATTACGTTGTGCATTACATGTCCTATAGCTTTGGAGACTCCCAAAGAGATCACCTATTCAAAATAAATAATATAGTACAAATTAATTTTAAAAAGCTATTGTTAATTATAATGCAGGACTTGGGATCTCATTTACAAGCCCTTTGTGCCACTGTTGTGCCATTAATTGACGCAGAGTTGGCGCAGGCAGTACACTACATTGCTCCATATTTACAAACTCATACATTGGGCCCAATACATCAGTCTGTAAAACCCTGCATCACATTAAACCTGTGCCAGGTATAATGTATGCAGGATAGGCACTCCCACTCAAAAAAACATGCAGAACTGAAGCAGTGCAATTTACATTTTACTGCATCATTCTACGACTTCACTGCGTCAACATTTTACCACCTACTCAAAGCAGATGTAAAATTGATGCAGGGCTTTTTCCTATTGGATACCCCTTGCATTGCTGGAGTTGAGTCAGTTTAACAACGCTACTGCAGCAATGCATGAGGTTAGCACCAACAGATGCGCCCGAATTTCTGTCAAAATGTGTGCCATGGAGCTCTGTATTGTAAATACAGTGCATCCGTGGCGTCATTAAGAATGTGCAGGAAGCAAAAGAAATCTGAAGCATCCTTGGCGAATCGTCAGATTCTTGTTAATGAGGCTTTTAGGCCCTCATTCTAACCTTGGCGGACGGCGGAGGCCGTCCGCCAAGGTACCGCCGTCAGAACACCGCACCGCGGTCGAAAGACCGCTGCGGTGATTCTGAGATTTGCCCTGGGCTGGCGGGCGGCCGCCAAAAGGCCGCCCGCCAGCCCAGGGCAAATCTACCTTCCCACTAGGATGCCGGCTCAGAATTGAGCCGGCGGAGTGGGAAGGTGCGACGGGTGGCGGTAGGGGGTGTCAGAATCCCCATGGCGGCGGAGCACGCTCCGCCGCCATGGAGGATTCAATAGGGCAGCGGTAAACCGGCGGGAGACCGCCGGTTTACCCTTTCTGACCGCGGCTGAACCGCCGCGGTCAGAATGCCCTTAGGAGTACCGCCAGCCTGTTGGCGGTGCTCCCGCGGTCATTCGCCCTGGCAGTATTTACCGCCAGGGTTAGAATGACCGCCTTAGTGTCCCTACAGTCATTTCTCCAGAAATCTGTGTTTGATTTATTTGAGTGATTTTAAGATGGAAGTGTGCAAAACACTTTTTTTTGCAGTTTTATATAGTGCAGACTTGACCCTAAGGTAGTGGAGTGCTTTACATGAGCATCAGTTACATTACACAAGACACATTCATTGTGGTTTTAGGCATGGGGAGATTAAGGATTTGCCCAGAAGTACAGGATGTCAAGCTGATGCCAAAACTTAAACCTGGTTTCCTAGTTGGAAAGCCTACAGCTCTGGCCTTAACACCACATCCTCTCCCCTTAATGTAACCTATAATCAAGTGATGAAGTAGATAGAAAATCATAAGGATAGCACATAACTTAAAAGTGCTTTGTCACTATTTGAGAACTCAGAAATGATGTCCTCATTTTAGTAACTTAGAGTACTAACCACAATTTCTATGGGAATCCGACCCTCTCATTTTTATAATTTGTAAAGGAATGATTTAGGTATTACAGTTTTAAATACGTGACAGTAGATATGCCACACTTTTGTTATAAATATAAAATGTTAGCAATCTAGTTGTTCATTAGAATGCTGTGAGGAGGCAGAGGTCAGGGGCACGGATTCAACTATTTGAGGGGAGGGAGGAGAGTCCAGAGGGGACAAGTCAACCATGCTGGGCAGGCAGGAGGGGCAGTGGCAGCACAACAGACCATGGAGGGCAGTGGAAAGTGGGGCAGGTGCAACAAACCAACCATGAAGGGCAGGCAAGAGAGGCTGTGGCAATAAAACAGGTCATTTAGGGCAGAAGGAAGAGGATGTGGCAGTACAACCATACATGCCAAAAGACCCGATTCAGGCAGGCGACTCCAGATGTTTTTAAGCCCAAAAGGTCTTTATTTTATCTGTCTCCTGACTAAAATTTCCTCTTTTTCAATGTAAGTCAATGGGGAAAATCAATGGGGAAAATCAATTCCCCAGGATTTTGTTTTCCCAAATCTCCCTCTTACCAAGTTCAAATGTTTGGCAAGTATGGCATATTTGATCACGTAAGACAGGGAAAAGGTTGTAGGGGCATGGACTCGGATAACTGACCTTACATGGCAGGCATCTGTGGTTGCAGCAGCACAATACACCACACAGTACAAGAGACAGCAGTGCAGCACACCGGCCCACGGAAAGCAATAGGGAGGTGACAGGGCCATGTACAGCAGAGAGCAGAGGTTAAAGAGGCAGGGGCAGCAAGCTGACTGGACAGACAAGATGGACAGGTGCAGTATAAGGGACAATGAAGGGCAGGAGGGAGGGGACAGGGGCACGACAATAGAACGGGCATGGCAATAGAGAGGGGATAGGGCCCTGTACATGGAAAAAAAGAGGGCAAGGGGACAGGGCAGGCCACCAAGTTGCCCATGGAAGGCAGGCAGGATAGGCACTGGAAGCACAACACACCATGGATGGCAGCAGTGAGAATCTGGTGGCATACACACAGACAAAAAGGGGAAGGGGGAGGGGGGTCAAGGGCAGGAAGATGACCACACTGGGCAGGTGGGAAGGACTCTGGCAGCACAGAAGACCATGCTTGGCAAGCAGGAGGGTAAGTGGCAGAACAATGGCTGTGGTGGGAAAGTGGGAGAGGAAAGGAGCATGCACAAGGGATCAGAAGAATCTGAGGGTGGGAGGGGTTGAGGCTGGCCAGCGGGTGAGGTCGCCTGAAGGACCATTTCGATGGAGAGGGTTCCAATGATACTCCTGGAGGTGTGGGAGGGGTGGTCCTACAAATACATGTATGGCGGATAAGTTCCTTCTGGGGGCCTGATGGGCAGATTAGGGCATACACTGATATGCTCTTGTAATGAATATTAGTAGTGTAGGTAGGGAGTCTGTAGGAAAGTACCATCTTGCCTGGCATGTTAACCTCATTTTTACTTGTGTGTCAGTTATTTTTTGCCTGTCTCAGTGGGATCCTTCTAGCCTGACCCCAGTGCTCATAGTTGTGGCCTGAATGTGTGTTCCCTGTGTAGTGCCTAACTGTGTCACTGATGCTCTGCTAATCAGAACCTCAGTGCTTATGGTTCTAGACTCTGTAGGAGGCTGGCCTTGCGTATAGTGGGTACCTGTACTAGCAAGGCTTGTTTGCGGTATTCTGTGTGGAAACAACTCTGCATTCTCCAGCACACCGTGGGACATCTTCTGTGCAAAGGAGAAGTTCCTGGCGTCTTCCGTTGTTGCAGAATCTTCAGCTTCTTCCAACTGGAGGCAGCCATTTTACACCCTCATCCGGGGTTTAGTGGGCTCCTGCCCCCCCTGGACACTTTCGTGACTCTTGGACTTTGTCCCCTTCCTTTACAGGTCCTCAGGTCCAGGAATCAGTCTTCAGTGCTTTTGCAGTCAGTTGTCATCTTTGCAGAATCTCCTATCACAACTTTAGTGTGTTTCTGGGGAAGTAGGGTAACTTTACTCCTACTTTTCAGGGTCTTGGGGTGGGGTATCTTGGACACCCTTAGTGTTTTCTTACATTCCAAGCGACCCCCTACACACTACACTGGGCCTGGGGTCGCTAAGTGGTTCTCATTCCACTTTCTTAGTATATGGTTTGTGTTGCCCCTAGGCCTATTGCATCCTATTGTATTCTACAGTGTTTGCACTACTTTTCTAACTGTTTACTTACCTGATTTGGTTTTTGTGTATATTTTGTGTATTTTACTTACCTCCTAAGGGAGTATATCCTCTGTGATATTTTGGCACATTGTCACTAAAATAAAGTACCTTTATTTTTAGTAACTCTGCGTATTGTGATTCTTATGATATAGTGCTATATGAAGTGGTATAGTAGGAGCTTTGCATGTCTCCTAGTTCAGCTTAAGCTGCTCTGCTATAGCAAACTCTATCAGCCTAAGCTGCTAGAACACTACTAATCTACTAATAAGGGATAACTGGACCTGGCACAAGGTGTAAGTACCATCAGGTACCCACTATAAGCAAGGCCAGCCCCCTACAGAGTCTAGAACCATTATTGTGACAGTATTGTGGGACTTTTTCTGTGTTTCACTTTCCTTGTCCGAGCTTTGCTTTTATAGTATTTTATCATCCTTACAATCACAATACACATGTTTTTATGTAGAATGCAGTTGCTTCAATAACAAATATTGAACCTAATCCTGCTTCTGTTTGACTTTGCGTGAGTGAGATGTACGTAACTGAGAGAAAGGGGTAAGATCTGTTCCACCAAGGTTTACCGGCGTAATCTAAGAAGTCATGCGAAGGGATGCCACAAATCACTTTTTACTCTTGGGTACTTGTGAGTTGGTGCTAGCTGGTTGGAAAGGTTAGGCTGACAGTTGTTGCATGGCACAGTATTGGACTCAGTCCCCTGCGCTTGGTGGTGATGGGTGGCAGTGTGTGGTTTATGGAATGTCAAGTGCCTGATGTTGACCTTCCAGTCCTCAAGGGCACGGCCTGGAGAGCATAGGGAAATAGATTTCTGATTGCCCGGAGGCTCTGTTACTGATGGGGGGGCCTTAACCTGACTCTGCATGGGGATGTGGATCACATGGTGCACACAGAGGGGCACCCAGGGATAACCCCAGATGTCTCTCCTTTCTGGGGACAGTGGGGTTGGAAGACCTGTGATGAGCGACATACCCAGGGGACTAGCAGTTCTCATATGGAGGTAACGCCTCTCGTTAGCTGGCCCACATTGATTCATTTCTGGTTCCTTGGTCACAACATTTTAGGTATTCTGCCTACTTGACAAGAAATAATTCAGATCATTCCCTGATTGTTACAGAGCTGTGACATTCCAGGCCTGTTCCATCGCTGGCTGGCATTTGGACCTGTGGGACCTGATGGACTGGGATACAGGGCACTGTGTCTCTGAGATGTTGAGCCAGTACTTCCAGGAGAATGGGGGGGGGGGGGGGTGTCCTCTGGGAGGTGTGCAAGACAGTGGCCCAAGGCCAGCTAATTGTACATGTGTTGGGAAGAATAGGGAGAGACGTTGAAAGGGGCTGGAGGTGGAGAGGGAGCTGTCAGATGGGGAAGCTGACTATGTGGAGCAGGCAGACCTGGAGCAAACTTGATGCTTGGCTCAATTGAGGGAGAAATATAGGAGGCAAGGACCCTTCACCAGGCATGGCAGCACAGACTCTATGAGATGGGGAATAAGGCAGGAATCTGCTGGCCTGGGTGGCCAGGAATGAGGTCGGCCAGCGTTCGGTCTTGGTGTTCTGTACCCCAGGGGTGGCGATAATGCCTGCGGCAATAGCCCAGACCTTTGCTTGCTATCTTCACACTCTATCTACTTCCCGCTTATCCTGGTGCCTAGATTGGACTGGGTGGCTTGGGACTTAATTGGGGTTGAGATCACGGTAAGATAAATTGCTGAAGCCCAGGCCCAATTCAAAAGTGGGAAGGCTCCAGTCCTAATGGCGTCCCTTATGAGTTTTCCATATGTGTGAAGAGCAAGGTGCTCAAGCCATTGCACGCTCTGTTCTGTGAGGCTTGGTCGAGAGGTGAACTTCCCCAGGACCATCAGCAGGCACAATTTGAATTGATCCATAAACCCAGTAAGCCCTCAGAGAACTGAGCTGGGGGCTCCACCATGGACCCCCAGTACAGGCAAACCAGCTCTCTGAGGCTTGCACTGCAGCTACCGCTGCTGCCACCTCACAGACAGGGTTGTGCCCTCCTGGGGTCTTGACAGCCCAGTCCCAGGAAGGCAGAACAAAGCATTTCCTCTGAGATAAGGGTGTTACACCCTCTCCCTTTGGAAATAGGTGTTACAGGCTGAGGATGGGTAGCCTCCCCAAGCCTCTGGAAATGCTTTGAAGGGCACAGATGGTGCTCTCCTTGCATAAACCAGTCTACACCAGTTCAGGGACCCTTTCTCCCCTATGCTCTGGCAGGAAACTGGACAAAAGAAAGGGAAGTAACCACTCCCCTGTCCATCCCCACCCCAGGGGTGGTGCCCAGAGCTCCTCCAGTGTGTCCCAGACTTTAGCCATCTTGCTCTGCAAGGTGTGGGGGCACTCTGGAGGGCTCTGAGTGGCAAGTGCCAGCAGGTGACATCAGAGACCCCTCCTGATAGGCCCATACCTGATAAGGTAGCCAATCCCCCTCTCAGGGCTATTTAGGGTCTCCCCTGTGGGTTCTCTTCAGATTCTCCTTGCAAGTTTAATTCAGGAATCCTCTGCAACAGCTTCATCATCCTCGGACCTCAGATCAACCGCAGCCTGCTCCAAGAAATGCTGTAACTGCAACAAAGTGCTACAAGAGACACTTTTCTTCAGCAACCTCAGCTCCAAGTCAGCAACTGCAACAGTTTCCACCGTGTGCATGCTCTGGGGACTCTCTGTCTTCATCCTGCACTTGAAGGACCGAATAAATCTCCCGTGGAGTGAAGAAGTCACTCCCCTGCTCCAAGCAGGCACTTTCCAAGGGGACGACTGGTACCCTGGGACTCCTCTCACGGCAACAAGCGTGCTCCTAAGGACACAGAGGGTGGACATCATCAACATAGATTGTCCTGAGGGCCTTCTAACGCAATTTGGAGGAGGTAAGACCTTGCCTTCCCCAAGAACAATGGTACCCCTGTGTTTTGGGTCTTCTTTGCCTCCTGAGGCCCCTATGCATTCTTTGCAAAATTCCTTAAAGCACAGCCTGGCCCAGGTCCCTAGCACTCCACCCTGCGATGCTTAACTCGCTGACTTGTTCTCCGGAGGTGTGGGACCTTCTTTTGTTGTGCTGCATCAACCGTGTTTTGCACCTCCTTTGAATCCCGGATCCCTCCTGCTGGGGGTGCTGGCTGGGATTCTGAGGGCTCTCTAAAGTGCAGAGAGACCCCTCTTCCTCCTCACACAGAGTTGAGGCCCCCAGGTCCCTCCTGGATCCATCCAGCGCCATTTTGATGAAAAACGCACTTTTGCCGTAGCCAAGGCTTGTTGGTGCACGAAATCTCATCTGCAACGATCGTCACGCCGTGAAACATCTTTTGCATCCTGCAGAAACCCGCTGGCATCTTCTTAGGGTGCATTTCTGCAGTCTTCAACTAACCAGGGACTTTTCTTTGGCACCCTCTTCTGGGTTGGCAGGGGCTCCTGTCCTTCCTGGAACTTCTTTTGACTTCTGGACTTGGTCCTCTTCCTTTGTAGGTCTTCTGATCCAATAATCCAGCAGTTGTTCTTTGCAGACTTGGTTGGCTGCTGCAAAATCCCCAAAACGAGGTGTAGTGTGTCCTAAAGAAACTTGCAGTACTTTACTCCTGCTTTCTAGGCTCTGTGGTGAGGTAATTTACTTACCCTTACTGTATTCTTACTCTCCCAGCAATTCTGCACACACTACACTTGTCTAGGGGGGAATTTGTGATTCACATTCCATTTTTTAGTATATGGTTTGTGTTTCCCCTAGACCTATTTTCTCCCATTGCATTCTGTAGGATTTCCTACTGTTTGTATTGTTCTATGACTACTTACCTATCTAATTTTGGTGTCTAGTGTATATATTGTGTATAATACTTACCTCCAGAAGGAGTATTATCTCTAAGATATTTTTGGTACTGTGTCACCCAAATAAATACCTTTATTTTTTAGTAACACTGAGTATTGTCTTTACTTGTTTATATGTACTGTATAACTATAAGTGGTATTGCATGAGCTTTGCATGTCTCCTAGTTCATCCTAAGCTGCTCTGCTATAGCTACCTCTATCAGCCGAAGCTGCTAGAACACTACTACATTCACTAACAAGGGATAACTGGACCTGGTGTAAGTACCCAACGTACCCACTACAAACCAGGCCAGCCTCCTACACCAAGGATAACTCTTGAGACATTGACGAGTCTGGTGTATGGGGGTATTGCCCTTCCGGATCTGTAGTTGCATTACTGGGGGCATCGTCTTCTGCTCGTCATTGACTGACGTTTGTGGATTGGGGAGAGCAAGTCATGATAGCGCTTGCCAATGTCAGCAGTTATGGGAATCAGAGGCACTTGTGGAACTACGCAGGGTGTTGAGTCACAGGCGATGGGATTTGATTGGCATCTCCAAGGTGGGTGACCACTGGGGAGGCAAGTACTGGCTGACATTTGCAGACCTGCAGAACCAATAGGAGATGATTGGGGGCAGTTTCTGCGCTACCTGCAGATTAGTTCTATCTTGATGCGCAGGATTCCCTGTCCACAGGAGTTAGAGGACAAGAGTACATTTGGACTATATTATATATATTTATATATATATATATATACATATATATATATATGTATATATATATATCTATATATAAAGTAACGGAACTCCAAGGTGACTTGTTGCCATATCCTTACATCAGGGAGCGGGGTCGGGCCAAGATGGTGTGAATGGTAGATGTGTTTGCCTGGGCTTCAGCTTAGGCCTAGCTGTAATCCTTCCTCACCCTGGGGTGCCCAGCCTGCCGACCTCTGTGCAAGGGCAGAAGACACCCTACAAGGACCCCTAAACGAGTGTTAAGCATATCACACCAAACGTGCCCGAGCTGGAGTGGCGGACGGCAATGAGTTGCGGTGATACTCCCAACCGCACAGGAACCTGAAAGAGACCCCTGTGAAGCGAACACTGTGCATGGCCCTTGTGGGACCATAGGACCGGGGGGAGGCTGGAGGGCCCCTTGGGGAAACAGAGTGCTCAGGCTGCTCCCCACCAGCTCCGGTAGCAAATGAGCGTCACAACTAGCAGGAGTGCCCCACAGCCTGAGATCACCTGAGAGACTGAAAAACAGCACTCTCCCTACTCCTCGAGTGAAGTAGGACATAGGCAGCTGACTTTGGGTTGCCTCATGCTGGAAGTGGATTTGGCTCCTGCACCGTGATCCCCAAGGGGCCGAAGGAGATGGTTCGTGGCCCGAAGGGGTGCAGCTTGGACTTTGTGCACCTAGGGGATGGAATTAACCAGAGCCCTCGTTGCCATGGACTCCCATCGCTGAACACTACTACCATATGGGTAGAGTGCGTAGTGATATTCGACTTTTCATGCTGATCTTTTGGGAAGCCCTGGGTTGGAGTTCAGAACAAGCTGTGACGATGATGTGCTGAAACTGTACGGGAGCACTCTCCAGTTCCGGAAAGACACAATGGACAAACTTAAGCCCCTGAAGAATCTCCCCCAACCAATGGGGATATGATGGATCACCCACCTACCCTTGCACATGATAAAGGTTCCCTGAGCCACCTGCAGGCCACCCTAGACAAATACTCCGGCCAATTTGGTAGGATATTAAAGGCCATTCTGCACACTACAAATGCACTAGAGTCTAAAATAGTGTTTTCTGACACTCCCAGCGACCCTCTGCAAACCTACACTAGGCCTGGGGTCCATTCGTGGTTCCATTCCACTTTTGGACTATATGGTTTGTGTTGCCCCTAGGCCTATTTCTACCTATTGCATCCTATTGTGATTGTACATTGTTTGCACTACTTTTCTTACTACTTTTCTTACTGTTACTTACCTGATTTTGGTTTGTTTACATATAATTTGTGTATATTACTTACCTCCTAAGTGAGGGTATCCTCTGAGATACTTTTGGCATATTGTCACTAAAATAAAGTATTTTCAGTAACTCGGAGTATTGTGTTTTATTATGATATAGTGCTATATGATATAGGTGGTATAGTAGGAGCTTTGCATGTCTCCTAGTTCTGCCTAAGCTGCTCTGCTATAGCTACCTCTATCAGCCTAAGCTGCTAGAACACCTCTATTCTACTAATAAGGGATAACTGGACCTGGCACAAGGTGTAAGTATCACTAAGTACTCACTGTAAGCCAGGCCAGCCTCCTACAAAAGGTTACTGGACATTATAGTTAGATTTTGAATTTACTCCTACGAAACCAAAGAATATCAGCAGTTAGAGTTATTTCAAGTTACTTTATCTCGGGGCCTAAGGTAATTGTAACTTGCACCCTCGCCATGCACTGCTAATTACCCCAGATATTACAGCACTCATGACAACTTTTATAACGTCAATAAAATTACAATGAAGCTTTAGCAGGTTGAGTTATAGTTACCTTAGGTCACGAGTTATAGTTACTTGTCTGTGGCCTGTCTCTCTGGGTGTGAGACTAGGTGTGACAGGTTGTATCTGGGTGTGAGAGCGACTGTGAGAGTGTCAGTCTGGGTGTGAGAGTGTGTCAGTGTCTAAGTGGGTCTGTGAGTGGGTGCGTCAGTGTCTCAGTGGGTCTGTGAGTGGGTGCGTAAGGCTCTGACTGGTTGTGTAAGTGGGAAAAAGAGATTGAAATAGAGTGAGGGAGGGAGAGAGAAAGAGTGAGAGGGAGAGACATGCAGAGTTTTTTAGGCTCTGATGATTGATATACATAGAATGAGATATTTCTGGACACAATGATAAGAAAAATGTTTTAGTCAATTTAAAAGAGTGACATCACCTTTCCGTATGAACCTTAAAAAAACATGAAAGAAGGAATACGACCACAGGCACACCTGGAGTACAACCCTCAACTTTCAGTCTGAGGGGCTCTGACCTTTATCTTTAGGCTGTAGGTGACGCCTTACTGTGAAACTTCTAGACATAGCTATGACAGTCAACCCGCGCATGTGTTTGGAAAGAAACATGAATGTTCCATCACTTGGAAGAATTAACAGTCAAAACGCTAGTAAATAAACAAACACACTGCCATGCGATACTAGGATTTGAACCTCCAGCCTATTGTGTGACAGCACAAGACCTCGGCCATTAGGCCAGAAATTACTGCATTCTGCTCTGCATCCAAATGTAACTATAACATTTGTACCAAACATGTTGCCAGTGTGACACTTTGAGGTCAGTGCATGGAGAGACCATTACAATGACAATCTCTCTCTCTCTCTCTCTCTCTCTTCCATCCGATTATGGGATGGATGAGCGAGAGAGACAGTGACAGGACAATGGAGGGAGCCTGAAGGCCCCCATGGTCCTAGGGCCATGGGGCGACACTGATCCCACAAGCAGGGAGCTGAGCTAGCCCTGCCAGAGCTGGTGGTCCCCGGTGCTGCAGTGGTGCTGCACAGCCCCACCACACTGTATTTTGTTTAAAGCCCCTGAGAGGTGGCGGTCCCGTGGGCTGCGGAGGGAGCAGGGTGGCCCTCCCTCATTGTATTTGTTTAAAGCCCCGGGAAGGTGGCAGTCCCCAGGGCTGTGGGCGTATTATTTGTTAAAAGCACTGGGGAGGTGGTGGTCCCCCAGGGCTGCAGGGGAGGCTACGCCCCTGTATTTGTTAAAAGCCTTGGGGAGATGGCGGTCCCTGGAGCTGTGGGGAGGGGAGAATGCCCCTCCCCCACATTGTATTTGTTTGAAGGCCCAGGAGGTGGCATTCCCTGGGCCTGTAGTGGGGCTGGTTGACCCTCCCACATTGTATTTGCGTAAAGCCCCGGGGTGGTGGTGGTCCCCAGGGCTGCAGGGAGGGGGCACACGATCCCCGCATTGTATTTGTGAAAGCCCTGGGGAGGTGGAGGTCCCCGGAGCTGAGTGGGGGGGCATGGCCCCCCGCACTGCATTTGTGTATAGCCCCTGGGAGGTGGCAGTTCCCAAGGCTGCAGGGCATTGTATTTTTTTAAAGCCTGGCAGTTCCTGTGGCTGCTGGGGGGCACATGGCCCCCGCATTGTATTGGTGAAATGCCCCAGGGAGATGGAGGTTCCCGGGGCTGGGTGAGGGGGCATGGCCCCCTGCACTGCATTGGTTTATAGCCCTTGGGAGGTGGCGGTCCCTGTAGCTGCAGGGGGGCACATAGCCCCCCGCATTGTATTTATGAAATGCCCCAGGGAGATGGATGTTCCCGGGGCTGCATGAAGGGGCATGGCCCCCGCACTGCATTGGTTTATAGCCCTTGGGAGGTGGCAGTCCCCGGGGCTGCGGGGTAGGACAGGGAGCCTCCCTGCATGCAATTTCTTTAAAGCCCCCATTCATTTTAAGTAAAGCCCTGGAGAGGTGGCAGTAGGGGTGCCGGGCTCCACCCACCATTCAAAATGTATTTTCCACCAGGCCCAGCCGGGGGCTTCTTAAAAAGAAGCACGGAGCCTGCAGTTGTTTTTTTTGGGGGGGGTTTTGCCACAAATTTACAGATTTGCCACAAATTTGTGGGCAAACATTTATTTAAATGCTTTTTTTTGGCATCTGGGATACCAGCACCAGAGCTAAGGGGTCAGGGTGTCCCTACTATGGCCCCTTTACTTTTTTCCATGAGCTCAGCTTTATTCATGAAGTTTTCACGGCCAGAGATATCCAAATTTGGATTTTGTTTAATTTTTTGAAAACTACTGAATGGATTTACATTAAATAACTAAAAGCACAATCTGCGTACCAAAAACTAGCTTTCTGCCAAATTTGGTGTAATTCCATACATTGGTTCAGGCCGTAGTCGTGTTCAAAGCTCCTATTGGATTTAACATGGAAAACAAGTTTTATTTACCCCTCCCTCTTTTTTTTCCTCAGACCCGCTTGACGGATCACCCCAAAACTTTACATGTGCAACAAGAATCATTGGGGCACTTCTTTTTGGAAAAGTTTGTGAAGATTCGTCAAATGGTGCCAAAGATATAAGCAGTCATTAAACGCTTTTTCTTTGGAAACTTGGTTCTAACTATAGCTACCTACTGGTGACATACATTCCGTTTACCCTAATCCAGGTTCCTGTATGCTTATTTTGTGGTGTTTTCATTTAATGACTGTGTTTAGTTACATCACACCTCCAGGTGAACACATCTAGTAGAGTAGCATTTTCACTGATTTAATTTATTTTCCTTATTTTCCTTTTCATGATATAGGATAGGGATAAGCCACTTTATGCAAAGGATTACATAGCTAAGATTATTAGCGGGCAATCCTTTTTCTCTTCCTCAGTAATACCTAGCCCAAGACAGGTACTATTAGACAAACTAGAGAAAGCAAAGAAGAAGCATGTGCAGACGGAGCTACATGCTGGCATGCTTACAGAGTACCTAGAAGCAGGTTTTATCCCACTGTGATTGCAAGTTCACAATGTTCTGGGTATTTTCGGTGAGGATAAAAAGTTTAAAAGGGGTGTTTAGTCACATCTCTACCCAATGCTATAGACATTGGATGGTGCTAGGCATAGAGACTGTACTGGAATACAGTAAGGAACGGCTCAATGAAATAGCTGGGTTAGAGAAAGAGCTGTTGGGCTCTGTTAGTATGGAGTAAGCTCAAGTAGCCTTAGAAAAGGGGGGGCGGAGCTAACCAGCCAGCAAGATTGCCGGCACTCCTTGAGGCTCTGCTCCGGCGGGGGCCCAATTAACTTATTTACCCGACCAGGACGGAGCTGGCCGAGCAGTGAGGCGGCGGGGGGGGGGGCGCCTGAGATCAGCATCGCCCCCTCACTGTAGCAAGTGGAGGCAGATCGGCGGCGCTGGGGGAAAAACCGACCTCCTCGTGGAGCGGCATGGTCTCGGCTGCCGCGCCGGACGCGGGGCCGCTTCACGCTATCCCCAGGGAGTTCTGGAGGGCTCCTGGGGCTGCGCTCATTGAGGCGCGTTGGGGGGCTTGTTCGGCTGTGGTGTCGTGTAGTACCGCTCCCCTCCCCTTGCGCTTGGAGGTCTCCGTGCGCTGGGCGGCCGGGGAGCCGCCTATTGCTGGAAGACTGCTTGGAGCGGCAGGGGAGGCCTCCGTTGCGGCCACACATTGGTACCTGGGGTTTTGGGGGGCCGCTCGGCGGTCGGGTCGGACTGCGGCCTTCCCCCTTCGGATGGATCGGTCAAGGCTATGTTTCTGGACTTAAAAAACAGCTTGGCTGGCATAGATGGGAAGCTAGACCACGTGACAGAGCAACTTGATAGCATTAAGACTCGGGTGGATGAGCATGACTCCCGTCTTGACCAGTTGGAGGCGCGTACTTCCGGGCTGGAGGACGCGCAGCGAGGTGAGAGTGAGCAGTTGCTGCGCATGGAGAGGGTGCTGGAGGTCATCCGGGGCTAAAAATGAAGATTTGGAAGCCCGATCGTACCGGAATAACCTCAGGCTGATAGGACTTCCCGAATCCACAGACATGGGCAGAATGGAGGATTTTGTTGAGGAAATGCTGTCCGATCTCTTCCCCGGTCAGTTGTCCCGCTTGCAGGTAGTGGAGAGAGCGCACAGATCGCTGGGGCCGCAGCCCCCACCTGGGACTCCCCCACACCCTATTATCATCTGACAACTAAATTATCAGGATCGAGACACGATTCTGTGACTGGCCAGGGAGCGCCGCCCGGTGGTCTATAAAAACACTGAATTTAACTTCTTTCCGGACTACAGCCCTGGCATGCAGGTGGCACGCAGGGCGTTTTTGCCAGTAAAGCACTCTCTGGCCCAAACGGCTGCTAGGTTTTCGCTCATATACCCGGCGAAGCTAAAGGTGCAACATGGTGGGTCTCTTCAATTCTTTACGGATCCGAAGCTGGCGGCGAGATATGCTAAGTCTCTCCCACAGAGGTCTGAGGCGGCGCCTGTGGAGGACCGTGCCGCTGAGCGGGAGTCGCTGAGTAAAAATGACTGATCGACGCGGACGCCTTCTAGCAGAGAATGTGCTGTTGCATTTGGCTGTGAGATAACTTTGTGCCGCTCGTCCTGAAGACACTCCTTTTGCGTTGGGCCCCCTGCCTGCCCTCCCTGCCGTTATTAGGCGGGTTGGGCGGTTAGCTTCCGCCCTCTGGATGAGTCCCCACTATTTACATGTTTGGGCAACTGTGGTTTTTGGGGGGAGGGCTATGCATTCGACCCGTTTGGGGGAGGTCTGTGTGGGTATCTTGGGATTGTTGCAATATGTGATTTTTTGTTTTTCTTTCTGTGTTCTGTGGATGGGGGAGTCTGGCCGGGATTTAGGAGCGATAGAATTCTGCTGTATGTCTGCTGGGGAGCGGGGATGACACCGATAAGAGCGTCTTTGATTCGTTGTTTAACATGGAACGTGCGTGGCTTGAATGACAGACGGAAGGTGCACCTTATGTCGGCCTATGTTAAGAGGCAGAGTATAGATATATGCATGTTAAAGGAGATGCACCTAGTGGAGAATACTTTGCATTACTTAAAGGCGGGATGGATTGGGGAGTGCCACGGCTCTGTGTACTCGCGTTATGCTAGAGGCGTAGCGATCTTGATACGAAAAGGGTTACAGTGGCGTACTCGTAAGGTGATTGCTGACCCACTGGGGCAATATGTTCTGCTTAGTGGGGTGTTGATGGATAAGCCGTGCCGCCTCGCGTCAGTGTATGGGCCTAATACGGATGACCCTGACTTCTTTAGTGAAGTCTGGCGATTTATTGAGTCTCTGGGGGGAGGAGCTGTGATATGGGGAGGAGACTTCAATGTGACCCTTGATCCTATTCTTGATACAGAAAGTGCGGGTCGGGTGCAGCGTACTGCTGCTGCTCGCATCCTGTCTGCAGTTATGGAGGATGTGTCGTTGGTGGACCTGTGGCGGATGAGACTTCCTGTGGTCCGGGAGGGCACTTGTGTAAATTATGCGCATAATAGTTGGTCGCGCCTTGATCGCTAGATAGGCTTGCCTGATGTGGCTTTATGGACCGGCTCGGTTCACCATTTGGCTCGTACGCTGTCGGACCACTCCCAGGTGCGGGTGGAGCTGGAAATACCTGGTGGGCCTGCTCAGACCTATGTTTGGAGGCTGCCGCTTGGGGCGCTTAGATATGAGGTGTTCCGTGAGGAGCTGCGCCGAGACATCAACCTTTATTTTTAACAGAATGCGGGCTCGGTGGAGTCGGCTGGCACGCTGTGGGAAGCCTTTAAGGTGGTTGTGCGCGGGATATGCATTTCAAAGCAACACGGTGTATTACGCACGCTGAGTCATGAGCTGGCTGACTTGGAGGGCCAGATTGCGGATCTGGAGACCCGGCTGGTGTCAGACTGGTCGGTAGATACATTGGCGGCCTTGCGGACTGCGGTCTCTGCGTATGAAGAGGCGTCTTTGAGAGAATTACATTTCTTAGGGAAATTTGCACGGGCCAGGTGCTATGGAGAGGGTAACAGAGCTGGGCGCACCTTGGCAAGTTTACTCCGCAGGCCATGGGCTAGCAGTTACGTGACCGAGATGGATGATTTGAGTGGGGAGCGAGTGGTGGGTACGTCTGAGGTTTTGAAGGTCTTCACTGCATTTTACCAGGATCTTTATTCTGCCCCCTGTGTGATTCCTGTGGAGGTGATTCAGAGATATTTCTCGGACATTAGTCTCCTCTGGTTCGACAGGGCGCATAGGGAATATTTGTATGTTCCCTTCACTACAGAAGAGGTAAAGGCTGCAATTCGGAGCCTTCCGGGAGACAAGGCCCCTGGGTTGGATGGGTTGACTCCGGCGTTTTACAAAGAATATGCTGACATCTTGGCGCCCTATCTACTAGAGATGTATGGTGATGCCCTGCAGAAGGGAGTCCTCCCGGCCTCTCTGCGCGAGGCGCTTATTGTTACGATTCTCAAGCCTGGTAAGGCTGCAGCTAGCTGTAATTCGTATCGACCTCTATTGATGATTAATATTGGCTAAAATGATAGCGGCTCGGCTGTAGCCTCTTATGACGAGACTGGTGCTGCCGGATCAGTCAGAGTTTATCCCAGGGCGGTCCACTGCACATAACCTGCGTACGTTTTTTGCCGTTGCTGGTTCAATTTCCACCGATGATGTGGCTGCGGCGGTGTTCCTAGATGCTACTAAGGCGTTCGATTCATTGTTGTGGCAATATCTGTTTGCGCTTCTTGAAAGGGTGGGAATGAGCAGGTGTTTTGTGAACTGGATACGCTTGTTATATTCAAAGCCAGTGGCCCGCTTACGGGTGAACGGTTGTGTGTCGGAGCCCTTTACGGTGGCGCGTGGAACTAGGCAGGGATGCCCCCTGTCGCCATTGCTTTTTGCGATTGTCATGGAGCCTATTGCGGCCTTTTTCAGACAGCACCACAGTGCGCGGGGGCTGCTGTTCCGCCAGAGAGCGATTCTGATCTCCATGTATGACGACAACGTGGCACTGTATGTGCGCGACCCTGCACGCAACTTAGACGTGTTGTTGGATGAGATTGTCAGGTTTGGAGGTATCTCTGGAGTGGCGATAAATTGGGCTAAGTCGGTTGTGTTACCTCTGTCGCCTGGAACGGCGGAATGCCGGTCTCATTACCCTATTGCGTGGGCGGATGGGCCTGGTAGATACTTAGGCCTTTGGCTGAGCTGTGATGTTGAGACGCTCTGGCTGGCCAATTATGGTAAAGCCATCGCTTGGCTAGAAGACAGAATTACAGCATGGCGTTCATTAACATTGTCCCTGACTGGGCGGATTGCGGTGGCAAAGATGATTGTATTGCCAAAGTTTTTGTATCTGTTCATTAACTCCCGCTGGTGCTTACGGTCAGTTTCTTGCAACGCCTTCGTTCCGTGCTGATCTGATTGGTATGGGCGTGGGGTCAACCTCGCATAGCCTGGAAAACACTAGTGCTGCCGTTCGAGATGGGAGGACCCCCTGATTTGGAGCTATATTATTACTGCACGCAGGCCCTGTTTGCGTACTATTGGATCAGGCCGATCCACTGTTTGCCGCACCTGGTTCCTGAAAGCGACGCAGTGTGGCCTGACGGACTTGAAGGAGTGTTGGGCTGCCTGGACGGGGCTCGGCCTTGAGGCATAGATACGGTGGCTTCCAAGGTCCGGGCCTGGTCGAACCTACTGAAGCGTTCTGGAACGAATGTGCCGTTTGCGCAGTCTATGCGTGTGGCGGCTGCCGGGGATGAGGTGATGTTTCGGGACTCGCAGCTCCGGAGTTTTCTTCAGGCCTTTGATTTGACAACCCTGGATGATCGCTTCGTTGAAGATAGACTGATGTCCCCCGAGGAGGTCCTGGGCGATAGACCTGCCACTGCGCTCTATCGCTTCTACGTATTGCGAATATGCACCATGCTGCGCGCTCGCTTCTCCGGCTCGCCTGCGGCCCCGGCGGCCTGCCGCACACTGAAGGTGCTGTGGAATGCGCAGTCTCCTAAGAGGCTTATCACAAAGCTGTATGGTTGTGTACAGGAGCAGGGGGAGAAGACGCGGCTGTCAGTAAGGGTGAAGTGGGCAGAGGATGTGGAGGAGAACATTGCAGAGGATGCCTGGAGAGCGTGTTGTGCGCATATGAAGGAGCTGTCACCCAACTACAGATTACGCCTTATACACTAAGTTTTTACACCATCTGTATTACACCCCTCAAAGTCTATGTGCTATGGGGCTGCGGGCGGATGACACCTGTGCGAGATGCCGGGCCCCCGCCGCTGATTTTTCTGCACTTGGCGTGGGCCTGTCCAGAAGTGTATGCCTACTGGAGGACGGTTTTCTGTGCACTTTGAGATGATTGGACAGGAGATTTCTCCGTCTCCCTTGCTGGCGCTGCTGGGTGAGATGAGTGGAGTGCAGACTGTGATGCGACGCTTGGCTGGCATGATGTTGCTGCTGGCTAAGCGCAGGGTGGCAATTTCCTGGGGCCGGGCTCAGTTTCCTCAGGTCTCGGATTGGCTGCGAGATGCTGCGTTCTGCCAGGAGCAATTAACTAATTACTGGGAGCTGATGTCGGCTGGCTCTAGGCCACGGGATATCTGGGCGCCTCTGAGATCATACCTTGAATATGTGTCTGTCTGAAGAGTCTGTTACGGACGAGTATCTTGATGTATCGAGTGCTGTTCCCGCTTCTATAGGTTGCAGTCATGTGGAACCGCTGTTGAGAGAATTGCTTGCTCCTCCCGGCTCTTTCTTCCTTTCCTCCCTTCTACCTTTTTGGGATTTTTGTTTCTCCCTCTCTGCCTTATATGTTTAGAGACCGGCCCTTGGGCTTGACGGCCTGCTGAGTTCACTTGGCAGGGGACTGCTGCATATAAACATTGTACACCTCTCTTCGGGCTCACTCAGCTTGAACGTTAAAGACTATTGAGATTCGAGACATGGAGAATGATTGAAATGCCGTGGATCCACTATTACTTAACTGTTTTTGAGATACAATTGTAAGGGCAGAAGAGGGAACTTTATATTCTTGTTATATGTTGTTTATATAAAACTATAAATAAATATTTAAAAAAAAAAGTGGTCTTAGAAAAGCTTAACAAGACCATTTCTGAATTTAATACAATTAAACTGAGAAAGAAAGCAGATAAGGTTCAAAAGAATATCAAACATTTTACCAAGGAAAAGGCATATCCTTACAGATCAGATAACTACTACAACTTGGGCACAACACTCAATAGGAACATTACTTGGGGCAGGTACAAGAACCAAAGGTTGATCACTTTCTCTGAATCTTCAGTAGGGTTTGACAGCTCTGAAGACACAGGGGAGGGCACCAGGAGCGGCTTAGGTAACCAAACTCTGAACAGTTTTATAGGGAAACCCCAAAGTGGCAGGGAAAACAGAGGAAACAAGGGGGGGACCATTGAACCAGTTCCTGGTGGACCCCCAAATCTACAGACGCTATTACAAGTGGTGGCCAGAAGGCCAGCAAAGGAATCACTCTCCCACAAAAGTACTCAGTTCATTGATAGTGGCTCAGCGTTTACCTCTTTGCAATCCATCTCTTCCTCAATGACCCAACCTATCCCAATATTCAACTTATCTGAATACAGACTAAAGGAAGAAACATTTTTTTACTGATCAAGGATGTATTATTTTTCATAACAACATACCGATTTTTTTTAACGTAAAGCCGAATTACACCACTTTTTCAGTTAACTAAGATTGCAAGACTTCTCCTACGAAAAAGGATTCTCCCTCTTCCTCCTCAGCATCACAGCTGAATCCGCCCTCGACATCTATATTTCCCAACGCCATGATGACACCAAAGATTTTAGCATTTGAGGAGATGAAATTAGAGGACATTAGTACACCTAGGGGCATCAGATCTTTTACACCATACAACAATCACTTAATGCATTGAAATCGAACACATCGATTAGAATTAAATTAGAATTAAACCTGCAGACAAACGGGGTAGAATTGTCATACAAGAGCAAGGTACATATGAAGCAGTGTTTTTGTCACAAGAAACATGCTTGCTTCAAATCCTTTGCTAGAAATTAAACACAATATTCAGGAAACCACTTCCATGGTCTTGAATAAGGGTTTATTACTCAGCAAGAATTTGAATAAGAAATCTCAGAGAACCCCTGTTCTATACACTTTACCAAGAATTTATAAAACCTAACCAACCCACCGGGAAGACGTATATTGTCTGATTGGGATTCCAATCTTAGCCTCTGGGTGAATAATTCAACATGTTTATTGAGGATTATGTCCCTCTCCTTGATACATATGTATGGGACAGCACCTATATGATTAATTTGATTGAAGTGATAGAATATGACCCCTCACAAGAACTTTTAGTCACTCTTGACATTGAATCACTTTAAACAATATCCCACAGAAGAAGAACATTGACGTGATTAGAAACATTTTTGACACCAGTCCCGCTCCCTCCCATGTTCATACATCTTTGTACTGGAACTTCTGGAAATGTACATTTTTAAGAACTATTTTTTGTTTGGACATGATTATTTCCAGCAATGCTCAGGGACTTCCATGGGAGTAATTTGTGCTCCAAATCTCGCACACATGTATCTCGGACAGTTTGAAAAAGACTTAATTAACTCAGACCTCAACCCATTCCACAGCAATATTTAGTGCTGGAAAAGCTACATCGATTATATCATTCTGATTTGGTGGGGTTCAGAGAAGTTACTCAAAAAATACATCAACAACTGTCAACCATACTTAACTTAAGGTTTACATACAATATTGACCATCACAGTGTGCCTTTTTTACTATTCCGTCAATTTCTTAGGTTCTGTGTAATTGTACTCTCAAAGAAAATTACTTTAAAGAGGGTGCCACATACTAAGTGGCAAATTACGAGAAAGGGGATATCCAAAATGCCTCAACAAGAACTCTATGAAAAGTGCATGGTTTAATCCTAAGAAAGAAATCTCACACACCAAAGTGAAAACTATATTGAATAAAATTGTGTGTGTAGCCAACATATTTTCCTGTAAGCAATAAGATAGTGAGGCTCTTTTAAAACATTCCATGTAGTACATGCTGACACAAATGTCCCCAAAGCAAATCAGCCAGTACTCTCAATGATGGGCCTCAGCCCAATAAGGGACCACCACAAATGTGGCAACAGTGTTGCTTGTCAGTACACTGCAAATACAAATATTTTCTGACATGGTAGTATTCAGATTAATTTACATCACACTAATCGTGCGAGAAATAATGAAATTCACTGTGTATTATGTCTATGTGAAAAAAATTATTTTTGCCAAACAACCCAAAAAATTAGAGCCAGTCAACACAGCAGCTGCGTCAGATGTCTGGTTGAGGCTGCCCCATTGATTCAACATTTTTAGGAATGGCAGCATACTGCAGAAGATTTGAGATGGCATGTAATCGAGAAAGCTCTACCACCACAAGGAGGTGACATTGTATATAATCGGCAAATATTGAAATGTATGTTGGATGACAAGTGTGACTCCATAAGGAATGGCTTGAACACTATGAAAGAATGGTGAAGGTTTATTGTGTTATTGTGTTTATGGACTGACTTCACTGTGTATCCCCGACTGTACCAGATGGGGGATATTCTGCCATTCATAATAGACTTCATTTCCTTGATGTTTTTAATGCAGGGAGATGAAGCAAGGTCGATGATGTGTTTGCCTTTGACCAGTAGGCTTGTGACCCTGATCCTGTTATGTCCCGATATGATGAACTCATTAGTTTTCTTTTGACTAGCTTTACAATGATTTATCCATGTCACCCAGCTTCTAGTGTTATCCTGGTTCTGTTAAGAGGGAGTAACAGTATAGATACCTGTGAATTAGCATGGTGCTACAGATCAGTTGTACTGATTTGCTCCTTTGATATTTGACCTTTGAGTCCCCATTTAGAAGAATATGTAGTGTCCATGATGCGTTCATGAATGAATTTGTGATTGCCTTGTTGCCTTGGTTACAAATCATTTTGGAACTATCTGTTTGAAACTGAAACAACAATCAGGTGCACCACGCCTGTTGTTTTTTTTCACTACCATATATATGTCAGTAATTTGCCCTGCAATTCTAATCATTCTGGCTCACTGCACTGACGGTGTCTCATTCAGCCTCATATGGTATCACAGATCCCCCAGAGTATACACATATTCTTTAACCTATAGGAAACACTTAACCGCTATGGTGCTCTGCGGGCCCCTGGCCATCTGAGCACATGGCACCTGAATTCTCTCTGTGGGGGCACCAGAGAGATTTCTTTTATAAAGAAACAAACTCAGGAAATGTGGGGAGAGCTTCCTCATTGCCTGAGGCAGTTTCTTTTGGTTCAGTGAAATGACAAAAAGCGCACACGTCGCACTGACGCCATGTCACTGAAAGTGAAATGAGCCAATCTGCTCATTTCAATTTCCCTGCCTCAGTGCACAGGGGGCTATCTCAGATATCTGAGATAGCCCCCTGAGCACTGAGCGCTCTCTCAGATATCTGAGATAGCCCCCTGAGCACTAAGTCAGGTAAAATAGGTATTGATGGAAAGGGGAGAATCTCCCCTTTCCAATGGTACCCCTCCATAGTGGATTCCTGCTTGGGGATCACTACAGGAGGGCGATCCCCAAGCATGGGTCCACCCACTAGGCACCAGGGAGGGAGAAAGCGACCCCTTGGGCAAGGACTTTTGCTCTCCCTTTATTTTCATGGGCATATTCAGTCTTTCTGCCCCCCTGGGAGGCAGATGGAGGCAGTGGACCTCGAAAGCCCACTAGGAACCAAGGATTTCTTTTTATATATGTTTATAGTGGTGGGGGCTGCCCTAAACGGCATTATAATGCCCCCACCCCTTCCAAAAAGCAGCACAGTCTTTCTGACCACCTCGAGGAGAGGGAAAAAGCTCACTAGGTACCAAGGATTTTATTAATTCCTCTAGATGTGGAGGCTGTCCAGAATGGACATTGCAATGCCCTCATCCCAAAAGAATCAGCAGAGTCTTTCTGCCACCCCCCCTCCATGGGGGGCAGAAAGCCCACTAGGAACAATTATAATTTCCCCCACCCCTTCCAAAAAGTGGCCTAATCTATCTGCCCGCCCTGGGGTAGAAGGGGCAATAGCCCCTGATATGCCCCCCAGGGGTGGGGCAGAAAGCCCTCTAGGCACCACCATTTTTTTTTTCATTCATGTATGGGTGGGGGCTGCCTAGAATGGGCATTGTAATGCCCCATTCCCCCCCAAAGTGAGCACATAATATTTCTATACAGCCCCAGGGAGGTGGAGGTCCCTGGGGCAGCTGCGGGGTGTGTGGCCCCTGCATATTAGTTATAAGCCTCGTAGAGGTGGTGGTTTCTGGGGTAACAGGAGGTGGCCAGACTCACTCCGCATTAAAATCTAACTGCCCCCGGGACCTGGCCCACCCGGGGCTTCTCCGTAACGAAGCGTAGGAGGCCACACTTTTTTTTTTTAATACATTTTTGTTGGCATGGATTTGTGACCTTGTTACGATTCTGCAGCAAAAAATAAATAAAAACAGCTTTTTAGCCCAGCACTAGAGCGAAGGGGTCAGGGTGAGTATACCCTGGCTCCTTTTCTTTATTTTTAACAATTTTTGTAGGACTCAGCTGACAACATTTCCTTGTTGAAGTGTTGTCGGCCAATCAGACCTCAGCATGAGATTGGGAGGGGTCGCAAATCCTTTGCATCCCTATATATTCAAATTTAAATTTCCTTTAATTTCTCTAAAACTACTCAACAAATGTACAGCACATAACAAAAACACTTCTTTCTGGACCAAGAGCTACCTTTTTGCCAAATCTGGTGTAATTCCATCCAGTGGTTTTGGCGCTATTGATGCTCAAAATCCCTATGGAAAATGATTGAAGAATATGTGTTTTGGGACACCCACTTTTTCCTCGCACTCATCTTGACGGATCACCCCAAAACTTTCCACTTATATATAAGTATGTAAAAGGAGAACTATGGGTGTTTTCCAAGTTTAGGTGGAGAGCAGCTCCGATCAGGAGCACCCTGTAACACAGCAACACTCTAGATTTGCCCAACTCAAGTGTCTGTTTTTCTAGCAAAGTTTTTAGGCATAGGATTAGTACAGTGCCACGTGTTGTGTGTGTGTGTATATATATATATATATATATATATATATATATATATATATATATCCTCAAAGTCTGGTCGGGAAGCAACGCGCCTTTCTGCCGGTGCACACGTTAGGGCAAAGACCAGCAACCCTCATATCTCCAACAGTTAAATAGACGAGGCACTCCTGGGGTCTGTTAAATAAAATGTCATCTATTTATTTCCTCGGAGGGCATCAAATATCACAGATATCACAACGCGTTTCGACTTTACGTCTTTATCAAGTGATTCCATCTGTCCCACAGATTTCCTCCCGACATCAGACTTTATAAACCGCATAATTAGTTCAAAGTCAGTTCAGCTGATTAGGGAAACTTCCCCCTTGAATTGAAGCACGTGATTGAGGTTAGGTCAGAAATTCACGCTTGCCACTGCCGCAGCAATCAAACATTTTAACATTTTATCATTTATTTAACTAACAGTCAAGACACTTCGTTTTTACTCTACAGCCTCCTTATCAGAGACAATAGAAGAATTGCTCCTAAAACAGGTATTCTTTTATCTCACTGGGAGGAGCAGAACTGACAATGTCATTAGCAAAGTTTGGTACAGCGGGGCAAACAGCAATGTGCAAAGGATTTTGCATTGCATTGGCAAAGTGCTGAACTCTGGGTCATAGTGTGGCAGCAGTAGACAATGTGAAACATTGCGAAACATTCTGAGAAGAACAAAAGAATTGGTATTGTGAGTAACAATCCTTGTGCCGCTGATAGCTCAATATGGAGAAGTTAACATGGATAATCAGGATCGACATACTCTACTGAGTTTGGATGTGGAGAGCCGGTATACTAGTCTCACCCAAGAAGATATACTAGTAGTGATCAAAGAGACTCTGGATCAAGAAGTTTGGGAGTATTACACTCCCAAATTATTCATTCTTGAAGGTGCACAATTTACCCTTACCAATAACTTTTCTGAATATGAGGACACCAGATACCTACAAACATTCGGAACTTCCATGGGTAGCACTTTTGATCAAAATGTGGCAGATCTGTATGTAGCCAATTTTGAGACCAAATACGTCTTACACACAACCAACCCTTATAAACAAAACATTGTTTGTAGGAAACTATATATAGATGACATTCTTTTCATATAGGAAGGAGTCAGCACTTTAATTCCCCCTTTTCTAACGTGGGTTATTAATTATGACCCAAATTTGAAATTTACCCACACCATGGAAAAGACATCCATTAATTGATGTCACTAGGTTTACAGAACAAGGTAAACTGTCAAGGCCTATCAAAACCCACTGACATAATACTTTATTATGGTTTGACAGTTTCCAGCCTCGCACCCTATGGGAAAATTTACCTTGTGGGTAGTTCCTTGTGTTCAGAAGGAATTGTAACAAGTTATGTGACTTTAATTACCAAGCCAAGGAATTGACTGAAACATTGCGGGGTTGCAGTAGCCCAGAAAAGGTCATAAAAACTACAAAGCAACAGGCAAAAAAAAACTAAATAGAGATGCACTCTTGGAAAGTCATACACAGGATGACACAGTTGTCCCCTCTGACATGTGTCACCACCTATAACACTATTTCTAACAGCATGAAGAAAATCATAAACATTGGAGAATACTTGGAACAGGAAAACAAAAATGGGGAACAACTTTATTTTCCTTCGAAAGTGCTAGGAGTCTCAAGGGCAATTTGGTGTTTAACCACCCTAGGAGTAGTCCAGAAGCAAAGAAAAGACAGTGAGGGATCATGTGGGGGCTTTCCAATGTCATGGAACATTATCCATGTGGGAACTGCAGTGTTTGCCATCTGATAGAAACAGCCAAGACGCTTAACCTGGAACCAGGAAGAAAGTGGACTATCACAAAGCACACCAACTGAAACTCAGCAAATGTTGTATATCTAATCACTTGTCTGTACAGTCGCTGCTAGGTGGGAATGACATCAAAGACAAAGACATGCATCAGCGAACATTGGAGTAACATTAGGTGCAAACAAAATACAACAAAGATGACCGAACACTTTCTGAGAGAGGGTCATATGACTAATGACAGGAAGTGGGTGGTAATAGAACACGTGGAAAACAAGAACACAGAAAGACTACTGTTTGAGAAGGAGCACCATTGGATATGCAGGTTGTTAACAAAAAATGGGCTAAATGATAATATCCTGAGGAATAGTATTCAACTGTAATACCTGTCATCCGTAAGACACTGAGGTGCAAATATAGGGGGTCATTACGATCCCAGCGGGCGGTGTAATAGTGGAGGTAGTACCGCCACCAGGCTGGCGGTACATACCTTCACTATTAGGACATTTGCGGTTTGGCCAAAGCGAAACCGCCAAGTTAACACAACGACCGCCACAACGGTAACGACAGCCGGGCTGGAGACTACAGTCTCCAGCCCGGCAGCCGTCTTTAGGCCGCCCATGGCATTTTGACCCCGCCGACCACCATGGTTTCAGTGGTTTCTGTACCGCCACAGAAACCATGGCGGTAGGCAAAATAAGTGCCAGGGAATTCCTTCCCTGGCACTGGTAGGGGTCTCCACCTCCCACCTTCCCCTCCCAGAGTCCTCCCCCACCCTCCCCTCGCCTTCCCGACCCCCCCATATACACACATACATGCACATATACACACAATCACCCACGCATGCATACATTCATACACACTCACACCAACACTTACGAACATACATTCAGGCACACATGCGCTCACACGACACAAAATGCACGTACACACACACTGATGCACACACATGCACGCATTCACACAAACCCCCACACATGCACACAACACCCCTCTCTCCTATCAGAGAACCTGACTTACCTGCTTGCAGGGGGTCCTCCAGCAGGAGACTGGACGTGGCGCTGCTGCCAGCAGCAGCGTCCGCCAGCAAAACACCACCAGGCCATATCATGGAACATGATATGGTAGGCGACGTTTTGCTGGCGTGGCCTGTTGCTGGCAGCAGCTCCGCCTTACCGTCGTACGCCACCATGACCGTAGCCGGAATTCCGCCAGCCTTATTTGCTGAATTCTGGGTACGGTCATAATTCGACGGTCGGTCGGTAGCCACGGCAACGGTATGCTGGCGGTAGGCGGCATTTGCAGCCAATGTCATAATGAGGGCCATAATGTCCTAATTTGAGATGTCTATCATGAATGGACAACTGCCTTCCGTTCACTATCTGGCTACCTACTTTACTCCCCAGACCCTCTTAAGGCCTTTTGAATTGGAAATATAACATCTGTTGCTGGAAAGATCCATGATAATAGTACATAGAGGAGCAGGTATGATGAGCTGCCCTTCACTAAGCTCTAAGAATTTTTTTTAGGGACTTTGAATTTTTGAATTATGAATTTTCATTTGTAAAAAAACTGAAATACTGCCACTAATGGTGGACATTTGTTTATCTATCCATTAACCTGCCCCCAACAATAATTTTGGGAATCCTTTCCGTCTGTATCCTCCTACCCCCCTTTCTTGAAGGAGGAGTTCCTAACATTATCTTCTTCAAATTCCAAAATATTTGTATTCTATTTTTATTTCGATTTTTGGGAAAGAAAGTTGTGTCCAGTATAAAAGTGCATTTTAAGGTTATAAATCAGCCCGAAAACATGCCGTAATATCACAAGCGTCCACTCCTAGTAAAATGTAAATACAATACTATTTGATTCCGCAATGAGCCACGCAGAGTGCCTGGTGACGCATTGCGTTACCAGGACAACTGACAATTGGCCGTCCACCAAGGAAGAACTCAGGGAGTCAATGCATAAGCATTGGGAGGCAAACAGAATGTAATCAGGTGTTGAAGCACACCCGTGACATGGTAGGTGTCCGGGGTAACCTGACTGCCAGCCAGAGACCCCATTTCTCACACTGGTGATCAACAGTGAGGATTGGACTTGTATTTGTACTTGACATATAGTGATTAAGTGTACACTGCTGTTTTCAGTGCAGACAATTACGTGCCACATACTGTTTTTTTTTTGTTTTTTTTTTACTTTTTTCCTGCTTCTATATTTTTGGTGATCTTTTTATTGAGTTTTGAAGTTCTCATTGGGAACTCTTTTTGTTTCTCGACCTTGGAACTTTGCACTTTTGATTTGCCATCATGTCTCAATCTGGAGATGCACCAGCTGGAGCTGTTTTTGAGTTAGGGAAACTGGAAAGCTACACAGTTGCTCAATTGAAACAGTTCTGTAAGGATCTTGCACATACCATTAAGAGCTCCACCAGGAAGGAGGAGCTGCAAAAGGCACTGAGGGCCTGGGTGACAGCCAAGGAGGCTTGGGGGCACACAGAAGAGGAGGATGAGGATGGGGAGGTGCAGAGTATTCACAATGGTGTAGTGGATGTACCCATTATGCCCGAGGGGTCTCCAGGGCAGGTAGCTGTGTGTAATCCAAGGGTCTGACTCCAGAAGAGTTGCAGGACAGACAGGCAGAGATGGTTCACCAGTTGGAGAAGCTTAGGATGAAAATGGAGAGGGAAATGTAGGAGAGGAGGATGGCCATAGAAGAGACGATGCTCCTGGCTCATGAGCTTTGAGGGAACTAGATCAGAGGAGCCAGTCTAGTAGAGATTGTGACAGCAGTACATCAGTGCAGCCCTAGAGGAGGGTACACATCCCAAAAGGACCTAGTGAAGGATTACAAGAGGGAGGATCACATATATATGTGGTTTAAGGGGTGTGAGTCTGGTCACCATCTGAATATGGTCCCTGAAGCACATTGTGGGGCAGGTCTGTGGAAGCACTTTGAGGTAGAGGGGAGGGATACTCTGGCATCCTTAAGGGATCCTCAGGGGCTCACTTACTCTATTATGAAGGACGCCCTACTCACAAGGTATGGTCTCAGCCCTGAGCAGTAGAAGGACGAGGTTAGGTCCTACAAAAGGATGGAATCTCAAACATGTTTGGAATTTGTTGACTCTTTTTGCAGGTCACTGGATGGTTGAGTGAAGGGCAGTAAGGTAAAAACATTTGAGGGGCTGTACAATTTGATTGCTTGGGAGCATTTGTGTAGTCTGTGTGCTCCAGAGGTGTGCCAGCAGCTGATTGACAGCAAGCTGACTGACCCCAGGAAGCTTGCACAGGAAGCGGACCGTTCAGTGAGCACCAGGATCCAAAAGAGGTATGGGGGAGATCACAGCAAGGATGGGCAGGGTCCCTCTCAGGAGAATAAGGGGGGTAAGTGTAAACACAGGGAGTTCTCAAAAGGACCCCAACCTAGTTCCCAGAATAAGGATTCCCAACCCCCAGTTGAAAAGAAGCATTGATTTTACAGAGGGAAACCTTCACAGGGGGGGTTCCGCACATGTTATGCATGTGACCAGGTGGGTCATGTAAGGGGGACCCCAAATGTCGCAAGTGGACACAGGCACGCACTGGTGCTCAATCATAGGGTTTCGCCAGTGTTGCGCTTGGGGAGGAGTTGGTTCCAGGTGGGTGGGAGCCAGCTGAGATAACCCTTGTCTCACTAGGGGACAGTGAGATGGTCCAGAGAACCCTTGTGCCTGAGAACACTAAGGGGTACAGGCAGTGGGTGACCATCAATGGACAGAGGGTGGAGGTTCTGAGAGACACAGGAGCCAGTGTGATTACTGTGAGAAGTCACCTGGTGTCTGAAGAACAGATAGATCCCCATGTACTTCACCAAGTAGTTGCGGTAGATAACTTAGAAAGCCTGTGGAGAGTGGTGCAGGGTGTCCCTTTGAATGGGAAGGGAGGGTCTCAGGTGCCCTCCTGAGAGTAGCTGTGAGAACAGCCATGCCTGCAGATTTTCCGCTTGGCAATGACCTGGAGGATTCCCCTTGGAAGGAGGTGGAACGCAGGTCTCACTTGGTGTCAGGAGATTAACCATTAAATCAAACTTTCACAGGAACCGATGCCTTTTACCCAACTCCCTCCAACAGATGCATGCTCAGACTTTACTGATTATCTGAACCCTGCATCCGCTAGGAGGAAAGGGAAATGGGAATAAAAAAAGAGAGACCGTCTGGAGATCCAGTTCCAGCCTGTGTTACCCAGTTGAAGATAGGATATTCAGTGTGTGCTTCTGTAACCTGCATCTTTCTTCTTACTGGGATTTCTTTAAAGGAAGGACCTGCAGTCAGATGATAAGAGAATAGATAAGTACATTCCTTCTGCGCATTCAACTGTTCACCCATTCACCCAATTCTATTGTTCTACTAACGTGGATTGTTGGAGAGACTAGCCTTTCTCTAAAAGAACAATGTTAACTTAATATCTTCTTTTCTCCAGGAGTCAGAGGTATCCGAGGTTTTCTGGAGAACAGTTCAAAGGTTCACAAATATACAATCTACTAATGTATTTTACAGGAAACGAAAACTCCTTCTCAAGGTTCAGTTTTCTCATTCACAGCCTCTAGGAATTAGTCTGAGCACTGAGGTTTCTCTCTAAGACTGGCAAGTCTGCAAGGCGAAGAGTTTTTGAATATATATATATATATATATATATATATATATATATATATATTAGCAAGTCTGGAAATCACACAAAAGGATTCCTTACTGCAATTGCTTGAAGTTCTGTTAAGCCAAAACAAATTCTCCTCAGAAAGCCGATAGCCAGTTGTTGGAAGAAGGAAGAAATTCAGCTTTTCTAGAAGGGAAAAAGTTACTGGTGTGCACACCGTAACAAGAAGAAGAATTCATTACTCAAAACTGGAAGAATTCTCTATGAAACGATGCTCCTCAGGAACATTGCTCATTCTCCTCAGGATGACAGTTGAAGTGCACAGCTCCCCAGAGGGAAACAGCTTGAGGGAAGCTTCAGCACTGGACTAAGGTAGAAACACTGGAGAGCTGACCTCACAAAGACTTGCAGCCACCATCTTGAGTAGCAGTTGATGCCGCTGCAACCAACGTGGGTACAAGGAAAAGGGGAATCGTTTTTGCTGAGAGAAGAACTTAACAACACTGGCAATAGTTTTCCTGACACTTGGAGATGTTGGGTCTGCCTGGGTGGGTGTGTGTGTCCACACGGTCGATGTCAGCCTTTCAGGGTGATCAGGAGACCCTGGAGCCTGAAAGAGTGGCCCAGGTGTCTGCCACAAGGAGGGAGGATAAGGGGTGCGGGAAATCCACTCCAAAAGATCCCATAGTCCAGGAGGAGGCTGAACCTGAGGGGGAATCCCTGGAGCCTACTGGGGAACAAGTGGCTGAACTGTGGGAGGTCCCTGAGCTGACGGAGTGGCAGCAGGAGGGTGGACCCACCAGGGAGGCCTTCTGTGAGGCACAGAAGACATGTCCTACTCTGGAGGGTTTGTAGCAGCAGGCTGCAGACCAGGTGTCTGGCAAGGAGTCTGGTTCACACCTGATCTACTGGGAGGATGGCCTCCTTTATAGTGAGTCTAAGGTTCCTGAGCCTGGGTCGACCTGTGTGCTGGTGGTACCCCAGTGCTTCAGAGCCTTTCTACTAGGTCTGGCTCATGATGTGCCTTTAGCTGGTAATTTGGGGGCAGAACAAGGCCTTTGAGTGGCTTGTCACCCACTTTTACTGGCCCCAAATGGGCAGGCACTCAAATGCACACTGTATGTCTTGCCAAACTTGTCAGGCAAGGCAAGAGTGGGGGGAAATGTAAGGCTCCCCTCCAACCTTTTCCTGTAGTCAGCATCCATTTGAGAGGGTTGGTATTGACATTGTGGGGCCCCCTGATCCCAAGATAGCCACGAGCAACAGGTTCATCCTGGTCTTGGTGGACCAGGCCATCTAGTATCTAGTAGACATTGCACAGAGGTCAATCACCCCACCTGTGGTGGGATGTGCTTTGATAGGGGGTTTTACCCGCATGGGGTTCCCCAAGGAGGTAGTATCTGATAGGGGTACCAACTTCCTATCATCCTACTTGAAGTCTCTGTGGAAGGAGTGTTGGGTGACATATAAGTTCACTCCTTACCACCCCCAAAGTAATGGTCTGGTTGAGAGATTCAACCACACTTTGGAAGGCATGATCATGGGCCTGTCAGAGCCCTTGAGGTGTGAGGGGGATGTCCTCTTGCCATGCCTTCTGTTTGCCTACAGGCAGGTGCCCCTTTGAGTTAATGTATGGCCACCCTGTTAGGGGACCTTGGAGTCTGGTTAGGGAAGGCTTGGAGAATGCCTCCAGTAAGCCCCCCCAGGATGTATTCAGTTAAATGCTGGCTTTTAGGAACCAGACAGCCTGCTTCAGGAAGCTCACCAAAGAGAACCTGGAAGCAAGCCAGGAAGATATGAAGCGCTGGTACGACCAGAATGCCACTCTGGTTGAGTACCAGCCTGGCCCAAAAGTTTGGGTGATGGCCCCAGTGGAGCCTAGGACTATCCAAGATAAGTGGACTGGGCCATTTGAGATAGTAAAGCGCAAGAGGGACGTCACTTATCTGGTGAACTTGAGGGTCCTACATGTCAATCACCTCAAGCCTCAATTTGACAGGACAGAGGTAACAATGCTCTTGGCAACAGATGATGGGGTGGAAGAAGAGAGTGAGCCTCTTCTTGACCTCCTCGTTGCCAAAGAGAAAGATAGTACAGTGGAGGGTGTGAACCTCTCCCCATCCCTGACCCCAAAGCAACAGAGGGACTGTCGTCAAGTGTTGTGTTCTATTTTCCTTGATCCCAGGGGTCGCTCACTTGTGTACACATGATGTGGACACTGAGGACAGTCCTTCTGTTAAACATAAGCTTTACAGGGTTACTGACAAGGTCAGGGCCAACATTCAGGATGAGGAATCCGAAATGTTAGCTCTTGCGGTACTTGAGTTCTCCAGTAGCTCTTGGGCCAGCCCTGTGGTCTTGGTCCCAAAAGCTGCTGCTCCTGGTGCCACTCCCGAACTCAGGTTCTGTGTGGATTACCAGGGACTCAGTGCGGTCACTAAGACTGATGCGCACCCCATCCCCGAGCTGATGAGCTCACTGACCGGTTAGGGGCTGCCAAATATCTCAGCACATTTGACTTAACGTCTAGATATTGGCAGATTGTCCTGCCTGAGGGGGCAAAGGAGAGGTCTGCATTCCCCACCCTCGATGGGCACTACCAAATTAGGATGATGCCCTTTGGGATGAAGATTGCCTCTGCCACCTTTCAGAGGTTGGTCAATCAGGTGTTGGCTGGAAGTTTCAATGCCACCTACCTGGATGACATAGCTGTGTTCAGCTCCACTTGAGAGGAACACTTGCAGCACCTCTGCAGAGTGTTGGATGCCCTACAGAAGGCAGGCCTCATAATTAAGGTTAGCAAGTGCCAAATAGGGCTGGGTTCTGTGGTATACTTGGGATACCAGGTGGGGAGAAGCCAGGTGGCACCCCTACAGCCAAAGATTGACACAATTATCGCTTGGGAGCCTCCCAAGACCCAGACTGAGGTGAGAGCCTTTTTAGGGCTCACAGGATACTATAGGAGGTTTGTCAAGAGGTATGGCACTCTTGTTGCTCCCTTGACTGAGTTAACCGTCAAAAAGCAGCCCAAAAAGGTGATCTGGACTGAGTCTTGCCACACAGCTTTTGATGCCCTGAAGGCAGCAATGTGCACGGCACCCATGCTGAGGGCACATGACTTCTCCAAAGAATTTGTCATGCAGGCTGATGCTTCAGAGCATGGTGAAGGAGCGGTGTTGTCACAGCTAAATGAGGAGGGCCTAGACCAGCCTGTAGCCTTCATTAGTAGGAGGTTACTTCCACTGGAATGTAGGTGGAGTGCAATTGAGCATGAGGCTAATGCTGTGGTCTGGCCGCTGAAGAAGCTAAGACCCTACTTGTTTGGGACTTACTTCTGGATTCAGACCAACCACAGACCCCTCAGATAGTTAATGCAGATGAGAGGTGAGAATCCAACACTGTTGATGTGGTCCATCTCTCTACAGGGAATGGACTTTACGGTGGAACAAGCCCTGGCATATAACACACCAGTGCTGATGGTCTGTCCAGATTCTTCCGTCTTAGTGATAACTCTCATGAGGTAGGGTAGTTCTCCCTACTTTCAGCTGGGGAGGATGAGTTTTAGACCTAGCCTTTTTGGCGTGGTCTCGCCTGTCTTTTTTTGCCTCTGCTTTCCATGTTTTGACTCTGTGCTGCACCCTGCTTTTGCTGTTTTTGGTACTCTGGGCACTTTACCACTGATGACAAGTGCTAAAGTGCAAGAGCTCCTGTGTAAAATGTATGTATAATTGGCTTTCCATGATTGGCGTATTTGATTTCCTAGTAAGTCCCTAGTAAAGTGCACTATAGTTGCCCAGGGCCTATAAATTAAATGCTACTAGTGGGTCTGCAACACTGGTGGTGCCACCCATATGAGTAGCCCTGTAAACATAACACACAGACCTGCCACTGCAGTGTCTGTGTGTGCAGTCTTGCACTGCCAATTTGACCTGGCAAGTGTACCCACTAGCAAGGCCCAAACCTTCCCTTTTAATTCATGTAAGGCACCCCTAAGGTAGGCCCTAGGTAGCTCCATGGGCAGGGTGCAGTGTATATTAAAGGTTGGACATGTACTGATGTGTTTTACATGTCCTAACAGTGAAGTACTGCCAAATTCAGATGTCACTGCAGCAAGGCCTATCTCTCTCATATTTAAAGGCAGTCCCCATGTTAACATATCTTTTAAGTGCAGTTTCCCTTTGGTAGCAGATGGAAATTTTGAGTTTGGTGTCTCTGAACTCACAATTTACAAACACATCTTTTAGTGCAGTTGGTTTTAAAATTGTTAGTTTGAAAATGCCACTTTTAGACAGTGAAGATTTTCTTGTTTTAACCAATCTGAGACTCTGCTTGTTTGTAGATTCCATGTCTGGGTCAGACTAACAGTTGGGCTGTTTGTGAATCTCCTCTAGACAGTGACACAAAGGGAACTGGGGTGTAGCCTGCATATCCTGATGAGCCACCTGAGCTAGAGTGGAGGGAGGAGTGGTCACTTACAGCTGAATGGGCTGTGCCTGCCCTCACACAATGCAGACTCCAACCCACTGGTGTGTGTGTGGGGCCTGGCCAGGCAAGACAGGATCTTGGGAAAAAACGTTCCTACTTCAAAGGCAGAAAGGGGTATAAGTAATGGACCCAAAACCCCATACTTTAGATTTCTTCAAGATCACTGTTGGATTCAATAGGAACCTCTGCCAAGGAAAAGAGCTGAAGATAAGTGCTGCCCCTGCCTGTGACTGTGATTTGTTGGGCTATCCTGTAGTTGCTGCTCCTGCCTGTGAAAGGGGACAAAGACTGGACTTTGTTGTGCATTCCCACTTGAGAAGAATCTCCAAGGAGTTGAACTGAGCTTGCCTCCTGTTTTGAAGTCCAAGGACCATCAAAGACTTCCTCTGCCAGCACCTGGACTCTCTGCTGAGACTCCTGCCCTGCCAAGTGGTGCGCTATCCAGTCCATTGGCCCTTGAAAGGTGAAGTTGACAGAACAAGTGCTGAACTCCACGCTCAGAACGCCATGCGGGGAAATTTTCGATGCACCATCTGCAGCTCGGCTGATACACAACGTGCTGCTGGCTTTGCAGCTGAAATTGAAGCTCCACCTGCATTGAGGCTGGGAGATCGACGCATCGCAGCAGGAGAAACAATGTGCAACACCCCCTTGCGGCTGCTAATGACTCAAACCCCATGCAGCGTGGTTTTCTAACACTGTGCGACCAGATTCCTCACGCATCGTCCCTGTGCGTCAAAGTCATCCCGACCCTGCGCAGATCTGAGGTGCCCTGTCTGGAAATCAATGCATCGCTCCCTTGCTAGGGAGAAGAACACCACATCACTGACCCAACCAGAGAAGAAACGACACACTGCCTCACTTGTCAGTAAGGAGTCTACACATCACTGACTTTTCCATTGCACGCTCCCCCGTGCGGCTTTATTTTTGATGCAAACCAGGTACTTTGTGTAAAATCAACTTGTCCATTGTTTTCTATGGAGTAGGATTCTTATTCTTTTGAAAATTCATGTCTTGACTTGTGTATGATGAATTTTTGTCATTTTGGTCTTGTTTGATTTAGATAACTATTACTGATTTTTCTAACAGGTTTGGTGTCCGTTTTGTAGTGTTTCCACTATATTACTGTGTCTGTTGGTACAAATAATGTACACATTACTTCCGAGTTAAGCCTGCCTGCTCATGCCAAGCTACTAAGGGGGTGAGTGGGGTTTAACCAGGTGTGTTTCTCCTCCGCTACATAGGAATGACCACCAGGATGGTAAAGATACGGATTAATGAACACCGTAGCACAATAAGAGCATCAACAAAATTGACTATACATTATATTGAACATAATCACACACCGGATGACGTGAAATGGGTAATTCTGGAGAGTGTAATGGAAAACAGAGAATGTACTAGCATACTTTTCAAGGAAAAACAACATTGGGTGCACAGACAAAGGACCCATTTTAGGGGCCCCAATGACGATGTTCCCTGGTCTGAATTGATATGACTTTGCCATTGATTCCATATTCCTCATACATGGCTTTAGACTATCTAACAAATTGAGGAGATATTAGAATACATTTTCTCAACATTACTAGTAAACTCATTAAACCCCTTGCGCTTCACACATCATTATGAACCATACTAATATGCATATTTATTATGTCTACTTAAGGGGTTCGATAGGGTGATATGCCTACAACATAATCTATCTTTTACATGTTCTATTATAAAGGTCATTATCCTCACTCCAAGATGGCTGCTGACATTCTTGATTCCAACCACTATTTTTTTTGCCAAAGTTGACTTCAAACTATATACTTTTTATCCCCACCTCCTGTTCCGCTTTTTATTTCAGGGAAGTTCACGACTAAGCAAATACTGAACTCTTAAGTCAGCTTTCTATAAGAGCGCTCTGCAGTATTGAGTTTCACTTTCCTTTTTAAGATGGCTGCCGCCACACTGGTGTGCGACACCAGTCCTATTTTTATTTCAGTAGTCTGTAACCTCCCCTTTATTAAGCCCTGCCCTCTGCACCGGTTCCACTTCAGAGAGCGCGGAGGACGGTAGGTGCTGGCTGACACTATGATCCACGACCAAGTTAGTGCCTTTTAGCAGCCCGAGCCAACACTTGTGGCACAACAGATAATTACACTCGAGGGCCATGGGAAGCTTGTGCATGACACCTGAAGTACTGCCACCATTTTCTGATAACTGTTAGGACTCACTGCATTATAGCTACCCGATTAAGGGACTTATCAATGTTCACATTTGCATTATGTGTACGTACCTTGGTGGGAGCTGTCAATTATTTAACAGTGGAATACTTGATTCTGGCATGATTGATAATATCTCCCGAAGTCTCTAACATGCATTCATATTAATTACGAATTACCATCACCATTTGATAACAGCCATGATCGACGGCATTACAGCTACCGATTACGGGAACTCTTTACGTCTATATGAGTTCTTTGTGTATGTCCCTTAGTGGGGGCTGTCAACCTGTCCAAAAGTGTTACACCAGATACAATAATGCACCCTGACACTCCGTGAGTCACTATTACTAGCCATTACTTGGCAGGAGTTGTTAGTTTTGTTATTATATAGTTTGAGGCATATGTTTGTCCACTTTCACACATACTATTGGCATAATCCCAGCAGATGTCACACATATATTATATGGCGTGTATGTTTATCATCTATTTTTTACGAGTCCGTATTACAATGATGAATAGAAACCATTTCAATCGGGGTTCATTACACTATTATTATTTTGTTTACCTAACCTATTCCTACGCATTACCAGATGGACTATAGCACGTTAGGGAAAGTGCCACATATTTGTTATCAGACCCTGTGCTATTTCTTGACAGATTATTGTATTAAGATATAGGCTTATCCAATCTCCAAAACGATCCCATGAGATTTCTATGTAGACATCTAATGAATATATATTCGTCCTTTGACTCCAGACGTGCTGATTATTACATTGGCTGGATCACTAATGCTCGCCGCTATTCCCTTTGGGGCCCATCCTTTAATTTGAGGAGGGTAAGAATTTCAGCTTTTGTTAATTAGAAGTGTACATCCACATGTCGCCACATTTTTTGAGAGCACCACTAGGGAATTTCACTAGTGTGTTTTGACTGACACTGGCACGTATTTATTTGCACCATGTGTTACTAGACTAATGTGTGCTTAATAATCTTTTTCTTCTTTTAGGTTCCTGTTTCACACATCTATCTTAGTTTACTACAACAGTGGGGATTAGGTATGGTTATTTTTAGGTCCTGACGAATCGCACCTAGATCTTTATAGACTTACTTAGCGAGAAACATGTTGACCTTTTTCAATTTAGGCAGTGAAGGGATATCCAACTCTGCCCTTTATATACTAAATTCCTGGACTACAGGGTTTGTTGACATTAGACACCATATTTTGAATAGGGTAAGACAGACATTATTCTTACTTCCCCTTATCTTGTTTATTTTTAATCTTGACAGAGGCCCATATTTTCAATAAATATTTAATTACATGTTCTCTCTAGTCAATTGTAACAGTTAACTTCACCAATCCTACATTACTGCATTCACCACCGGCAAATATCTTCAAAAAGATCTCCGGCAAAGAGCCCCCATGAGAGGCCAGTCAGACATTGCAGTGCCGGTCTGACGAGGAGCAAAGCCCGATGATGAAGCATGTCACCAAATGGTGTGTGAGGGCTCCTGTTCCTGATTTAGGATACCCACAAGGACCTATAGATCTCTCCCAAACTGTGGGATGACCCACCATCTCTATTGGGGAACTGTGTATTCGTCTTTTTTGTGTGTGTTTCTTCTTTGCTCTGACTAGAGTGAGGGTCCTTGCTTGGACAGGCGGTAACCTGACTACCAACCCAAGACCTAATTTCTAACAATGGCACACTTAATGTTTCCACATAAAACAAAGTAAACTTCAGTCACGGAGGGTCGGCATTTGGTAGTATATAAAAAAAAAAAAAAGACTCCAACGCACGCCTGTGAGTACGGGCACATTATTCTAACGAGATCGGTACCACATTACAAAAAGTAGATGCACCACATCATGCGATAGGGCAATTCCTGCAGATCACCATGCAACAAACTATAATCAGACAAGAGTGGGAATGTAGTAAGACAAATAACCATAGGAGACAATCAAGGCACCCCTGACGTGCAGGACTCCATTTCAGAGAAGGCAGCCACTGCATGCATCACTTTTTGGAACAAATCATGTCAATAGTAGGAATAACTGCGATCATTGAAAACAAAGCAATTGAATGGCACAGGACTCAGGGCCTGTTTTAGATCTTGGTGGACGGCCTACTCTGTCCGATGTACTATAGTTTCTATAGGATAGGATATAATGGAATGAGGCGGACAGGAAATCCGTCATGTTTGTGACAGAGTAACCTCCCCATGTAAACGCCCCATCCACCAAACTCTAAATCAGGCAATCAGGGCCTGGTTTAGAGTTTGACAGACAAGTTTCTCTGTTAGAATTGTAACTGATATCCCATTCGCTGTATTACGATCTCCGTAGGCTATTATGGGATCATAATACACCAGACAGGCTATCCGTCAAGTTTGTCACGGAGTAATCCTCCCCCCTGCTGCCAAACTCTAAATCAAGTCCTAAGTCTTCAACCTACTACTCCAAACCTGATCTAATCCACAAAGTGCCGTCTGAGGGGAGGCTGCTGAGCAGCGACCCTTTGAGGAAGCATTTGTGAGGTTAGGAAGTTGACAGCAAAAGAATTAAAGTATTACTCGTGGCTGCTTAGTTTGCTAAAACGAAATAAGCATCCACTTATGAAGGCATGTTTAAGAGTTAAATAAATATGGAAATACACAATTTTATGACACCATTTAAAAATAGCTGAATACCAATACGATGGGCAAAAACTATGGATAAATAAAGACGGAAATGTGAAAAAAAAAAATACCCTAAATCTGGGAGCGCTAATTATAAGGCAGCATGGTTACTGGAACTTAAACATTCAAAGTCAAAGTCAGCTTTATTTGATTTCATGTTGAAAATCATAAAAGCATACATGGTTTAGAAACAACAATAAATTTATACATCGCCATCATGCAGCCATACAAGGCAGTCAGATTTTTCCTGCGTTGTAAAACGATACAGAAATAACTAGCTAAAGAATAGCAAAATTACAAATGTGGTAACATTTACAAATACAAAAAGGTGGATGACATTGCTTAAAACTCAGTTCACGTAAAATCGGTAAATGAAAGCGTTTTCTAAGGTCCTTAGAAAAGATACAAAAGAGCAAAGTACATAAAGTGCTTTGTACCGATATATTGTCACACGGGCACTTAGGCAAATTTTAGGACCAATCATTTACAATCGGAAAGTTACTAGACGATTAAAAATATCTAATCTAAACGAGTCAAGAAAAACCGGTGATGAGTATTATGGACAAATTTATTCAAGATATGGTCGCAAATCAAAAGTGACTAAAGTCAGTTGATTCCTAATTATACTGGGTTTTGTTAGTCCTGTGGCCAACCTCGCTTCTTAAAAAACATCAAAGAGCACATCTTGTTTCATGCATGTGTTTCGCATCCGAGACACTGTTGTGTTTTGTAAAGGGCTAGAGCCTGCCTGTAGCTCACCATTTGTTGGTGTGCGGGGCACTTTTTTTTTGCAGCCTCGTAATTTGTCAAGGCATGACTGGCATCACATCCGTTCCTCTCTGTGGAGCAGGGACTAAGCACTAATTAACTTCAACTTAATTAGTGCCTGTTGGCTGCTCCTGACGTGATCGAGGTACTATTTTGTTCATTTTAACTTCCAGTGCCCCACAAATAGAAGGCTTGTGCCTGGCAAAAACGTGCCCAGTGTTACAAACAAACTTGCAAAGATTATTTTTTTAAAGCTAGTTTTATTTTATTTTGTTAAGTAGTCTTTTCTCAGTTATCACACATGTTTTGTTTTTGCTCGTCAGCGCTCTTGTCAAAAGTTGACAATTAACTTGCGTATGTTGGAATGGGCACGTTTGAACAGCGATACGTAGAAAAAAGTAGTTTTTTAAATCAAATTCATGTGACTCATTGGAGGGAAGTTGGTGGAATGTGCAAAAAGAACTGCGTTATTTGGAGAAGTACTTTTAGTCTGCCTTGGCTCTCTGTGTCACTGCTTGTGTCCTGCTAACAATGAGACCAGGAGATTGCAAAAGTGTAAGTTGCTCTAGAGGGAGTCCCCTCTCTGTGAGTCCGACCCTCCCTAGAGGAGCTCCCTTGTTCCTTCCAAGCATCTACCTATTCATCCTTTCCACCTTCCAACCACCTGATATCCACCATTTCACTTTCACAATCCATCATCCATTCAGTCTTTCATCCAATAATCGGTCATCTTTCCATCCATCCATTTACATGTCCATTAGCAATGCATGCCCCATCAATACATCCATCCTTTGACTTACATAACCATCAATAAAGCCTTGCATCCGTCAGTTGATCCTTTTGCCAGCCATTCACTCAATTCCCATTTACTGCAGCAACCTTTCACCCATCCTTCCATTACCCATCCACCCACTTGCTCACTCGTTCACCCAAGTATCCATCCTATCACTTTCTACATTTACATCACCCTTACTTACTTTCACCTTTCCTTCTCAACCTTTCATCCTTCTTTCCCTTTTCTCTAAACTCATGTTTATTTCTTCCTTCTAGCCTTTAATTATGACCTTTTGTCTGAAGACAGGAGACACTCATAAAACCCCCCACCCTTGCTGTACGTACTAAAGCAGGGGTTCACGATGCTCCTGTATATAGCCATACTGACTTGTTTAGGAAATGGTCCCTACAAATGTTAGCTCATTCCCGTGCTTTGAGAATTCACAATTTGTGATCTTCCATTTAAAAGTCCTGTTGGTCTGTTTAAACTCGTGTGGGCAATACACAGAACTGGATACTCTTCTGTACTGGTTCTACCTACGTTTCAGGCATTGCTTGGTCCAGGTATTAAATCCTCTTTGCCGACATGACAAGATTTACCTCTCTCTTTGAAATTTTCACACAGTTTATTGTGTAGTGGGTCTCTTAATTTTCTGTGTGTTCTCTGAGATTTTCCTATCTGCATTGAGTGCAGGGTAGTTTAGTTTGAGTAGTTGGGTTCTGCATTTGGATGGTGTGCATGACAATGTGTGTTTTCTGTGGCAGGGCTTGTCTGTCTCATTCAGTTTTATCAGTTGTGTTTTCACAGTGGCCATGGTGCATGACCCATTGCTATATGGCTATGAGGCTGCTTAAGGTTGGCTTTGCTTGATTTAGCTGCATAGTGGTAAGTCTGTGATGAGCAAGAGTGCCAGTGATAATGCAGTAGCTAATTATTTGCAATGTTCTTTTTTGTAAATCGGATTCCTGATGTATTAGTCCACATATCCTTCCTGTGTGTTCAGTGTCTTCAACCATTACAGTATCTCTGACATAGTACAAACAGGACGTCTGGGTATTTATGTACCTGGAGCAAGAACTTGAACAACAATTTTTCACTTTCACTTAAAGGGCTAGTGTGGTGAGCAACCAAACTTCTTACCACTCATAGCAGAGGTATGGTATAGCCACAGGTCACAATTGCCCCATACACAGTGGGTGCACAGCTTGGGCAGCATTCTCCCTAGCTTCCCTTACATCTAATCAAATTGTGAGTTCTGTAGAGGATGTAGCATAAGGTTTTTTTTTATTAACAACTAAAACCTCAGAGCTCCATCGTAGATAGGAAAGATGGGTTGGATAATGAGGCTATACTGTATAGTTTTTCCAAGTCTGAAAATTTGTAAATTGCCTCATTCATGATACCTGCTTTCAATGAAATCTTTAAATGTATTCATTTCTTTCTTGAAGCATACTTTATATGATGTCCTTTTATCCCATAAGTTAGTAAATGGCAAGTTGATGAGGCTTGTGTAATAAATAACCCTAGAATTATCAGACTCTCAGAAATAAACCAAGTGGGCGTGCAAGATTGCATGCTTATTGCAAGGTCTCTGTGGAGGACATGGGATATAAGAAGTAATCCCCAGTGATTTTTTTTAAACTAACACTAAATAAGGAAACACTGGCAATTTTCTTTGGCTTATCCTCTTAAACAAGTATGAGATACATTGAAAATTCCAATACTTTTATCATTTTGTATCCATTCCCAAGGTAGCTGTTGTTATTGAAGCATGTGAGGAAACTGTCAAGGTCATTAAAGGCAGGGCAATATAAAAGTAGAGTTTTCTACATCGTTTTTAATTGTGTAAACAGACATCCACATTAATTGACTGATATACCCCACTGCACCCCACCAATCTCTTTTGTGGTTAGGTGTCTTTTTTTCTTTTTTAAAGAAGTGGTTTATTTATTGAGCTATATATACACACGGATATATCATAGTGTTTATTTATGCAGCCATGCTACCTGCTAACTTCAAATCTCTTGATTTATTATGTCATTAAAAAGTACTTAACTGTGCATGGCACTTTCATTCGTTTTATTTTCCTTGTACCCTTTTCTATACCTTAAGGAGGTGCAGCTACACCTAGTTTTAATAAGTTAAAACTATTTCCACTCCATCCAACTCTGCCAAACTTTGAGGTTATTACATATACCGAGCTTACAGGCATACCCATTGTTTATAGTGCCAAAGGGTTTTTCCCATTCTGTGTCAATGGGGAAATGTGTTCGTACATATGGCCCTTAGAGTTTTAGAAGCAGTGACTACCATAATTAAAGGAACATTGTCTTGTAAAGAATGACATTTTAATATTGTTCGATACAGAAATCCATAGTTTTAAGTTACCTACTTTTACTAGTTGACAGTAGGAACACTAATATCTAAGAATAAGAACAACATGTTTCTGTCTCCCAGACAATGTTCCAGTCACATGACATCATCCCTAATAAAAGAGCCTGACTCAAACGCTTACTCTCTCTCATTTCAGGAGGTAGACACAAGAGTTTTTACTGCCTGATATAGGGGTTTTAGCCATAAACCTAGAATTATATATTTCTTAACCATTACATTTGCCAGGCGGTTAAACCATCTGAGGGCTTCCTGTACTCTTGCAACATTAACTATAGTACCCTCCTCGTTAGTAAAAACGTAGCAAAAAGCAAGCGCTGCTTTTCAACGTGTTAGCTATCTGTGGGCTTTAACCACGCCCACTTCACAACCATCACTTTCCTATGTTCCTCATCCTGCCTTTCAAAAATCCCTTGATGTTGTTGGTGAATGCCTTATGTTTGTCTTTCCTCGAGGCTGTTTTGTTACTGTCTTCTAGACTGACCCTGTTACATGGATAATTGTACAATTGGCAATATGTTTTACTGTGAGCAAACTACTTTTTTTTTTTCCTTTGTGACTCTCCTTTGCGCTCATGCTCATGGCGGGCATGGCGTGTTGAATCAGATCGCACTTTCCCCAGCACCTCCTCACTGTCCCTGAGTTTCCTATTCATGTCTGCCTGTCCCTGCCACCCCTCCTAGGGGTACTCTGCTCCTCCTTGCCACCGCCGGTTTCTGATAAGCGCTTTGAGCACTGGTACTTACTATTCTACAAATTAAGCGTAAAAGCAATAATAAAGATTGGTCTACTCCTAGTTCTTCTAAAAAGGACCACAATTTGTATTGGATAACACAATCAAATGTGCTAGATGGTTCCAGAAAGGCTAAAAACATATAACCCTCCTTGCCTAATGTGTTCTTATCAATTAATAGAGATTTAAACCTTGCTCAATCGGCCCCTTGCCTCTGAGAAAGTCATATTGAATATCCAATATTTCATTACTTTCCGCATCCATTCAAAATACACGTGTATCATCATGAACTCTAGAGAGACTGCCTCAGAGAAAAGAAACACGCTGTCCAAAGAGTAGTCTTCAGTACTAACCCCTGGCACTCTGAAGAAAGATTCAGAATTGTCATTGAATAACATAAGGAGAAACCCAAATCCACTCAATCGCACCCAGCATGGAAGACCTCACTCAGCCACAGAATAGGATTACCACAGCACCGTCCTCTCTCCCAGTGTGCACATTCAACACCAGTAACTCATTTGCCTAGCACCCTTCACACGGATGTAGGAAGTGTGGGGAACGCTGGGGATTTACTCCTCCCCCCCCACCCCCCCAGATTTTGGAGGTGGGGGACACAGAGGACAAGGATGGGGGGGCGAGGGGATTTACTCCTCCCTCCCCACCCCCAGATTTTGGAGGTAGGGGACACAGAGGACAAGGATGGGGGGGACGAGGGGTACCAAAGACCCTTAAGTTTAAAAGGCAGCTATGTAGTCCTTATTTAAACTTTATTCGTTTTTTAGCTCATTGAAAGCATGGTAACTGAAAAACAAATGAAGTTTAAACGGGCTGCTGGCTTGAATGCAGCATGTCTCTTTTCCCGGCCTCCTGTGCTTTAGCCCAGACTGCTGCAACTTCCATGATACAGAGGATTCTTATCTGATGCATACTAGACTCCAGTACTTCGCAGGTAATTCAAAGGCCACTTAAAATTAGAGAAGGCTTTGTTTTTTAAATGCTTCTTGTGTCACCCTATGGGCTTGCACTCTCTCCAGCCCATTTGCAAGGTTTCAATTAAATACTTGGTAGGGACATTTTACAATGTATTATATTGGCATCTCTAAAGTGCCTTCCTAATCCATGTGAGTCCCAAGAAGCTGTTATATACATATTTATGTGACAGAATCTGTAAATTAATGACTTTATTTTCTCAGCACCTTGAAACAATTCATATCATAAGGCAGTGTTTAAACAGAGTAATTAATGGAAAAAGTTCTATTATGTTATCAGGTTCTATAAATGATTTTATTTAATGGCCCAGCCCTCCATATTCATCTGTTCTCCTCATTCCAGGTAACTGTGGCCTTTATCAAAGTGTATTGTGAGTGCTGTAGGCCCGATTGCACTATAAAGTGCAGGTCACATTTTCCTTCTACGGAAGATGCCCTAGGAGTCAATGGTGTGAGCGTATGGGCCGTTTAACTGCATTAAGCATTTGGTTTGCATCTCTGAAGGTTTGTTCCCTTCACCTCATATCAAAATAGTTCAAACGTAGGCCAAAAGACTCCCACACATCTATCCATTACATCAGAATGAGTCAAGAGTAACCTACCTCTCACTTCCCGTTCACCTCAAACTCATGCAAAGAAGCAGCGAAACCACATGGTAAGACCACAACTCTGATCATCGCATACAACACATGCGATCTTGGGTGTTAAACTAGTACTAATGATGTGAAACCCAGTGTTAGGATTTATAGCAATGGAAATATAATGAAGTAATATCATCACAAAAAGTGTCATATAAGGCAGAATTTGCTTTTATCTGCTGCTTAATTTAGTCAATGCTGTTACAAAATGTGGCTCTCCCTGCCACATAATTGCAGTGATCCTGAATAGGGGCAATAACTGCAGATAAAATATAATTGCAAACACCGTAAATGAAGAATAAAAGCAAGATGAACAAATATGTGGGAAATGCTTTGTTCTGAGAGTGAAGCTCAGTTGGTCAATATGGTGAGCGACCTCAGTCTGACCCGAGCCAAAGGTCAGGCTTGTCTCAGAGCCCATGCACTGGCTGAGCCCTGAAAACGTTTGCCATGAAAATCATACACCATTAAAACATCATATTATAACACTGCAGTGAAAAGTATTTAATACAATTGATAGTTTTTAATCTTGCACTTAGAACCATTCCTGCCCTGACAGTTGGCCCGTGAATACTTGATGCAACCTACATTCTTATAAATAGAGATACATTACAGTCTAGTTATTTTGTGCAGCTAGTTGAACTCATGTATTTGAAGGTCCTTTCATTGGCAAAGGTGAAGAGAAAGGAAGATAATAAAAATAAAATATCTGTCACAAAATGGTCAAACAGGAATGTCATGATTAAATACATAGCTTCTGGTTTCACTTTGTACAAATCAGCCATTAAATTGGTATTTATTCGTCTCTCCTTTTTTCCTCAAATGTTACTGTTTTGTTTTCACATTTTTGTGCATGAGGGTAGAGTAAGGGTAGAAGGCCGAAGCCATATGAAAGCCTGGCACATTATGGGCTTGAGCACATTATGGGCTTGAAGCTGATCTGAGCCAGGCTTCAGGCACAAGCCAGCTTGAGCTTCCATTGGCTCTCCTACCTATAGGTTAATATAATTACCTAAGATATCTGTATGTATATCAGGTTGCTGCACTGGGCCCTAGTGACATGCGTTTATTGACCTAAGAGGTTCCAGCCTGGGAGTGAAAGCGCTTTGAAAATATAGGACAATTAAAACATCTATTACAGGCTGCACACAGTACAAGAGAGATTGCCAGGAAATGTGCAGAAAGACTCAAAGGGAAATGTTCTAACTTATTTTTAACCAGGTTTGCGTGACACAAAAAGTGGTGTAAACCCGGGGCAAGGTGTTGTGCTGGAATTTCTTTCCACCACACATCCTGATTTGAATTAGAAAGGTAACCAGCATAACACAAAATAGAGCCAAATTCTACTTTCCTGGCAATGGTACGTTCTATGGATCGTACATGAGCATTCCCATAAACCATCCATGTTTTTTATACAAAGCTTTATTTACTTGAAAAAGGTAAAGAATACTTTGTGCCAAAAATGTATCCCACCTTGAGACAGGCAGAAAGAATGAGGAAAGTTTTCTTTCCTCTAAATATTTGAAACTTTCCGCATGTACTGCACTTTATAATGTATATACAGTGGTAAAACTATTAAATTATGTTCAAGTATAGTTTTTGTACGGAATGGTACCCTTCATACAAAAACCTATGCTTAACATCCCACACACACCCATGGACTAAAGTGCATGGCTCTATATACTGGCGCAATGCAGACAATGTGCGCCAGTGCAAGGAGAGACAAAACTGGCTTCATACCTTAGTAGATATGATGGTGTTCTACTCTCTCCTATTGATACAGGAAAGCAACTATGGTTACTGTGCTATGTTGTATCAAAAATTAAAGAATTGCACCTCAGTGTTTAAATGCTTACAATGCTTTTTAAACATACTTTTTTACTACAAGACATTTTGACTATAGCTAGTGCAAGCTTTTCCAGGACTGATGGTAACCTTAGAATGCCTTCAAAAAAAGAATAACTCTCTGACACCAGGAAGCTTAAAAACATTCCATGATTAAAGTCTGTACTAGTTACAAAGTAGACCTTCGATTTGCTTATTAACCGAGCAACACTCTCACTCATCTCATTTTGCATATTTTACTATACTGAATTCCCGTGAGCATGTCACAAGCCGGTGTCCCATTTCTCATTGTTTCATGCATACCAGGATGTAGGGTACCTCACAATGCAATCATTCATGTGTTTGTTTGACCTGTCAAACTCATCTCATCACTGCATCTCATTTTTGCAAACATTTTTTTTCCCTCTCTCTCTCTCTCTCTCTCTCTATCTGTCATCTCAAATACTAGGCTTTATGGACCGGTTTCCTTCACATCAGGTTTTTCACATTTGTAAAGCATCAATTTCCAATACCGGCAAGTGGTGCATCTTATTTAGCAAGCATCTCATGCAAAATGCTTATTTCATGTCATGTTTGTCTATGTCTTTAGCTATTCGGTTTGTGAGCACTCAATACTCGTGACATCCATCCAAACTCATTTTTCCCACAGATTAGGCATCAGAAGTTTAATTTTTTCAATTTTATTTTATATTTTGTGCTGCATTGAGTGCATATGGTGCCACAGGTGAGTGAGCAACACACATCAACTCCCTCCCTTTCCTGTGCAATTCTTAAGCAAATGGCAGCAGAGTTATGTGTTAAAAATAAGATTGACCATGAGTACACAGTTTTTCAATGTGAAGGATGGGAATAATAACATTTTCCTGGTACCACATTGTCCACAGCACTGTAGTAATGGTAGGGGAGGTTCCAATGAAAATGCCCAGCAATTGCCCTTGAGGACAAAAGCCACTGTCAGGAGCCCCATGAGGATTTTCATACAGTGCTTACTTTTATTTAAAAAGGAGAAGCTGGTATTAGAAATCTCATAGTTCTTTGACTAAAATGTACACACAGGACCACATTTAATGGAGTGGATCTGTCTGCTACTTCCACTGAATTACCAACTGGAGGTCTGGTCAATGTTTTTTTAATAGCATTTAAGCACCTTTTTTTTTTTTTTACAAGTAGATTGTTAAGCCTCTTCTAGACTTCTGTGGTAGTAGGTGGTTCTGAATGATGGATACTGTAAGACATTGGATTGTTGATTAAGTGGGGTGAAAACCCTACTTAAGCAACAATCACAAGTCTGGTCAGATTGAACAACAAAAGTAAGTAAATTAACTTATGGTTAACACTCTGATCACTTGGCACAAAAACAGTCTTGCCTAACTTAGAGGCACTGTGTTAAGTATTTATGCAGCACACAAACAGTAGAAAAGTGAAAACACAACACAAGAAAAAACCCACACCAATTTAGGAAATAGAGTAAAATCTAATAAATAAAACGAGACCAAAATGACAACACCAATCAGTAGACTCTGAGATATGCAGATTAAAAGGTTTAAGTCAAAATAGCACCAAGAAGCTGAAAGCTCTAACTGTGGGTATCTGGTAACTAGATCGGGACCAAGTCACAAGATCAGGCTCACAATGGAATGTGGGCCAGATACAGAGACCAGATTAGTCCACCTGAAAAAGGATGCCTCCTAAAACCCCTGCATGTAGAGCTACAAACTTCAGGATTTCACAGGAGGACCTCAACTAATGCCAGCCAAGGGTTCAGGACCTGAGGAGTCTTCCCTTGGAGAGCAGGAATTCATTCCAGCAGTGGCCATCAGGGCTTAGACAAGTCTTGTTGTTTCCCTACAGCTAGGAACAGGAGGTCGACCACCTGACCCTTAGAGTCACTCTGGTAGTCCTGCATTCAAGGAGATGGTCCTCTCACTTTCAAGCAAAAAGGCAGGCCTCAAGAAGCAGGACATTCTTCTAAAAAACAAGGCAGGCCTCAAACACCAGGGAAGTCTCTGAAGAACAAGTCACACCTCAAGCAGCAGGGCAGTCCTCTAGTAGCAGCAAGACAGTCCTCTGAAAAACAAGACAGACCTCAAGCAGAAGTGCAGTCCTCTGAAAAATAAGCAAGGCCTCAAGCAGCAAGGTAGTCCCCTGGAGTACAAGGCAGTCTTACTGTAGTCCTCCACAGGTCCAGGTGTGTACTCAAGAGTTAGTCCGTGGGTCCAATATGTAGACCTGGTGCCAGCCTTTCAAATGGGAGAAACTTCTAGACTCCTCCCACATCTGGACGTTCCTTCCCTTGCCCAGGCCCTAAGGGGCCTTGGTGACAATAGACTGTTGTCAAGTTCTTTGTGAGTGTGCTCAGGTATCCCCTTGGTGTGTAATCAGGCCAGGGAACAGCTCTGTTCCTCCCTCCCTGCCAATACCTAATCCCTCTTTGACTCACTGTCTAAGAGGAATACACAAAGGCTGACTGCCAACTGCACTCAGTGATTAGACCCAGGCACAGGGTGCCGGCTCCAAATGGTTAGAACAAGAAAATGCCAACTTTCTAAAAATTTTATTTTAAAAATTGTTACTTAAAATCCAATGTTACCATTAAAGATGGTTTTTAATTACAATTAGTAGGCACCAAATTTGATCTTCTCACCTGTTCTCAATTGAAAGTTAATACGTATTAAATGTAATGAGGTAGCCCAATGTTTTCCTATGAGGGAGGCAGGCCTTGCAGGAGTGAAAAATGAATGTGTTTTTCACTACCAGGACATGTAAATTTAGAAACATGGCCAACTTTTTAAATACACTGTACCTATCCCTATGGGTAGTTTAGGACCTACACTAGGGATGAATTATATGTATTAAAAAGGAAGATTCAGACGTATCAAAAGGTTAATTTCCCCATGTCAAAGTGGCGGTTTAAAACTGCATTACAGGCTGCATTGGCAGGTGTGAGACAAGTTTAGAGGGCAGCATAAGTAGCTAGCACAATAAATGCTGTTGGTTGAATAGCAACATTTAATTTGTCCTAAAAGCCAACAAAAACTGTGACTCAATCAATCAATTAGTTTTTGTAAAGTGCGGCTACTCACCTATGATGGTCTCAAGGCGTTGAGGGGTGTGGGGGAGAAGGGCCTCATCCGAAGAGCCACATCTTGAGGTTCTTCCTGAAGATGGTCGGCAACGGGCTTTGTCTGAGGTGACGGGAGAGGTTGTTCCAGCTCTTTGCTGCGATGTAGGTGAAGGATCGTCCTCTGGTGGTGTTTTTACAGATGCAAGGGATGGTGGCCAGGGCCATCTGGGTGGAGCGGAGGTATCTGGCGCGGATGTAGAAGGAGATGCGGTGGTTCAGGTAGGCTGGTCCTCCATTGTATATGCCCTTGTACGTGTGGGTGAGTAGCTTGAAGGTGATTCAATTCTTGACCAGGAGCCAGTGGAGGGTCCTCAGGTGTTGGGAGATGTGTTCTCGGTAGGGGAGGTCCAGGAGAGTCTGGTAGCTGCATTCTGGATGAGTTGTAGTTTTTTGATGTTTCTAGTCGAGGTACCGGCATTGACGACATTGCCGTAGTCGAGCTTGCTTGTCACTAAGGCGTGGGTGACTGTCCTTTGCGGAGTGTGTGCCAGCAGGAGAAGGTGACTGAGTTTACATGGCAGGTCATGGATAGGGAGGAGTCGAGGGTGATGCCTAGGTTGTGGGCGTGCTCAGTCGGTGAAGGGGGAGCTCAGGGATGTGGGCCACCAGGAGTCGTCCCAAGCTGAGGTGGTGTTTCTAAAGATGATAAGCTCAGTCATGTCAGAGCTGACCTTGAGGCAGCTTTTTGTCATCCAGGTGGCGACGGCTTCCATTCCTGAGTGGAAGTTCCTTTTGGCCGTGCCAGGGTCTTCGGTGAGGAAAATGATGAGTTGTGTGTCATCGGCATATGACACAATGTTCATAATGTGGCTTCTGACGATGGCTGAGAGAGATGCCATGTATACGTTGAACAGTGTGGGACTCAGTGAGGATCCTTGGGGGACTTCGCAGTTGATTCCTGTGGGTCTTGATGTATATGGTGGGAGGCTGACCCTCTGCGTCCTCCCGGAGAGGAAGGAGTGGATCTATTCCAGGGCTCTTCCACGGTGCATAGAGTGCTGTGGGAGACTGTGTCGAAGGCTCAGGCCTCAAACTCAGGTTCTGGCCCTTTAACAACCTGTATAGCCTTCAGCAGTGGACTATAACGCTAAATCAGAACAATGGAATGTTGCAAGCGCCATTGAAGACAATGGAGTGGCTCCAGGGTAGTACAGACTGGTATAAACTATGAGCTCGAACATTCCAATGTTTGTCTTTTGTTTCTCCCTTTATAATTTAGATCATTCTACCCTTAGTGGGAGTATACAAATAGCCTTATAGCCCATCTGCTTTGGGATACACCTGTGGACAAAGGCCCTAACCCTCGCCATTGGCCCTTCTCCCCTCACCTAAGGTTGGGGCCTATAACTTGTGTTCAGGACCTTCAACAACCAGCATAGCCCTTTGCAGTGCAAACATACATTGGTCAGACAAGGATTTCATTTCATAACGGTTCAACCCTGCAAAAAACACTGGGAAAATAATGAGATGGCCAGCAGGTTAACAGCAGGTGAGCACCACCAGCCCCATTGTAAAAATGTGGTAGATGCTATCATGGGCAGGTGTGGACGAACCAAAGTTAGGCGATCTACCCGTACCAATACTCTCGTACGGAGATGATGCAGCCCTGATTGCACAAACCCCAAAAGCACTGTAGGAACTGCTAGATCTTTTACTGAGTACATGGAAGGCGTTGACTTGGAAGTGAATTATTTAAAATCATACACATGACATTTGGGCCACTACACAAGAAATCCATGCATTTTGAAATAGGGGACACCATCCTAAAATGAACAAATGATTTTAGCTATTTAGGAATTGTTTTGAGCTTATCCTTAAGTTGGGAATCACACCTTGTTATGAAAGCCCAGCAACTGGGAAGAAATGTGGAGGCCATTTTTCACTTTGCAGGTTCATTAGGTCACCAACTTTAGGTAGAGATGTTTACCCTGTATAAAGCCCAAATTTATAGCTTCCCCCAATTATGGGACATGGGTTGTGGGATACTAAAAATCAGATAAACTTCAATACATTGAGGATGCCTTTACTCGCAGGTTGCTTGAAGTTCCAAAAAATATGGCAAATTGTATATGTCACGAGGAGTTGGGCCTCCCCTACATAGACAATCAAATAAAAATGTCACCACCTCTTTTGTGGATCAAGTGGTGGCAAAACCCAGAGGCAGCCTTAGTCAGAGTTTGCACGTCAGACTGTTTAGCCTTAGAAAATGTGAACAAGATATTGTGGTTAATATATGTAAAATCAGGTTTTCAAAAATAGGGCTTAATAGAAATGTTCAGATCTCCTACCCATCTTCCACCAAACAAAGTCGATTGTGAAATCCAAGTACTTCAACTAGTGTGCGGAGGAAAGGTTACAATGTATTTTGGACATGAAAAAAGTTGAACATTATTTGCAAATTGTCACAGTCAAATTATTTGAACCATATCTAGGATGGATTGAGAATGCAAATCACCAACTATTTTTAACATACTTCAGATTTAATTTACTTCATTTTAAAGTGGCTCTTCCGTTAACCTGCACCTGGCAGCAGGAACTTTTCCCATGTCATTGTTATATTGCCACCAAACAAAGCACATGTCACTTTAGCTTATTTTGTCCACTTTATGCAAGCCCTAGAAGTACTTTTCGGATTCCTTTGATGCAACACTGACCTGCAAAGGAATTTTTACAAAACTTAATCATGAAAGATATGTGCCATGCAGTGCTAACTTATATTAGAAGTGCAATCTAGAGTGAAAGCCGTTATGAGTTTGTTGATTTAAACTGAGGTCTTGATCTCAACGAGTATTAACTTTTCTTCAATTTTAAGAAGTAGTAGACTGACTGACTAGAAAGATTCACTTGAGAACATATGAGAAAATATTTATATGTGAAGTGTTAAGCCAACACACAGGCACTGCCCAAGAAGGAGGCACAAACCCTCTTTGCTAAGAGGGAGTGAGTGTCCTTTTAATGAGTAGGATGTACATATTTGCACAGGGGCAGACTCATTCAGCTAATCTATTGAATCCTAGAAAACTGGAAAAAGTTGAGAGGGACCAGCTGTCTGAAAGTATCTAGGAAGGTTTAAAGAGTGGGCTTTTGTCACTACAGTTCATGTTAAACATCAGTAAGCGTTTGACTTTTATGAATTTAAATCTAAATCGTACTATGAGTAGATATTTCATTTTCGGTGCACATATTTTTGTTTTTTATTATAAATAAAGAGCATTTTATAGCTTTCAAAAGGCGACCCAACTGAGGAAACTACTAAGCATAGCACTCGAACACCTGCCTGACTTTAAACAAATGTGAAATGCAAACATAAAAGATCATTCATGGGCCAGTGTACAAAATGTAAACATTTAGTGCAGTAATATGGATCACAATAAAATTCTTCCGTTATTCCAGTTTGAAAAGAACATAAAACATAGGAAATACGACACTAAATCGCTCATCAGTTCATGAGCAAGTCCGGCTCCAGCTGTACAGTACAGAACTGTAAAACAGTCTAGTAGGACCCTCATCGCCATAGCTGAGACGGAAAGTGGGTCCAGCACCCGAAATCTACACCATTTATTTAATGTAAAAGAGGCCTTTTAGTAAATTATGCTAGCATTGTCTACTAAACCGTCAATGTAAATGAGAAGTGAGGGTTGTGAGCACAGCAAAAAGCACAAGGCGAAATTGCTCATCATCAGTGCACTACAGGCCGGGTCAATAGGTAAATTACACAAATGCAAAACAAGCTGGTCCATGAAAAGTACAACCTTTATCAGTGAGTTATTCAAGATGTGATCTTTAATTGGAGGAAAACAAAATTCAATTTTTCAAGAACCCATCACCAGGTTCAGTAAGTTAAAATAAGTCTGTGCTAGCTTGCCTCTATATTCAAACTGCAACTCCTTTCTATAAGATTAAGTCTGAGATCTACCTGGGCCAACATATTGGACATAAACAAGGAACTACTACATTAAACAGAGAGTTACAACACAATACTAATCCAATAGTAAAGAATCACCAAAAAATGGAAACGGAAGACAAATACAAAATTATTTACCCCGGGCCGTTAAAAAGATTTGGTAGATCCTCTACGGCTAAAGAACAAGCACAAAATGATAAATAGTACACTTCCTTAACTGCCTGCCAATGTATACCATAACAAGGAGAAACCACTCAAAAAGGAAGTGTGAAAGGTTATCAACACTGGATTCAGACAGACAAAAAAATGAAGCACAAGAAAATCCTCAATGGATAATACAGTGGACATTAGAAGAGACCTTTCTTTTTTTATTTTGTCCTCAATCAGTCCAGCCAGGCTACTGAGACATCCGAATTAAGGCACCAAGAGAGAAAACCAACATTCATGAGCCCCTTCCAGCCATCTATCAGCCTTATGGTTAATACCCCACTTTGCCAGGAGACTCTGCTGCAAAGTGACAGGGATGCCCCTTTACTCCACCGGTTATTGCAACCAGAGGGCCTACGCAAGGCACATAATCATCAGACTCTACTATATTCAACTGTTCCATATTTGACTTGGATCAGCTTCCCTTTCCTTCCACAGTGCCCAGAATCTATTTCTCTTACTCTGAAGGCCACCTTTTTCCAAATTGTACACTTTACTGACAGATGCGACCCAATCATGGGCGACCAGAGTCTGGGGTAGCGTCCATTTTAGGCATGTCTCACGTCGTGCCAAGATAATTAGCACAAATAACATGTACCTCTGTTCTTTAGTCAAATTTGACAAGCAGTCCTCCCTTAAGCTAATTCCAAATATTACTAGCGGAAGAGTTCCGTTAACATCTGGAGTCACCACACCTCAGTCACATACCCTATATCCATCCAGAATAGATCAAGCTTCCGGCAACTGCAGAACATATGGAAATCATGAGCCCTTTCTTCGTTGTATCGTGGGCAGCATTTCTTTCCCTTCCCTAGGGCAGTTATCCTCTCCAGAAATCAGTATACTCTGTGCAATGTAAAAATACGTTTTTTTCAATGCAGCTGGACTAACTATATCCCAAAGAGTAGTAAACAAAATTTGCCAAAGCTTACCAATGTCCGGCGAGATTATCTCCTTGCTCCATTTCTTCGCTGGCAATAAACAAGGGTCTTATGTCGCCATCATCAGCGTCCAATACTAGAGGGCGACCTCCTTATGATACCCTGAGTTGTAACACAATTTCTCCTCCCAAGTGTCCTGTCTTTGCTCTGATCTAGGAAGAACACTTGCCCAGCTCATCAGTTGATAATATTTAAACTTGGAAACCTTGTTACGAACTAACTCAAAAAACATATCCCACATTATCAATGCCTGCTTTATCAGAATATGCCCCAACAAACCATTAATTTTCACCATAATGCAAGAGATAGTCTGTCTTGCAGGCATTCTCGAGTGCCTAGTGAGTCCCATATCGGTTCAAAGTCACTATAAGATGGTATATCTAACACTCATCGAGTCTGTTACCATATCGTACATGCTGCACTAAAACACTTTAGCCTGACCTTCTTAGATTATTTTGGGTGGCCATATTTGTATAAAAAGTGGTCTCCGGCCTTCAGGGTGTCAGTCATAACTTTGTGGTACAGGGTATAGCTAGAGCAATCATTCAACAGCCTCCCTATGTTTTTAAGGTGGAATGCTATGTAATATTTATACAGGTCTGGGGTGACTATTCCCTCTTGATGCTTGTTCCTGGACAACCTCTTCCATGCAATACGGACTCCCCGTGATGCCCACACGAAAGAAGTTAAATCCCCCTGTAACCTTCTGAACCATATTGCTTTAAATTCTAGTGGAATGGTGTGTTAAATAAGAAAGTGAATTTCGGTAAAATAAGCATTTTCTAAATATTAAATCTACCTAACAAGGACAGTGGAAGTGCAGCCATGACCTCAATAGCTTCTTCGTGGATAGCCATCTTTTATTCAAGTATCTCCAGGCCACCTCCCCCAAATCTGCAGTAACCTGAACCCCCAGGTATCTGATCTCTTTTTTTAACAAGGGGAGAGTCGTAACAAGTGTTCCAGCACATTATCTCGGTCTTCTGTTGGTTGACCAAATACCCGGACACCCAAACAAACTCCTCCAAAACACTTCAAATATTTGGTAATGAACCTATCAAATCACTTCTATATATCATAAGATCATCGGCATATAGTGCCACTTTTTTCTCCCATTCTCTAAAATGAAACAGTATTATATTTTGATTGGACTTGATCCTCCTCGCCAAAGGTTCAATATATAAATTAAATAGAAGAGGAGAGAGTGGACAACCTTGACGGGAACCTCTCTCTCTATCTTAACTTGAGTTGATAGATTACCGTTCACCAGTACCCTTGCTACGGGTCCTTATTTGATGCATCTATTGCCTCAATAAAAAGGCCACCAAAGCCATTTTCTCCATAACTCTCAATAAAAAAAGACAACTGACCCAGTCAAAAGCTTTAGCAGCATCTATAGTAAGAATCACCAGAGGATGACCATCAATTGAGCAAGATCTTTAGCACTAAATAATTCATGGGTCAATTCAAACAGTTGCCGACCTCTAATAAAACCCTGCTGATCAGTGTGTATCAATACATCGACTACGCCAGCTAACCTTTTCATTAAAATGTGAGTATGAATCTTATAATCTGAGTTAAGCAAGGAAATGGGTCTATAAGATTCGCACTGTGTCTGGTCCTTATTTGGCTTCAAAATCAACGCAATCGTAGCCTCATTACATGACCTTGGCATTGGAGAGATACCAAAAAGACTTAATTAATTAATTCCAGCATAACATGGGCCACCTCATTTGAAACAAACTTATATAGTTCTTTAGGTAGACCGTCAGGGACCATGGATTTCCCTCTTTTCAAAGACTTTAACGCTTCCTGAAGTTCCTCCATAGTTATTCTTGCTTCCAATGCCTGTCTTGTTATCTCATCCAAGGCAGGCAGTGATATTTTAATCAAGTATTCTCTGACCTGATCATCGGTGGCCACCATTTCCTCTGTATATAATTATTGGAAAAAGGAAACAAATGCCTGTTCTATTTCTAAATCATCTGAGGAGCGGCCGGGCTTACCTTCAATTTGAAGTGCACTAATTCTATTCCTGACTTGATCTACTTTGGTTTTCCAGGCTTGTAACTTGTCGCAACCCTCCCCATACTCAGTGTGCTAGTCTACTAGATTCCCATTTTTTCCTGATCTTTACTTCTAAGAAGTTCTCTAAACCTACCCTTGCTTCTTTCAGCTGATGGTCCAATGTGTTCCCTGCCAGAACATTCAACCTCATTTCACCCCTAGTTTGCAATTCCTGAATCACAGGCTCATAACGTCAAAACTCTTCTCTGAGTTTATGTGCGGAAATACTAACTAATCTTCCTATAATAAGTGCCTTGTATGTGTCCCATACAACCTGTGAGGAGGCGGACCCATAGTTTGTTTCTAAAAAAAAAAATGTAGAATCTTGTTTTAGCCCTTTAGTAATCAACCAACAAGGCCTGATTTAGAGTCCACCTGGGGGAACTAGTAAATATATCATAGCTATTATGAATTTTAACCACCAAATGGTCAGGCAAATGTCCCGGTGCATGAGCCACATGTTTCACCTTTCCACAAAGACTATTGTGAATCGGAATAAAATCAATCCTGGATCTATGTCCATATTTTTTATTATAAAAAGTAAATCTTCGACACCCATTGGCTCGACTACGCCAGATATCTACCAGACCCAAGTCTTTCATGACCTGTTTTACACAACACCTAGTTTTTGGGGAATTCACCGTACCTCTAGTTGTGGATTTATTCAGGACTGGGTCTAGCACAATATTAAAGTCACCACCCAAAACAACCAGGTATTTGGCAAGAAGTAATTGATAATAAAGTGACTGGAAAGGTGCCTGATCATTCTGGAGTGAGGTGCTCGATTAGGAGGAACATGGCGACCATGTGAGAGGTCCGGTCACGGGTTTCCAGGAACTACGTCCATATGCTTTGCTAGCTCGCCTTGCATACCGCAGCTTAGAGCGCGTTTTTTTTCCCTACCTGCCCATGAGTGGAGGGATCACGGCAGGAGACTGTCAGCGCTTGCTGGTCAGGCAGGCTGTCTCTCACTGCACTGGGCTGTGGGTTGAAGCAGTCCAGAGCATAACCCGGGGATGACGCTTCCTGGTTCTTTACTTCCTGGGGAAAGGAGGCAATGTTTCAGCCTCGCTCCCCCGGTTTTTCTTTCTTTTTCAAGGCGGTGCCCCATAGTGGGGCACTAGATGAAGTCCGGGCAGGGCACCCGGGGTTAGAAGAAGGTCTTATGCCCAGCCGAGAGCGTCCCAGGAAGGTGCTCGAGGGAGGCAGCTGCAACGCGGCACGTTTTGCACATAAGAAGAACAAAGGTAAGGAGGGGGACAGTATTAAGCCCCAAATAACCCCGGGGGGGGGGGGGCAAAGATAAACAGGGAGGCCGAATACCCCGACGACTCAAGGGAAGGAAGACCTCATTAAGGACAATCTGACCAGCCAAATTATAGAGGTGTTCTGGGATTTCTAGAGGAAAGTACGGCGGTAAAAACCCCCCATATGGAAATTCCTTTATTTTCACTTTTTAGTGTGGGGGTTAAAGGGCTGGATACAGTATGAGGTGACAATATCTTTTCCTTGAAGGGCAAAGAGACTGTTATAGGAAATGACAGGGGGGGAATGCTGAGGGAACCCTTAGTTCATCAGGCAAAGATCTTACAAATACTTCCTTTTCTCCGGAAGGGAACCGAGATTCTATACAGACCCCTTTATCAGGCCTGCTGCCAAGTCCTATAGCTTTGTTTACAAATGCACAATCTAAGGACTCTGATGTACGTAGTATAACCGACCTCCTTACAACATTAAGGACAGAAGTCAGTGGGAAATATTTGATCTCTGAGCAGAATCAAGCAAGGATTAGAGCATCATGTGAAACTATAGAAACTAAAATAAACTACCTAACAGAAAAAATAGCATTGTTGGAAAATCCAGTTAAGGAGCTGGATACACAAGTAACTTTTAACAAACAAGACATCCAGCAGTTAAAGTCGAACAAAAAAGGGCTACAAGTTTGGCTGGAGAGCTTAGAAAATAATATGAGACGGAATAATATTAGACTCTTGACTGTCCCAGAGGATGCTAAAGGGCAGGACATTAAAGCATTTGTGGTATCACTCTTTAGAGAATTCTTTCCAGACCTACAGCATGTGAACCTGGAGGAGGATAATCAGCTGGTTCACCGAGACCCTTACAGGAAAAACCAAAATAGGAAAAATCCCAGGAAAACCTTGGTTAATTATAGATCTTATTTTATAAAGGAGAGAATTTTGATGATGGATTTAAAAACAAATAGGTTTATCAAAGGGGATTGGTCTTTTCGTGTTAGGTCAGACATTTCAAGGGCAACCCAGGACAGACAATAGGAGCTGGGGAAAAACATGCAGGATCTTCAAGCACTGGGGGCAACTGTTCAGATGAGATTCCCTGCAGCACTCAGAATTATGTGGAACAATAAGATATATAACATAAGAGCCTGATAAAGGATGTTCCTTTTTAGTGCAGATGCAGGCTGCAGAGTGACTTTTCTATACTAGACTGTAATGGCGAGGTTCCTGGAAGTCAAAAATAGGAGTTTGTACTACAATGGAAGTAGGGAGGGTTCCTCAGGGTTGGGGGTGGGGGGTTCAGGGAAAGGCACAATTTAATTTTAATCTTAGACTAAGTAGAGTAGCACTGGGTGTGGGATCATTTTGAGGGAGGAAATCAACAACAAAAAAATGTGGTCCTCAGGAAATATAAGCTCTTAAAGGCAGGTTACCACGTAGTTTGTCACACCTCTATCACAATGTCAAGCGCCAGCATAGGCGGTTTAAGGGTTTTGTCATGAAATGTTAATGGCCTTAGAGTAAGTGGTCGAAGGCAGAAAAACTTTGAGTTGCTGGGAAGGGCGGGCAAAGAAGTAATTATTTTACAAGAAAACCCATTTATTACAAGATGATTGGAGAGGAGTTCTTAAAGAATTTAAATGGATAGTTCATTGTGTGGTCACAAGGCAAACAGCAGTGGAAAAGGGGATAGCTATTCTAAAATCGATAAGGGCAACTTTGGGGGTAGTGGTTATGGATCCCATTAGGCCATGGTTGAGAATAGAAATGAAAGTTGGAGAGGTCTGGTTTGTGGTTGTAGATTATTATGGTCCAGAAGAGACCTTTCATACTGAAACATCACGCAGCCTTTCTGAATTATGACATTCTAACTTTAGGTATCCAAGCCAAACTCTTACAACTTGCCCTTGAATGTAATCACAATCAGTGTGTTGCACAGGCCAACATATGATTGTAAAAATGCAAGGCAAAAGGTGGCATTACAAACACAAGTTTCATATCAATACTTCTGCCCTAACTGCATATGAAATGAAGGGTAGATTGCTGGTTCAAAGCGCTATATTAAAAAATAATTTGCAAATGTTTTTATAAATAGATCTGTTGTGCATCACAAAGGAAAATTTGTGTTCCGTTCTTGACAATTAAAGAATACACTAAACAGGCAGCAACCTGATGCAGATGGTACCCCAATCCCTACTCCTATTCAGAGCAACAAACTACCTGCAGTAATCAGCATATGGAAAACAAAAGCTGAAAGAACCTATTAAGAAGACAACTCAGTAATTATATGCTCCAGATGAAGAAAACTCAATGAAACGTCTGAAGAAGCAAGCCAAGAGTGTATATACTTTGTAGAATCAAGGGTAGCAATCAAAAGGATGATAGTCATCCAAAGAGAAATAACTAATCAGCATGTCAACATACAAAATCGATTCTGTCCAGTTCTCTAGACAGATCAGCAGATATAAAGACAATTGAACATGTCAAAAGGTAGAAAGCCAACAGTACTAAAAAACACAGCAAGCCAAAGAGCTCTTTCAGCAACACAACCTAACTATGGGGGTCATTTTGACCTTGGCGGTACGAGACCGCCAGGGCTAAAATGACGGAACCACCGCCAACAGGCTGGCGGTGCTTCCTGGCCTGTTACGACCACGGCGGAAGCGCCGCAGTCGCACCGCCGGGGCCAGCGGTATTCCGCCACATTTGCCTCATCGGTGATAATCCGCCTGGGCAGGGCTGCTAGCAGCGCTGCCCAGGGGATTAGGAGTCCCCTTTTCGCCAGCCTTTTCCTGGCGGTTTGAACCACCAGGAAAAGGCTGGCGGAAAGGGGAGTCGTGGGGCCCCTGGGGGCCCCATGGAGCTTTTCACTGTCTGCATAGCAGACAGTGAAAAGCGCAACGGGTTCAACTGCACCCGTCGTACAGCCGCAACACTGCTGGCTCCATTTGGAGCCGGCTCCTGTGTTGCGGCCGAGATCCCCGCTGGTCCGGCAGGGATCTCCAAATAGCCGGGGCGGGAGTGCGGCCGCATTGGCGGTCGCCCGGCGGTCCGATCTTGGCGAGCGGCTGATGCCGCCCGCCAAGGTCGTAATGACCCCCAAAGTCTTTCTCCACTACTTTGCCCTTTAACCTATGCCTGCTCCGGATCATAAACTTTACACACAGCATCTTTGCATGGACACCCAGGACAGTAACCAGCTAAACGGAGTATAAACATAAGGCATACAAAAAGGAACATGAAGCGCTGCTCAAAGCTGCCAGATTATTGAAAACCATAAACTGCAAACCTATCTCTCACACTTAATCCATCACACTAAGCATAGCGTCCCATAACACGACAACCTTACCTCAGGGGTCATTATGCACAACATGGAAACACTTCCCACATAGGATCAAAACAAAGACTGCACTCTTTTAACCTCACACCCCACAATGTGTAGCATGCTATCCATGTAGGCAAGCGTAACATTGCCCCCTCAGGGGTGGTAAGTGTTATACAAATGTTGCACTCCAACCAGTGAAATAACAGGAACCACCAGACCCACAAGCCGTTAGGCAGTAGGAACCATGTACAAGATTCCTTCAAGAAAAGGACAGCAAGCCAGTAGAAGCCCGTACATAACCTAGGAAGCAGACCCATCAGAGGGTGACAGCTAGAAGGCAAGTCTTACAAACCAGGCAGATAAACTACACTCACAGCCACTCCCATTCTGCACTGAAACTCTAAGCACTGAACATGTTTGGAAGTTTTTGGCTGAAGCTTTATTCACACCAATGTTGCACAATAGCTATCCCGCTTCAACTTGATGAGGAGTCATAAATCACCCTGCACATCTGTTGGTCATAAAACGATCATTATCAACTATAACTGCCATCATAAATCAGAGATTGCTCCCAGAGGTTGCATCAACATCATTAATCATGCCATAAATCATAACAGCCGGGATCATCATCAGCTCATAAATCAAGTCCTAAATCAAATGTACAGGTCATAAATCGTCATAACTCAAATGTATAGGAATATTATTAATCATTAATCACCATAAATCAATCTGGCAATTATTGGTGTCTTTGAGCTGGAGTTTCACCATCTATGTAGGGGGCTGGTGCATCATTCCACAATATCTTTTCAGGCCCAACTCGCTAATTTCGCTTAGTTGGTGTAGTCCGCCGGCAGGCCTGGGCTGCGAGTGCCGTGTTCTGTGTCCACTCTCCTTATGCACCTCCTTATCCACATATTTACCGGGCTGCAGCAGTGATCCTGATGAGGGAAAAACTCCAGATCCACAGGTAAACTTGATTTTGCTGAAGAGAAGGTGCCTGTTCCAAAATGGTGACCTAGCATGGGCGCTTGGACCCTCTTTATAGAGCTACGATGACCTGGGGGTAAATTTTGATCCCATTGGCCACCAGTTTTCACACCTTTCCTGCACGTTTGGCACCGTTTCATCCCCTTGTCCCTTTCCAAACGCTTGGGCGGGTGTCATTCCCTGCCCATTGTCCCCTCCGAGGACCTACATTCCCAGGCCTTGGCGCCGTTCAACACGCCAGCCCCTCTAGCACCCTTCGGTAAGGGCTTCTGCCAAAACAACTGAGCCTCCAACTAAGCAGCAAGCCAATGGCATGAGTCAGTCAAACAGCAAGCCAGTGCATGCTGTCAACAGCCAGCAAGCCAATGGAATCAGACAAACAAGCCAATAGAAAAGTCATACATAGAGCCAAAAATACCAAACACAAAAGCAGTTAGCCAAAAAAGCAAGCATTTGCAATGTAATAGGTCTCGCATTTCTGAGAGTTAGAGCTATTGGCGTTGTAAATGACAATGGTCCTCATTAGGACCTTGGCGATAAATAACAAATACCGCCCTACTGACTGCCACCAGCATACCGCCGCGGAGGCGGATATCCATTCCGGACATGACACAGACATACAAATTCAACAGAAAACAGCCACAACCACAAATCCGCCAGACCCACTGAACGTGATAAACTGTCGGAACTACCACCCATGCTGTTACACCACAAAAACTACACCTTCCACATAGTGACCCTCCAATCACTACAGCGAACATTCAACGACTGTAAACCATTGCCGGTGAACACTGCTGCAGCGGATAAGGCCACCCAAAGACAAAATAAGACAACATTGGCAAGTACAAAAAACCCACACCTGACAATTACACACACCCCACACACCCAAAAGCAGCACTATAAAACACCCACCCACAATAATGTTCCAACACGAAAAGACCGCAATACCTAGCCACGCAAATCACAGAGACAACTACACACACACACACACCACAACCACCCATTTAACTGTCACGCACCCCACCACATTACTCAACACCCTCTGCACAACACACACTACACAACACCCATGTCCCCACAAAGGCACCCCTGTTTCACTGATGAGGAGTTGGTGGTCATGGTTGAGGAAATAGTCAGGGTAGAGCCGCAGATGTTTGGAGCACAGATCCAGCAGATCTCCATTGCCAGGAAGATGGAGCTATGGCAGAGGATCACGGACAGGGTGAACTCTGTGGGACAGCATCCACGAACAAGGGACGACATCAGGAAGAAGTGGAACAACCTACAGGGGAAGCTATGTGCCATAGCAGCAAGGCAACATCTCGAGATCCAGAGGACTGGTGGTGGACACCCACATCCTCCCCCACCGCTGACAGCATGGGAGGAGCAAGTATTGTCAGTAATGCATCCCAAGGGACTCAATGGAGTTGCCAGAGGGCTGGACACTGGTGAGTCAATTAGACTACCTATCCCCCCCAATACCTGCATGCCACACCTCACCCTGAAACCTATCGCTCCACTCCATCCCCCACAGTGCACCACCATAGTTAACTAACCTAAATGCCAAGCCCTGCATGTCATACCCACTGCATGCGCATCTCTTCCAGCTCTGCATGTACAGCCACCACCAATGCATGCATAGCACGGAAAACTAACAAACCGATAATACATAACCATACACAAAGGTGGCAGGGCTACAGCAATAATATGGGGGAAGCTAGGGATGCCGACTATGTCACAGACATGTACCATAATACACTTACATCCTCACAGGTGCCCCAGCCAATCTCAGTGGCGAGGAGGTGCCACGGCTACCCAGTTCCCCACCAGAAGATTTCCCCAGTGATGACAGCAATTCTGGAGTTCTGGATCTGGATGAACTCCCTGGCCCATCAGGGACCACTGATCAATCGAATACCCCAGCCCACACCCAGTCCACCACAGAGCATACCCCCTCAGTATCCAACACCACAGCAGCCACCCAACGTCCCCAAACCTCTGTCCCCAGGACATGTCAATCAGCAGTGTGCCCACCTGTATAGGGATCCCCAGTCCACACCTCACAGGCAAGACAATAAGGGTCCTGGGATCAATGGGACTGGGCACACCGTTCAGGGGACACAGGCACAGGGGGCCAGGTTCACACAGAGGACAGCTGTGCACCAGGGGGAGGACAGGCCCAGGGAACCAACAGTCCAGGAGGCACTCATTAATGTCCTGGGGGCTTACCAACAACCCCAGGACAAGATGGGTCAGGTGATAGACATCATGCAGCAAAACCGGCGGCTGCAGGAGGAACACCAACAGGAGATCAAGAAAGAATTACAGGCCCTCAACACCACAATGGTCCCCATAGCAGGAGCGCTGGGTGATATGGCGAACATCATGAGGGAGTACACATCACACCAGTGGGCCCCTTCCACTAGCCAGTCAACTACCCAGCCCTTCACATGTGCTGCAGCTAGTTGACAGGAGGCCCCTGCCACAGGACTCGCAGGCCACCAGCACCCCTCCCCTGCAGAAGGTGAACCACACCGCAAACATTCCCTGCGTCCTAGACAGACACCAGAGACACTTGCCAAGACCAAGGCCACCGGCAGGAAATGAGCCCCTCCTGAATGTTCCCCTTGTGCTCCACTATGTCACCTTGCCACTTTGAACCACCATTGCTCCCCTTCCTATGGCCCCTTGGACACTGGACTTGTGCTACAAACCAACTGGACCACTACCCTGGACTATTCCCAACCATACCCCACTCTATTGCACTTCCCATTGTAGAACAATTTTCAAAAAACACCCTTGGATACAACATGAGTAATAGTGCTTTAAATATAGGTAATGTACAATGTATAGAACTGCAATGAACTGCATGTTTCTGTGTAAATGTCCAGTTACATGTTGACCCATCCAACAAATGTGTCTCAGCAGTCTGTACACATCACAGCAGTACACTGTTGGAAAAACACCAACATCTGCAATAAGGGAAGATATAGGTGACAGTCAGGTGGGATGCAAAGGTAATGACTGGCATCATGCTGCAGTCACACAGTACAACACTAAAGTGTAGTATTGCTTAGTTCAACAGTCTTACCTGAGTGTTATTGGAAGTACTGCTGGATCAAATGTGACCTGTTGTCCACATCCTCCTCCTCTTCTTTCTCCTCACTGACATCAGTGTCCACTGCTGCCACAGCTGCATTGTCACCCCCCTCCTCCTACAGGAAGGGCATATGCCGTCTGAGGGCTAAATTGTGCAACATGCAGCACACAACAACTATTCTGCAGACCTTCTCAGTGGAGTAGCATAGGAATCCACCTGTCAGATGGAGGCACCTAAACCTAACCTTCAGGAGACCGAAGGTCCTTTCTACAATCCTTCTGGTACGCCCATGGACATCATTGTACGTACTTTCAGCCCCTGTTCTCAGATTCCTAACAGGGGTCATGAGACAAGGACAGGTTTGGGTAGCCGAATTCACCTGTAAAAAGTAAGAGACACACATTAGCCCTGCACAGTGGCATGGGCCATGACTCCTGAAGGCATACACCCACAAACATTGGGTGGGGACACAGGATCACCCATTAGCCACACTCTGTGGCTCTGTAGTTGTGCCATCAGCTGTGGGACACTGCTATTCCTCAGGACAAAGGCATCATGCACCGACCTGAATACTTGGTAGTGACGTGGGAGATGTACTGGTCAACCAGGCACACCATCTGGACATTGAGTGAGTGGAAAATCTTCTGATTCCTGTACACCTGTTAATTGGCCGGGGGGGGGCACTAAAGCAATATGGGTCCCATCGATGGTCCACCGATGCCGAGGGGACCAGTGGGACGGAGAGCGAGGGGAGCACCATGGTGGGGACAGGAGGTGACACCACTGACTGATTTGTCTTTGGATGGGAGCTCCCTGGTGGTGGTGGACACCTCTGGGACCACTCCAGCTACAGGTTCTACCGCCAACCCAGTACCAGCACTGCCCTCCCAGTAGCCCCCCACTGAGTTGCCCGTGCCCACTCACCCAAGAGGGTGGGCATCACCTTCACCCCAGGCACCTCAGGCCCTGCCCCAGTCAGCCCTGCTGCCCTCAGCGAGGAGGCTATTGACCTCCTGAGATCCATCTCTGTAGGGCAGTCAACCATTGTGAATGCCATCCAGGGGGGCATCCATGGGGGGTTGGCGGGCCTACAGAGATCGTTTCAGGCTCTGGCCTCTTCACTGATGGCAGCCAGTGTCCCTGTTTCATCCGTTCTTCCCTGTCCCAGTCTCCTCACCCCCAACCCATCCCATGCACTCATTCAGACAAGCATGCACCCAAAACAACACACAAGACTCGTACAAAAACAAGCAGAAGACTTCAGTCGACAAACACTCACACAGGCAACAGATAGATACACACTTCATCCACTGTCTCCCTTCCTCCCTCAGAGTTACATCCTCACTCACACTTGCATCTACAGTCCCAGATCCTGCCAGATGCACAGCCTTGCCAACAGTCACTACAACAGTAGACCCGCAGACATGCACCCCACACACCACATGCGCTGTCACCACCACCTCATGCAGCACACCTAACTCACTTGCAGATACCACCACAACATCCATCCACGCGTCATGTTTGTTCTCCCTCCAGTAACACACACACGCTCACACTCAAACACCCAATAGCCATCCACCTCACACATGCACACTGTCCATTTACCTGCACCCAAGTCCAGCACATCTCTTCCTCCTACAACCACTCCCTCTATCTCCACTCCCATCCCTCCTCCCACATCCTGCCCCATTGGCCCTAAGAAGCTTTTCCTTGCCCGCCTTGACCTCTTTCCTCCCCCTTTACCCCATCGTGGCCATAAGAGGAAGGTCACACCGCCCCAGGCAGGTACCTCAAGCACCCAGTTTAACGCAGCTCCACTCCCAAAGTCTCCAGCTGCCACTAAGGGGCACATGAGTGAAAAGCCAGACTCCAGCAACATGGACACTCCTCCCCCTCAAAGCGGAGGTCTAAAGTGCCTCCCCCTCCCAAACAGACTGGCAAGACCATGGGACCACTTCCGAAAGCCAGGGCCAAGGAGGCCCCAAAGAAGTCCCTGCCCAAGGAAGCCCCCTAGACATCCAAGGCCAAGGAGGCCCCCCAGAAATCAAAGGCCAAGGAGGCCCCCCAGAAATCAAAGGCCAAGGAGGCCCCCCAGAAATCAAAGGCCAAGGAGGCCCCACCAGATATCCAAGACCAAGGAGGCCCCCCCAGATATCCAAGACCAAGGAGGACCCCCCCAGATATCCACGACCAAGGAGGCCCCCCCAGACATCCACGACCAAGGAGGCCCCCCCAGACATCCACGACCAAGGAGGCCCCCCCAGAAATCCACGACCAACGTGGCCCCCCCAGACATCCATGACCAAGGAGGCCCCCCCCAGACATCCATGACCAAGGAGGCCCCCCCCAGACATCCATGACCAAGGAGGACCCCCAGACATCCATGACCAGGGAGGCCCCCCCAGACATCCAAGACCAGGGAGGCCCCCCAGACATCCAAGACCAGGGAGGCCCCCCAGACATCAAAGGCCAAGAAGGCCGCCCCCCAGACATCCAAGGCCAAGGAGGTCCCCCGAGATCAAAGGCCAAGGAGCCCCTCCAGAAACCAAAGGCCAAGGAGCCCCCCCTCCAGACATCCAAGGCCAAGGAGGCCCTCCAGAAATCAAAGGCCATGAAGGCCCGTACACTGAGGCCCCCCAGAAATCCCTGGACAAGGAGGCCCCACAGAAATCCCTGGACAAAGAGGCCCCACAGAAATCCCTGGACCAGGAGGCCCCACAGAAATCCCTGGACCAGGAGGCCCCACAGAAACTCCTGGACCAGGAGGCCCCACAGAAACTCCTGGACCAGGAGGCCCCATGAAATTCCTGGACCAGAAGCCCCCCCCCCCCCGAAATCCCTGGACCAGGAGGCTCACAATATAATGGCCATGGAGCAGCATGCCGAACCAGAGGCCAAGGGGCAGCATCCAGGACCAGAGGCCAAGGGGCAGCATCCAGGACCAGAGGCCAAGGGGCACCATCAATAACCAGCGGTCAGCCAGCCCCTTCCGCATTCTGTGGATAGGAAGGGCCCTCCTCATCCTGTGGGTAGGAAGGCCCCTCCTCATCCTGTGGGTAGGAAGGCCCCTCCTCATCCTGTGGGCAGCCAGCCCCCTCCTCATCCTGTGGGCAGAAAGCCCCCTCTAGAACCAGTGGGCAGCCAGCCCCCTCCAAATCATGTCAGCAGGAAGCCCCCTCCAGAACCAGTGGGCAGGAAGCCCCCTCCAGAACCAGTGGGCAGCCAGCCCCCTCCAGAACCAGTGGGCAGCCAGCCCCCTCCAGAACCAGTGGGCAGCCAGCCCCCTCCAGAACCAGTGGGCAGCCAGCCCCCTCCTCATCCCGTGGGCAGCCAGATCCCTCCAGAACCAGTGGGCTAGGAGCCCCCTCACAATGAGCTGCAACCCCCACCCCCTGAGGTGCCTGCCCATTTCCAACATGATGCCCCTGAACAGTGGAGTCCCGATGTTGTCCGGAGTCAAGTCGGGGCTTGGACTTTGCCCTGTGGGCATTAGTGACTTTGGACTGGCCTTTGGGCCTGCATTCATTTATTTACTGCAGTTGTGCATGTTTTTACATTTTACATATTCATACATAAGGAAGTCAGTGGTAGGAACTGTGTATGTGTCCTGCTTTTCTTTACTCCAGGGTTCTGTTACTGTTTATTCCTCTGCATGTGTTTCTGGGTGTGTGGTGTGTGTATATGGTGTGTGTTGTGCGTGTGTGTGTCACTCTCCCCCCACTTTCCCACCCTTGTGTGCTAGGTGGCTGTACTCACCGTCGTCGTCCTCATCGGCGTTGGTGCTCCAGGACAGCCACGGCGTGATACAGCATCGGGAATACTTGCAGTTCAGGTTCCATGGTGGCCGCAGACTCCTGTATGTCCCTGGAGGTGAGTGGCTCCTTTTATATGAGGTGAGTGGCTCATTTTATATGATGTGTTTCCGCCAGGCTTTTGGTGTCGTTGCTACCACCCCGGAAATCGTGGCGGTGTGGCATGTCATAATAAGGTGGGCGGATCCTTGTCTTCCGCTTGCCTGTAGGTGGCTACCACCGTGTTCGGTGTTCGTACCACGCTGGCGGTTGGTGTGGTACATTGGCTGTCTATGGGAGGGATCACCACCATGGTCAAAATTTGGCAGTCATTAACGCCAGCCTGTTGGCAGTGATACCACCACGTTAACCCTGACAGTCAGAAGACCGCCAGGGTCATAATGACCACCAATGTCTTTTAACTACGTGTTTTGTTTTGGAGTGTAGTGGATGTGTGTCAGGTGCCACAGCAACCCTCCTGGGCCTGCCGCTGTAAGAGAGAGGGCACAATAAGGCCGCAATCTTGGGAGCATTTTTGCCTCATTCCTACTGACTGGCTGTGATACCCTAGAGATGCAACACTTTCTAGTGTATTTACCTAAATGTTTATAACACCAAACAAGTCACAAAGAGGCACCTTTGTGCCATTTAACCCAGAGAATGAGGGTGTCAAAATATGTAGGAGCAAAGAAAAGGGGGCAGGCATATTTTTCTCTGTGTTAAACCTTTGGAATTATTCCTCTACTTTGGCAATACCAGTGTAACTTTTAAAAACATTGACTGTATACAAAGAGAATTACGGAAGAGGTAGCTTAACTTAACAGGTGGCTTCACTGGTGGAACAGAGCTTCAGTGGTAGATGGGCCAAAAGGATAGATTCCAGAAGTGTGACATCTGTGACCTTGGGTCAGTGTTTTAAAATGAAAGACAGAAGGGTTTGTCCTCTGTAGTCATTTAAAGCACTGCCTTGGATTACTAATTTTATGACAGCCCTCGGCTCAGGACTGGACACTGTCAGAACAGATATATGTACCTGAATCTGCTGGGCCTTGACTGTGCCTTTTCATTGCATATATTTGTGCACTGGCTGGTGGTTTTGAAGTCAGAATTATCTCTGTTTGGGTGGCTAGTCAAAATATGAAGTCTTGGCCTTGCCATCTGGACCACTGAGAGTAGAGCGGAAAGCCTGGGTATGGACTATACAGTGTTTTTTCACCTAGACGAGTGGTGCCCAGTGAGGCTCCTACAGGGCTGGTTCCATTGGCATTTTTTCAGGCTATGAAAAAGATTCAAGTGTATGTTTGTTTTCAGAATCCAAGGTAGGTCCAGAACCATGTCAGAGTTTCTTGATACTCACATAAGAAAAATGACGTAAAAATAATTTATATGGAACTTATTTACACAATGGTTACTGTCGGAGCCTGCCTGTTTTTTGTCTTATACAAAAAAGACTTCAGTCACAATTACATATTTGGGTTACATAACAACACGCAGTGGCTGGTCCTGGTGGCCACAGTTTGTGAAACAACAGTTCTCCTGTTTAAAACATCTCCCACCCATGGAGTCTTTACTGTTACTGTCCGGGATTGGCTTTGAGATGCAGTCCTTGGGGTGTGTACCCATATAACCAAACACACGTATATTCCTATAGACATGTGGAGGCGTGGTGAAGCACTGAGAGGAACACTAGTAGAAGCAGGCGTGAGAAAAGGGCCACTTGATAGGATCAGAAAGAAATTTTCTTGACATTGATTTTCCATGTACTTGGTAACCATGGCAATCAGAAATAATGCATAGAGTTTACATCAAACTTAGTAGAGTGGTTACATAAAGCCGGGGTTGGAAGAGAGGAGTGCACGTAGAATATTGCTGGAATGTGACATACGATGCATGGATCATTATACACAGTAGTCCAGGTGTTGGATGAAGAGCCCTGCGTCTGTGACTGACGGGCCAGACAGGAAGCAGTGCTATTTGAGTGCTGTTTTAGACAGTGCTTCTGGAAGTAGCACCTGCAAGGTCGAAGTAGCGAGGGGAGTGTCATCAAAGCCATGACACCAGTGAATTATGAGAGGAGGAAGTGATGGAGTGTGCTCCACTTTTGCGCCCTATGATATTCTGCTCCTCTCACTGTGGCAGTGAGCTTGCCACTTGGGATAGCTTCTTTGCACTACAGGATTGGGATAATGGCTGCCTCTACTAACTTAACTCTATTTGAAGAGGCCCAATTTACATCCAAAGTCTAGATGTTTTTTACTATCAAGCTTGTGTACCTGAAGTACTTCGGTGTGGAGTCATGACTCCTTTTCAACCATTTTGGAGACTCCTTTCACCATCTTCTTGCCTAGAACTATCCTATGTGATTGGTTGGTGATCCTCCGGAGGTGATCAAGCGCATGTGTTATCACCTAGTGTTAACCTCTACTCAAGTCAGTTGGTTAATGTACCTATTGCAGAGGTCTTGACAGAACGAGTGTGTCACAGATTACAATCCTGACATACCTTTTTCACCTCTTCATCTCTGCAAGGTCACTGCAAATAAAGTATAGAGATTTTGTTAAGAATATCACCTGCTTTGCAGTGCTATGAAATGGCAAAACCTGTATTACCAAGCGCTATATAAAAAAGAAAACTGAGTTATTCCTAGGCTGCCCCAAGACGCACCAGACAAAGACCCTAGGGGAGAGGATGTGGCGTAAGGTCCCGAGCTGCAAACTTTGCAGCTGGGGAACACGGTTTGAGTCTCGCCGCAAGCTCAACATCGTGATATTATGGGCAAATCACTTAATCTCCCCTTGCTACCAAAAATGAATGTGTTCTTGTGTAATGTAACCGGTGGTCATGTAAAGCACTGTAATACCTTTGTATCTAGTTCGTGCTAACTGAACTCTATTTGAAGAGGCCCATTTTACATCCAAAGGCTAGAAGTTTTTTGCTATCAAGCTTGAGGCCGTGAAGTACTTGGGTCTGGAGTCACAACTCGTTTTCCACTATTATGGAGACAACACCTTTCACCATTTTTGCCTACAACTAACCTATGTGCTTGGTTGGTGACCCTTTGGAGGTTAACGGGAGCAAATGCTATTGCCTAATGTTAAACTCTACTCAAGTCAGGTGGTTAATGCACCCCCTGCAGAGGTCTTGACAGATTGAGAATGTCACAGTTTACAATCCGACAGAGCTTTTTCACCACTTCATCGCTGCAAGATCGATGCAACTGAATTATATTGATTTTCTTAAGAATGGCACCTGCTTTGCAGGGTTATGAAATGGCAGAACCTGGATTACCAAGTGCTATATAAAAAAAATGAGTTATTCCCAAACTGCCCCAAAACGCACCAGACAAAGAATCGTAGGGGAGAGGATGTGGTGTAAGGGCCAGAGCTGCCGACTTTGCAGCTGGGTATCATGGTCCAAGTCTCAGCGCCTGCACAACATCCTCTGATTCTGGGCAAATCATTTAATCTCTCCTTGCTACCAAAAATGAATGTGTACTTGTGTAATGAACCCGGTGCTCATGCAAAGCACTGCAATACCTTCCTATCGAGTTTGCACTACATGAAATCACAAAATGAAAAAGACCCTGCAGGCATCACAAAGAAACAGCAAGATGCCCGCAAACAAGCAAGAGGAATCAAAAACATGTTGCAATGTGCGCGGAGCGGCAAGGCAAAAGAAAACAAGGGGATATGGGACACGGTGGCACAGGACTTAACAAATGACAGTGGGAGGAGGGAGATTGGGTGGCAGGACAAGCAAAGAATATGGTGTAGGGAGTGCAATTTAAGCTCTATGGACAAAGCAGTAGGATGTGTATACAGTGCCCCCAAGCTCAGCATTGTGAGCACATTGACGAACAGGGAACCAAGAAAAAAAGTCCCCCAAAGAACAAATAAACACGACAAAGTGTAATTATACAGTAGTTAGTCCCTGCTCCCAAAGAGAAAAAGTAGGGACAAATAGGCATGACTGACCACTAGCAAACAAGGATTTTTAAATGGCACAGAAACGAACAAATAAAATGCTTTAAGCCCACAGAAGTAAGTACACTAAGTTGAGCATAAGGCCATACGCTTATGCTCAACTTTAAATTCTGAGTCAGCAAGGCAACAAAAACAGTCACAAATTCAGCAAGTAAATGAAATTTTTGACTAAGACGAGGTACATGAGCAATGAACAAAAAACAAACCAATCCGAAAGTAAGTTCACAATTCCAACCAAGCAATAGGCAGACCAACAAGTGTAATCCGTTGATGGCAAGGTAAAGGCCACATCAAAGAATAGCAAGTTAAATTAATCTGTGAAGCAGTATCAATCCAACGAAATGTCAAGAGGCATCCAAATAACAGCATTTGAGGTGTCAGTAAGACAACAGATTTCACTTAACGAGCAACACTCCACCTTAAACAATCAAACAAGGAGTAAGCCTTCCAAACAGGCAGAAAGAGAATGGAAGCACAGAAACTGAACCATTCAAATAGCAACAAGTCAATGTAACCTGCAAAAACCGCCAGCAGGACAACTGCAAACATCCAGTAAACAGTACCCGCATTAAGCCAAATTAACAATTAAAACGTGTAGCAAATCAGCAAAAACTGCCACACAGACAGAGCTCAAACTAAATGTCAGTCAAGCTGCAAATTACTGAACCAGTTAACAGGAGCAGGCCAACAGAATCTCTCAGATATACAGCAAACCAATGGAACCTATTAAATTCTATGCCAATGAAATACGTCGTAGAAGGAGTAAGTCCGCAGAATTAGCCACATAGGCAACAAGATAAAAGAACTGCCAAAGGGGGGGCAAGCTATCAATATTACATAGGCATGATTAAACTGATCTCTTCTAGAAGGGACAACCGAGAAAGGTGTAAGCCAACACGAATCATGTTATGAAAAAAATCAATAATACTTGTCACCAGAGTTCTCAAATGTTCATATGTATTACCTTGGTCCATGAAGATATCCCTTTTCAAGGGTTAGCTCGTTCCGAACTCTACTCCTTCTACCATTGAAAAAACAGCAATCAAACCAACGTTCTTCCTACAGATAAGCTATTACTTATGGAACTCTACTTGCAGGAGACCTAATGTTGACTAGAAGCCTCCGTCTTCTCATCACTTAGGTAACTACTAAGGGCTTCAGGCTGTGCAGGTGCCAGCATATGTCAAGGCACCATTTCTTTTCTACTAGTGATTGGTTAAAAGTTAGAAGAATGAAAAGAGCGTCTAGTGGACAATTACGAGGTGCATGGTGCTGGTGATCTACCACATGGTAAATTCACAAGCAAATTTACCATTAATGTGCAAGAATCCCACCAGGTACCGTGCAATTACAAGTTAAACCCCACAGAATAGAGAATCACTACGTGGGGCAGTTTTTTCAAGCTGAAAAGGCTCATAGAATTCCTAACTCTGTGTGTTTAAAAGGATACATTTACCAACGTCCCTGAGCAAGTGGCAAATCTAAGTTGAGGGCTTTTTCATGAGTGGGGGATGGCGGGTGAGCGAGGGAAGGGGAAATATTATCTAGCAGCAGAAAGCAATGTATGCTTTGTCTGTTGGAAAAAAAACGAGAATGAGACTTAGCTGCTACTGCAACCACAGTCTCTCATGATTTTTCTAGCTAATTTCACCGTCCGAAAAACACTGGTGTGGAAAAACCGAACAACTAATAACCGAATAATCAGGTGGAACAAAATCAATTCACAAAAGCATGCAATAAGTTCGTTCCACCTGACTTGTTATAGGGCCCTCAGTGGTACACACATTTGATAAGCAAGCAGTGACGTTTGTGAGGAGCATAGAGGGGGAAGCATTTATATCAAACAATGAATTTAATCAGTGTTGAGGTTGCTCCTGGCCACCATTCTGGCTACTCCTTATTGTGTACCCCCTCCAAGGGACGGCGAATCTCCTTTGATGAACACTTCCAAAGAGTTATGAGATCTTGTGATCATTTTTCAAGCTGCCTAAAGTCACCATGACATGCAACTGCATGAAACCCTCACTATCTATGGAGGCTAGTGCAGAGGTGACACGTCATGCAAAGCCGGTCACACACTCATGTGAGAAGCCATCAGGGCCTATTTAATTATTCTTGCCACTCATCACACTCATCTCAGGCGCTGCCTTTCTGTAAAGCAGGATAGTGGAGGCCGTTCAGAAGCTCTGGTTAATTTGATGTGATGAATGCAGAAACATGGAAATATGTGGGCAATTCTTGAGGCTTTTGCAATTTCTTTGCATTAAGGATAAATGGAGTTAAAGTATCTCTCCCAGAAGCCGACCATGGCTCCTAACCCTGTTAACTCTTCCTCACAATTTTTTGAGGGACTGTGAAAAAAGTCCTACACAGATGACAGCTGGCCCGATGCTCTCTTTGCAACTCCAAACGGGACCCTGAGCAGTTGTTAGCTGCTCTGGTCCTCCATGTCCTGGAAGCTTTAGCAGTGCAAGGAGAACTGTGGAAGCTGGAAGTTTTCCGTCCGTTGTTCATGCTAAAAACAGTGACCGTAAATAAGTGGCATGAGAGGAGTCACTGGCATGGTTGCCAGTTTCAGCTTGGCTCGAGGAGGTGCATACGAGCGACCTTACTAACATTTGCATTCAAGTTTAAAAGCCATCGGCTGAGGACAGATCATTCCGCAGTAGGTCTGCTTCACATGAGCCAGTTATTAGTCAAGTGGGGAAGCGAGTAAATTGGTGAGATTCTTGCTGACCATTCCGAAATCAGGGTCCGAGCACGCAATAGAAGATTTGAGTTTCTCAAAACTGGAATTATTATCAGTTATTTTACGCCACCCCTATTCTCCTAGTGGATATGATGTAAAACATGACGCAGAATGGCTGGCTGATTATGAAATGGGACTGCACCTGTGAGTGACACTCAAATGGAGGCCCTGGTTGTCTATAACTTACTGGAGATACTACGTATATACGATTCCACCACAATTTGTCCACAAACACTTTGCAGACTAAGCCGGGACAGGAGCCCAATCCTGTAGAGGTCTGCGCCAAGCATGACATGCTTCAAGGAAGGCTGGTGCCACTAAATAGAGAAACCAGTGCCACAGTTCTGTATAACACAACAGATTGAGGTCAATTTAACAGGAGTACCGATTTTATGACTTGATTATGTCACCATATTTATATAGGACTTTTATATTACTACGCAGTGCCTTGATGGCAAATTCCATTTTTTTTTAGGTTTTACACGCAGACAGCTTTAATTAATTTGTTTATTTAGCCTGAAAAGTCTATTTTCTTCAAATGACAGATAACAATGGGCACTAACTGGAATTAGAATCCTTAAGTGTTGTTTAACTTTCGTGAACAAAATGTTGGTGGAATAGTGGAGAGTGCTAGTGAATTTATTTAATTCTGTGGCTGCATCGTTTGCTGCATAGTTATTAATTTCTATTACTTGCCAGATAATTTCTCCCATAATTTGTAGATTTCACAAACAAAAGGTTTGTTGCTCAAATAGGTGAAAATAATACTGTCCAAATAATTTAGATGTTTGGATAATTTAATTTAGAATGCTAAATAATGTAGATAACTTTGCTGCATAATCCCAGTATGCCTGAGAGAGGTAAAGCGTGCAGAGTGGTTTGGGGCTGTTATTATGATGATGAATCATAGCAAACACACATACTATATTGTATATATTCAGATCCACAGAGTGTAACATATTCTTCTTCTTCAGTTCTGTATGATACTTTTTATTTTAATTATTGTTAGTTAACATTACATTTCTAGAGATTTGTCATTTATTTGTTTTTACAGGGCGGTTCGAGAAAATCAATAGCCAAATGCTCAGCCCATAACGGGAAGCTTTTATTCTACAGCAGGATGTTTGTTCAAGGAATAACCTTTTAACTATTCACTAGAAGCAGATGGCTTTCTGTTTGTGTAAAGAAAGGTAAGGCAGGTGTATTCATTCACTCTATGACTACATCTGTACATAATAGCAGATGTTTTATATAAAGCAGGTGGATCTTTGGTTTTTACATGGACACTTTCACATTACTGCTCAATAATACCTAACAATGGCTGTGACTTGTAAAAGAGGAATGAACACAAGGCCTTTCGCCTCGTGTACAAAGTAAAAAATAGGTAAACGTGGTTGCAAATTGCGTGCAGACATTTAACAAATAGTTTTTAATTTTGAGAACCAACATGTGCACTAATATAACTGTTCACAGAATACAGAATCATGGTGTGTCGCAGTTCAACCTACCTGATCAATATTCATGAGATAGTTTGCAAATTGCACCCCACTACGATTGTCCACAGTCACCGGCACAATCACCTGGTGGGGGTCAGCAGACCACCATGTCTGTGACTGCTTTGAAATAGACATTTTTTAAAAACAAAATCTGTTTATTGTGAATTATACAACAATTAAGCAAGTAACACAGAAAAAGTAAACGGATGACCGCTAATATGACATACACATATAAGAACATTAACTACGTATAACAGAACAGCATGATAGGAGGGAGTGAAACAGCATGTGTCGTCTTTGTCTTGCACTGCATTTACCAGCATCGTTTCGTAGAGACCAACTTTAGGTAGCAGAATCCGAAACATGAATTCAAACAGAAGTGGCGGCATATAGACAAAGTGTACTTAGGAGGTGATCTGGTGGAGGGTGGTTTATAAATGATCTATGGAGGGAGGTAGCATTTTGAGTGGTGGGTGTATTTAGTAATGTGGCACTCGGACATCTGGTTCTAGAGATAGGCCACAGCGTCTGGACATCCAGTTGGAGCCTCTAGAGAAGGAGTAAAACTCCATGAGGTTGCATTTGCGGAGCAATCCCACGGGTGCGGGGGCTTGGAGGTTGTATACAATGTTCTGAAGCATGAGATTGTAGTCATGTATGAGAGCTTGGCACTGATCTAGCAATGCATCCCATTTCAGTGAAATTTGATATTTGTGGGGAACTCTTGATTCTTCTCTATGAAGTACTGTATTTTTAGCCTCCGCCAGACAAGCTACAACTTGATGCCAAGACATAATGGTGGGGAGTAAATTGCTTGTGTCACTGTACAGTAATACCACTCCTTTTGGCAAAAGGAGTGCTAATTCCTCAAGTCAGGTCGGCACACTGTTTCGTTTTAAGTGCATGTAACCCCCAAAAGCACAGCCCCTAAGTGTCTAGTCCCTCGCATTGTGTAGTGTCAGCTATGATCCTCGGTACAGATCGCCAATAGCGGGTCAGTGAAGGACAATACCAAAGGGCATGAGATAGGTCAGTATCTTATAAGTGCAATGAGGACAGGGGAGGTGTGTTGTAGGATGTACATGGTTTAATTTAGCAGGGTTAAAATAAGCACTGTGGATGATGGAGAATTGGATATTTTTGAAACAGCGATTTGTAGACACCAGTTGGAAATATTACAGAGCTAAGCACCATTTAGTGTCAGGCAATCCTCTTCGAACAGATCTTTCTCCCAGGTGTCTCATAGATAAAGCAATCTTCTTACTTAAAGGCAGCCCTTTTTTATTAAAGGAAAACGAGATGTGTTTAAAAAAAAATGAAAACTTGCACAAACGTTTTTGACCACTGCCTATCGTTTTTGGCAATATTCACAAAGGGGTCCCTTGGGGACTCCTACACATTTGAGAATGGGTTACCACCTCCTTTGAATTGGTTGCAAAATATTAATGTTTTGAACCAGATTCTAGTCGCAAAACATTGATACATAGCATAAGAAGTCAGTATTTGGAAGCAACACTATACACACACCCCTTCCAAATAGTGATTCCTTATTGTTTCTTAAGTCCTTTTTAACCTTTTCTGAATCGTTAATAAGGCTTAGTGCATTTCAAAAAGTGTTTTAGCAGATGCAAACCCTCAGATTTACAGAATATGAAGATTTGCAATCGATAAAACAGATTGCAGATGATGCCTTTAGCCACTAAATGTACATTAAGATCTTAGCAAATCCACACAAATGGGAGGAAGAGAGAAAGGTTGTATGGCAATTATGTTTTTTAGACTGAAAGGCAGTAAATACATTTTCACTCGCCTTAATTCAAATATAGTGAGCTTTACTCATAAGAACAAAAATGTAAATGTGGGGTTAGCATCTTAAGGGGGGGCTATTTCGTGGATGTTGGTAAACTTCCTTCTAAAAACAGCACTGTACTGGCAAGCATTAGCAAAGCCAATAGGTCTTGACGTTGACAGGCGTTACCCAACATGCTGGTTTTAACAATGCCTGTTGCTAATGCTGTTCAGCAAACAGTGCCTTGAGCTGTCTGGTAGCAAATCACTGGTTTTTCAAAAAAAAAAAAAAAAAAAAAAAAAGTAGAAAGGTGTATGGTGGGAGACCAAAGGAAGAGCAGGAGAAAGAGAAAGCAAGTGAACTCCACCAAAAGGCGGATCAGCACATAGGAGCAGGTATTAAAAAATTGCTGAGGGAGGAAGCGAGTGGTGAGGATGCAAATGCACAGTGAGAGGTTTGAGAAGCAACACAGAAAGCATGGAGTGGCAATGTGGGGGGAATAAGCACATAGTAGAGAGAGGGCAAAAAACACTTACATTCCTATGAAATGCTCATAGAAAATGAAAGTAATTGTAAGAATGTAAACTGTTGGAAACAGCCCTTTCTGCAGGGTTATCCCCAAAAGTTTTGCCTTTTTGTCTAACCCTCTTTGTGTTGGATTTAGGGCTCTGAGCACTTTACCACTGCTAATCTCCCCTAACACTTAGTATAATTTGCTTATACCTGTTTGGCTTATTTCATTTACATGTAAGTCCCTTGTAAAGCGGTATACCATATACCCAGTTCCAGTAAGTGAACTGCTACTAGTGGGCCTGCCGCACTGATTGTCTCACCCACAGAAGTAGCCTTTCAAACCTGTCTCAGGCTTGCCACTGCAGGGCCTGCATGCGTAGTTTACTGCCACACTGACTTGGCAAGTAAAACCATGTGCCAAGGGCTAAACTCCCTTTTTACTACACCTAAGTCACCCCTAAGGTAGGCCCTAGATACTCCTATGGGCAGGGTGTTGTGTATGTAAAAGGTAGGGCATGTATTTCTATGTGGTACATGTCCTAGTAGTGACAAACAGCCTATTACGTTTTTCACTGCTGTGAGTGCTGCTTCTCTCATAGGTTTTCATTGGGAATTCCCTTAAATATGTCTAAGTTGTAATTTCTGATCTATACGGGGTAGTGTGGGTATGTTGAGAATGGTAGTGAGAATTCCTGCTCACTGGTGTAGGTGGATTTTACATTAGTATTTTAGAAATGTCACTTTTAGACATTGGCATTTCTCTGTGCTTAAAACTCTGGTGCTTTGCAGCATGACTCCAGTCCACTTCTAGGGCAGGGTGACAGCTCCACTTTGTGCTTACTCTTCAGACAGCCATCCATCAGAGAGGGTTAGGTGTGACAGGTTTACATCTGCATACTGAGGGTCTTCCTGGGCTGGGAGAGTGGGAGATGGGGCACACTTTACACTTGAATAGGATGTGTCCTGCACTCACATGAAGGGCTTGTTTACTCACTACTGATGTCTGGAGCCAGGGTAGAGGAGAAAGGACATTTTTGGTGTTGGTCAGATCTGGCTGGAAACTTCTCCCACCTTCTGGAAGCTGGGCACTTGGTGTATACGTTGAGGGGCTATAATTGTTTTAGAGCCCTTATGGGACTGGGACCAAATCTCTGGCAGAAGGCCTGCTGAACTGTACAAAGAACTCATCTGGACTGGTTTTCTTTTGTTGCCCTGTTGCCTGGTGTCTGCTGGGTGGCCCAAAGGACTCAACTGGATTGCTTTTCCATATGTTGCCCTGCTGCCAGCTGCACATTGACTTTGGCTGCCCCAAGCACCAGGATACAACCAGGAGGAGCCCCCATTAGAACTGCTGGCTTGTTGATTGGTGGAGTACAGGAGGAAGTGTCACTCTGCATCTACCCATATGTTCTGGCCTATCTGCCTACTGCCTCGGGTGCCGTAAGTGTTTTTCTGCACAGCATGTGAAGAGCGCTTATTATCATTGTGGCACAAGTGCGAGGTGAGCACTGCCAGAGGCCCCATATGTTTCACTTAAAAGCCTGGTGAGCGCTCCATCTGGGGACTGGTGAGAGGCTTGCACCATGTTCTAGGAGCACTTCATTTTGGGCACAGTGTGTCAGGCTCCTTGCGTTTCCGGTGGCAATTGCCCCTGCAGAATCGCCCTCAGTGCGGCCTCACCCTCCTGCAATGTGGCCACTTTGGCTCTTTGTAATAAGCGCGATGCCTTTTGCTGGTCATCGGACCACACAGGTGGAACCAACACCAACCAGACCAACCAGCCCATGGATCGAAGTCTGACGTGACTCCTTTAGTACCTGTGTCTGCTCCACTGACTGCCTGACACGGAGGAAAGCTCTTATCGCAGGTCCGTCACTAGGTAACCAAGAGGCCAGTGATGACAGCTCTGCTATTTTTGTGTGTGTATACACATCAGAACGGCTTTAATTCCATAATGCCACTCCCAGGACTCACAAGAGCCCATCTCCTACTCACTCCTGCCTTCCTTATGACCATGGTTCATGGTGGTCCTGGCTTGGGCGCTTTGCTACCCTACTTGCCACCACTTCACTGCAGTTTAGCAATCCAGGTTCCTCCTCTATGCACCCCTTTTTTTTTTAGGTGGCTCATTGCAGTCCTCTTTTGTGTCCTGCCCTCCTTGTGAGCACTTCACTGTGGCTCTCAGCAGTCTTCACTTCTGTTCTAGTACCTGCCTTTCCTGTCAGCTCCTGCAACACGTGTGGAGAAAGGAATGTGCCACCAAGACAAATTTGTTTCTAACTCAACTTACTACAGTCCCCTTGAAGCTGCTGATCAGATGGCCACCCCTTCATAATAAATTCCTTTACCTTTGCTAAGATTCCTAAGCATTTCCTTGATCCACTTATCCTCGGAAAACTCTAATTTCATCCCATTATCTTAAAAAATACCACATCGTCATATGTAAATGCCACAGAACACTCATCATCCACTTCCTAACAATTCTCATACGACAAAGGCAACCATGATTATCTTTCCCTGGCAAGGGCATAATCTCATAATGGTACATTTGCAGTTTTGAGGACAGTATCGCTAACCAGGGGGTAAGATTTCTCCCACCTTTAGGACCCAAGATATTTACCAAGGGTTTGTGGTCCATACAGATCTTAAATTAGCGACCCCACACATACATCCTAAACCGCTGCACAGCCCAAGTCGCAGCTAGTCATTACATTTCAATAACAGAGTAGTTCCTCTCTGCTTGCATTAGAGTACAGGATGCATATGCGACCACCCACTCAATCCCATTCCTTTTTTGGGATAAGGCAGCACCAATGTCATATCCACTAGCATCCACAGAAATGATACGATTTGCATCTTTATGATCTTTTTTAAGTGCTGCAAATTCTTCAGTATGTCTCTGTCACAAGCAAAATGTTGCATTTTTCCTGAATAGCGCTCCAAGATTCTCGACCTTGGATATGCAATTTTCTATGAAACGTGCGTAAAATTCTGTCAACCCTAAGAAGAGTGCCAATTGTTCCTTGCTCTTGGGTTCTTGAGCATCACCAATGGCTTTAACATGGCTAATGGCTTTCACATGTCTAGTTTTCGGACGAATGCCTTCCTCTGAAATATTGTGACCCAAATATTCCACAAGTTGTTTCCCAAATTAGCATTTTTGTTCTTTCACAGTTAATCCTTTGTCCATACATGCTTGTAGAACGTCTCTCAATATGCCCATCATGTTCCTTTTTATCCTTTCAAAATATCAATATGTCGTCCTGAAAAACGTTTGCACTAGTTATATTTGATAATATTCTAGATAATTCCCCTTGGAACACAGCAGATGCACTGGCTAAAACAAATGGCATCCTTTTGTACTGGAACAAACCTTCAGGTGTTATGAAGGCTGTGCAGTGCTTACAGGTCCGATCCAGCGGAATTTGATAAGCTCTAACTAAATCAATTGTCGAGAACATTTTAGCATCACCAATGGACAACATTAAGGTGGTCATTACAACCCTGGCGGATTTACGGTGTTGAAGCCGCGATAAGACCGCCAACAGGCCGGCAGAAAAAAAATGGAATTACGACCGTGGCGGAAACCACCAACAAAGACAGCCATTTTAACACTGCGACCGCCAAGGCGGTACAAACAAACAGCATGGCGGTCTCTGCCAACAGACAGGCGGAGGACAATGTACCACCCACAGTATCACAACCTACCAATCCGCCACCTTTTCCGGGACGGATTCACCGCGAACAAAAACACGGCGGAAACAGGATTTCGAAGGGAAAACGGTCACCTCTACACAGCCCACGAGGAACCAGGATGCCATGGAACCAGAGCTGCACATTTTCCCTACCCTTATCTTCTTGCTCCTCTACCAGGAGCACGAACGTCGGCGGCGAAGACCACGGTGAGTACTGCACCTACGACACAGGGGAAGGAAAAAACACACACGCAACACCCCCACCCTCACCCACTACAACACACACACTAATACAGGATGATACATTACAGTTACACCTCCCAAACCACCTGGAAGAATTCAAAGACAAAAGGAAATGAGTGTAACCGTTGTAATATATTAAAATCCGGTACGCAAAAATATGTATACACTATTAACAAATATATACATCAAGAATAGTAGTCCAGGTATTGCTCCATTGAAGTCCATGGAACACTGGGCCCACACGGCATGGGCGAGGCACACACCCAATACCCGAGCATGATGGAGAGAACACTGCAGGGGCATCAGATAGAAATAAAACAGGCAACTCAGGGAAGTGAAAGGGGGGGCACCTCAGCCGGTTGAGTGCACGACACCAAATCCAGGAGGGGGCCACATGCCCACTGTGCAATCCTGGGGAGTGCAAAACCACAGTCTCTCAAGTCTCTACACTGGGTGGTTTGCCTACTGTTCAATCCTGGGGAGTGCAAAGCCACAGTCTCTAAAGTGGATAACAGTCTCCACTGGTTCTGGAGGGGGCTTTGTGCCCAGAGTGCTTCATCCTGCCAAGGACAGAGGTAGTGGATGTGAATCTCCACAGGTTCTGGAGGGGGCTTAGTGCCCAGAGTGCTTCATCCTGCTCATGGTGGACACAGTAGCGTCAGTGCCCTTGGCGCTTATGGGCCAGCGGTGCTTGTGGCGGCGGTGTCCTGTTCAGCGGTGCTTGCGGCGGCGGTGTCCTTGGCAGTGGTGCTTGTGGTGGCTGTGTCCTGTTCAGCGGTGCTTCTGGTGGCGGTGTCCTGTTCAGCGGTGCTTGTTGCGGCGGGGTCCTTGGCAGCGACTCAGCTGATGGCGGTCCTGTCTGGCCCAGCGACTCAGCTGCTGGCGGTCCTGTCTGGCCCTGCGGGGCTGGTGCTGGCGGTCCTTTCCAGCCCTGCGGGTCTGGTGCTGGCGGTCCTTTCCGGCCCTTCGGGGTTGGTGCTGGCGGTCCTTTCCGGCCCTTCGGGGTTGGGGCTGGCGGTCCTTTCCGGCCCTGCGGGGCTTGTGCTGGCGGTCCTGTCTGGCCCAGCGGGGATGATGGCGGTGGCCTCCTGGGCAGCGGGGATGATGGCAGTGGCCTCCTGGGCAGCGGGGATGATGGCAGTGGCCTCCTGCGCAGCGGGGATGATGGCGGTCTTCTCCGCCGTGCTGCTCTTCCCAGACTTGCTGAGTTTCTTGTGCCCCTTCCCCACCTTGGAAGGTGTTGCAGCTGAATCCACACTCCCACCTGTACCCCTGGGAGCAGCTTTGGTGGCTAGAGTCTTCCCTCTCTCCCGCCGGGCACAGGCCAATGTTTGTTGTTTGACAGGTGGGGGACTGTCTGTGCTGTGGCTCCTTGCCACACTGGCTGCCCTGGTGCCTGGTGCACTCCAGAATCCGGTGACTACTGGCATCACTGGTCCCGGAGATGTTGTGGCTGAGGTGCTAGGTTGGGACCTGGAGAGTTGGGCACTAGGAGACTGACGGGGTGGGGGAGATGAGGGAAAGAGGTCAAGGGTGGACAGGAAAAGTTTCTTGGGAACACTGGGACGGGTAGCTGGAGGGGGTTTGGGAGTGGAGGAAGAGGTTGTGGTTGTAGGAGGTGTTCGTTTGGTTACTTTGGGTGAAGGTGCATGCGCTGGGGTCTGTTGTGAGGTGAATGGCTGTTGGGTGGGTGTGTGCCTGCGTTTGTGTATCTTGGGTGGGGGCGTCACGACACACTGGGAGAGGAGGACACAAGGGACGTGTGAATGGTAGTGGGGGTGGTGACTGCACGTGAGCGGGGTGTGGTGGTGTGTGTGCTGGTGATGGAAGTAGTGGCTGTAGATGTAGTGCATGCAGGTGTGAGTGGAGACGAGACTGGGAGGGAGGAGGGAGACGAGGAGGATGGGGACACAGTGGAGGCAGTGGATGTTGGTGTGTCTTCATGTGTGTGATGCTTGCGTGAGTGCCAGTGGGATGTGTGGTGCTTATGTTTGCCAGAGCTTCCCTTGTGTGTTGACGTGTGTGCATGCTGGTCTGATGGTGTGCTTGGGGTAGGCTGAGGTACAGGGGTGTGGGTCTGGGTGGAGGTAGTTGGAGGGGGAGGTTAGAGACAGGGACAATAGCTGCCATCAGTGCTGAGGCCAGAGTCTGAAAAGCTCGCCAAAGGACTGCCTGACCAGAATGAAGGCCCTCCAGGAATGCATTTGTTTGTTGCAACTGCCTCTCTACACCCTGGATGGCATTCAAGGTAGTAGACTGCCCAACAGTGAGGGACCTGAGGAGGTCAATGGCCTCCTCACTGAGGGCAGCAGGGGTGACTGGGGCAGGGCCTGAGGTGCCTGGGGCGAAGGTGATGCCGACCCTCCTGGGTGAGCAGGCACAGGGCAAAGGCTGAGGGGCTACTGGGATGACGGTGCTGGTAGGGGGGTGGCGGCTGTACCTGTAGATGGGGGGGGGCACAGATGTGGCCGCCACCACAAGGGAGCTCCCATCAGAGGGCATGTCCGTGTCGCTGGTCTCAGCTCCGGTCCCTGCCGTGGAGCTCCCCTCGCCCATCCGTCCCACTGGTGAATTCTGAGTCCGTAGTCTCGCCCTCCAGGGCCATGTGGGATGCAGCTCCTTCCTGCTCCAGTGCCACTGCTCCTTCGCCTGATGATGCTAATGCACACAAGAACAGGAAGACCACAAAAAGGGGGGGAGATGACAGAAGAAAGACCTGTTGAGTGCATGCATTACCGCTACCGTTGGCGGACACGACAGACACAGAAGCCCCCTGCACTACGCCGCGCACTTGGGGTCCACTGTTCAATCCCTGGGAAATGGCCTACAAGGCTATGGCCGACATCTGCACACATGGATGTCACAGGAGCCTGACTAGGTGTAGTTGGCACTTGTTAGAAATGGTTTTTTTGGTTGGCAGTCAGGTTACCCTCTGTCCAAGCAAGAACCCTCACTCTAGTCAAGGTAAGTCACAGACAATCCAAGATTATCCTGTGCCCACCCTCTGGTAGCTTGGCACGAGCAGTCAGGCTTAACTTAGAAGGCAATGTGTAAAGTATTTGTGCACTAAATCATACGACACCATATAGCACCACAAAAATACACCACACAGTGTTTAGAAAAATATATAATATTTATCAGGATAATTGTAGGTCAAAAACGAATGAAGATGAAATGTGAAATTAAAGAGATATCACTGGAAACTGATATAAAGTGTCTTAAGTCTTTAAAAAGCAAACAAAGTCTCTTTCAAGCACAAAGTACCTGGTTTGGAGTGGAAAATCTCCGCAAAGGGTCGCAGAAGAAGAGATACGTGGAAAAATGGTGTGTGCGTCAATTTCTCCCCAGCACACACGGACTTGCGTAGGTATTTTTCCCGTGGGGAAGTCATGCATCGTTTTCCGGCACGTGGACAGTTTCTTTTTGTGGGTCGCGGGGATTACCAGATGTCCCGGGTCTGTGTGTGGATTCTCCGGCTTGTTTTCCGGCTGCGCGTCGTTCCGTGGGGCTGTGCGTCGAAGTTTGGCTCTCACGGCAGGCGTCGCATCGATTTCCCCTCTAGGAGTCTGGTGGCGTTGTCCTTGCGGGGCCGTGCGTCGAAGTTCCGGTCACCCCGAAGGCGTCACGTCGATCAGTGTCGGTGTGCAGCGTTTTTCTCGCCACTGAACAAGCTGTGCGTCAAAACTTTCACCGCACGAAGAGTCCAAATGAAAAAGAGAAGTCTTTTTGGTCCTGAGACTTCAGGGAACAGGAGGCAAGCTCTATCCAAGCCCTTGGGGAGCACTTTTACAGCCAGACAAGAGTTCAGCAAGGCAGCAGGGCAACAGCAAGACAGCAGTCCTTTGTAGAAAGCAGTCAGGTGAGTCCTTTGGGCAACCAGGCAGTTCTTGGCAGGATGCAGGTTCTGGTTCAGGTTTCTTCTCCAGCAAGTGTCTGATGAGGTAGGGTGGGGCCCTGTTTTATACCCAAATGTGCCTTTGAAGTGGGGGAGACTTCAAAGAGTGGCTAAGAAGTGCACCAGGTCCCCTTTCAGTTCAATCCTGTCTGCCAGGGTCCCAGTAGGGGGTGTGGCAGTCCTTTGTGTGAGAGCAGGCCCTCCACCCTCCCAGCCCTGGAAGACCCATTCAAAATGCAGATGTATGCAAGTGAGGCTGAGTACCCTGTGTTTGGGGTGTGTCTGAGTGAATGCACCAGGAGCTGTCAACTAAGCCCAGCCAGACGTGGATTGTAAGGCACAGAAAGATTTAAGTGCAAAGAAATGCTCACTTCCTAAAAGTGGCATTTCTAGAATATTAATATTAAATCCAACTTCACCAGTCAGCAGGATTTAGTATTACCATTCTGGCCATACTAAATATGACCTTCCTACTCCTTTCAGATCAGCAGCTACCACTTCAATACTGTATGAGGGCAGCCCCAATGTTAGCCTATGAAGGGAGCAGGCCTCACAGTAGTGCATAACTAATTTAGGAGTTTTACACTACCAGGACATGTAAACTACACAGGTACATGTCATGCCTTTCACCCACACAGCACCCTGCTCTAGGGGTTACCTAGGGCACACATTAGGGGTGACATATGTGGGGAAAGGGGAGGTTTAGGCTTGGCAAGTACCTTTAAATGCCAAGTCGAGGTGACAGTGAAACTGCACACACAGGCCATGCAATGGCAGACCTGAGACAAGGTAAAAGGGCTACTTAAGTGGGTGGCACAATCAGTGCTGCAGACTCACTAGTAGCATTTAATCTACAGGCCCTAGGCACATATAGTGCACAATATTAGGGACTTATAAGTAAATTAAATAGTCCAATCAGGTATGATCTCAGGTTACCATGTTTAAAGGGAGAGAGCATATGCACTTTAGCACTGGTTAGCAGTGATAAAGTGCGCAGAGTCTAAAAGCCAGCAAAAACAGGTCCAAAAAGTGGAGGGAGGCAGGCAAAAAGTTAGGGGTGACCACCCTAAGGCTGTCAGGTCTAACAGCATTGTACACAGGTGGGGTGGGGTGCCACAGGGTCTGCCAGAAGAAGGGGACCTAACTAGTACACTCGCCCTGGCCTAGGGAAACCCACAGCCCACCTCCCCTACCCAGACCCCTCCACTGCGTGCTGAATCAACTGAATGGGAGTGTACTCGCCCCCTTGTGGCTGCTGTGATGCCCTCAAGCGCCCATCCAACTCCGGGTATGCCACCGCCAGGATCCTGAACATCAGTGGGGTCTTGGTGCGACGGGCACCTCTCCCATGTTGGGATGCCATCCCCAGCTGGGCCTCAGCTGTCTTCTTGCTCCAGCGGCGAATGTCCTCCCATCTCTTACGGCAGTGGGTGCTCCGTCTGTGATAGACCCCCAGGGTCCAGACGTCCTTGGCGATGGCACGTCAAACATCCTTCTTCTGGTGGGCGCTGACCTACAGGAATTGTACAGGGGAAAAAGAAAAGTTATTACCAACTGCACCGTCACAGTCATTGGCCCCCATCCCTACCCTTGCCATGTGGCACATGCACTCACCGTCGTTTCATGCACGCCTCAATCTCCCCCCCCCCCCACCTTTCATCCACCCCACTCCACACAGGCATCGCCCATACAGCATGCTCCCAGTGTGCTAACCTGTTTATCTGGAGTACCGTAGAGTAGCGTGTACTGGGGGAGGACCCCATTCATGAGTTTCTCCAACTCCTCCGATGTGAAGGCAGGGGCCCTTTCCCCAGACGCACAAGCCATTGTCTCTTCCAGACTGAGGTCACAGCAGCACTTGCAGTGTAGGTCCTCTCATGTTAAAGATCAGGTATCGAGTGATTAAACAGATAGAAAATGGTGGTCACGTCCGCGGAGGTGCATACCGTCACCGCCGGCGTACATCGTCATTGGCTCCTGGGACCCATAGGGTCCAATGTTAACCAATGCAGAATTGCGCCGCTGTCTTTGACCGCCTTACTGCGACGGTGTACAATGTCAGCGCAGTTACCTCACATCCCATTGTCCCACTTTACAGGTCAGGCAGCCGCCATTTCAGGGGCCCACATGGCTTAATTTTTAACTGCGTCACATTTACCTAGGCCTTGCCTCAACACTCATACATGCAAATTTCGGATTATTAATTGTGTTCTGTGTAAGCTGTGTGTACGTACCTCCGAGTTGGTTGACTCTGTGTTCACTGTTGTCCTTCATAGGCACCATCTGCTGGGACATGTGAGGAGATGGCGGCATCATCCGGTGTACAGACCGCTGGTGGACCTGTCGACAATGGAGGAAAGACATGTGATCATCACCTACAGGCTTGATCGTGCCACAATCCTGGAACTGTGTGCCCAGTTGGAGCCAGACCCGATATCAGCTATCCGCCATCCCACAGGAATCCCCCCCCCCAGTGCAGGTGCTGTCAACTCCATTTCCTTGCAAGTGGGTCATTCCAAACAACAGTGGCCATAGCATCAGGGATGTCCCAGCCTATGTTTTCCAACGTGTTGTCCAGACTGTTGTCTGCCCTGCTGAAACACATGCGGAGCTACATCGTTTTCCCTCAGGTGGAGGATTTGCCTACAGTGAAAGGTGATTTCTATGCCCTGGGACATATCCCCAATTTCATAGGTGCCATTGATGGGACACATGTGGCTTTGGTACCCCCCGCAGGAGTGAACAGGTGTACAGAAATCGGAAGAGTTATCATTCGATGAATGTGTAGATGGTGTGTTTGGCCGACCAGTACATCTCCCATGTTAATGCCAAATTCCCTGGCTCAGTGCATGACGCTCACATCCTGAGGAATAGCAGCATCCCTTATGTGATGGGGCAACTCCAGAGGCACCGTGTGTGGCTATTAGGTGAGGACAAGGACCCTATACAGTGTGAATAGTTGTCTGGGGTTGCCCCTAATGGTTAGTGTGTGTCTAACAGTTGTCCCTCGGCATTTGCAGGTCACTCTGGCTACCCCAACCTGTCATGGCCACTGACCTCAGTGAGGAATCCCAGGACAAGGGCAGAGGAATGCTACAATGAGGCCCATGGGCGAACTCAGAGGATTATAGAGCGGACCTTCGGCCTCCTGAAGGCCAGGTTCAGGTGCCTCCATATGACAGGTGGATCCCTATTCTACTCACCAAAGAAGGTGTGCCAGATCATCGTGGCCTGCTGTATGCTTCACAACTTAGCTTTGCGACAACAGGTGCCTTTTCTGCAGGAGGATGGTCCAGATGGAGGTGGTGTGGCAGCTGTGGAGCCTGTGGACAGTGAAGACGAGGAAGCAGAAGAAGAGGACATCGACAACAGGAACACGGGGATCTTGCAATACTTCCAGTGAGACACAGGTAAGAATACAAACCTGCCTACTACATGTACTTTAACACTACTACCTCTCTACTGTCTGTCGTTTTCACCCAGTGTATGGTCACTGAGTTGTCACTTTCCCTTACGATTTCACAGATGTGAGTCCCACTGTGTGACATCTGCTTTGTTTCCTCATAGACTAAAGCTGTGTGACATAGGTATGTTGACATTACAATTGAAAGAGCATTTTGACACTGTAATTGCCAATACACTCATTCGAAATCACAGACTGACTGTAGATTGTTTTGTGCTTTATGGGTGTTTATTTAAGTGCTAAATAGTGGAGGGGGCTGTAAAATGGTGAGGGGTGATGGCGGAGGAATGTCCATGGCAGAGTCTCGTCTATTAGCCTCACAGGTGCATTGTCCAAAGGGGCATAGGAAGTGGAGCTGGGGCAGTTGATGGATGGACAGGGTGACAAGGTGAGACAAAAGGATGACAATCAGGGCGGTCTCATTTCTTGGCGGGGGTCTTGGCATTGTTCTCTGTCTTTGTCCTGGATCTCAGAGACCTTTTGCGGGGTGGTTCTCCGTCTGCAGGGGGTGGGGTGCTGGTGTGGTGGTCCTGTGGCGGTGCCTCCTGTCCACTAGCGCCAGCAGAGGTGGTGGGCAGTTCATCGTCCAGGCTAGTGTCAGGGGCCCCTTGTTGTGCCACAGAGTCCCTCCTGGTGTTGAGGACTTCCTTCAGCACCCCTACGATGGTGCCCAGGGTGGAGTTGATGGATCTGAGTTCCTCCCTGAAGCCCAAATACTGTCCCTCCTGCAGCCGCTGGGTCTCCTGAAACTTGGCCAGTACCGTTGCCATCGTCTCCTGGGAATTATGGTACGCTCCCATGATGTTGGAGAGGGCCTCGTGCAGAGTGGGTTCCCTGGCCCTGTCCTCTCTGTGTCGCACAGCAGCCCTCCCAGTTCCCCTGTGTTCCTGGGCCTCTGTCCCCTGGACCGTGTGCCCACTGCCACTGCCCCCAGGTCCCTGTTGTTGGGGTTGTGGGTCAGCCTGGGTTCCCTGTAGTGGTGGACACACTGCTGATTGACGTGTCCTGGGGACAGAGGTATGGGCCCACTGGGTGGGTGCTGTGCTGGTGTTTCCAGAGGTGGAAAGCTCTGTGGTGGCCTGTGCCAGTATGTGGGGAACCGACTGTCCCCGAGGTCCCAGATGGGCCGGGCTGGTCATCTAGCTCCAGTTGGACAGAGCTGCTGTCATCACTGTGGGCCTCTTCTGTTGGTGGTGTGGACCCTCCTGTCCATTGACGTTGGGTAGGGGTCCTGCAGGGGTATAAAAGGATGTTTATTGCATCTGTGCGTGCCATGGTGTGCAATGGGTGGGTGACCATGTACCCCAGTGCTTTGATTCCTGTGTGGGACCTTGTGTGATGGTGGTTTAGGGGGGTGTGTGGGTATGTGCAGTGGCCATGCATTGGTGATGGGTGTCCATGGTTTGGTGTTGCATGCAGGGCCTGGTGTTGGGATGTGTGGTTTGTGATATTGGGACATTTGTGAGGAGCTGGATTGATGGGGGTGAGGGCGAGGGTGGGGGTATGTCATAGCATGCAGGTAGGGTGGGGGATGTAATAGTTAAGATTTGACTTACCGGAGTCCATTCCTCCATCTACTCCTGCAAGGCCCTCAGGATGCAGAATCGCCAAGACCTGCTCCTACCATGTTGTTAGTTGTGGGGGAGGAGGTGGGGGTCCGCCGCCAGTCGGCTGACCACAAGGTGGTGTCTTGAGACCACGGAACGCACCTTCCCCCATAGGTCATTCCACCTCTTCCTGATGTCATCCCTATTTCTTGGGTGCTGTCCCACTGCGTTGACCCTGTCCACTATTCTTCGCCATAGCTCCATCTTCCTAGCTATGGAGGTGTGCTGCACCTGTGATCCGAATAGCTGTGGCTCTACCCAGATGATTTCCTCCACCATGACCCTGAGCTCCTCCTCAGAGAACCTGGGTTGTCTTTGCCGTGCCATGGGGTGGTGTGGGTGATGTGTGGGGTGGTGTGTGTAGTGATAAGTGGGGTGATATTTAGTGGTGTGTTGTGTGAAGTGCGTGGAAGTTATGTGGGTGATGGTATTGTGTGCCTGTAGATGCTGGGTAGTAGTTTGTAGTGTCTCTCTCTGTGCTTCGATTCTCAATTGTGGACGTAGGGGTATGTGGGTGATGTGGGTATGTGTTCTATATATAATGGGTGTGTGGGAGTGGTGTGTGTATGTGTATCAGGTGTGTGTATTTCGATTTGTCCAATGTGGCAGTGTTTTATAAATGTGTGTGTATTTTGAGCGCAGTGGTGTGTACTGCCAATGGAATACTGCGGTTGAAAGACCGCTGCGTGGATTCGTGGGTCGTGATAGTGTGGGCGTATTTCTGTTGGTGTGACGGTGTCGGTTTTGTTTTCGCCAGTTTATCACTGGCCTTTGGTGTGGCGGACTTCTGTGGGTGTCTGAATTTTGGCGGATTACGAGCAGTGGGTCGTAATTGCTGTGGCGGAATTCCGCGGCAGGCTGTTGGCGGTCTTCTGCACGGCGGTAAGCAGCTTTTACTGCCAATGTTGTAATGACCCCCTAATTCATGCAAATTTGGAAATGGGAAGCCATCCACCCAAATAGCATAATTTTGAGTACGTAAGTCTACACAAAGTCTTAGATAGCCATTGGTTTTAAAGGAAATTACAATTGGCGATACTCAATCAGAACTTTCAATTTGTTCTATAATGTCCTTTTCACATAAGTCATGTTACATTTTTTTTTGTTTCCCTCTGTAATTCAACTGAGGATTTCTTAACTTTTGCCTCACAGGTGTAGCATTCTCCTTTAAGATTATGTTTAAAACAAATTAAGATTCCTAACTCACTGCTAAAAACATTCAGAAATTCCTCCCTTAAGACAGAATATGTGCCATTTGTACTTTTAATATTACCCTTACCCACTGCATACACGGGTGGGTCAGCTTTAGGGTCAACTCTCACTCAGAGGTCAGTCATGAGCGGCCAACCTAAAATCATAGTTCCTTTTTCTGCTATAAGCGCATTTCCTAAACATATTTTTACGGCAGATCCAATTTCAGCTAGCACAGACCCCACAATAGAAATTGTATGACCAGAATAATTAAATGGGCTTGAATTAGTATTCTCTAACAACCCACCAGGCCATAGTTTGTCAAACAACCTTCTCCCCACTATGGTGTACCCTGTAAAAGAGTCCAACATAGCCTCGACCTATAATCCATCTATGCTTAATGTACACTTAGACAATTGGACATTCTTCTCTTTGCTGTTCTTGCTCTGCACACTTAATGCCACATCACGCATTCCGTACTCAAGCTCTTCATCATTAGGGTCCTCCACATTACAATGTACTTTTTTTTTTCCACACTTTTACACACACATGAAAAATGTCCTCTCTTCTTACACACATTGCATGTCTTTCCAATGGCAGGGCACAATTTAGAATTAGCCAAATGTGTATTAGCTGTGCATTGTAAACACAGTAGAACTCTAGTTTTACCGACTGCAAGATTCTTTTTTCCTTACCACTCTTTTCACTCCCTAGAGCACACATAGTACCATTGTCTTTATTTTCATTCCTCACTGCCTGTAGACATCTGTCAGCAATCTCAATACCTCTTACCACTCCCATCGTATTTTTTAAAGATAATTCACCGGAAGACAATAGTTTCTCTTGAGTGTTTTTTTATTTTGTTCTCATCAATAGCTGGTCCCTTAATACTTGGTCATATGTCATGTTTTGGAACGCACAAGTTACAGCAAGTCCCCTCAACACTGCCATTTACTGGTCAATTGATTCATCTTCTTTTTGGCCTCTTGAGTGAAACCTATATCTTTCCATGACTACGTTAATTTTCCTACCATACCTTTCTTGCAACTGTTTAAGAGCACATTTATACACATCTTCCTCATCAACGTTGTCCAACCTTGGTAGATTTTTAAATTCTCCAAGACCTCTTGCACCTGTCTGTGCTTTAGTAAGGACAAATGTCTTTCCTGTGTACATTCCCCATTCCCCAACCGCCCCACAGCAACGGCTGTGCACAACATTCTCCTTGGCCGACAATTCCATCCCCACATTCTACTCCCATTGTAGCTATCCAACATTCCGATCACCACAACATGCATGCCCAACACTCATTGATTTACAATTGCTAGTACCTGGCAGTCCCTTGAAAGCTCTTACTGGCCACCTATGCAGAGTGCTAGGCAGCCACCTTGCATGGTAATATTCATCAAAAGATAATGTACAGCCAATACATAACTTTTCTAAATTATTGACACTGTAGTGTCTCATTTCTACAACCATTACCACCACAATCATTTCCATTAATAAAATTAACTTTCCCACCATGGTTACCACTACCATCACTGTCAATATCACCACCAAGACATTCACTGCCATCACTATTACCATCATTATTACCAAGATCATTGCCACAAACACCACTAACACATTTACAACTAAACCAGTCAAGCCACCAACACTACCCTTATTTCACCCATTATCACCATTGGTATTATTATCACTAGCATTATCATCACCATTACCATTGTTCCCACCAACACCAGTGGCCCTCAAAAGCTCTAGGCCAAAGAATGAAAGCAAAAAGCACCCTCAGCTGCGGACACTCTAGTACTCTCCCCTGCCGTGCAAATATCACAGTTCCTTTTTCAATAAGACATACTGATTCCATTGAAAAGGGTGTCTAAGTGTAATACACTAGAAAATAGCTTGGTACACTTAGGAGACACAGGCCAAACTCCAGTGTTAAGTACTATATGAAAAGCAGAAATTGACCAGTTACTTGGCATGATATCTTAATCAACTTGTAGAAAACACTAGGTTTTGTATTCACTTGAATCAGAGGATCTGTTCATAAAGATATATGAATGCAATGGTCACCTCCTTAATGTGATGAAATGTGCCTATGACCCACTGTTCACATACTCTTCATTGTGTATGAAATCGTGGACTTAGATAAACACAATTATTGGAACACTGAACGAAAGACCACTTCAGGTCTATAACAAAGTGGGTTTGCATAAAAACTATTCAAAATCTGAAAGGGGTTTCATGGTCCCTCCTTTACAAAGTGAATGATTTAAATAGTAGGCTGAACGAGCCACGCATACTTGCTCTTTATGGCTCCATGGTGTGTTGGTGCTACACACAACCTAAATAATTATTGTTTCTTCGGGGACCAAGATGGCGGCCTGATCGCCTGGCTGAACTGGGGCTGGTTATCTGTGTGCATGGTGTGAACCAGTGAATAGTTAGGTGAATGACGAGGCACGTCTGTAGTTTCCCAAAGAGAATGTTCAGGTGCATGAGTAGGAAATTGTTTCTAACCAAGCTTCTCAAATGGTAAGCCTCATAGGAGGTTGGTACTTTCCTGCACGCTGAGGTATACTTTTCTTTGGGTGCCTCACGAGGGAATGGCACTTCTAGGGCCAGAGCAGTAGCCAGGAACAGTCCAGCAGTTAGACAGGTTTATAAATAGGCCTCACCAAAGAATGCTCCCCTGGAATGGCCTAGTGTTCTACCTCTCCTGGGGACAAGTGGCAACCTAGGAAAATCAATGCCAGAAAGCACCAATAAGTGACCAGCATGTTGAGGCACCATATAAGGTTACCAACTCGGTGAGTGGGTTTACCTAAAGTTACGAATAATTAGGTCCATCTACAACTAGTTACATCATACAATATGATTCGTATTAATAGCAGTTGTTTGCTTTTACTTCATTGTCTTTGTTAGCCCTAGCATGAATGTTGTGGATATTAACGATTATATAGAAACAATGTAAATAATGTAAACGTGTGTGGGACAGAAATGGCTAGGTAGCTGTAGCACTGGGGACCAGGCTCGGCACAAGCACTAACAATGCAAGTTTTGCTCTTTAAAAGTTAGATTCAAACAGAGTTTGGTTTTTCTCTTTTAAATCCCTATGCAAGCTTGAAATATTTAGCATTCCTACCTACCTATATGCTAGATGTATAGCTCACAATTTGGGTATATTTTCCAGATAGTAGCGTGGTTAGTAGTGTCACAAGGGTCTCACAGGCTTTATGCAATCAAGGAAATGGGCCCTTAAGCCCTAGTTAAGTTGCAAATAACAACTATAATTGAATGCAGTGCCCCCTCCAAGGACGGGCTATGGTGCCAGTGAATTGGCTGCACAATTGATAGCCACACCTAAAAGCAGCAGTATGGCTATCACCATCTGTAATATCTCTCTATATGTGTTAGTGTTAATCTCAAGTCATATAAGGCAATGTGTCCCAACAGATACAAGTTCTGACAGCAAACAAATCAGCATAGTCAATAAATAAGTCAGAAATCAAAAAGGTTAAAAACCATGAATTTCCAAATTGTGAAGGTTTATTTAAAGTTAAGGAGCAATACAGAAAGCCAAAATAAATGTAAAGTCAATCAGAATGCATGATTAATCCGTGAAGGGAATTAGCGTTGGGCTCCATCAGATGCGGCAAAGAATCTGACATGAAATCAAATTTTAAAGTAAAAATATCCCAAGTTTGACTCAAGAGACAAGCTGACACAATTCTGCCCTCGCAGAGTCCTGGCAAACCAGATTGTTTATAAAAATGGTACATTTTGGAAGTGAACCAGTCACAATAGATGTCAAAGAAAATTGCATTTTAAGCATAAATTCAGCTGAACAAATCACCCTTCAGAATTACAAACTGTCATTTATTGCCACTATAAATAGTTGGGTTGCTTTAGAGAGAAGTAAAACACTACTCAAGCAGAAACTACAATCCTTGTCAGGGTGAAGTCACACACAAACCCCAAATTAACCTGTGCTCAACCCCCTGGTAGCTCGGCAGAAAGCAGTCAGGATTTACTTTGAGGCAATGTGTTTGTGCAACACTTCAAAACCACAAAAGGATCCCACACCAGACTTAGAAAAATAGATTAATTTTTAATAAATAAAACAAGATCAAAACAACAAAAATGCAATCAGTATAACAGGAGATATGCAATTTTAAAGATTTCCGTAAAAAATAGCACCAAAATACACAAAGCGCCAACTGTGGAATTCTGATCGTGCCGGACTGGGACAAAGTCACAAGTTGAGGATGACCACGATGATGCACAGAGCAGCTGCAGAGACCCAGTTAGAGCCACTCAATGAAAGTACCTTAAATCCTCGTTGAGGAGCGTTGCGAGGTCCCGAACGTGGGATGTGTAGCACAGCCAAGGAACTAAGTTGGCTCCAAGGAGCTGTGAAACTGTGATGCGAGGTCCTGCATTGTCATCGAGTATCCCATCAACGAGGGCTTGTGATGCAAAGTCCGGCATCAAGGATGTGTCACACAGATGATGCAATGCACTGGTTTCAAGGAGCTATGAGGCTGCGTTGCAAGAACCTGCATTGTCGTCGAGGCTACCATCAAGAAGAGATTTGTGATAAGAGACCCTGTATCAGGGCAGCATTTCACCACAGTGGTTCTGGTGCAGGCTGCAAGCAAGGTCGATGCAGAGTACTTGCTCTAAGACATATCTTGCAGCAGAGGCGATGTGTCGGTTCTGCTTGAGATTGTGCTGTGGTTCAAAGGAGATGTATCGGTTCTGTGAGTCCACAAATGGGTTGGCGGAGCACCTTCAGGCCCACTTTCAGAGGTCCAGGACAGGGGTGGCACCACTTCAGAGGGTTATGACTCACAGGTGGCAGAGTCCAGGTGCTGGGTTCAATGTTGTTTGAGCCTTTTTTCTCTGAGGTTCTAGTTACTAGGCCACCCAATAAGTTCTTCGAGACTCTGGGGTCTTGGGTTAAAAAGATCCAGGTCCAGTCCTTCTCTTTCAGGCAAGAGAGAAGCAGGTCAGCACAGCAGGGTAGCAGTCCTTCAAAGCAGCTGCCCAGCAGAGTGACAGTCCTTTCAGAAGCAGAGCAGTCCTTCTTCCCAGCAGAGTATCAATAGGCCAAGAAGTGTACTGAAGAGTTGGTGCCTGAGTTCTAATATTATACCTGGGCCTTCCTTTCAAGTGGGAGAAGCTTTTAGAGTTTTCCTTCCCTGTCTTCAGACTAACTACATGGGATATACAGCCCCTTGTGTGAAGGAAGGACACAGCTTATTCTAGTGTAAATAGGGCTGTGCCCAGCTCCGCCCTCCCATCCTGCCAATGATGGCCCATACAGGCACACTGAAGTGCCCTATTGTGTCTAGGAGGAATACACAAAGCCCAGATGTAGGCCACAAACATTGTGACCCAGAGACAAACCGTAAGCACCAAATGGCTAAGGTAGGAAAATGCCAAATTTCTAAAAGTGGACTTTGAATTTTCAAAATTGTAATTTAAAATCTGACTTTACCACAAGAGAGTATGTGTCATTACAATCCACACTTGAACTGATTTAGTTGTTCCCATCTGTAATTTCAATCTTATTAAATATAATAAGGTAACTCCAATCTTGTCCTATTGGAGTGGTAAGCCTCGCAGTAGTGAAAAACAATTTGAAATACTTTTCACTACCAAGACATGTAAAACTAAAATGTACATGCCCAACTTTTTAAATGCCGGTACCCTGCCCTCTGGGCTGCAGGGCCTAACGTAGGGGTAGCATACAGGTATTGTCAGTCAGTCAGTCATTGCTTCTTTATTGCGGCAACATGCCATAAAAAACATATTCCACATAACAAAACAAAAAAAATCCATATACATGGCATATAAAAATCGGGAGAAAATGTAATACTCATTTACAGCAAAACCTTAATTTAAGTTAACAAACTTAAAACCGCTTTTAATTCAGAATGTGCTCATAATAAAAATAAAATTTAACACTGCATAGCATATATCTTTCATGATTCGTTTTCGTAAAAATTCCATTGCAGGTTGGTGTTGCGTAATGTCCACCTCTTGCAACAATGAAATAAGAAGGAGCTTATTGGGCCTGCCTTAATTTGACAAAATAAAGTCAAGGGACTAGTGTTTTGTTTGGTGGCATTATCATAATGAAATGGGGGTGATTCCCACAGCCACGCACATTGTAATGGGAAAGCCGCTTTAAAATGAATTAAATAAAGTCTAAAATGTGTTAAAAGAAGCTGATGATTTACATTCTCAATCCATCCCAAGTATGGTTCAAATGATTTAACTGCGACAATCTGCAAGTAATGATCAACTATTCTCATATCCAAAGTACCTGGTAACCTCTCCTCCACCCAACAGTTGGCATACTTAGATTTCACAATCTATTGGGCATTTGATGTGTAGGGGATTTAAACATTGCTAATTTGTGAAAACCTGATTTTACATACATCAACCATTGTTCATATTTTCTAAGGCTAGACATTCTGACATTCAAGCTCTGACTAATGCTGCCTCAGGGTTTTGCAAGCACTTCATTCACAAAAAGGAGTGGTGAGATTTGTATTTGATCCTCTATATAGGGGAGAAATCCTCATGACATATAAAATTTGCTGCAGTTTTTGGAGCTGCAAGCAACCTCCGAGTTAAGGCATTCTAATTTTTTTTACGTTTATCAGATTTTTGGTATCCCCGAACCTCTGCCCGTAAGTGGCGGCGGCAATACATTTGACTTTATGCAGGGTAATCATCTCTGCCAGAGGTTTGTAACCTAGTGACCTTGCAAAGTGAAACATGGCCTCCACATTCATTCCCAATTGTTAGGCTTTCATAAGAAGGTGTGAATTCCAACAGAAGGATGAACTAAAAACAACACCTAAATAAACAAAATCATTTGTTCGCTTTACGATAGTGCCCAAGATTCTAAAAAGCATAGATTTCATGCGTGGTGGCCCACATGTCATGGTATATGATTTTAAATTATTCATTTTCAGGTCCAAGCCTTGCATGTACTCAGTCAAAAGATATAGTAACTTCGGCAGTGCATTTTGGGTTTGTGTGATCAGGACCACATCGTCTACGTACAGAAGTATCGCACAGAAAAATTGGCAAAATATGGTACGTCCACGCCTGCTTGTGACAGATGTTCTGCAATACCATTAATATATACTAGGAACAAAAAAGGTGCTAAAATTCAACCCTGCCTAATGCCTCTCAAAGACTTTATTTGAGATGATAATTCCCCTTGTGGCCATATCGGACTGAGATTTTAAGGTTGTGGTGCAAATGTTTTACAACAATCAATGTTTTATTATCATGATTTGGACTTTTCCAAAAAAAAAAAAAAAAAGAATAAAAAAAAAAAAAAGGGCAGGCACATATAAATACCTAATAAAATATTACATTATTAAAAAAACACAAAGAATCAAAATATCCACAAGAAAGTTTGAAAAATTTAAAAAATCCTGTAACAAATTCATTAGGGGGGTATAACATAAATCCGGGGCCTCTCCATAAGATCTAATATTTAGCCACAAAAAGAGTGGTTTCAACCATATTTTCCTTTCTGCGGCTAAAGCGGGACAGACAAATAAAACATGTTTGATATTCTGTACCCCACCTTGACATAAATCACAGGAGTTAGTAGAGTCATCCCATTTGGAAATAAGATCTCTCAGGGGTATTCTTTTAAGTCTGATCAGAATACAAAATCGCCTCACCAAATGTGATAGATTCCAGGTCAAATAAGGTTGCACCACTTTCATAGTTACAGAATTGGTTAACTTCTCGAGACCTCTTCTATGGCGACATGCAACCAGGTCCATCAAAAAACCTTTGGACCATGTCGCTTCCTTCAGAGATTTTTAAGAAATTCATAGGGTATCGAAGGAATGAGGTCCAAGTCCAGCTCTAAGAGCTGAATAGCTTTGGTGTAGTTTCTGAAAAACCCAGATTTTTCTCTCAAACTGTTAAAGATTTCGTTGTAGACCAGGTTTCTCAGTGTAAATTTCTCGCTATGAATAAGGCTATGTGCCCTTCTTATCAGAGCCGCGAGGCCTTGCACAAAGATATTCTTAATGCCAAATTCAAGATCTAATGCTGCCCCTGAGGCTGAATGATTACAGTAGACTATGCGTCTTAGAATACGACCTTCTGTCTTGTCAAGTAAATTCCATTAATTTATATCTATACATTTAATCGCATATAAGAGAGTAGCTGGAATCTTAACCTGGTAGGCAGACCATAAGTGTAAGAAGTGACGTTTACCATTTGCATTATAGAAAGCCGCCAAACCTTGGGCATGTGAAATAGCCTTATTAGTATTATTACAAATATGCTCTTGCTCATTCATTGAGGCCGAAAAGATCTTACCCAAACACTGGTATGAATCTTGCTGTTTCAACTTGTGTTGACCCAGAACCCAGAGGTTAGAGATTTTCCTTCTGATTTTTTTCCCCAGAGAAGCATACCACCTGAGACTCTGATGTATTGATTCTTCAGTAGTGCTTCTCCGAATAAAAATCTAGGATGGCCAGGCGTTGATTTAGGCCTTTTGGGGTAAGATCGTACACAACTATGTCATCTGCATATAATAAGCATACGATTGGCTGGCCCCTCCACCACAGGGGCATATCCTAAAGTGCTCCTAGGACTTTTAGGAATGTCATGAATATAAAGAGAAAAAAAGCAGTGGGGCCAATAAACAGCCCTGTTTCAGACCATTTTTGGTTGAAACGTTTGAAGACAATCCCTGCTCTCCACCCATTAGGATTTTATAGCAGGTCAATGAGTGCAGGGCAATCACCAATTGCAAGAGACAAGGTGGGACTCGTAATTCTTGGAGTTTCTTACACAGTATTTTCCTGTCCACTCTGTCAAATGCTGTGGAATAATCAATAAATGTGGCATACAATACCCCCGCTCCCCACCCAGTCTGGCCATATTTATCAATTATAGTTTGCATTATAAGGATGTTATTTAAAGTATTATGGGCCTTTCTGAAGCCTGCCTGTTCCAATGGAAGCATACCATTTTCCCTAACTCAATCAGTTAATTGCAGTAAGATGGTTTTCACAAATATCTTTCCGGTTGCATCTAATAAGGCAATTTGTAATATGACTGTACTCTTCGATCTCCCTTTTTATGTAAAGGAAGTATTATACTACCCATCGATGATTCCTTGATATTGCCTTGGGCATAGCAGGTGCCAAATACTGTATGAAGCAGTTTTGCCCAAACCAAAGGCTCCCTTTCAATTAGAGTCATCGGAACCTCGTCGGGCCCATAGCACCCGAAGAGTGCCTTAAGGTTATAATCCCCTCAAATTCAGCCACAGTAAGAGCACCCGTATTATCAATTTCTCCCCCTCCGTTTGATACAATCACCTTTCTCCCCGGGTCAGTGTGCTGGTTTTCAGCGTAAAGGTCTTGAATATACAACTTCCAGTCTTCCTCTGGTATTGGGGGGCAAATAAGGATATACAGTTTCCGCACCCCTCTGAGATGATAGCCCAAAGTTTTCTGGGGTTTGTCTTTACGGCTGCTTCACTCAATGCGATCCACGTATGATCATCTTCTTTTCTCCGTATCGCCAGTTTCAGCCGCGATCTTCTTCTCTTAAGTTTTGTTATTTTCCTATTTATTTCCTTAGTCTTGTACTCCCATTGTTGCCTTACTAACTTATTTATATATCTGTTCAGGTTCAAGATAGGCTGAGCTTTTTTGACTCCAGTTATACTACGCTCAAGCTGCTCATGCGAAGTAATGTAACTTATTATGTTGGAAAAATGCATTAAAAAGTCTTTCCCCCAAACCTCCATATTTCCCACAATGTTTTTATTATTATTATTATTTATTTTCGCTGTCGTCTAGGACATTCACCTATTTGTTTTAATTAATTCTAAGGTTTGCGCATTTTATTGACCATGGATCTGTGGCCCCTAGCTGCAATTTTAAAGTGAGTTTTAAAATCTTGTGGTTACTGTATAGGGTGTGTAATGTTACCATATCCTCAACTCTTTGAAGCGATATTGTACAAAGTACAAATATAGTCTATAATGGAGTTATTCTTAACAGACTTATGTGTGAAGGCTGCAGGTGAATCTGAACTGAAATGCCCATTCAGAATAACACTGCTGCAGGACCTCAGACAATTTAAGTCCCCCATTATAATTAAGTTGACAGAATTTCTTATAGCATGAACTTGTGTAAACAGTTGTTGTAAAATGTTGTCAAATTCCTTTTCAGGGGGGATACATGCAATTACAATAGTCAGGGGCAGTTTCCCACCCTTCTCCCCCCCCTAAATTGTACTCGTACTATTTGAAAAATGTTTGTTGTTTCGGGGAGGCTGTAAAATTCCCAGTTACATCTGTTGCTTAATAGTATGGATATACTCCCTTTAGCACACCCTTTTTTTGAAGGGAGTGCTTTTTTACTTAAATCCGTGCAACCCGGGCATGAGAAGTCATTTAAACACCAGGTCTCTTGAATGCAAATCATGTCGATCTTCATTGAACACAATACATATAATTTAAATCAGTCCTGTGGCATTCCAAGAGACCAAGGAGAAGTCAGTGCTAGTAACATGGCTGTATCAGTTTAGCCTTCAGATTAGATCTATTTAGGGCCACCACCAAACAATTCCAGTTTTTTTGGTTGGGACTGGAGCCCTGATATGTGGGACCTTCCAAAACATTCACTACCCTTGTACCTTGAAATAGGGAAACTTGCACAATTTTACCTGAGGTGAGAGAATGTCTCCCCCCCCACCTCAATTCACTATAAAGTTTGTGAAGTCTAAACCATGAGTAGTAAGCTGCCCACCAGAGTACATTGAATTCTCCCAAACTGGGATAACATCTATACCCCTGCGTTGGAGTCGGGCACAGTTAACCAGAATTGATTTCACAATAGTTTTAGAAGAAAACCAAACTTTTGCCTTGCACCCTCCTATACTGTGGTCAAGAAAGACCCTCACAATATCAGTACTCTCAATTAAATTGAGTTCATCTATTTCCAAAAAGCATGACAGTAGGAAGGAATGATTTAAGCATACATTTGAGTCAAATATAGTCAAGAACTCCAATCAGTCTGGTAACTGTGTATGCCCAGAAAGGGCATTATCCCTTCTGAGTTTTTCTCCCAATTTGAGTGCTAAATCTGGGGCAAATCTACATAGCTATAAGAGGGACAGGATCAGGCGGTATTACGTTGATGGAATCAGAACTGGCACATGGAATCACCAGTAGATCAGTCTCTCCATGATCTTATGGCAGTACAACAGAGGACGCCCCCTCAGTCCTGTTCTGTGACGTCTTGAGTGAGGAGACCTATTCCAAGATGTCCGTAAACTCCACCTGCTCTCTCTCTTCAAACTTAACCTTCCTTTCTTTTTTTTTTTTCTTTTTTTTTTTTTTTTTTTAGAGTCGCCTGTTCCTTTTTTTTCCCCTGTCTTTTTCCCTCTTATTTTAAAAAATGTTCTTGCCTGTCCCATGTCGTTTTCATTTTGTTCCATCTGCATTATGGATAGTTGATCTTTGGGAAGGAAGATTGGGAACGGAACCGGTCTGGGATTTAGAGCGTGTTCCTATTTCTGGACAGCATGGGCCAGTGGGGTAATATTGTACAGTGACTTCGTACTAGAAAGAGGTTGTCCAGGGAATATATCTTGTTCTCTTTGGAGGCCAGGATCGCTGGTGTAATGGCTACTTCATCCAAATGTGGTTTTCCTGATTTGGTCCCTTTATCGGAGTGGGAGAGCTTATCACCTGAGATCGTCAAATCTTCAACAATTGAGAACCGTAGACTAGTACCATTTGTAATTAGACCCAAACTTTTACATACCCCTTTTTTAATTGTATTGGCCAACTCATCAGGAGAGTGGCTCATATTTTGATATACTTGTAGGACTTTTAGAATGGAAACGAGAATATCTTGAGTGTGGTCAGAATTTTTTATATATTTTTTGAGAAGATCCAAAATGGACTATAAAATTCTTTAGAGGCACCTACAGGATTCAGAAAGGACTATGGTCCTCATTATGACATTGGCGGTAAGTTCCACTTACCGCCATGCCGACTGCCAACAACATAACGCCAGCGCAGCGGATTACCGCTACCCATATTATGACACATGCATAGCAATCTGTCACTATACAGCCACACACACAAGTCCACCAGCCCAAAGGTCGGTGATAAACTGGCGGTATCCAAACCCACACTGTTATGCCAACAGAACTATGCCCACAATATTATGACCCACAAACCACTGCGGCAGACATTCAATGGTGCTAAACCATTGGCGGTACATACTGCCGCGCTCAAAATATACACACACACACAAAACACTACCACATTGGACAATTCAAACTACACACATCTGACACATACACACACTACACCCACACCACTATAAAACAAACTCACACTACTGACAACCCTTTACAACTAAAAACAAGTGCCACAAGAGACATAGCAAGACCACAGAAAAGACCACAACCACACACCACCATCACCTATACTCCATCACACACCCCAACACATGACCCCACACATCCTCACCCACACTACACCCATAGCACCACAACGACACTACAGGTTCTCCGAGGAGGAGCTAAGGGTCATGGTGGAGGAAATCATCCAGGTAGAGCCAAGCTATTAAGATCACAGGTGCAGCAGACATCCATCGCTAGGAAGATGGAGCTATGGCGGAGAATCATGGACAGGGTCAACGCCGTGGGACAGCACCCCAGAACAAGGGATGACATCAGGAAAAGGTAGAACGACCTACGGGGGAAGGTGCCTTCCGTGGCAGCAAGACACCAAAAAGCTGTACAGAGGACTGGAGGTGGACCCCCATCTCCTCCCCCACAACTAACAACATGGGAGGAACAAGTCTTGGCAAACATGCATCCTGAGGGCCTGGCAAGAGTAGGAGGAGGACTGAATTCTGGTATGTCAACTCTTTACTACTTTAACCCCTCCACCTGCATGCCATCACATACCCTCACCCTTACCCTCACTCCCTTCACTCCACCACCTCCCACACACCCCACCATCACAACCCACCCATCCCAATATCAAGCCCTGCATGCAACACCAATGCATGGACACCCATCACAGACCAGCATGGCCAACTATCACCACTGCATGCGCACTAGAGACAATCACCTAGCCCACCAAATAACAAATCACACAAAGGCTAATGTGCCATAGAGGGCAACACACCCATGCACAATATGTCACACCCAGAAACAATAACTCTGCATTTACATCCCCACAGGTCCCCCAGTTCACGTCACCGGAGAAGAGGTGCCAGCAACATCCAGTCCCCCCCAAAAGAGGCCCACAGTGTTGACAGCCGTTGTGGTCACCTGGATCTAGATGACCAACCTGGCCCATCAGGGATCTCCGGACAGTCGGTTATACAGGCACAGTCCCATACTACCACAGAGCCTCCCCCCTCAGGAAACACCAGCACAGCACCCACCCTGCTGGCCCATACCTCTGTCCCCAGGACATATCAATCAGCAGTGTGTCCACCACTACAGGGACCTCAGGCCACCCCACAAACACAGGACAATCAGGGACCTGGGGTCAGTGGCAGTGGGCACGCGGTCCAGGGGATAGAGGCACAGGACAACAGGGAAGCTTGGAGGACTGCTGTGCAACAGGGGGAGGACAGGCCCAGGGAACCGACTCTCCAGGAGGCACTCACTGCGATCCTAGGAGCATATCAACATTCCCAGGATACGCTGGGCCAGATACTGGACAAGATGCAGGAGAACCAGCGGCTACAGGAGTGACAGTACCTGAGGATCAGGAGGACTTGAAGGACATCAACACCACCCTGGTCTCCATTGCATGGGTGCTGGCAGACATGGCCAACACCATGAGGGAGGCAGTGGCACACCACTGGGCCCCTACCACTAGTCAAACCGATGAACAGCCCTCCACCTCTGCTGCCGCTAGTCGACAGGAGGTCCCACCACAGGAACAGAAGGCCACTAGCACCCCTTCCCTTCAGACGGAGAACCACCCCGCAAACGTTCCCTGCGATCCAGGCATAAGCCAGAGACTATTGCCAAGACCCCCGCCAGGAAATAAGACTCTCCTGGATGTCACCCTTGTGTCCCACTCTGTCACCCTGTCCACCTTGAACTGCCATTGCTCCACTTCCTATGCCCCCTTGGACAATGCAACTGTGATACAAATATACTGGACTCTATCCTGGACTTTCCTCCACTATCACCCAAGCCCATTGCACATCCTCCTCTAATTTTTAGCACTTAAATAAACACCCTTTGAAAAAATACAAGTATGGAGTATGTCAAATGATTTAAGTATGTATTTGTTTAACAAGGTTCAAACATTGCAAATCATCTGTACAGTAGTGTATACATAGGAATGACCTGTAGTTGGCTGCAGTCAACACACCAGGTGCAAGAGTAGGGCACAACTATCTGCAAATAGAGATTCCACAGGGTACAGTGAGTGGCCATAGAAGTGGGAAAATCAGCCTGCCAGTGACAATGTCAATCACAAAACTGTCAATTAAATCTTAAGTTACACTGTCTTACCTGTGTGTCATTGGAAGTATTGATGTATGATTGCACTTCTGTTGTCCTCATCCTCTGCCTCCTCGTCTTCACTGTACACAGGGTCCACTGCTGCCACACGGCCATCTCCAGCCTCATCCTCCTGGAGAAAAGGCACCTGGCGACATCAAGCAAGCTTATGCAACATACAGCATGCCACGATGATCTGACAGACCTTCTTAGGTGAGTAGTATAGGGATCCACCTGTCAGATGGAGGCAACAAAACCTGGCCTTCAGGAGGCCGAATGTCCTCTCTATAATTCTTCTTGTTCGCCCATGTGCCTCATTGTAACGGTCCTCTGCCCTTGTCCTGGGATTCCTCACAGGGATCAGTAGCCATGAGAGGTTGGGGTAACCAGAGTCACCTGCAAATATCAAGGGACAACTGTTAGACACACACTAACCCTTAGCGCCCACACCATACCCATACACCAACATCCACTGGGTGGGAATGAGGGCTCACCTATTAGCCACATCCTGTGCCTCTGGAGTTGAGCCATCACATATCAGATGCTGCTATACCTCAGGATAAAGGCATCATGCACAGACCCGGGATACTTTGCATTGACATGGGAGAAGTACTGATCCGCAGGCACACTACCTGCACATTCATTGAGTGAAAGCTCTTTCGATTTCTGAACACCTGTTCATTTCTCCGGGCGGGGGGAACAAATGCAATATGTGTACCATCAATTGTCCCAATGATGTTGGGGATATGTCCCATTGCCTAGAAATCAGCCTTCACTGTGGCCAAATCCTCCACCTGGGGGAAAACGATGCAGCTGTGCATGTATTTAATCAGGGCAGACAACACTCTGGTCTGCACTATTGACAACATTGGCTGAGACATTCGTGCTGCCAAGCCCACTGTCACTTGGAAGGAGCCAGTTGCCAGGAAATGGAGCACAGATAGGACTTGCACAAGAGGTGGGATCCCAGTGGGGTGACGGATAGCAGATATCAGGTCAGGTTACAATTGGGCACACAGTTCTGTGATTGTGGCCCTGTCAAGTCTATAGGTGAGGATGATGTGCCTGTCCTCCATTGTTACCAAGTCCACCAGGGGTCTGTACACTGGAGGATGTCACCATTTCGTATGCATCCACAGCGGTAGCAATCTATGGGGCAAAACGGTGAGCAGCTGGTCAGTATCTCATAGTTCCAATGACTACACTTCATTGCATATTTTGATTGTAACAGTATATTGTTGGAGCGGTCCAAATGGCCTGCCCCCCCGAAATGGAGTCTGCCTGTCCTGTATGGAGGGACATGTGGAAATGATGTAATTCCGCTGACGTTGTGGTCCGTTGCGGGAGGCGGTTGAGAACCGCCGTGCAACTTCTCATTGGTTATTATTGGCCCGTATGGGGGTACAGGGGCTAATGGTGATGTACACCGGCAGTGCAGTACTCACTGCTGCGGACGTGACCGCCATTTTCTATCTGTTCACTCACTTGCTACCTGACCTTCAACAGGAGAGGACCTACACTGCATGAGCTGCTGTGACCTGTGTCTGGAACCGACCATGGCGCGTGTCACTGGGGAAAGGGCCCCTGCCTTCACAACGGCGGAGTTGGAGAGACTGGTGGATGGGGTCCTACCCCAGTACCGAATGCTGTATGGGTCTCCAGACCAACAGGAGAGTACACTGTGAGGACGATGCATGGGGCATGAATGCATGGAGTGGTGTGTTTCAAGGCCTCGTGTAGGGGAGGGTTGGTGGATTGTCCCTGGCCAGTGTGCAGCATGTATGCTGGGCCATGTCTGTGCATAAGGGGATGGGAAGGGTCATGGTGGGCCATGAGTGTAACATGCAGGACGGACTGACACCTTTGCCTATGTGTATTTCTCTGCAGGTCAGCGCCCATCAGTAAAAGGTTATATGGCATGCCATTGCCAAGGACGTGTGAACCATGGGGGGTATAAGGTAGGTGGAGCACCCACTGTCGGAAACGGTGGGAGGACCTGAGGCGCTGGCCATGGAAGACGGCAGAGGCCCAGCTGGGGATGGACTCCCAACGAGGAAGGGGTGCCCGTCGAACCCTGACCCCCCTGATGGCCCACATACTGGCGGTGGCCTATCCAGAGCTGGATGGGTGTTGGGGGCATCCCAGCAGCCACAAGGGGGTGAGTACAGTGCCCCGATAAACTACTTGCGGGTGGTGGGGTGAGTTCCGGGTAGGGGATGTGGGAGCCCCTAGGCCAGGCCTGACACAGAAGGGTAGGTCCCATGTTGGGCAGGGTCTGATGTAAACTTCCTCCAAACAAGCTAGTAGCCATTCACTACTGGGCAGGGGTCTGTGGGTCTCAAGTATGCTGCAATTGGCTTTAGGTGTCCTTGTCCATGGGCTGGTGACTAGTAGTGCAGTTCGTACGAGGTGTGTGTGTGTGTGTGTGTGTGTGTGTGTGTGTGTGTGTGTGTGTGTGTGTGTGTGTGTGTGTGTGTGTGTGTGTGTGTGTGTGTGTGTGTGTGTGTGTGTGTGTGTGTGTGTGTGTGTGTGTGTGTGTGGTGTTCGCTAACTGTGGTGTTGTTGCTGCCATTGACCAAGTGTATCCTTTGTGTCTCTCCCCCCCCCCCCCCCCCCCCCCCCCCCCCCTTTTGTTTTGTCATCCTGTCCTTCTGTGCATTAGCATCATCTGGTGGAGGAGCAGAGACACCGGCGATGGAGGGATCTGCATCCCACAGGACCCAGGATGCTGAATCCACCGACTGTGAGGGCACCAGTGGGACAGAGGGAGTGGGGAGAACCACAGCGGAGACTGGAGGGGACAGTTCTGACACTGATACCTCCTCAGATGGAAGCTCCCTGGTGGTGGCGGACACCTCTGTGCCCACCCCAGCTAGAGGTACAGCCGCCACCCCCCTTACTAGCACCTCCTTCCCAGCAGCCTCTCAGCGAGATTCCCGTGCCCGCTCACCCAGGAGGGTGGGCATCTCCTTTGCCCCAGGAACCTCAGGCCCTGCCCCAGTTAGCCCTGCTGCCCTGAGTGAGGAGGCTATTGACCTCCTGTGGTCCATCTCTCTTGGGCAGTCAAATATTGTGAATGCCATTCAGGGGCTGGCAGCCCAAATGCAACCGACAAATGCATTCCTGGAGGGCATTCACACAGACATAGCGGCTCAGGATAGATCAATCCAGGCTCTGGCCTCCTCTGAAGGCAGCCATTGTCCCTGTTTCTAGCCTCCCCCCTCCAACTTCCTCTACCCATTCCCATTCCCCTCACCCCCAACCTATCTCAAGCAGACAGGCAGACCAGCAAGCACACAAGACAACACACAAGAGTGGTTCAGGCAATCACAAGCACCACACATCATCCCACAGGCACTCACACAAACACCATCCAGAATCAGACATACCAATATCCACAGCCTCCACTGTGGCCCCCTCCTCCTTGTCGTCCACCTCTCTCCCAGTTGCGTCTCCACTCACACCTGCATGCACTACATCCACATCCACTACAACCATCACCAGCATGCCTATCACTACATACCCCTCGGTGGCAGTCACCACCCCACTTCGATGCACACGCCCCCTATGTCCTCTCCCACTGTGTCTGTGCCCCCTCCACCCAAAGTACACAAACGCAAGCACTCAGACACCCAACAGCCATCCACCTCACAACAGCATCCAGCCCATGCTCCTGCACCCAAACACAGCAGACTGACACCTCCTACAACCACTTCCTCTTCTTCCACTCCCAAACCTTCAATCTCTTCACGCACCAATGTCCCAAGAAGCTTTTCCCTCTCCACCCTTGACCTCTTCTCTACCACTCCCCCCGTCCTTCACGCCAGGCCAGGGTGGTCAGAACCCAGGTGAGCACCTCAGCCACCAAGTCCACAGCCACTGTAGTGTCGACAGCTACTCCATGTGGGAGAGGATACCGGGCACCAGGCAGCCACACTGAAAGGGTGCCTGCACTAGGTGCTGCAAGGAAGGCCAAGGAGGCACCACTAGCTGCCTCAAGGAATGTCAAGGAGGCACCACCAGCTACCTCAAGGAAGTGCAAGGAGGCACCCTCAGCTGCTTCAAAGAATGGCAAGGGCCTGCACCTGCAGGCAGGAAGGACAAGCGGCCTGGTGCTGGGACTCATTTAGAGCCCCCACCACCAACCATGGTGGTTCAGCCATCCAAGCTTGCAAGGGAAGGGCTGTAGCCTCCCCATACCACTGCCAGCACCGCCACCAGACCCACTGCCAGTACAGCCACCAGTACTACTGCCAGCACCGCCACCAGCCCCAGTGGGCAGCCATCCGAGGCTGTAGGGGAAGGGGTGGAGCCTCCCCCCACCACTGCCAGCTCAACCAGCAGCACTACCACTGCCACCACTGGCGGACAATGTGTTGTTCTGCAGCCATGGGCTGTTGTGCGCCCTAGCCCCAGCAAATCCTGTGGGTGTGACACCCATGTGAGAGACTGTGACCTTGCACTCCTCATGATCTGTATAACAGGGCACAAAGCCCCCTCTAGAACCAATGGAGCAGCCATCCACTCACCCCATCCTTCCCAGGATGAAGAACACTGGGCAGAATGCCCCCTCCGGAATCAGTGGAAGAAGCCATCCACTCACCCCATCCTTCCCAGGATAAAGAACACTGAGCACAATGCCACCTCCAGAACCAGTGGAAGTAGTCACCCACTTGAGAGACTGTGGCCTTGCACTCACCAGGACCAAGCAGTGGGCAAACCACCCACTTGAGAGACTGTGACCTTGCACTCCCCAGGACCAAGCCGTGGGCAGACCACCCAATTGTGAGACTGTGGCCTTGCACTCCCCAGGACCAAGCAGTGTGCAAACTACCCACTTGAGAGACTGTGGCCTTGCATTCCCCAGGACCAAGCGGAGAGCAGACCACCCACTTGAGAGACTGTGGCCTTGCACTCCCCAGGACCAAGCAGTGGGCCAACCAGCCACTTGAGAGATTGTGGCTTTGCAATCCCCAGGACAGCATACAGGGCATGTAGCCCCCTCCAGGACCTGTGGCGTTGTAGCATCATCTGGCTGAGGTGCCTCCCATTCCCCGCCCCCCTGAGGTGCCTGTCTGTTTTCACCTGATGCCTCTGCAGTGTTCTCTCCATGTTGTCGCATGCGTGAGGTAGGGCCTTGGCCTATGTGTTGTGGCCCTGTGGCCCACAGATGTTGAGGACTGGGCAGTGCCCCTCCATTTGTAAGTATATATATACAGTTGGTTTTTGATGCACTTATTCATAGTATTTTTACGTATTACACTCACTTTCTTCAAATCATTTTGTCCTTGCATTATTCCTGAGGGTACGGATCTTACAGATGTTACTGCATCTGCTTGTGTGTGTGGTGTTGGGGGTGGGGGTGTTGCTTTTGTGTGTGTCACTCTTTTTTTCCTCCCTCCCCTGTGTGCTAGGCGGCAGTACTCACCATGGTCATCTTCGCCGGCTTTGGTGTTCATAGTCAAGCAGAAGATAGACTAGCATGGGGTAGACATGCAACGTGGGCTCCATGGCGGTGTGGTACTTCCTTGAGTCTCCGGAGTAGAGTCGTTCCCTTCTGTGCAGCGTTTCCGCCGGGCTTTTGATGTCATTGGTACCGTCCCAGAAAAGGTGGTGGATAAGCCGGTCATAATACAGTGGACAGAACATTGTCTTCTGCCTGACTGTTGGCAGTTACCGTTGTGGTGCTTGTTGCTTCTGCCCTGGAGGTCGATATGTTAAAGTGGCTGTCTGTCTGAGCGGTTTCCCACGTGGTCATAATTCCATTTTTGTTACGGCCGGCCTGTTGGCGGTATTACCACCGCTTTATCACCGACTGCCAGGGTTGTAATGAGGGCCTATATGTTGTTCTGGTGGGCACGCTAGGTCCGGGGTTTCAGAAGGACTTCTATCTGAAAGAAAGTGGTCCGAAGGAGTACTACTAAATAACTTTAGCATAGAGGAAACGATATTAGATTGTGCTACTACGGGCATTGTTGGTATAGACAAAGGAACAATTCTGCTGCCAAGCACTTCATCCGTATCTATTTCAGGAAGGGAAAATTCTATAACTTCAGCCTGGTTGGACCCCCTTAAAAGGGGGGAGGCGGTAAAAACAGCAGATCCCTCCCTAACAGTAGTGCCATCATCCGTCTTGATATTCAAGTCATTACCCTGAATGGAACCTTGAAAAGTATAATCATGGACGCCAGATGTATTTCCTGCCTTGACCATTATTTTCTTGCAAGTATCCTTTGAAAGAAATGGGAGGATAGAGTTCAAACCTTTTACGTTTAGTTGCTGCACCCCCTTGTTTCTTAAGGGGTTTGATTTAGTTTTTTTGCAGGCCTGACTAAGGAATGACCTACTCCTTCTCGTACGTTTAGAAGTTATTCTATTTATTCCTGATCTTTTCCTCACTTTCTACTAACATCCTGGATCTTCTTCCCCCCACAGATCAATTATCCTGTCGAAGGAGTTGTTAACGATCCACCAGGGCCTAGTATGACTCTGGTGTGTTTCTAGCCTCGAGTTCCTACTACTTCCTTCTGAATCCCTCTGGGAGTATGGGGACACTCTCTAGCACTCTCTCGATCACAAAGGTACTTGGCCCACAAGCAGTCCACAGACCCTAAGTGCCCCTTTTAACACAGTTACAGATGGACTGAAGTTCAACAAAATGAGGGAAAGTGGCATAGGTCAGGGCAAGGGCAACTCAAGGCCAGGCCAGAGGGAGCGAAATATTAAATGTGGGGCCAGCAGCAAATCACAGTACCTTAATGTCGGGTGCCAGGCCTCCTTTCTGATCACAACTTGACCAACTTTCAACCAGTCCCGTAGCTCTTCAACACCTGCCGGCCTTGTTCCTCTGTGCAGCTGGCTTTTAAGTGCTTCTAAGTGCTTCCTCAGTACTTCTCAGCGTTCCTCAGTGTTCAGCTTTCAGTAGTTCAAGCACATCCTTGATTCTTTGAGGGGAGGCTTTCTTTCCTCTACCCCTTTTCCTGGCGTCTTACCCGCGCTGCTCCTAAGGCAGTAGCGTCACTTTCCCCTTCCAGGATCAAAGAGTAGGCTTCTCGTGACCTGTGCTCCCCTCTTTACTTGCGACGACCTGATCGTACTGGGGCAAAGGGCAAGAAGCAGGCACCCCACAGCTGCCATCAAGTAGGGTGCAGGCTCCTACGTAGGGAGTAGAAGCACAACAGGGACTGTAGCGGGAGCGAGGAGCTTCCACTGCCCTCCTGGCTCCTGAGCCACTTGCTTGCGATGTTCTTTTTTCCCTCCTGGGGCACAAGCGAGGGCCTCAGCAGCTTGCAACAGCCCTCGTGACAGCCCTCGCCGGCATGGGGGCCTCCTGGCCCACGGCTACTGCAGCAACTGTGTCGTCTTGCCATCCTGACGAGACGGGGTGGGGCAGGAGCCGAACCGTGGGGCAGAAGCGAGGCAGAGAGGGGGTGAAAGCAAGGTGGCGGGATGCCTCTTCCCTCCTTTCCTTTAAACCAAAAGGCCGGCTACCTGCCCTACTACCCGCTCCGCTCTCCGCTCCTCCGCTCACACGTCACAGCGTCACATTGCAGCGTCAGCTCGTGACTTCGTAACACCAACTCTAAGTCTGACCAGGAAGAGAAACATCATGCCAGCACTTGATCCACAAAAGGAGTGGTGAGATTTGTATTTGATCATCTATATAGAGGAGGCCCAAATCCTCACGAGACATAAAATTTGCTGTAGTTTGTGGAAACCCCTGCCTGTATGTGGCGGTGGCAATACATTTTACTTTATACAGGATGATCATCTCTGTGACCTAGTGACATTGCAAAGTGAAACATGGCCTCCACATTCCTTCCCAATTGTTAGGATGGAATTCACACCATCTTATGAAAGCCTAAGGATGAACTAAAAACAATACCTAAATAACCAAAATAATTTGTTCACTTTAAGATAATGCCCCAGATTCTAAAAAGCATAGATTTCATGCGTGGTGGCCCACATGTCATGGCATACGATCTTAAATTATTAACTTTTAGGTCCAAGCCTTGCATGTACTCAGTCAAAAGAGATAGTAACTTTGGCAGTACATTTTGGGTTTGTGTGATCAGGACAACGTCATCTGTGTACAGAAGTATTGCACAGAAAACTCTGCTAAATATGGTACGTCCACGCCTGCTTGTGATAAATGTTCTGCGATACCATTAATATATATTAGAAACAAAAAGGTGCTAAAATTCAACCCTGCCTAACACCTCTCAAAGACTTTATTTGAGATGATAATTCCCCTTGTGGCCATATCGGACTGAGACTTTAAGTTTGTGGTGCAAACGTTTGAATAAAATGAGCAGATTCGGTTCCACCCCTTATTTCTGCATGGTCTTCCATAATGTGTCCCTATTGACCTAATCAAAAGGGCTTGACAGGTCAATGAACGCGATGTGAATGCCCCCCCCCGTTAGCCCTCATATGTTTATTGGCAATCAAATTTAAATGCAATGTTTGTTCCACAGTCCCTATGGGTGGCCTAAACCCGTACTGGACAGGCATTAAAACCTTGTTCTCTTCTGTCCATGTCTCAAGTGGAGTGAGAATACCCTATTCCGGGATTTTTACTGTGACGTCTATTAAGACTATTGGCCTGTAGCAAGCTGGGCAAGATTTATCCCTCTTTTAAAAAATGGGGACGAGGATGGCCGTTCTCCATGAGTCAGGGATTTCCCCCACCACAGCACTTCTTAAAACACTTGTCAGTACTGGACCCCATACGTCTGTATTAGATTTAAAAATGTCTAGTGGGACCCCATCTGGGCCTGGGGCTTTTCAAGGAATGGATTTAGTAAACGCAAAATGTACCTTGTTAATGTCTATAGGGAATTCAGAGACTACTGGGGCATAGTCTTTAAAAACCCCATTTGGATGCGGGTCACTTTCTATAGGTTGAAATCCATCAGTGAAATGTGTCACCCACTGGGCGTCTGGGATTGTAACTTCCAACTTAGGCAAATTGCACTCAGAGAAGAAAGAATAGTTTATAATGGCCCAGAACCTCATACTGTCCCTTGATAATGAGGCCAGGGCCAGCTCTTCTCAGGCCATCTCCCTTATTAACCTTTTCCTTTCCTCCACAATAGACGGGTACTCTCATCTAGCCTTTTTAACATCTGCTGGATTAGGCTGTAAGATTTAGAGTACAGCTTGTTGATGCTTACACATCGCCAAAGCAGGCTGAGGATTATGAGTAACCAAACCATCAGAAATCGCCTCACATAGACCCAGATAAATCCCGTTATCAGAGAGTCCAGGTCCCTAAAGAAGCTGTCTGGAATCCATACCAGTAGGGTCGTGAAAAAATATAATAGTCTGTGGAGGGTTATCATCTTCAGAAGTGCCACTCTGCCCGCTACAGAAATGGGCAGTGTGGCCCAAAACCCCATTGAGCCCTTAATGCCACTTAGCGCCCACTGAATATTACCGTCAAACAGGTTCTGGCAATCATGATATACGTGGACTCCTAAATATTTTAGACATCTAGGTTCCCATTGTAATTCTCCTATATTCGGGGGAGGGTTCCTCCCCTCCTCAGTCGGAAAGAGACTGGATTTCTGCCAATTCACTCTCAGTCCAGACAAATCTCCAAAGTCTCTTAGCAGCACAGCAGCACCTGAGCGCCCTGCAGATCACTCTCTGTATCCTTCAGGAAGAGCAGGAGGTCATCTGCGTATAATGCTATATGATGGGTCCGCTCTGCCAGAGTGATACCCCTATATGTTCCGCCCTTCCGAGCCTTGCAAGCCAATGGCTCGATTGCTAATGCAAATAGCAGAGGGGAAAGGGGGCAGCCCTGTCTAGTTCCCCTCGCTACTCTATAGCTATCAGAGATGGTGGTGCCTGTTCGGACTCTGCCCGTCGGTCCAGCATACAGTAATATTTTGTCCAGGCTTTAAAATGGTTTCCCACCTCAAACTTGCGAAGGACCTCATATAAGTATCACCACTCCAGACTGCCAAACGCTTTTTCAAAATCAGTGGCGAAGACTGCTGCCCTGCTTTTAATATATCCATCACCCTATATTAAGGCTAGGAGGTGCCATATATTCTGTGCTGTTTGGTGTCCTCGAATAAATCCAGCCTGGTCTGCGTGTATTAAATGTGGCATGTGTCGCATGAGTCGAAGCGCTAATATTTTACTCAGTATCTTATAGTCTGTTGTGAGCATCGACAACGGGCGGTAAGAAGCCACATCCGCCGGCGACTTTCCCGGTTTTAAGAGCAGTATTATCACGGCTTCTCGAGCAGACATAGGTAATGTCTAGCTCTCAGCTGCCGCCTCAAAAACCACCACTAGTCTAGGTCCTAGTTTGGAAAAATAGGCTGAGTAAAATTCTATTGAAAGCCCGTTTGGGCCAGGTTTTTTACTATGTGCCATAGAAGTTAAAGCTTCTTTCACTTCCGTCATCATGATTGGCGCTCCCTGCTCGGTCGCATCCAAGGCCGACACCACAGGGAGTGGTAAATGTTGTAAGAAGGCCTGTATTTCCTCAGGGGGGGGATGTGTTGTGTAGTGTATAGATCCGCGTAATATTTCTGAAATTCGTCATTAATAGCCGATTGGGAGTTAATACAAACACCTCCAGGTCGCGTGAGCTCTACTATTACCGAGCCCCACTTTGCCGGCTTCACCAGCCATGTCAGTAGTGAACTCGCTCGGTCACCCTCCGCATGTGTTCGTGCTAGGAAGGCTCTATAGTCAAAACAACGCAGCCTGTCCGTTGCTAATAAAGTGTGTTCGCGTGCTGATATGAGCGGTGCTCACAAGTCTGGAGTTTTGGGGCACTTTTCGCTTTAACTCTCTCTGGTTGCTTTCAGCCTCCTCTATGTCACGCAGCAGCACACGTCTCTCCCCAGCTGCCGCAGAGAGACACCTCCCTCTAATGACCGCCTTGAACGCATCCCACTCTACCAATGTGGAAGTAGTGGATCCCTTGTTAGTTTCGAAGTAATTGTCTATTGCCAGACCAATGGAGTGCTTAAACACCTCATCGTCTAACATAGAAGGGTGAAGCCACCAAGTAGGTGTCTTTACCCGGGTCCAATTCAGGGTGAGGAGAAGGGGATTGTGGTCAAAGTGTGCGAGTATGGGAATTTGCTTATATGTGCTAGTCTATGCATCTCCGGTGAGGAGACAAAAGAATCCAACCTGACGTGTATTTCGTGCATGGGAGAGTAATATGAATAGTCTCGGTCCGTTGTGTGTTGGACGAGCCAAGTGTCTACCAATCCCCAGTTTTGTTGCCATGTCCGGAATGAGTGAGCCGTTCTAATGGTTGGGGAAGAGGGCAAAGGGGGGCATGATCTATCCAGTGTTACATCTGCTATTCAGTTAGTCTCCTCCCAAGACTATCGGCCCCACTAGGTGTCTTGTCAGTTTTGTTCACAGGGAGGTCAGATAGGCTCCTTGATCGAGGTTGAGGCCAAATATACTTCCCAGAGTTATCTCCCTGCCATCTAGTTTTCCTGCGATCACAGTGTATCGACCCAATGGATCAGTGAAGGCTGACATATGTTGATAAGGTACCCCTGCTCTAATCCAGATCAGTGTCCCCCTAGCAAAGAGAGCCTGACTTTCTTTAACATCTAAATGTGCCTCCTGGAGCATCGCTATATGAATTCCCCGTCGAGCAATAAAGGAGAATATCTTGTGACGCTTGGCCATAGAGCGCATACCCCTAACATTCCATGTGAGAAAATTGAAGTTCAATGCACCACTCATCAGACATGTAGTAGTCTCCTCTGGTTTAAAAATATGCATCTTGCCCAGGCAGCTCAGCGTATTTTGAAGTATAACTGAATAACTGGTTCCCCAACTCCCGTTCCCCAGGACAAAGGACATAGGGGGTCATTACGACTGCGGCGTTTTTTTGAAAAGACCGCCTGGGCCGCGGGAGACAGAATAGCGCCATTGCCGGCGGTATTCCTGTCTCCCTATTATGACATTTCTGCTGGGCAAGCGGACGGTAACAGTGTTACCGTCCGCTGGCCCAGCGGTAATGTCACATCAACATTGCAGCTGGCTCGTAATAGAGCCGGCGGCAATGCTGATGTGCAGCGGGTGCAGTAGCACCAGTCGCGCATTTCACTGCCTGAAATTCGGGCAGTGAAATGCGCGACGGGGCTATGCCTGGGGGCCCCTGCACTGCCCATGCCGAGTGCATGGGCAGTGCAGGGGCCCCCAAGGGCACCCCAAGTCCCCTTATCGCCGGCCTTTCAATGGCGGTGTTCACCGCCATGGACAGGCCGGCGGTCGGGGACTCACAATCCCCAGGACAGCGGTGCTTGCACCGCTGCTTGCACCGCTGCACTGGGGATTATGACCGCCAGGCGGAATCCTGGTGGGAAAAAGGAGGTGCCGGCAGTATAGCCGTGGCAATTCCGTCACAGTCATAATTGCTGGCGGAACACCAACAGCCTGTTGGCGGTGTTACCGCCAACATACCGCCGGCCGCCAGGGTCGTAATGACCCCCATAATATCTTCTCCCAAATTTTCAACAGTGTTTCAACAAAGGTCATAGTCTCCGCTGTGTGGCCCACAGCAGTTGTGGGGGTGGTGCACTCAGTTCCCCTCAGTCAGAAGCCCCAGGATTCCTCTGGGCCCACCCCTCCCCACCATCCATCAATGTAGCGGGCAGGGTGAGGTAAAAGTGTCTCACGTAGGTTGTCGACCTTGATATTATAGGGGAGATGCATTTCGCCGTGCCAAGCCATCTCATCATATGGAGTTTCTGCTAATTGACTCTGTTTAGCGGTGGTGTTGGCAGTATGTACTGGTACTTCTTATTCAGATTATTTAATCTGCTGTTCCAGGTGTGATCACAGATAGGATAACACTCGATTGGGTAGAGGTCGCATTCTCGTTATCAGAATCCGAATGGTCATCTTCTTTCTGTGAGCTCAAGGGTGAAGCCATGTTTGATCTCCTAGTTCCTTCACCCAGCATTGCCACCGCTTCCACCACACGTCGGCTTACTTTTTGTACTTCATCTGGGTTAGGTGGGTCACTTTTATGTGTTACCTGTCGCCTTCTCGATCTAGGGCGCCTTCGTTTCTTGTCATGTTGCGAGATGTTAGTCGGGTCTGGTGTTGTTTGAGATTCCAACCAAGACCAAGTATCTTCTGGTGTTGAAAAGAATTCTGTGCCAGTTGGGTTGACCACTCGGAGTCTAGCCGGGAACGGCATTGAATAAGTGATCTCCAGGTCGTGAAGTTTGCGCTTCACAGAGTTATAGTCTGCTCGTCGACATTGCACATCTCAGGAGAAATCTGGGAAGATGGATACTTTACTGTTCTCAATTGTCAGCGTACCCTGCTGCTGTGCTTGACGTAGTATGTGATCTCTGTCGCGGAAGTTGAGAAGTCTTGCTATCACTGGTCTCGGGAGAGCCCCGGAGGTGGCATCCTGCTGGGTACTCTGTGAGCTCTCTCCAGGACAAAGAATGTGGACAGCCCCATCCGGGGCAATAACTGTCCGAATCCAGTTCTCTAGGAATTTCACCATATCAGGGCCTTCATTCTTTTCCGGGATCCCTATAATTCTGATGTTATTGCGTCTCGCCCTGTTTTCTGCGTCCTCTGCTCTTCTCTCCAGCGCTTTGACCCGGTTGTCTATTACATTCAGCCTGTTTGCTAGCGTCAGGTTGGGGATTGCTTTTGCCAGGTCTTGTTCTGTCATGGTGACTCTTTTTGCCAACCTCTTATGGTCATCCCGCAAGAGGCCCAGATCTATGCTTAGTGTGTCAATCTTGACTTACAACGCTGTTCGGGATGCTGCTATGGCTTGAAGCACATCTTGGAGAGTCAGTTCAATGTTTTCCGCCGCTGAGACATTGTGTGTGATCGGGTCTGTGCTCCCTGCACGCGCTCTGGGGAGTAGGAGTCCTCCCATGTCGCCTTCTCCTTTTTTGAGGGTCTTCCCCATTGTATGGCAAGGCTTGTTTTCCCAGTGCTCGCTACCCTGCTGTAAGTCCAGCTTATAAGATGATTTACTTTCACTGCTCCGCAAGATGAGCCAGTGTTCGATTTTAGTTAGTAGTTCACACCACTGCACCACTGTACTATTGGGAGTCTGCGAGCTCTTCTTATTTGTTCTGTGCCGTCTCCCCTAAGGGCCCTTAGCTGCGTCTCATGCACTGTGTTTATGTCTCAGCTACTGGTCAATTTATTGGGCTCGCAGGTCCCCCATGGTAATGGACTTTTTAGTGGGATTGCATGTGTTGTTTGCTTAACGTGGGCCCAGGGTTTAGTATCTTCCCTAATGTATTAATCTACCATTACCCCTGCCCCTACCGATACATCTCACTCCTATCAGGCCAGTCAACTGGAATGCTTACTTTCTGTTGTGCCCGATGGTCTCTCACTGTCTGCCAGGGTCCGCAAGGCGGCACCGCCCCAGTCTCTCCCGATGCCCGGGGCTCCGCTCGACGGGGTCGGCAAGTCGCAATCTGTGTTGGATATCTCTTCGGCCCGCTCTCACCTGTGGCCGCGCTCGGTCTCCTCTGCCCTTCTAAGCACGCAAGCCCTCAAGTTGCTGAGTTTCCACACTGGAGCTCCTGTGCCCCTCTCCGGGAGTCCCATGGCTTCCTCTTCTGTCCAATTCCTGCGCCAGTTGGTCCCCGCTATCTTAAAACGTTGCTGCTAATTCTCGCTCTCCGGAGGCAGCTGCCATTTTGGATGCACCGCAAGCCGAGAGTAAAATAGTTAGTTTAAGGTCTTATTTTCAACTCTGGCGGCTCCTATGGGGTTCCCAAGGTCTTGGAGGAATCAGCAGCATATATTATCTGCTTAAATCTGGTTCAGGATGGGTCAAGGACGTGGGTAAGTGGCCCCGGAGCTCCCTAAACTCGCTGCTTACTCCATGCGAGACCTGGCCACGCCCCCGGGAATAGTGACATATACACAATATTGCCACTGGTATAGAGTGACGATGATAAAATTAACAGGACATTTCAAACCTTGTGTTTCTTTTCTTTAAGACTTCTATTACTGTCTGCTTGATTAGCAGAAATATGAGCAGTAACCCATATTACCACATGCATTGCAATCACAAGCTTTGATATAAAACACTAGTAAAACCTGCCTAATTTACTCGAGCAAAAATTACAAATACAAACTGAGACATGTAAGCAACAACATCGTCCTGTAATGCCGCATTTCAAGGGCAGTATTTGTACCTCAAATAATGTGGACAGGCACTCTCATTGCCTTAAGGCACTTTTTATGTTGAAAATCTCTTCACTCCCTTCCTATGGGATTAGGTGCCCATTCACCACACTACATTAACTGCCCCAGTATCTCTGGTTAATCTAATTCAGGTTGATGATGGCAGAGAAGCCAGAAAGTCAAAGATGAGAAGTAAACATTTAGGGCCTAATTATGACCTTGGCGGATGGGATACTCCATCACAAACGTGACATATAGCCCGCCTGCCGTATTACAAGTTCCATTATATTCTATGGAATTTCTAAAACGGCGGGTGGGATATCCATCACATTTGTGATGGAGTAATCCTCCCGTCAAGGTCGTAATCAGGTCCTTAGTGCCTTCTATAGAGAAAATCTGTTTTAAAATGACTGACATGGGAGCTCGAGCAGATAGGAGGTCAAGGAAGGCTGGATACCAGCTTCCACCCTTATTTTGCCAAACAGCACTTTAATTTTATTTTTCCACCTATCTTCATCATGTCATAACTCTTGATACATAGATTAGGAAGGATACAGTTTCTTTACATTGGTGACCAATCACCCCCACCTCCCTCTCCCACCACCTCTACCATAGGTGTTGCTTCCAATCACCATACAGTCTATTTACACATTATGTTCACCAACTGCACATTCACATGTGTTGATCTCTCATACCACAGACAATCTGGAAGCTCTAAGTACCAGATTGTCACAGCCTAATTCCTCGGGATCTTGGCGTTGCTGATTAGAGGCCCACCTCCAGGCAGCACCAATTCTGTGATTAAAACAACACTGATAATTGTAGAGGCCAGGCAGGGGGAAGGGTAAGCAGGATAGGAACAGCTTGGAGGGAGATCTGAAAAGGAAAAAGGTTAGAGACAAGAAAAAACACCAGGAGCATTAATCAAACGTGTCATGCTTCAGTATATTGCATTCTTTCCATATAATAAACAAAATTGAATTTCTCAAATGTTGCAAAGAACCCACAAGAATGGCACTCCAGACCAAAACCAAAATCTACCAGCGAGCATATGCCAGGAGCTCAAGGTATAACAAAGTGAGAACTGACTTTCGTAATTCAAATATCCATCAAAAACGAGTAACACAGTTCCGTGCTGACTTGACTCGATTTTCCTTTTAAGATTCTTCAATCTTGCAAACATCAAAAGAAAATAAGGTTACCAAACTTTCTCACACTAGGAATGTAACGTATTCACTCAAAACAAAATAATGTCATGTACGATCTTTCTGTCGCCAAGGCAGCATTAATCATTTCACAATTTCTCAGCAAAGTTACGAAGCATTACAATGTATCAAACAAAGGATTCTTCAGAACGCGCTGCCGGGAGGAAATGAGCTGGTTACCATAGAAACAAGCAACCGCTCGACTCCAGCTGGTTGGTACAAGAAACAAAATAACAATTTTGACACAGATAAACACTGGCGGGGGAAAACCCCGATGGAACGAGCTTACCAGGAGCGAGTTCTACTACTCGCTTTAAATGCTCCTCGTGCATCAAAGGTTGGGAGACTTCAGGGAAGAAGATGCTCGAGTGTTGGTTCCAAAATAGTGAGCACTGGAACCTGGGTGTGGCTGGCTTTTATAGAGTGGCCACACCCTAAAGATGGCTGTCACTGGAGGTTGCTGGGGCATGAAGCCCCAGTGAGAAAGTATGTGTAGGATGAGGGCAATGAAACCACCATTGGGCGCTGCCTCCAGGCAGATGAACCTTACCGCAAAGAGGGCGGGAGGAAAGTGATGCAGCATAAGAGAGCGTGTAACGGGGACTCCAAAAGGCATGATTGAGACCGCGCCAAAACTTAACAGTACGTCGCTTGCAAAGTCTGACACAGACGTATCAAAATGTCACACATCGCAACGCAGCAAGACAACTTGCTGTGCTGCTAGACAGGGAGAGCAGGAATGTACCGCATCAACTAAGAAATTATACATTACTGCACTCTACCTATCTGGCACACTGAGTGCTACCTAGCATTAATGCAGGAACTCTTGCACCAAGGAGCAAAGGTTCTTATCTAACAGGCAGGATTATTTTTGTGCAGGAAGGGACACCTTGCTGAACAAAAACAATCTTTTGAGGGATTTGCCTCTGTTGGGAAAGCAAACCATTTTGACACAATCCCTGGTTTGCTACCCTTAGTAAATTTGGAACTGCATCAAAATCCATATGTGGATGTATAGGGAACACCCGTGCTCCACCTATGGAACTGCTTCACAACACAGTAACGCAAAGCTGCTATTTGCAGTACCCTGCATCATCTAAATTCACTGAGCCACGCTGAACCATGCAAGGTGGCACTGTTACATAATTTATCATATTAGATCGTAATCCAATTTTGTAGCGTAAGTAGCCAAATGACCCTCTGAAATGCTTTTCAGCATCTATGCATCTATCAACATAACTGCCACCAGTATTCTTCACTTATTAGTCTTTTTTATTACTTGTAAAACTCTACAATTGTTATCCACAGCTTGTCTGTTGGGAATAAATCCATGTTGGTCAGGGAGAATTAATGCTGTGATATGTACAGGCAGACATTTGGCTATCATTAATTAAAATGGCAAAACGCCTGTATGATGTACATTACACCACAGGCTTGTCACGTTTATGTATCAGTGAAATATTAGGTTAGGTCATTGGGGTGGGCATAATTTTAGACTGCAATGTTGAAGTAAACGTTCATCATGAATTCCTTAATCTAACAATGCAGTTTAAAAAACAAGCAACAGGTGGGCGTGTCTACGGCAGCCAAGATGGCGGTCGCAGCTTGAAGCTGCGCTTGACCCCTTCGCCATCCGCCATGGTCCTGCCCCGGGAAGGAAGCAGCTGATGCTCTGCCGCTCTCCCTTGTGCTGCAGCCGAGACAGAGACTGGTGCAGGAGAGCTGAAACTGCTGAGGAACTGATGGCACCGCTTTGCCAAGGGTCCTGTGCTGCGGTCTTGGCCGTGGCCGTGGATGCTGCTGTGAGTAGGGCTGGAGAAAGACAGGTGGGGGTGGTCACCTCATCGCTGGGATGCAGCCACCGCATGGACGCCCTGTGGCCACTCAGCTGCGTAGGGACCCTGGTGAGTGCTACACAGTTGTTCCAGACCACAGAGGTGCCTCGCGGCTGCAGCTGGGCCCTCCCCGATCCACGGTTGGGACTACTTCTTCGTGCATTGCAGGGTTTGCGCTCGCATATGATACTCTCAAGAGACCTGGGCCGGCCCTAAGGAATCTCAACTGCCGCTCAAACTGTTGAGGTAACACCCCCATTGCAATACTGCCATTTATTGGCAATAGGAAGTCCCCATACCCTTGGATTAGTGGCCTGCCTGCTACACTGATGATTGCCACTGATTTGGGGCCCCCTTCTTTTTCACCCTATTTCAGGGAATGTCTCCACAGATGCTGCCCTGGGACTGGGAAGAGCAACGTGTTGTTCCTTGCCACTCTGTCCCCGACAACTCCTGGGGCAGTCTTTGAGGCCTTCCTGGAACTCGGGGATGCACCACACTCCTGCCCCATACAGGTCTACTCAACGTAGCAACTGCAACATACTGGACTCGGCCATCACACGGGTCCCGGCGCACCCCTTGATCATCAGGAACCTTAATTTTAGGGATAGGGATGCAATCCTCAGGGAAGCCTGTAGCCAGTTTGACCTTTACTTTCAGAACACACGCACCATGCTATTTCCTGACTACACCAGGGTCATTCAGCAGCAGCTCCATCACAGAGGTCTAGCAAAAACTCCGGGCTGTAAATCTCCAATTGCAAGGGATTGGATTGTCAGGGCTGCTGCTAAATTACACAACAGAGGCTTTTAAATCCTTTATCACCCTGTTTTATCTAACTATGGTACAGGCAGGCTCCCCAATAGGACTGGCATTTTCATTTTCTTTGATGTCTAGCAAGGTGACCCTCACTGATTCCCTCGTAATAAGAGAAAAGGCAGGTAAGTACTCAGTACCCAAAGGATGGTGAGGGGAACGGGGTTTAGTAGTGCCTAATTGGGGAATCGGTGTGACAGTGTAGTTTTCAGAGGTTGCCGATGAGCAGCCTATGCACAATTTTCACCAGCCATCACCTATGAAGTCTGTGTGAGAAAACAAGGAAAATCGAATTCAACAAAACATCAAGACACATGCCATATTAAACCCTTTAAACCGCCCTCTGCTTTACTTTATGTAGCTTTACTAGCCCGCTTGTAACCCCCTACCCAAGCCCACACTCTTGCATGCACGTGCAATAGACACACCCCTTCTGAAGCTTGGCTGGCAATGGTGTCTGACCAGAGACATTCTGGGCTCTTCTGTTTGGCCACAGGGAGGTCTTTTTGCTGGTTTTCCCCGTCCAGGGGATACTTCAGCTCATCACTTTCCTCCGGCGCTTTCGGATTCTCCTCTCCCAATTCAGGTCATCACCACCCCTTTGTACACTCTTCAACACTGGTCTCTTCTTGCTTCCATCTTTTCTCCTTGGTGATACTCCAATCTCCAGCTCTAGTCCATGGCTCCTTCCTGTTTAAGGTGGCAGAGTCCGCAATTAAGAGATTAGCACTTGTTTGCAGCAGGGTTCACAGGCTTCAGGGGAAACTAAGGTAGCACTTCATGCATGTCCTCGTCCCCATGACACCAATGCATTTGCCTCTTCCCAGAAAAAGTCAAAGTCCTCTTCAAAACTAAATAATTTATTTTTCGAATCCCCAGAGTAGGCCTGGGAGTGGTTTGAGGAGAGAAGAGACAAATGCACCCCTTCAGATCGTCCAGGCCCCAGCTGTGGGCTGCATCAAAGCGCCACCAATTGCACCCCCTCCCCCCTGAAGCCTCATAGGAAGTGGTGAACCTGTTCCAAGAAACATCATAACCACAACAATGGCCAAATAGGTTCCTTGGGCTCAGACTCGTAGCCCCCCCACACTTAAGATGGCAAGGACTGCTGGACGACCAAGGGAAGAGCTCACCAACACAGACCCCTGAGGGAGGGACTCCCCAATCTGACTGTCTAGGTTTCCCCAGGATTGTGGAATAGAGAGTTGGTGGCTATACCCCACGGAGACTGATCCTACACCTTGGTGACTGTGTGCTGTGATTACCCATACTTACTCTGGTACAGTGTCCTACTTGAAGGGGGTCAATTTGCCTCCCTATGCCCACTATAGGTTTTCCTCTTTGTATGCTCTTTTACCCCTTTTTGTTTTCTCTACCTCCATTGAGGTCCAGTTTGGGCCACAAGTACGTCAGGGGTAGAAATATGGGGAGGGGGCAGTTGGGGTGATGAAGGGATTGGTTTGTTGTAATGTTTGTTTTTTGTTTCTGTTACATCTGCCACCAGCTCTTTCAATGCCTGCCCCCCCCACTACTCATGTACACCACCAAGCACCATTCCCCCACAAAGCAATGCTACCCGCGCTTCGGGACAGGTTTCACATTGATACCATCCTGCATTGCAATTGGTGCCTGCCATACCCTCACTTAAATTGATGTTGTGGAATGTGAATGGCATCCTGGACCACATCAAACTTACTGCTGCCCAAGTGTTTCTAGCACCAGGTTCATATGCTTCAAGAAAATCACTTGCTGGAATCCTAGTGTCCCTTCCTTCGAAGACGTGGGTATGGTAGAGTGTTCCATGCAGGGTTCAGTCGGGACTTCCCAGGAGTAGCCATCCTGTTACACAGGCAATTTCCCCTGACAGTCTCTCACATAGACCCTCAAGGGTGATATGTCGTAGTGAAGGACATCCTTGAAAGCCATCACTATAACTTCCTCTCGGCCTACTTGCCCAACCAAACACCTGCAGGGTTGCTCTCATCGCTGACCGTTTTGCTTGCAAATCTGCCAATGGGTGTTTTAATTTTTGGTGGCTACATTAATGCAATGTTTAACCCTGACCTGGGTTCCTCTGGTCCCGTTACTCAGGGGCACACATCCTGCGCACACTATCTCCCCTCCTGGGTGGACACGCTGGAGCTCTGTGACATATGGAGAATTTTACATCCCTGAGAATGGGTGCATACCCACACCTCAGCGGAGTATAAAACTGAATCTCATATTGACCTTTCCTTGCTAATGGCTATGGACGTATGCCAGGTGGACTGTGTGGCTGCCCCCCATTACCATGACATTTGGTGCTGCTGACTGGACCCAGAGGCCCATCTGGTGTCTTAACGCCTGGTACCTCAAAGACCCCCAATTTGAGGCTTACTTGGCACCAGAGATCCAGGCGTATTTCAACACACCCAGTGGGAGGCTGGTAAAGCGGTGATCCGTGGTGTGGCAAAGGGGCTTGGCGTAGGGGCAAAAGGTAGAAAGTAGCACAAATTATGGCCCTTGAAACCCAGGTTCATGGAGAATCAGGCTCCTAGTCACTGAACTCCTCATCATACACGGGGGCTCATGGCAGCTAGGTGCCAAATACAGCGACTCACCCTTGAGGACACCCATTAGTGCTGGCAGGCATCAACACGTAACATTTAAGAGAATGGTGACGAATCAGGGAAGCTTCTCTGCTGGCTTGCCACCCATGTTTCAGTCTCCCACATCGTACCCCAACTGATGGACATGGAAGGTCGATATCTCTCCCAAACCCGACATCCTACAGACCTTTGCGGCCTTTTACCAACACCTTTACACCTGTAAACCTGGTCACCCCTGGGAGGTAGAACACTCACTATTATCTGACTTCCCACTGTCTACTATCCCCTCCTCCCTCACCCATGAGCTGGGTGCACACACACCGGAAGATGAGATTATCTCTGCCCTATCTAAAATGCCATCTGGCAAGGCACATGCTCCCTGACCCCACAAGACACCTTAACTTGATGCCGCTGGTGTCCGGTATGAAAAGCGACATCCAGAGCACAGCTTTCCCTGCATCCGATTGGCCATATTGCCCTTTTTAAAATGATTATTCTCTCTCACTTTCTATACATATGCCAGCACTTTCCACTCCCAATTCCCCACGCTGGTTTCATGCACTCATCCTAACTATTCTCTCTTTGATCAGGCGTTTTTTCCTGAATTGTATTTCCCAATGGTAGACAATCTCCATGCGATAGTGGGCTGGGGAATGTTCAATGTTATTATCTGGCTTCCTAACTAATTGTTGTTAATGACTGGCTTAGTGGTAGGTGGGATGATACAACATATCGATGGAAGTGATTCTCTTTGGAACATGACCACATCCTTGAAACCCTGTACAGTGCTCCAAGACCCAGCAGCCTGCCTGACATCACTTGTGTGATCTTCCTTTGCTGGAGATCCACACAGATTTCTAGGCTGGAACAGTGGAACTGATGGAGATGGCTCCCTATGCTGAGGGGTTGGTGGCTCGTTCACTCAGCCCGCTTAGAGGGCTTCGACAAATGGGACACAATTGTCATCACCATCCTGGGGGACGTTTGGGTGGGGAAACACATCTTGCTCTTTAGAGACCTACAGAACTGCTATGACCTTAATCCAGTGCAATTTCACAAATATCTGCAACCACGCGACGCACTTCTGCCAACATACAATCCAATACTGAGGCCGCCGATTTCAGCCCCCTGGAGGCCAAGCTGCTTGTCATACCTCGCACTTCCTGCACAGTACATCTCCCACATATATTTAGTGTTAAGCTTTTAAGTGGCCTCCTAGGCCTGAGCCTTCCTCCCAGTATTTGTAAATCTTGTAAACAGTAAGATAAAACTTACACTTTTTATGTTTCCACTAAATTCCCTGTGACTGCTTATCTCTGCTCTTGATCCCTTGCAGACTTCCTCCAACATTTGAGGTTGTATGAGGGTCCTGTGGGAGGGTCATCCTGGAACAGGTAGGCGGCTCTGTATTTCAGCAATGCTCATGCTCCTATCCATGCTTGGCTTCAAGCTTCCTGTTTTGACTTGTGGCCCACCTTCTTCCTTTCGAGTGTCTCTGTGCTCTTCTGGCATTTCAGCGTCTGCACTTGTTGATGCTGCGGGCCCACCTTCGGCAGACTTTCCAGATACCCTGCATCTTCCTTCAGTGCTGGAGATTCAGTTTTTGCGTTGCTATTTTTCACCGGCACCAAACCTGTTCTTTTTCCTGCTTTGAGCCTTGCTCCTCATTTGGCAGCTTACTGGACTATCAGGATTCTGGCAGTTCTAGGCTAGAACCATGAATTTTGTTTAATGTCACTTTCCTGGCCCTTATGTGACGTGCGTTTACTTTAAGTTTGTGGTCATCAATTCTGTGGGGACAAACTCCTTCATTGGGAACGTGGATGGTTACAAACCCAGGTCAGTGCTCTGATCCTTCATGAGTGGGCTATTAATGTTTCCAGGGAAAACTACAAGACTGTGATTGTGTTTCCGCTTTTTCCCTTGCACCGATGGAGCTATGGTTTTGGTTATGCAGCCATTCTAATTCATTTGATGGACAATCAGCATTTTGGATTTTTTTATTACAATCTGGTTATGTCTGCAACTGATTTATATGAGTGATGGGAACTCACCTTCCTTTGATGACCACAGTGTCCTCTCCATGGTAAGTGCTACTATTCAAGGGATTAATTGCAGAGATATTTGGGCATTGGTATTATCCTTAGAAGAGTCACTGACATCCAGTGGGTGCTTTTTTGTTCCTTTATAGAATCCAATCCAGTAAAGAGGGGACCTTCTGAATAAGTGGCTCGCTGATCGATTATAGCAAGAATCGAGATTCCTTTCCTTCCTGTGTTGGGCGTTGTCCCTCATCTACCTCCTTTCTCCCTGGGAACAGTTGTCAACACCCATCATTAGTTGTGGATTGGGACTGGTTCTGGGGTAGGATTGTTGGACCATCTTGGCTCATGCAGCTCTGGAACCTCAGGTTAGTGGTAATCTGACACGGCTGATGATTCGCATTGTTAAAGGCACAATCTCATAAATTCATTGATTGCTCATTGCGAACGCCCCACATGGTTTTGTTGCACTCTGGCTCTGCTGGGAGGGCTGGGCTGATTAGCTAGATGAGGTGGGTTGGAGAGATGCCAGGTTGGACATTTGCACACTGGCTAGCTCTAGCTGATTCAATTAGATGACTACACATGTAACACCTCACCCCGATATGCTTACACCATGCAAGCAGGATCCCCCAACCTGGCTGCTTCTGCTGTCCCAAGACCTCAGCTGATCTCTACCATGTAGTCTGGCATTGCCCAGTTATCACCATGTATTGGCAGTTAATAAGAGGGAACATTTGGGGTTTGGAGGAAGACCTTGACCTGACCCCAGGGGGGCCATGCTGGGCATGATTGACAAGATTGACAGCTCCTGGGCTGTCTGTACACTGGTGGGTGTTACCACATTAGCTACTAAGCAGGACAATGCTCAGAGATGGAACTCCCCAGCATCCAATCCCTGGCTGAATGGAGAGCGGGAGTGGACTGGGGAACCCAACTTGAAAAATATATTTATATGGCACAAGGCTGTCCATGGAACCACAATAAGACATCGGGGAGGTGGGGACTTACTATGGTTTGGAGATGTGATTTGTCACATGGTTGGTTATAATGTGAAAGCAAACTGTGGCTGTACTGATAAAAATGTTGTAAAAAAAAAAAACAAGCACCAGACCAAAAGTTAAGGGGTTGTTCTGTAGCTGTAGAAATAGTAACACTGGCGTGGCCTGAGTACAGTTCCTTCCAACTAAAAGTGGCCTAAAAAAAGTTGTTTGTGAATGAGACAAAACAAAATAAAGTGCATACTGTCTTGTTTGGATGTTACTTCACAGAGGCAAAGTGGCTGATCCACTTTGCTGGATCATCCCTCAATACAATTAAAAAAAAAATGGACCATGTTCAGCCTGAAGGGTGTAAACATAAAACAAAGGGTTGGGCAAGTTATATAAAAGATATGGCTCTAAAGATAAAGTGGTCTGCATAAGTATGTACGTCCTGACCGATGCCTTTAACACAGCAAGCGATTCCCTCTTGTCCTGTAGCTGACGTATTAAGATGTCCTTCACCCAAATGATGTCCGCTTTATCAATACTCTCAGGGTTACTTAAAAGGGGTGAGCAACCCAGTTTAAGGAAGCTGTTCTTGGCATATCTAAACCAAGGTATCTGTAGGGCATGACCCAAATTCATTCAATTATTTTCAAAGTTCCTATTAAGATCCAGGAAAGGCTTGAGCCAGAGGACAACTATAAAATGAGAGGTCTCAACTGGATAGTGTAACAGAAAAAAACCCTATCCAGCTCTTCATGAGTGACACGCGTGGAAGAGTTGTTAGGGAGTCAGAAGTCTTTTGAAAAACAAATTTTAAGCACATTTCAAGGTCTTATATGTTGACATATTCCCAGATGTCACAACCATAATAAGCTAAAGCACACATTTGGCTTTGTAAATCTGAAGCACTGCTCTCATTGAATTGTACCCTAGCCTGGTAGCAAAGTCAAAATCAGAAGCAATGCATTTGGGAAAACATGCATCCTTTCCCTGATCAGCGGGGACCAAGTACGGGGAAAATCAAACAGAATACCAAGATAGGAAAATGCTTTCACTTTGCTAAGTGAACTACTTTTACATAAGTGAGTTCTGCATTTAGAGCCTGACAGATATTCCGTCTGCCAAAATATAAATCCCATAGGAAATAATGTGATTTATATTTTGGCGGACAGGATATCCATTACCTTCGTGAAGGAGTAACCCGTCCACCGAAATCTAAATCAGACCATTAGTGTTTTTAGGTCCTTTTGTCATAGTGTGAGATTTGATAGAATTTATGTTCAAATCAAGTGTGTTCATATAAGTAGTAGAAGTGTCCAATACACTTTGAGGTCTTAAGCTTATCTAGAAACTAAGACAGTGCCATTGGCTTATAATAGGGCTGGGACAGAGCAACCATCTAACAGTTATATCACAAATCCCTGCTACTTGGGCTTGTTCCAAATTGTTCACAAAATTGGTGAATAAGAAGGGAGCCATGATACAGCTTTGTCTGACCCCCCCATTAAGAAAAAAGTGCTTGGGGTATTCTGTCCTCTGACCATATCTTACTGAAGCATTCAGGGTAAGGTTAAAGCTGTGTAAGAAAAGGACAATATTTTTGTCAATCCCCAGATGCAGTATTACAGACCTTCATTTCTCTCTGTTGACCCTGTTCAAACTGGAGCTCATGTCCATGAAGGCCAAGGGTTTTGTTCCTGGTTAAGCCATGGTATACTTGCTGATTATGAGAGGCTGGTTCAAATATGGTCCACAGTGTACTTTCCCATTCTAAAACCATATTGCCCTTCGGAGAGCACATTACTATTTTTGGTCAAGGTTGTTAGTCTGCAGAGTACCATTTGTTCTGTCATGTTCGCCTCTGAATCCATCAAAGGGAACTGGCGATAAAACTAAGGGTCATATATTGATTCTTTTTAAACACAGGGACAACAACAGTTTTTTTGAACAGTAATTAGGAACACTATGACTGAGGGTCATGTTAATGATGATGGCGAGAAGAGGGGCACACAAAAGTACACTGGACTTAAATAGATCCAGTGGGAACCTGTCAGGACCAGTGGCTTTGTTATTAGTGAGGGTGAGGACACGGTCTCTAGCTTCATCCCAAACAAAGGATAGAGAAAAATCACACTGAGTCGTCAAAGCTGAGTGTGACTCAGTAAACACAATTGGTGTAACATTGCATATCATAAATACTTCAAAGTGCTTGACTCAGTAAGCAGGCATGATGTGCTAGGAAAGTAAACTTACCATGTCATGGTTGAATAAGAGGCTGTTCACAATCTCCCTAAAGTTAATGCGCACCTGAAGGTGCAGGCAGCAATCTTCCTGTTGCAAAGTGCGCTTCCTAGTTGTAAGGCAGCTTTATATGACATTCTGGGGGAAGTGACTTTGGATCTATCCCTAGGACTCTCCTTAAAAGTTGTCAAAAAGTGCAATGAACCTTACTACAGGAGTGATCAAACCATCTCACAGGGGTGAATGAGTGTTGCCTAGAAGAGCTGATCGCTTGTTGTAAGAGGCTGGACTGGCTTGTAGTGAGTACCAAGGGGTACTTGCACCTTGCACCAGGCCCAGTTATCCCTTATTAGTGTATAGGGTGTCTAGCAGCTTAGGCTGATAGATAATGGTAGCTTAGCAGAGCATCTTAGGCTGAACTAGGAGACGTGTGAAGCTACTACAGTACCACCTATTGTCATATGCACAATATCATAAGAAAACACAATACACAGTTATACTAAAAATAAAGGTACTTTATTTTTATGACAATATGCCACAGTATCTTAGAGTGTACCCTCAGTGAGAGGATAGGAAATATACACAAGATATATATACACAATAGCAAAAATATGCAGTATAGTCTTAGAAAACAGTGCAAACAATGTATAGTTACAATAGGATGCAATGGGGAAACATAGGGATAGGGGCAACACAAACCATATACTCCAAAAGTGGAATGCGAACCACGAATGGACCCCAAACCTATGTGACCTTGTAGAGGGTCGCTGGGACTATTAGAAAATAGTGAGAGTTAGAAAAATAACCCTCCCCAAGACCCTGAAAAGTGAGTGCAAAGTGCACTAAAGTTCCCCTAAGGACAAAGAAGTCGTGTTAGAGGAATAATGCAGGAAAGACACAAACCAACAATGCAACAACTGTGGATTTCCAATCTAGGGTACCTGTGGAACAAGGGGACCAAGTCCAAAAGTCACAAGCAAGTCGGAGATGGGCAGATGCCCAGGAAATGCCAGCTGCGGGTGCAAAGAAGCTTCTACTGGACAGAAGAAGCGGAGGTTTCTGCAGGAACGAAAAGGGCTAGAGACTTCCCCTTTGGTGGACGGATCCCTCTTGCCTTGGAGAGTCGTGCAGAAGTGTTTTCCCACCGAAAGGACGCCAACAAGCCTTGCTAGTCGCAAATTGTGCGTTTAGTGTTTTTGGATGCTGCTGGGGCCCAGGAGGGATCAGGAGGTCGCAAATTGGACCTGAAGAGAGAGGAGACGTCGAGCAAGACAAGGAGCCCTCTCTGAAGCAGGTAGCACCTGGAGAAGTGCCAGAAACAGGCACTACAAGGATGCGTGAAACGGTGCGCGCCGAAGTTGCACAAAGGAGTCCCACGTCGCCGGAGACCAACTTAGAAAGTCGTGCAATGCAGGTTAGAGTGCCGTGGACCCAGGCTTGGCTGTGCACAAAGGATTTCCGCCGGAAGTGCACAGGGGCCGGAGTAGCTGCAAAGTCGCGGTTCCCAGCAATGCAGCCCAGCGAGGTGAGGCAAGGACTTACCTCCACCAAACTTGGACTGAAGAGTCACTGGACTGTGGGGGTCACTTGGACAGAGTTGCTGGATTCGAGGGACCTCGCTCGTCGTGCTGAGAGGAGACCCAAGGGACCGGTAATGCAGCTTTTTGGTGCCTGCGGTTGCAGGGGGAAGATTCCGTCGACCCACGGGAGATTTCTTCGGAGCTTCTGGTGCAGAGAGGAGGCAGACTACCCCCACAGCATGCACAAGCAGGAAAACAGTCGAGAAGGCGGCAGGATCAGCGTTACAGAGTTGCAGTAGTCGTCTTTGCTACTATGTTGCAGGTTTGCAGGCTTCCAGCGCGGTCAGCAGTCGATTCCTTATCAGAAGGTGAAGAGAGAGATGCAGAGGAACTCGGATGAGCTCTTGCATTCGTTATCTGCAGTTTCCCCAGAGACAGAGACCCTAAATAGCCAGAAACGAGGGTTTGGCTACCTAGGAGAGAGGATAGGCTAGCAACACCTGAAGGAGCCTATCACAAGAAGTCTCTGACGTCACCTGGTGGCACTGGCCACTCAGAGCAGTCCAGTGTGCCAGCAGCACCTCTGTTTCCAAGATGGCAGAGGTCTGGAGCACACTGGAGGAGCTCTGGACACCTCCCAGGGGAGGTGCAGGTCAGGGGAGTGGTCACTCCCCTTTCCTTTGTCCAGTTTCGCGCCAGAGCAGGGCTAAGGGGTCCCCTGAACCGGTGTAGACTGGCTTATGCAGAATTGGGCACATCTGTGCCCAACAAAGCATTTCCAGAGGCTGGGGGAAGCTACTCCTCCCCTGCCTTCACACCATTTTCCAAAGGGAGAGGGTGTCACACCCTCTCTCAGAGGAAGTTCTTTGTTCTGCCATCCTGGGCCAGGCCTGGCTGGACCCCAGGAGGGCAGCTGCCTGTCTGAGGGGTTGGCAGCAGCAGCAGCTGCAGTGAAACCCCAGGAAGGGCAGTTTGGCAGTACCAGGGTCTGTGGTACAGACCACTGGGATCATGGGATTGTGCCAACTATGCCAGGATGGCATAGAGGGGGCAATTCCATGATCATAGACATGTTACATGGCCATATTCGGAGTTACCATTGTGAAGCTACATATAGGTAGTGACCTATATGTAGTGCACGCGTGTAATGGTGTCCCCGCACTCACAAAGTTCAGGGAATTGGCTCTGAACAATGTGGGGGCACCTTGGCTAGTGCCAGGGTGCCCTCACACTAAGTAACTTTGCACCTAACCTTTACCAGGTAAAGGTTAGACATATAGGTGACTTATAAGTTACTTAAGTGCAGTGTAAAATGGCTGTGAAATAACGTGGACGTTATTTCACTCAGGCTGCAGTGGCAGGCCTGTGTAAGAATTGTCAGAGCTCCCTATGGGTGGCAAAAGAAATGCTGCAGCCCATAGGGATCTCCTGGAACCCCAATACCCTGGGTACCTCAGTACCATATACTAGGGAATTATAAGGGTGTTCCAGTAAGCCAATGTAAATTGGTAAAAATGGTCACTAGCCTGTCAGTGACAATTTGGAAAGAAATGAGAGAGCATAACCACTGAGGTTCTGATTAGCAGAGGCTCAGTGAGACAGTTAGTCACTACACAGGTAACACATTCAGGCACACTTATGAGCACTGGGGCCCTGGGTTACCAGGGTCCCAGTGACACATACAACTAAAACAACATATATACAGTGAAAAATGGGGGTAACATGCCAGGCAAGATGGTACTTTCCTACACTTGTGCGCCCATTTTATCCTTTAGACAGTTTTTGTCAAGTGTCAAGTTCTCTCCTTTATTGTTTCTTGCCCATGTCTACTACCCACTTTATCATAATGTTGGCCTAGAGAGTAATTGTTCCTATTTCTATCTCAGTGCCTCTGTGCTCCTGATAAGATGACTCTTTTAGTGGGTCTATATACATAGGAATAAAAGGTGAATGCATGATCATTCAAGAAACTGTCCCTCCAAATATCTAGAAGTCCTTGCTCCTGTAGTTTAGAGTTTAATTTTTTCATATTGCCCACCAAAGAAATCTATTTTGAGGGTGGCAATTTATGCCAGTCTCCAGAACCAAATTATAATCCCCCATCAAATTACTTCTTGAGGGATCACAATCTTCAATTCTCTAACACACTTTCAAGGACTGCTTCTTCCTCAAAACGTGGGGCATAAGCATTCTGAATAGACAAAGACATCTTATCTAGTGCTCCTTCTTTATACATGTACCCTCTACTGTGTCCCATTCTGTTCCTGTTATCTGAATGCCATCACAACTCTACTTTTCTTAATCATGCTGAAGCACAGATTTCAGTTTTATACAATTTATTCTGCATCAGTTGTGTTTGAGTAAGTGGGTCTCCTGTGAGGAAAATATTTCTGGTTTCTGCTTTCTTTATGCACCTCAAATTTTGTGTCTTAACTGGGAAGCTTAGTCCCTAAACATTCCAAGACAGACGTTTCACCATGTCCTGTTTTTCAATTTTTTTTTACTGGCATTTCAAATAGTACAATTTGGTTCATTCATATTGCCATGTTAGTCCACCCAGGGCACCACATCACATTGGTATACAGCTTGTGGGTAACCATCACCTGTTTCATAAAACCATAGTTATAAAGTGACTAGTACCCTAGTCGACCCCTGGCAGGCAGAATCACAGTAACACAATCTCAGTCCCTCTCAAAGTCTCCGTTATATGTTTGTGAGACAGGGACCTGGTAATTGCTCTGATCAACATTCCAGAAATGCATACCTGTCTTCCCTGTGTACAGAAGCCAAAATCAAAGTGGAAAGAAACAAAACATTCCACTTAATTAACTCAGTAACTTGCCCAGCGTTTCGGAAGTCATGTATGTGGTGTACGGTTGTTTGCGCCAGCCCCTGTTCCCGGTGGCTGGGGGGGTGAGGGGGAGGGAAGAGGTCACGCGTGAGAGGCGGGGGATGGAGGGGAGGTCAATTGTTAGGGGGGGAGGGGAGTCTCTCTCAGGACGCAGCCCGACAGCAGTCCGGTCTGCATCAGGGCTCAATCGCCCCATGTGTTGCTCGAAGCCAGGGCTCCACCCACGTTATCATCTGCCTCGGCGTCCAATGCCTCCCAAGCATCCACCACTTCCGCACATGAAGGGGCAATCGGCTGGCACCTCAGTCCCCTCATCGCCTCTCTCTGGAGCCCCCTCGCCTCCGCCCTTGCCCAATAAGTAAGTAACATCCGTCACCCATGTGACAAGACAGGGTCCACACTTGCTCTTCCAGGCCATAGCCACTCTCGTGTGTGCAAGCACTAATGCCAAATCTGCAAACCTATTCCCCACTTTTTTAGGTAAGGGCTTGTCAAAAAGGCCAACATGCACACCGTCGGACCATCGTCTAGCTGTCTTTGTAAAACTGTGTTGAGTCGGGCAGTCACCCCGCCCCAATAGGGTCTTAGCAAAGGGCAGCCCCATGTCATATGGCAAAGGTCCGTGTCAACTAGCCAACATAGGGGGCATGCTCCTGCCAACCCCCGTAGATCTGGTTAATTCTGTGCCGGGTGAGATAGGTCCTATGGACATAGTTGTATCGTATAAACTTCAGACGTGTATTACGTGAAATCTTACATGCCGAGGCTAAAGTCCTATGCCATTTGGCATCCGTCATGGTCTTATCTATGTCTGCGTCCCATTTGAGTCGCAGTCCATCCAGTGGCCTCTCAATCGTCCCATTTAGAGCCTTATAATCCAGGTTATTAAGTGAGAGCCTCCCCCACAACCAGCATAGTTTGGAGGGCAGCCGCCATGGGTGGTTCGTCACTACTGTCTCCCACGGGGTTTTCATGGCTTGCACTAGAGCCTCATAAGTCGGGAATTGGCCGAGCGGTAGACCCTTTTGGTCAGCAAGGTCCCTGAAGGGGATCAACATCCCCCACTGGTAGCAGTCACCCACAATAGTGATCTCTGCCTCTGTCCAACATCTAAGTTGTCTGAGGGTGAAGAGGCCCAGTTGCGTCACGTGGGAGTCCCACAAGGGGAAGTGCAGGCACACAGGGATTAATTGCATTTATTCTCCAAAGGGCTCTATGCCATGCTGCCAGGGCTGTGGATAACAGTATGTTCGATTTGGGCAGTTCTGTTTTCCCCATTAGCATACGGGTTATGAGTTGCTCCCCTCGGCCGGGTTCACCGTCCATCGTTGTCTCTGTCAGGTTTAGCCCATTTAGCCATCTCACCAGCCACTGTAATTGAGCTGACAGACAATAGAGTTCAAAATCTGGGGCTCCCAGTCCCCCCTTTTCAGTTGGTAGACAAAGCATCCCCAGTGCCACACGCTGGCATCCCCCGTCCCAGATCAGTTCACGTTGCAGAGAGTCTATTGTCCGGAACCACGATACTGGCACAGTCAACGGTAGGTTGGTGAAGTAGTAGAGAAGTCTAGGGAGCATCACCATCTTGGTAAGCGCACTTCTGGCCATAACTGGTGGCTTTAAGGATAGCTAGAAGGCGACCTCGGCTTTCAGAGCCCGATACGCTTTTCCCAGGTTGCTCTCCCAGAGGTCTTTGTTATTGTGGTAAATCTGGATCCCCAAGTACTTGAACGTCCGAGGGACCCATTCTACATCCATAGGACACGAGGGCAGGCGTGTCACCCCCTCTATCATAGGGAACACATATGTCTTTTTTCTGTTAAACCGTAAGCCCGAGTGTTTCCCTAAATCCTCCAGCGTCTGGAGCACTTGTGGGAGGTCATCTGCATACAGGGAGATAATGTGTGGGACCCCCCGGATAACACCCCACTCACGTCCTCTACTCCTGAACGTCTCTGCCAAGGGCTCTGTAGCCAGGGCAAATATTAGGGCAGAGAGTGGGCAGCCCTGTCTAGTTCCCCTATGAACCTTTTAACTGGCAGAGATCGAGCGCCCTGTTTTAACCCTAGCCGTAGGGTGAGTGTAGAGCAATTTTGCCCATTTCCCCGACTCCAGTCCCAGGCCCATGCATTGCATTACAGTGTCCAAAAAATCCCAACGTACTGTGTCAAAGGCCTTTTCTAGGTCTACTGACACTATCAGAGTTGTAGGGTCATGTAAACGTTTCCTGTCGTAGAGCAGTTTATATAGCCTCCATAGGTTACTGAAGGTGTTTCGCAAAGGGATGAACCCATTTTGGTCTTCATGGATGAGGTCCCTCATATGTGGGAGTAGACGGTTAACCAGCACCTTGCTGAGTATTTTAAAGTCGGTGTTTAACATTGAAAGAGGGTGGTAATCTGCAACCGTTTTCCAATCCTGCTTCCCCTTTGATAGGGGTATTACCAACACCTCCCTAGCAGAGTGGGGCAATTCCCTCTTCTCGTAGGCCTCTGTTCACATCTCTACAGTCATGGCAACAGTACTCCCACAAACCTTTGATAAAATTTAGGGGGGGGGGAGACGTCAGTCTCAGGGTTTTTCCCGGTCGCCAGGTCTTTTATAGCAGTCTGCACCTCTAGTGCCATCACTGGTGCACCCAGCTGTTCACTGTCAGGTCCTGGCAGTGCTCGCATTGGTAAGCCACTCAAATAAGTATGCAGCGCATCCCTCTCTGCCAGCCGCTGTGCGCTATATGTGACATGTAGTAAGATCTAAATTAGTCATTAATGTGCGTCAGTGCGTGCAGTATAGTCGTGTCATGGGCTGTCAGGTGGGTGATTGGAGTGCCCCTGCTTTCCGGTTTTATCAGCCAAGCCAGTAGCTCCCCAGCCCTCCCCTCCTCCTCGTGTATCCTATTAGTGTGTACTTTATAGTCGTGACAACAAAGGCATTCCAGTGCCTCATTATGTGCTTCTCGCGCTGCTGAGAGCAGTCGAGGCACCTCTGGACTGGTACCCAATTCTGACTTCCACCTACATTGTGTTGTCTCTACGCGAAGGACTTCGGTCGTCAGTTCCGTTCTGATTCCCACTGTTTGACCTAGGCAGTGGTCCCAGATTACCACCTTCGGGGTCTTCTATTCCACCCTCTGATCTGAGGCTGTCCCTTTACTTAACGTAAAGTACTCCATCAGTTTAGTCACTAAGGTGCCATAGAAGGCCTCGTCCTCAAGGGCTCTAGGATACAAGCGCCACGTCGGGACAGGTGGTAGTTTCTTAGCTGTCTGCATCGCCACAGTGGACTGTGATCTGACACTGTGCGGCTTAAATATTCTGTGTGTGACCGGACTGCTAATGTTGGCCGTGCAGAGAATATGGTCAATTCTATTATGTATTTGATAAATGTGGGACTAGTGGAAGAACTCCCTGCTGCGCCAGATATCTTCCACTTCCCACCCAGATCTCCAACTCATCAGGCCCTTAGCCACCCGAATTGCCATCACCCCTGCAGAGGCAGAGTAGAACAGTCCACGTCGGGACCAGGGAGAGCGTTGAAGTCCCCACCAGGAGATAAGGGCTGCCCAGGTGTATGGCCAGCCGAGCAGATATCCCATGTAGGGAGGAGACCTGATCTTGGTTGGGCGCGTATATACTTCCCAGTACCACCAGACTTCCGCACAAATGGCCCTCCACCAAGACATACCAGCCCTCTCTGTCCGTGTCCACCAAGACTGGCTCAAACGGCACTCCCGCCCTCACCCAGATCAGCACTCCACGGGCATAGGCAGAGTATGTGGTGGCAAACAGCTGCCCCAACATCTTTTGTGGAGGCGGTCGGCCTTCACTTTGGTGAGGTTTGTCTCCTGTAGTAGTGCAATATGGACTCCCCTTCTCTTTAGGTATTTCACGATACTGTGGCGTTTCGACATGCTACCCATTGCCCGAATGTTCCAAGACATCAGTTTAAGAGATGTTACTACAGGCATCAGGGAATCAGTCCGTCCTCTGCCGCCAGATCCCCATCGTCCCACCCATCCCACCCCACAACCCCGCACACCAATCTTCCTCCTGGGCATCATCAACAGCAAGAGTATCAACAGTAATAATCAATCCCCAACTCCCCATCCCCAGGGCAGAATGGCAATGGTCGACCGCCCAAATCTGTGTTAACAGTTTAAAACTGGCCATCATCTTGACCCTGCTGCAACGGTCCAGGGGCAAATGGTGGGGTATCTTTGTGTATGAGCTTTGCAATGGCGGCAATCCTCAGTGTACCCCGGACCGGCCCCCACTTACACTCAGGGCGCTGTTCCTATAGAGCAGAGTTCCATGCAGTAACGTGTAGCTGTCAGGGCTAAATAATGTCTTCCGCTGTTTGAGGGGTCACGTGTGGCAGGCCGCCAAGTGGGTCCACAACCGATTCATGGACCGATGAATCTCCTGACTCGCCCATATCCGTGTGGCTTAGTTTGTCCTTATCAGAGGAGGGCGACTCTGTCAGGGACGTGGCTGCTAACCTGTGTCTTCCTTGGTCCGAGCACCTTGCCTCTGCGAGTGCGGTCGCCAGAGCGGCGCCTCTTTTTCCGACGTCTAGCCGGTGTGGATTTATGGGGATTCTGCTGTACTGTCACATTTTTATATGTTTCAAGCCAGGACCAAGCTTCCTCTGGGGTCTAGCGGAAATAGGTGTGGCCATCACACATTATTTTCAGTTTTGAGGGGAACAGCAGTGCATATCGAACCTCTTCAGTCCGGAGGGTCGTCTTCACTTTGGTAGAAGACGCCTTCTTGGCCTGCACCGCAGCTGTGTAGTCTGGGTACAGACTGACCCTGATGTTTTCCACGGCAAAGGGCCCCTCTTCCCGTGCTTTTTGAAGTAACAAGTTCTGATCTTTGAAGGGGAGCAGCTTGGCCACAACAAGTCTGGGGGGTCATCCTGGTGCAGGGGGCTTGGTCGGGACCCCGTGCGCTCTCTCCAGAGCAAAGAATGATGTGAGCTGATGAGGGCTCATAAGTCCTTTCATCCAGGGTTCCAGGTAGGCAACCATGTCGTTGCCCTTCATGCCTTCCGGTAGGCCTACTATTCGGACATTGTTACGCCGGCTGCAGCCCTTAGCGTCTTTGCGTGTTCCCGCCTCTGCACTCTGTCTGCAAGTTGAGTTTGTTGTGCCTGGTGGGATGTGCCCATTTCAGTCAGCCCTTCCTCTATAGTGTCCACTCTCCCCACCATTTTTCGGTTGTCCGTTCTTAGAAGGCTCAGTTCCACTGACACTTTCCCCATTTGTTGTCTGAGGGTGTTCTTAGAGTCCTCAATTGCCTCCAGTACCGTAAGTAGGGTACCTTGCACCTGGGGCGGTTGGAGTGCCCGCTGTGGGGTCGGTGCTGTGGTCCCATGATCGGCGTCCAGGCTTGCAGCCAGAGATTCCTGTGGCCTACGGCGTTGCTTCCCCATCAGGGCCACTTGGTCATGGTAGCCAGGTAAGGGTCCAGGGGAGGGCCTCTTGCCACCAATGTTGGCCCCCTCTCTAGTGCTCGGGTCTGTTGCATCACAGCAGGTTTTCAAGGACACAGAGCCGCCAGTGACCAGAGAGTCGTTCCCCAGGCGTTGTATGCACTCCACCCTTCGCTCCTTGCAATCGCTATGGACTGCGCCCAGGCAGTTTATGAAAGGCCGGACCCTCCACTCTCACCGGCGCAAGCCCCTCCGCTCAGGTCACACCTCACGATTCTGCCCCACCACGGTGTAACAGCTCACCTTTTGTGCCTTGAGGGTCTGTTAGCTCAACACCAGGTGCCCTTCGCCCTCCACGTCTATACCGGGCCAGGTGGGTGAGCGGTTGAGGTCCTGTCGGCCCATATCTTCCTCTTGACTGTCTCGTCCGCCGCCTCATCCAACTTTTGCTCTACGAGGGCCTGGGACCCCTGCAGTGTCTGTGCACGCCAGTGCTCAGTGCGCTGGCATGCTCTGCGCACCCCAGCAGTATCCGGCCCACACTGCTAGCATCTCAGAGATGGCACGCACCCGCCATTTTGTGTGGCCGCGCCATCTCCACTCACCACACCGGCAGCTTCGCTGCTTCGTTCCCCAGGGGGCCGTCGCCCTCCATCTCCCGGCTGCTTGGTTCCCAGGTCCGCCGGGTCCGGTGCCATTACAGCCCGAGGCAGCGCCCGGATTGGCAAGATTTGCGGCAGGATGGTCCGGAGCTGCTCTTCTACGCTGCCGCCATCTTCGGCTCCACCATGTCGTCTGTTAAGTATGTAATCCTTGATGCTCTGATGCATGCATATTAATCTATCACTTTGACTGAGGCTATTTGAGAGAATATAACAATTGGGATATGTGGGCGATTAGAAGAATTAAGTTTACCACCCCAACCCTCTGCCCTTCTACTATTATTTTAATTTTCCTTTACTTATATTGAGAGAAGTTTAGATGCAACTGAAGTGCGATGATGGTCATATCATTGTCTGCATTCTGTCCGGTTTTCCCCACCCACTCATCATCTCTGAACAGTCTCATACTTGTTTGTGTTTTGGCCCTTACTTTATATCAAGACATCCTCTTTGAACGTAGACACTAATGAGACAAAGCTATGTTGCGAGCAACACGTAGTTCTGGGACTGGCAAGTATTCTCTTACACGATCCTATTGAAGTTATTTCTTAATTTCATGTGAAACTGAAGGCTAGCATCATGCATAAGTCTTTTTTTACCACTCCATCAACACTTCAAAGAAAACATTAACAATACTTAAAATTCTAGAATTAGAATGTCTCTAAAGTTTATATAAATTTCAACCCAGCAGCCATCTTACTCCTTTGATTGTTGCTCCTTTACAGCTAAGTATCTTGTGTAGTTTGTTTTCTAGAGCTTTAGGCCTTATTTAAGAAATATTTCAATTTGTTTATTGTTTATTCATTTAGTGTATGTATTACGGTTTATTGAATGTGATATGTGTAAGAAAATTCCACTGTTGGCATGGTTACTCCCCACTTTTTGCCTAGTGTTGATGCAAACTTTGATTGAAAGTGTGTTGGGATCTTGCTAACCAGGCCCCAGCACCAGTGTTCTTTCCCTAAAACTGTACCATTGTTCCCACAATTGGCACAGCCCTGGCATACAGTTAAGCCCCTTGTAAAAGGTACCCATGGTACCAAGGACCCTGTGGCCAGGGAAGGCCCTCAAATGCACCAGCATGTATTATGCCACCCTGGCGGACTCCTCACTCAGCCCATGCACACTGCCTTGCAGCTTGTGTGTGCTGGTGGGGAGAAAAAGGCAAAGTCAACATGGCACCTCTCTCAGGCTACCATGCTCACAACCCACTGCCTGTGATATAGGTAAGTCACCCACAGCTGAGGGCATAGTCACAGGAGCAATATTCTTAGACATTGTAAGTGCAGTGTAGCCATATTAAATATACGGTCTGGGAGCTTGTCATTACGAAATCCACAGCACCATAATGGCGTCACTGAATACTGGGAAGTTTGGTATCAAACTTCTCAGCACAATAAACCCACACTGATGCCAGTGTAGGATTTATTGAAACATGCATACGGAGGGCATCTTAGAGATGTCCCCTGTATGTTAGCCAACCTAGTAATGTATGACTGACCGGTCTGTGCAAACCTGCCACTTCCAGACAAGTATCTGATCACGTGGGGTGAGTGTCCTTTTGCACTCTGTGGTCAGAAACAAAGCCTGCCCTGGGTGGAGGTGCTTCACACCTCCCCCCTGTAGGAACTGTAACACCTGGCGGTGAGCCTCAAATGCTCAAGCCTCGAGTTACAGTTCCCCAGGGCACTCCAGCTAGTGGAGGTGCCCCTCGGACAAAGCCCCACTTTTTGCAGCAAGTCTGGCGGGTAAATGAGGGAAAACAGAGAGAAGTGACCACCTCAGCCAGGACAACCCCTAAGGTGTCCAAAGCTGAGGTGACCCCCCACTCCCTGCAGAAACCTCCATCTTGGTTTGGAGGATCAGGGCCAACAGGATTAGGAATGTGCCTCCTCCCCAAAGAGAGTGGACACACAGAGGGAGAAGCCACCCTCAGGGACAGTAGCACCTGGCTACTGCCCTCTCACCCTAAAATGCCCCTAAATTTAGTATTTAAGGGCTGCCCTGAACCGAAGTCGTGAGATTCTTGGTGACCTGAAAAGAAAGAAGAAGGACTGCTAAGCGGAAAAACCCAGCAGAGAAGAAGCTAGAAGACAACTGCTTTGGCCCCAGCCCTACCAGCCTGTCTCCTACTTCAGAGAACCTGAACCAGCCGAGCAATGCATCTAGCAGGACCAGAGAGCTCTGGCCGACTTCAGAGGACTGCCCTGGGACCCAAGAAGGACCAAGAACTCCAGAGGACTGCAGCACTGTCCAGAAAAGAAGAAAAGAAACCGCAACTAAGGACTCCCACCTCACTGCAGAAGCGTGAGTCCCAACCACTTTGCAACCAACGCCCACGGCCCGTGTCCAGGTGGCCCAACTATCCAGAGAGGATCCCCAGGAGATTCCGACTAAGTGTCCACCCGGGCTGACCTCTCCACCCCTCCTCGACAACACCTGCAGAAGGAATCCCACAGACCCCCCCCTCCGACCACGACAGCCCGGGACGAAGATATCCGACGCCTGGAGAAGCACTGCATCCGCAGTCCCCAGACTCAAGAGAAACCGGTGCAGCAGTGACCAGCAGGTGGCCCTCCTCCCTATCCAGTTGGTGGCTTGCCCAAGGAGCCCCCGTGTGTCTTACTTGCAGTGCCTGAGTGACCCCCCAGGTCTCCTCAAAGAGTTCCATTGGGAACCCGACACTCTGTTTGCACTCTGCACCCAGCCGTCCCTGTGCCGCTGAGATGGTGGGATTAGTGCCTACTTGGGGACCCCCCCCCCCCCAGTGTTTTTCTCAACCCCCCCCTGGTCTGCCCTTTGACAACGGGGGTACTTACCTGCAAGCAGACAACTGGAACCAGAGTAACCCCTGTTTCCATAATGGCCCACATTATTTTGGCTTTTGTTTGACCACTGCACCTAACCGGCCCGTGTTGCTGCTGCTGGGTGCTTGGGGTTATCTTGAATCCCCACAGTGGGCTACCTATGCCCCGGAGACTAAATCTGTACGTTTGTTACCTACCTCAGAAACTGTACTTTACTTTCCTCCCCCAGGAACTGTTGAAAATTGCAGTGTGTCTACTTTTAAACTAGCTTTTTGCCATTTTAAAGAAAACTTTGTACATTGTTGATTCCATTCAAAGTCCTGATTATACCTATGCAAAGTACCTTTCATTTAATGTACTTACCTGCAAACTAAATTTTGTGGTTCTAGAAATAAATGAACAAAAGATATTTTTCTATATCAAAAATTACAGGGTTGGCAGAAACTGACTCACACTTAAGAAGTGTTTGCGCTACGTGTGAGCCTTTCTGCATTTCAGCACGCCTGCAGGGAAAACACTTGGGCTCCGTTGATGCTTTTGTTTCAAGGAGCCTTTGACGTATTTTCACGCATCATGCTGAAAAACTCAATTCAATGTACATTCATGGAGGCCACTTTGGGTTTTCTAACCCATTGATTTAAAGCATTTTGAGGTGCCAGTGGCGATTTACTTAGTAGAGTGGCGTGCGGGTAACACGAAGTATTTTTTGAAAAAACGTTTTCCCCCTCACAACTCATTTCGCAGGTAAATATTTGGGACTGATTATTGTGGTGCCTTTTTTACTATATGATGTAAGAAACTTTTAAATAATATGAATAAGTATATATCTCATTAGTTATTGGTTTTACTGAAAAAGGATAATACTTCAGAGTGCAGGAAGATTTCCTTGTAAGTCAGAGTGTATGAGGAGAGAGAAACATAGGGGAGTCCTGAGGTTTCTTTGAAAGAGATGATACAGGACGAGGTAAGCGCCTCTGTAAAAGAGGGTTCGGATTCAGTATTTAGAAAGAAGAGGAAGACTATTGAAGACTCAGGTGATGAATATTGGTCCTTAGAGGTGGATGAGGAGACGCCACGGAAAAGGAGGGTGTCCAACACAGCATAAAAGTGTGTCCTGGTGGTACAAATGCGATTCAGGCTCAACCTGATGATTTTGATGGCGATGATGATGAGGAGGATGGATATGATGAGTTTGAATTAGATGATTATGATGGTTGGGAAATGGATAATGATAAGGGGTCGACATGTTTAGTCCAGAAATGAAAAGACATCCCAGGAACGCAGATTAGTGGCCAATGCCAAATGTTGGTGAGTTTTTGAAACTATTGATAAAAAGACCTTTAAAGAAGGAGTCCAGGGCTGTGATGTGGGCTGAGTGTTCTCATTCAGTAGTAGATAACAAGGCCTGTATAACACCTGTTTTAGACCCAGATCTAATAAGATTATTATTTCAATTGGGATGTGAGACGAGGAAAGGTCTGCAGCAGGCACTGAAACAGTGCCAGAATAAGTTGCTTAATGTAATTGGACCATTATCCAGAATATTAAATATGGCTGAAGTGACCGAGACTAAATCAGTCCAAGTGGTCAATGAGTTGTTACGTAGTTGGTCACAGGGGGTGATCAGTTTCTTAGGGAACACTAATGCATCTTTTAAGGTGGAAAGGAGGAAGGCGATTTTAATCAGAATAAGTCCACAGCTTGCAGACCTTGCAAAGCAGGAACCAGCAGAGGTTCGTAAGGGGTCTCTGTCTGGAGCCGATCTGGAACGATGAGTTGGACAGTATGTATCCATGTTCACAAGCCTAGATAAGGCACAGTGCTCACTTAGGTGAGGCTTTGGTAACCATGTTTTTGATTGGGCAGGAGCAAAGGTCCTAATATGAGTCACAAGGACGAGGAATGTTCAAAGGGTTTCAATCCGGCACTGGATTCTACCCTCAAAGAGGAAGAGGTGGCAGACATCACTAGGCCAGCGGAAGGTCTCAGCTTTCCAAGGATCTCAAGACTGTTTTTTTCCCCCAAAAAATTGGGGTCAGTTACAATAGTTTGTACACTATTGGAAAACTATAACCAAGGATCAATGTGTAATAGATACGATACAAGGGTACACAGTGGAGTTCATGAGTTCCTTGTGCAGCTGGAGGAACACAGACAGATGGCATTTCAGGAGGAACTGCAGGAATTGGTAGCTAGTGAGGTACAAGAGATGTTGCTGAAGGGAGCAACAGAATGAGTACCTGAGGAGGAAAGGACGTTTGCGAGCACAATATTTGTAGTCAAGAAGAAAGACCAGGGCTGGTAGCCTGCGATAAATTTTATGAGTCTGAATTGGTATGTGATCTACAGGCATTTCAAGTTGGAGGGTATCCATCTGTTGAGGGATATTTTACAACAGAATGATTGGTTTGTAAAATTGGATCCGAAAGATGCATATTTTACCATACAAATGGCAGAAGAGACTCGCAAATTCCTTCAGTTAAGGAGATCTGTATCAGTTTATATGCCTACCCGTTTGGTCTGGTATTGCCACTTGGGTGCTTTATATAGGTGTTGTGGCCAGTAGAGGCTTTTCTCAGAGAGAGAGAGAGGAAGGGATTCATATGATTATGTACCTGGACAATTTTTTTATCATGTCACAAGATCAGAAGGAGTTGAGGAGACAACTTAATTTTGTAGTTGGCCTCCTGGAATCACTAGATGTTTTGATAAATATGAAAAAGTCCGTGTTGGAACCCTGTCAGGAGATGGAGTTCTTAGGTTTTCTGTTGAATACAGTACTGGTGAATTTGAGTTCACCAGGGAGAAAAGTGATGAAGATGGAGATGAGACAAGTGTTAAAGAGAGAGATTATTTCACTGAGAACTTTGACATAAATAATAGGTTTGTTTTATTCCCTCAAATCATATGGTTTTTCCAGGGCTGCTTCATTACAGAGCTCTACAGAGATTGAAGGCGGAAGGCTTGAGGAAAGGACCTTGTCTGTTATGGGGACCAAGTTCAACTTTCAGTAAAAGCACTGGAGGAGTTGGTTTGGTGGTTAGACCATCTGGATGCCTGTAATGGCACTTTTGGTATACGCCCAGATTATGTGATAGAGCCAGATGTGAGCCTTCTTGGCTGTGGGCTTGTCTAGGACATCAGGAGGCAGGTGGCAGACGGTCATGGTAAGAAAGTCACAAACACATAAATGGTTTGGAAATGAGAGCAGGACTTTTTGCTTTGCAAAATTTTGGGAAGGTGTTGAAGGATTACAATGTTTTGTTGAACAAGGACAATGTTTGTCAGTTTGGTACATAAACCGAGTGGGTGGCAGCAAGTTGAGAAATCTGACTCAGATTGCGATAGAACAGAAAATACGGTTGCAGCAGAGTATTTTCTGGGTCTACCCAATACAGTAGCAGACTGGAATTCTATCTCGGAGACTAGAGCAATTGGAAATTTAATGTGAATATATTCCAGAGAATACAGCAAATGTGGAGGTCCCCTGGAGGAAGATTTGTTTGCGTTGAGACAGACGTTTCATTTACCCTGGTATTACATTTGGAGACCAGATCCACTAGCGGAATCAATGGATGCCTTTCAGCGGGACTGGAAGGAAGTTCGAGGTTATTCTTTCCTTCCTTTTGCAATGATTCAGAGGGTTTTGTTGATGGTGGTGAAACAGAGGTGTCGGAAAGTTCTGGTCACTCCTTTTTGGACGGCTGTGCCTTGGTTTTCAGGTCTTCGCAACAAGCTCAGAAGCTACAGTGTGTGTCTTAGGCACCTGGCACTAGGAAGTGATACGTTGGAGCAAGGAAGAAATAGGTATGTTGGTGCCTGGAGCGGGACTTGGATTCAGTGGAGGCTTCTGCCATAAAGCTTGATAATTTCCTATCATTTGTGAATGAAAAAGGCATGAGTTACAGAACAATTAATTGTCATAGATCAGGTGTGGTGGCAGGTGATGATCCTGTAGGAGGCAAATCAATAAGGAGAGATTCATTAGTTTGTAGGGTAGTGAAAGGAATTCATCTTCAGAGACCTCCAAAACTTACGTATGATTGTTTGTGGGATGTGAACTTAATATTTCAGTTTTAGTTCAGGTGGCAAGCAAATAAACACTTATCTTTAAGACAATTGTCTTGTAAGTTGGCAACTTTGATAAATAAATGGAATTTTTTGTATAAGTGTTTCTGATGTTCGAGCTTTAGAGGTAAGTAGTTGACTTTATAATACTGATGGTGTACTATTTCAAATTACCAGAAGAACAAAGACTATGGGCCTAATTTAGAGTTTGGCAGACAGATTACTCCGTCACACGTGTCAGAGATCCCGTCCACTATATCATAATTGCCATAGGCTATAATGGGATCGTAATACAGCAAACAGGATATCCATCACGTTTGTGACAGAGTAACCACGTCTGCCAAACTCCAGATCAGGCCCTATGTCTTCTATATTCTATTCAAGATTTGACGAACATCCATAATTGTGTGGCACAGTGTTCGAAAGAGTATGAGACTAGGATGCAGGAGTTTCCGAAAGATGGAGTAACTCAATTTTTTATTTCATATGTGAGACCATTTAATCCAGTGAGTTCAGCTTCTAGAGCTCGATGGGTAAGTAATTGTATGCTTGAGGAAAGGGTAGACATTTTAAAATTAAGTACAAGTTCAATCACAGGTGCAATGGTGAGTAAGGGTTTCTCATCAGGTGGTCGACTAGAAGATATATTAAAAGTTGCAGATTGGTCTAATGTTGATGTGCTTGTAAGATTTTACTAAACACCTACAGAGCATGTTTTATCTTTTCGGTTTCATAGCTTTGAACATGCAAAATGCTAGCCTACAGTCTTGACACGAAATGTAGATTCTCCATGTTGTGAAAAGAGAATCTGGATTTCATTAAAGACACGGAAAATAGCATTATTCCTCCCTCCCTTCCCAGATAAGATTTATTTGAAGTGGGAGTGGAGATATAAGAGAAAGGGTTGGAAATGACTGATGAGCATGATTTATGTAATCTAGAACCAGTTTACATTTTATTTATGTTAAATTGTCAGATACCCAATAGAAGTGAAGATTGTTGGTGCAGAAGACGACGTGGGAGTTTCCTGCATTCGGTAGTTGCATTTGAGTTTATCCAATTTTATTGTGACTGAGCACCTTAAAAGAAGAAGACGTCTGCTGAGTTGATATTCATATGGACTTTAGAGACATTCTAATTCTGGAACTTTACGTATGGTTAATGTTTTCTTTGAAGTGCTGCATGGAGTGGCAATAAATGACGTATGCATAATGCTAGGCTCCATGTCTTTAGTGAAATCCAGATTCTCTCTTCACAAAGTTGGAGAATCTACATTCTCCTGCTCCGCATGTTGAATTTCTCTGTTGCTTTCTTTTTCCCCATTTCTCTTTTGAGCTCCATCTTCATTTTTGTTGTACCAGGGACTCCTCACTTGTCAGATTGCTATCCATAACTAGAGTTCTTTCCTCTCTTCACCTGTTTATATAAGGTGGGTTTTCAAGTTTATATGAAAACACAAACCAAAAGGAAATGTCCATCTAAATCTTATTAATCTTTTTCTCAACATGGATGTGGTAAGTATAAGACTTCATCTTCTGTTCGGGGTCCTGAAGATGTACATTTTGTTGCATTTATACATTTCAGTGTCTGCTTTTCTGGCTTCCTTAATAATCCTGTCTTTCACGTGAGAGAGTCTAACTTTTGCCATAATGTCTCTATGATGTGCTCTTTCTCCTCCTTTCACTACCCCTAGTTTGTGTGCTCTAATAATAGGGACATCAAACGATTGATCTTCAGGAAGGATTTATAAAAAATAGTGTTTTATAGTTTACAATATCAGCTCCTTCCTCAGCTTGCTTAAGCTTTCAAATCCTCATTTTGTTCAGAGGGGACCTGTCCTCTACATCTGTGTATTTCTTTTTAAGGTCCATTAGGTGCTTTTTCAGGTCTGCGCTTCGTGCTTGTGCTTTTTCCATATTTTGGTTGAGGACCATTATATCCTTCTCACTGGTTGACAATCACCAATGGCTTGGAAATCTTTGTTTAAGTCATTCATTCCCACTCTCATATTAGTTTTGAGGTCCTGTAATCAATGAGTGTCTGTCATTTCTAAGCAAAGATTGTTCACAAAGCTCTATAAGTCTTTTTTATGAGTCCCAAGAGTCCAGTCACTTTGCATCACCATTATAGCCACAATGATCTGATTCCTAATTGTGGGATTTAATTTTCGGTATTTTGAATCAGATCCACCCCACTTATATTCAAGATTTCCTTTTGTTCTGTAGGCCACTTCTTGTTTATCTGGGCACTAGGGCATTTTATGTTCTTGAACCCCCCAACTATGGTGGGATAGACTGTTAACATAAGTTCCAGCTGTCTGGCAGATTCCATGGCTAAGTTGCAACTTCTGAGTTTATTGTAGCCGCTGCCCCGCCTCGCAGAGGATGGCCCAAGGTAAAATGTGTCCTTTGGATGAAGAATTCAAAGCAGCTGCCAAGCTGGGAGATGCCCACCGCTTCCCAGGGGGCATGTGAGGTAACAGAGCAAACAGTCTCTTCTTGGTTCCATCAAGTTTATTGAAGCATTAGTCCAACATCTAGAAGCCTCAAAGTCAACTGCCCCACAAAGAACCTTCCTTGATCCCCTACATTTCATATTCTAAGAACTGTCTTGCTCACAAGCATGAGTGTCTCCTATAGCAACAGAACATATTAATAGTACATAGCAACAGAATAACCTAATAACAAAAGTTAATGTACAATACCACAGAGTGCTTCATGGGTCAAAAACACTTTCCTCTCCCCATAGTCCTAGTGCCATAGTGGTTCCCAAACTGGGAGCCGCAGCTCCCTGGTGCGCCATCAAAACTAGCCAGGAGCGCTGCACACAGTTTGGGAACCACTTAGCTATTTCCAGTTTGGACACAATAAAACTACAGCCAGTGGTTCCCAAACTGTGTGTGGTGCCCCTGGCTAGTTTTGATGGCGCACCTATACCTCTCCATCTCATTATAGTGCATTCCTCACTCTCTTATGGGGTTGGTTTCTGGGGCACGTCTGGGTCAAAAGATCGCTCTCTCCAACTCACCAAGAATATTGTTCTCTATACCCTCTGTCTCCTGTGCCATGCACCTCATGTCTTCCTCCACTAGACCACCACTGTTATGCTGCTCCCAGGGCTGCTTTGGTCTCCATTACACGGCCCAAAATGGCCACCTCCATCCCCCACAACACAAGAAGGTGTGCGCTTTGCCATTGCAAAGTTTCACTTAGTTCTAGTGATCATTGGCGTCTGTCCGATTCCAGGCACAATTCTCAGGTCTAACTGGTTTTAAAGCAAACTACACTGGTTGTATCGAGCTGATGGGGGCTTGATTCCTGCGGAACTCACCCAAGCACGCCATCTTGGCCTCAGAGCACGCTATGTCAGCCAAGCCTGCTTACCTCTTGTTCACACCATGGTGCCTCTTTTGCTGAAACGTTTGTGATAAGGCTTGATCGTAGGTGCCTTTCCCTCTTATTTGGTGTGAGTTTGGGAATTAGTTGATTATGTGACAATGCAGGAGTTGTGAACATATATCACTTGACACTTGTTACTTTAGCAATGATGTTGTGAGTGGCTCGCAACTAGCAGATAGTAATGCACATAATGCTCATCGTTTCCCCAGAGATGTTTATTTATATTTACCTTTTGTTAAAGGAGAACCGTGGGCTCCCAGGCTATCACATGAAGCCTAAAGTTGGCAGCTTCCCTGGTACTTCTGAAGGTCGTGTTTTGGAAAACAGAATAACGACGAGGCTTCTATAAGATCCAACGGAGTCATGTGTCATCTTACTGGGTAGCATTAGTGAGTACAGACAATGCCTTTTCAAAATACAAAACAGTGCTTGATTGTTCCATATGCTCCAGGAATAAAATGAGCCGTCGGAACTTGTCAAACTAGTTATTTCAACCTCCAACGTTTGTTTTTGTTTTTTTAATTCCAAAGGGGATGAAAACAAACCTCATTTACACTAAACATAAAAGCCAGTTGTGTGTTATCTGAAAATACAGGTAGGGCATTCTTGGAAGAACAACACAGAAGAGAACCAGAAGCATGTTACTTTTGGCAAGCTGTTGTTTTTCAGCGGCTGCAGGATGAAAAAAAGGTTGAGGCTCATTATGCATTAAAGTTAGTGTATAACTTGAAAGTACACCTCCAAATGTGATGAGGTTAATTTTTTTCACTATAATAAAATCCAATTTCTAATTTCAATGGATAAACTGCACTAAAAAAAGACACTGTCCTCTCTTTTGGCATCTCTCATTGTTTAGGGCCGAGCCTGCGAGTGCATGAGCTAACGCATGCGTCTCATAAGGGAGACTCTGTTGTGTATGGTAAAGAGCTCGGAGCTCAGCTGCTGCTTACCATTTGTTGGCTTGTGTGGCACTCGTAATTCATCTCTGCCGTCCTGGCATCATTTTCATTCCTCTGTCTGGAGCAGGGACCAAGCACTGACTGGTTCAACTTAATCAGTACCCGTCATGACTGAGGTACTATTTTGTTCCTTTTAACTTCTAGCACCCTGGAAACAGAAGGTGTGTGACTGTCAAAAAGGTACCCAGCAGGACAAACACAATTGCTAAGTTTTATTTTTTATAGCTAACTTTCTTTTATTTTGCCAAGTTGGCTTTTCTCATTTTGCACGTTTTCTTTTGTTTTTGCTCGTGGGCACTGTTCTCAAAAGAGGATGATTATCTTGTTCTAAATATTGCAAAGTAACATTGTTTCTTTATTATTTGTAATTTTTTTAATGATCCTTTAATGCATAATTTTGCACTACACCCTAATCCACCTCACTCCAATCTGCCCCACTCCAATCACCCCACCCCACTCCAATCCAATTCAACCTACTCCATTCCTCCCAACCCAATCTAATCTGCCCCACTCCAATTCGCCCCACTCCAATTCAAAACAATCTACACATCTCCAAAACAATCTGCCCCATGCCAATCTGCCTCACTCCAATCTGCCCCATTTTAAAGAAAAACTCTTTGCCTCACTCCAATCCAAAACAATCTACACCACTCTGGTCTACCCTACTTCAATCCAAAACAATCTGTCCCACTCCAAACAGCCCCAATCCAATCTGCACCACTTTAATACAAACCTCCACTCCAACCTGCCCCACTCCAATCCAAAACAACCTGCCCCACTCCAATTCACCCCACTCCAATCCACCCCACCCCAATCACCCCACTCCTATCCATCTCAATCCACCCCTACAATTCAGTCAACCCCACCAATCCACCCCACAATAATCCAAATTACCCCAATCTAGCCCAGTCCAATACACCTCACTCAATTCACCCCACTCCAATCCACTCTACCCCACGCCAATCCAACTCACCCACTCTAATTCAACTCATCCTACTCGAATGCAACCCACACCACTCTAATCCACCTACTTCAGATCACCCCACTCCAGTCAAGTCTTCTGCTACCAAATCCACCTGAATCCAATCCACCCACACAACCCCAGTTCATCCCACTCGTACTGCAATACACTTTAATCCACCCCACTCCAGTCCAGTCCCACCTTACTCCAGTCCAATCTACCCACTCCAAACCACTTTAATCTACCCACTCCAAACCACTTTAATCTACTCCACTCCAAACCACTTTAATCTACTCCCCTCCACCACACTCCAATTATTTTACCCCACATCAATACATTCCACCCCACTCCAATCCAACCCACCACAATTCACTCCACTCCAATCCAGAGCACTCCAACATACCCTGCTCTAATCTATCCAGCTTCAATTCACCCCAATCCAATCCACACCACTGCAATCCAATTCATCCCACTGCAGCCCACCACACCCCAATCCTATCCACACCGTTCACCCCGTATCAATCCACCCCAATCCCAAACAACCCGCTCCAATCCAAAACAACCTGCCCCACTCCAATTCACCCCAACTCCAATCCAATCCACCCCAACCCAATCACCCACTCCAATCCATCTCAATCCACCCCTACAATCCAGTCCACCCCCACAAGAATCCAAACTATCCCAATCTAGCTCAGTCCAATCAACCCCAGCCCACCCCAATCCAATCCACCCTGCCCCACTCTAATCCAACCCAGCCCACACCAATCCAATTCAACTCACTCCAATCCAATCCATCTCACCTACTCTATTCCAACCCACGCTACTCCAATACAACCCACACCACTCCAACCCAATTTATCCACCTACTTCAGTTCACCCCACTCCAATCAAGTTCACTGCTACCCAGTCCACTTCACTCCAATCCACCCACACCACCCCAGTCCATCCCACTCCAATAAAATCCACTTTAGTCCACTCTACTCCAGTCCACAGTAATCCACCCCTCTCCAGTCCAATCTACCCTACTCCAATTATTTAACCCACATCACTGCACCCACATAAATCCACCCCATCCACTCCACCCCATCCCAACTCACTCCACTCCAATGCACCCCATCCTAATCCACTCCCACCCCAATCCACCCCACCTAAATGCAATCCACCTAACTCCAATCCACCCCTCTCCAGTTCACCCCAATCACTCATCCACCCCACCCCAATACAATCCAACACACTTCACTCCTATCCACACCACACAACTGCAATCAAATCAATCCCACTGCAGCCCACCACACCCCAATCCTATCCACATCACCACACTTCAATCCACCCTGCTTACTCCAATCCACCACACTCCATCCCAATCCACCCCACCATAGTTTCTTCCACCCCATTCCAATGCAATCCATTCAGCCCACCCCACTCAAATCCAATCCACCCTACTCCAATCCAATCTAACCCGCTCCTACCTAATCCAATCAACACCAAACCAATCCACACCACTCCAGTTCACCCCACTCCAAACCAATCCATCCCCTCCAATTCACCACAGCCCGATCACTCCAATCCAAAGCACCCATCTGATCCTATCTAATCCACCACATCAAAACCACCTCAACCCAATTCCCCTCACCATATTTCAATCCACCCCACTCAATCCACCCCACTCTACCACAATCCAATCCACCCACTCTACTCCAATACAATTCACCCTACCACCTCATTCCACTCCAAACCACTCCACCCGATTCTGCCCTACTCCACCCTACGAAACTCTGTCACTGAACCACTGAACTCTACTCACCTCTACTCAACGGCACTCTACGCCCCCACTCCACTCTAAGACACTCCAACAAATCCAATCAAGCCAATCTACTCCCCCCACTCCACTCTGACACTCCACGCCACTAACTTTTACCCATGCTGGGCGGCAGCCACACTGGTGTACAAGATAGCGGAACACATAGCCAAAGCAAATAGCTCTTATAGTAATGTCACGCACTTAACTGCAGGACACCAAATCACAGATTTGAGAGGGAAATAACCAATCACAATGAACAGCATAAATGGTGATGGTGTGCATACTTCTGAGAGCACGAATCTGCATTCAAACGTTACGGATTTGAAAGCTGTCTCACTCTTAAAAAAGTCAACATATAATCCTTTTAATCGCCTGATCCTTTTAGAAATTTACGAAAAATTCAAAATGCTCAAATAATTGCATGCTTATGAAGAAACCGTTGCTTGTTGGCGGTTTCACTTTTACCTGCAGATGTTTAGACTGTAGTATATTTTAAGCCAGCAATATCTTGGAGCCACATTTAAACACTTCGTGAACTGAGGTGTATAGAATATGTTGCAGTCGAAATAATAGTGCAACCCGTGAATGTCATTTCGGTGTAAAGGCTGTGGGTTTGGCTGATGGGTGGCAGTGACGCAGACAAAGGCCGTAGTGCAATCAAGGAAATTGCCCACTTACTCGTCACCTTGTGTGGTAGATGTAGGAGGCTGGACTGGCTTGTAGTGAGTACCAAGGGGTACTTGCACCTTGCACCAGGCCCAGTTATCCCTTATTAGCGTATAGGGTGTCTAGCAGCTTAGGCTGATAGATAATGGTAGCTTAGCAGAGCAGCTCAGGCTGAACTAGGAGACGTGTGAAGCTACTACAGTACCACTTAGTGTCATATGCACAATATCATAAGAAAACACAATACACAGTTATACTAAAAATAAAGGTACTTTATTTTTATGACAATATACCACAGTATCTTAGAGTGTACCCTCAGTGAGAGGATAGGAAATATACACAAGATATATATACACAATAGCAAAAATATGCAGTATAGTCTTAGAAAACAGTGCAAGCAATGTATAGTTACAATAGGATGCAATGGGGAAACATAGGGATAGGGGCAACACAAACCATATACTCCAAAAGTGGAATGCGAACCACGAATGGACCCCAAACCTATGTGACCTTGTAGAGGGTCGCTGGGACTATTAGAAAATAGTGAGAGTTAGAAAAATAACCCTCCCCAAGACCCTGAAAAGTGAGTGCAAAGTGCACTAAAGTTCCCCTAAGGACAAAGAAGTCGTGTTAGAGGAATAATGCAGGAAAGACACAAACCAACAATGCAACAACTGTGGATTTCCAATCTAGGGTACCTGTGGAACAAGGGGACCAAGTCCAAAAGTCACAAGCAAGTCGGAGATGGGCAGATGCCCAGGAAATGCCAGCTGCGGGTGCAAAGAAGCTTCTACTGGACAGAAGAAGCTGCGGTTTCTGCAGGAACGCGAAGGGCTAGAGACTTCCCCTTTGGAGGACGAATCCCGCTTGCCTTGTAGAGTCGTGCAGAAGTGTTTTCCCGCCGAAAGAACGCCAACAAGCCTTGCTAGCTGCAAATCGTGCGGTTAGCGTTTTTGGATGCTGCTGTAGCCCAGGAGTGACCAGGAGGTCGCAAATTGGACCAGGAGAGAGAGGGGACGTCGAGCAAGACAAGAAGCCCTCTCAGCTGCAGGTAGCACCCGGAGAAGTGCCAGAAACAGGCACTACAAGGATGCGTGAAACAGTGCTCACCCGAAGTCGCACAAAGAAGTCCCACGTCGCCGGAGAACAACTTAGGAGGTCGTGCAATGCAGGTTAGAGTGCCGTGGACCCAGGCTGGACTGTGCACAAAGGATTTCCGCCGGAAGTGCACGGAGGCCGGAGTAGCTGCAAAAGTCATGGTTCCCAGCAATGCAGTCTAGCGAGGTGAGGCAAGGACTTACCTCCACCAAACTTGGACTGAAGAGTCACTGGACTGTGGGGGTCACTTGGACAGAGTTGCTGGATTCGAGGGACCTCGCTCGTCATGCTGAGAGGAGACCCAAGGGACCGGTAATGCAGCTTTTTGGTGCCTGCGGTTGCAGGGGGAAGATTCCGTCGACCCACGGGAGATTTCTTCGGAGCTTCTAGTGCAGAGAGGAGGCAGACTACCCCCACAGCATGCACCACCAGGAAAACAGTCGAGAAGGCGGCAGGATCAGCGTTACAGAGTTGCAGTAGTCGTCTTTGCTACTATGTTGCAGGTTTGCAGGCTTCCAGCGCGGTCAGCAGTCGATTCCTTGGCAGAAGGTGAAGAGAGAGATGCAGAGGAACTCGGATGAGCTCTTGCATTCGTTATCTAAAGTTTCTCCAGAGACAGAGACCCTAAATAGCCAGAAAAGAGGGTTTGGCTACTCAGGAGAGAGGATAGGCTAGCAACACCTGAAGGAGCCTATCACAAGGAGTCTCTGACGTCACCTGGTGGCACTGGCCACTCAGAGCAGTCCAGTGTGCCAGCAGCACCTCTGTTTCCAAGATGGTAGAGGTCTGGAGCACACTGGAGGAGCTCTGGACACCTCCCAGGGGAGGTGCAGGTCAGGGGAGTGGTCACTCCCCTTTCCTTTGTCCAGTTTCGCGCCAGAGCAGGGCTAAGGGGTCCCCTGAACTGGTGTAGACTGGCTTATGCAGAATTGGGCACATCTGTGCCCAAGAAAGCATTTCCAGAGGCTGGGGGAGGCTACTCCTCCCCTGCCTTCACACCATTTTCCAAAGGGAGAGGGTGTCACACCCTCTCTCAGAGGAAGTTCTTTGTTCTGCCATCCTGGGCCAGGCCTGGCTGGACCCCAGGAGGGCAGATGCCTGTCTGAGGGGTTGGCAGCAGCAGCAGCTGCAGTGAAACCCCAGGAAGGGCAGTTTGGCAGTACCAGGGTCTGTGCTACAGACCACTGGGATCATGGGATTGTGCCAACTATGCCAGGATGGCATAGAGGGGGCAATTCCATGATCTTAGACATGTTACATGGCCATATTCGGAGTTACCATTGTGAAGCTACATATAGGTAGTGACCTATATGTAGTGCACGCGTGTAATGGTGTCCCCGCACTCACAAAGTTCAGGGAATTGGCTCTGAACAATGTGGGGGCACCTTGGCTAGTGCCAGGGTGCCCTCACACTAAGTAACTTTGCACCTAACCTTTACCAGGTAAAGGTTAGACATATAGGTGACTTATAAGTTACTTAAGTGCAGTGAAAAATGGCTGTGAAATAACGTGGACGTTATTTCACTCAGGCTGCAGTGGCAGGCCTGTGTAAGAATTGTCAGAGCTCCCTATGGGTGGCAAAAGAAATGCTGCAGCCCATAGGGATCTCCTGGGTACCTCGGTACCATATACTAGGGAATTATAAGGGTGTTCCAGTAAGCCAATGTAAATTGGTAAAAATGGTCACTAGCCTGTTAGTGACAATTTGGAAAGAAATGAGAGAGCATAACCACTGAGGTTCTGATTAGCAGAGCCTCAGTGAGACAGTTAGTCACTACACAGGTAACACATTCAGGCACACTTATGAGCACTGGGGCCCTGGGTTACCAGGGTCCCAGTGACACATACAACTAAAACAACATATATACAGTGAAAAATGGGGGTAACATGCCAGGCAAGATGGTACTTTCCTACACAACCCCCCCAAACGAAGGACAATAAGACTAGCCATGACCTGATGAGTCTTCATTGTCTAAGTGGAAATATCTGGAGAGTCCATCTGCATTGGAGTGGCTACTCCCAGGTCTATGTTCCACTGTATAGTCCATTCCCTGTAGGGATATGGACCACCTCAACAATTTAGGATTTTCACCTTTCATTTGTTTTAGCCAAAGTAGAGGTTTCTGGTCTGTCTGAACAATGAAGTGAGTGCCAAACAGGTATGGCCTCAACTTCTTCAGAGCCCAGACCACAGCAAAGGCCTCCCTCTCTATGGCAGACCAACGCTTTTCTCTAGGGGTCAACCTCCTACTAATAAAAGCAACAGGTTGATCCTGGCCCTCAGAATTAAGTTGTGATAGGACTGCCCCTACTCCTAATTCAGATGCATCAGTCTGGACATAGAATTTTTTAGAGTAACAAGGGCTTTTCAGGACAGGTGCAGAGCACATGGCCTGCTTCAGCTCCTCAAAAGCTTTCTGACAGTTTGCTGTCCATAATACCTTTTTAGGCATCTTTTTGGAAGTGAGGTCATTCAGAGGGGCTGCAATGGAGCCATAGTTCTTAATGAACCTCCTGTAATACCCAGTGAGGCCTAGGAAGGCTCTCACCTGAGTCTGTGTAGTAGGGGGAACCCAATCAATAATTGTTTGGATTTTCCCCTGTAGTGGTGTAATCTGTTCCCCACCAACAAGGTGTCCCAGATAAACCACCTTACCCTGCCATATCTGGCACTTTGAAGCCTTGATAGTGAGGCCTGCCTTTTGCAGGGCCTCCAAAACTTTCCATAGGTGGACCAGGTGATCATCCCAGCTGGAGCTAAAGACAGCTATATCGTCCAAATATGCTGCACTGAAAGCTTCCAGCCCTTGCAGGACTGTGTTCACCAACCTCTGAAAAGTGGCAGGTGCATTTTTCAAACCAAAAGGCATTACAGTAAACTGGTAATGTCCTCCAATGGTTGAAAATGCAGTCTTAGGTTTAGCATCTTCTGACAATTTGATCTGCCAATACCCTGCAGTCAAATCAAAAGTGCTTAGATACTTGGCAGATGCCAGTGTATCTATGAGCTCATCTGCCCTGGGTATAGGGTGAGCATCAGTTTTGGTTACCAAGTTGAGACCTCTATAGTCTACACAAAACCGCATTTCCTTCTTTCCATCTTTGGAATGGGGTTTTGGTACAAGTACCACAGGAGAAGCCCATGGACTTTCAGAGTGCTCAACCACTCCTAGTTCTAGCATTTTCTGGACCTCTTGCTTTATGCAGTCCCTGACATGGTCAGGCTGCCTATAGATCTTACTTTTGACAGGTAAACTGTCTCCAGTATCTATAGTGTGCTCACACCAAGAAGTGGTACCTGGCACAGTAGAGAAGAGTTCAGAGAATTGATCTAGGAGATTTATGCAATGGTCTTTCTGCTCAGCAGTAAGACAATCAGCCAAAACTACACCTTCCACAAGAGCATCTTGTTCTGTGGAAGAGAAGAGATCAGGTAGAGGATCACTGTCTTCTTCCTGTCCCTCATCAGTTGCCATGAGCAGGGTGAGATCAGCCCTGTCATAGTAGGGTTTCAGGCGGTTGACATGGAGCACCCTAAGGGGACTCCTGGCAGTGCCAAAGTCAACTAAATAGGTGACTTCTCCCTTCTTTTCAACAATTGTGTGGGGTCCACTCCATTTATCTTGGAGTGCTCTTGGGGCCACAGGCTCCAAGACCCACACTTTCTGCCCTGGTTGGTACTGAACCAAAACAGCCTTCTGATCATGCCATTGCTTCTGGAGCTCTTGGCTGGCCTGAAGGTTTTTGCTGGCCTTTTTCATGTACTCAGCCATCCTTGATCTGAGGCCAAGTACATAATCCACAATATCCTGCTTAGGAGCTTTTAAAGGTTGTTCCCAACCCTCCTTTACAAGTGTGAGTGGACCCCTAACAGGGTGTCCAAAAAGAAGTTCAAAGGGGCTGAAGCCCACTCCTTTCTGGGGTACCTCCCTGTAGGCAAAAAGGAGGCATGGTAGAAGGATATCCCATCTCCTGCGGAGTTTTTCAGGGAGACCCATAATCATGCCTTTGAGAGTTTTATTAAATCTCTCCACCAGTCCATTTGTTTGTGGATGATAGGGTGTTGTGAACTTGTAAGTTACACCACACTCCTTCCACATGGCCTTTAAGTATGCAGACATGAAATTGCTTCCCCTGTCTGATACTACTTCCTTTGGGAAGCCCACCCTAGAAAATATTCCCAGGAGGGCCTTTGCCACTGCAGGTGCTGTAGTGGTCCTTAAAGGAATTGCTTCAGGGTATCTTGTGGCATGGTCCACTACCACCAAGATAAATCTATTGCCTGAAGCAGTAGGAGGGTCAAGGGGGCCAACTATGTCAACCCCTACCCTTTCAAAGGGAACCCCAACCACAGGCAGTGGGATAAGGGGTGCCTTTGGTGTGCCACCTGTCTTGCCACTGGCTTGACAGGTTTCACAGGACTTACAAAATTCCTTTGTGTCCTCAGACATTCTAGGCCAATGAAACAGGGGAACAAGCCTGTCCCAAGTTTTCATTTGTCCTAGATGCCCAGCTAGGGGAATGTCATGTGCCAGGGTTAGGAGGAACTTTCTGTACTCCTGAGGAATCACTAATCTCCTGGCAGCTCCAGGTTTAGGATCCCTATGCTCAGTGTACAAGAGGTTGTCCTCCCAGTAAACTCTGTGAGAGTCACTGACATCCCCATTAGCCAGTTTGACAGCTTGCTGTCTGAGACCCTCTAATGTGGGACAGGTTTGCTGTGCCACACTCAGCTCCTCCCTGGCAGGCCCCCCTTCACCCAAAAGCTCAGCAGTGTCTGCTTGAAGCTCCTCTGGTGTAGGTTCTGCACAGGGAGGGAATTCTTCTTCCTCAGAAGTTGAATCCACTGTAGAGGGAGAGATAGTAGGAAGTGGTTTGCTTCTACTAGCCCTAGCTTTAGGGAGCACTTGGTCCATTGTTCCAGGATCCAAGCTTCCCTGTCCTTTTTGCTTTTTGGCCTGAGCCCTTGTCAAAGCAAAAATATGCCCTGGGATGCCCAGCATTGCTGCATGGGCCTCCAACTCCACATCTGACCAAGCTGATGTCTCCAAATCATTCCCTAATAGACAGTCTACAGGTAAATCTGAAGCTACCACAACTTTCTTTGGACCAGTAACCCCCCCCCAGTTGAGATTAACAACAGCCATGGGGTGGCTAAGTGTGTTGTTGTGAGCATCGGTTACTTGGTACTGGTGACCAAGTAGGTGTTGTTCAGGGTGGACCAGTTTCTCTATGACCATAGTCACACTGGCACCAGTGTCCCTGTAGGCCTGAACCTCAACACCATTTATTAGGGGTAGCTGCTTGTACTTATCCATATTAAGGGGACAAGCAACTAAGGTGGCTAAATCAATAGCCCCCTCAGAGACTAACACAGCCTCTGTGGCCTCCCTAACAAGGCCAACCCCAACTAAGTTACCAATAGTGAGCCCAGCTACTCCCTTGGATTGGCTATTAGTAGGTTTGCTCCCACCACCACTGCTATTAGTAGGCACACTAGGGGTAGCAGTAGGGGTTGTAGTGGTAGGAGCATTGGTGCTTTTCTTTGGACAACTGGGATCTGTTGTCCAATGGCCTTTTACTTTACATAAATAGCACCATGGTTTCTTTTCTTTGTTTTGATTAAAGGAGGATTTGGACCCACCACCCCCACCAGAGTGTTTTTGTGAGCCTGATGAAGACTCATTTTTAGATTTGTCCCCACCCTTGTCAGAAGACTTACCATCCTTCTTTTTGTTGCCATCTTTGTCACCCCCTGTATGAACTTTTCTGTTCACCCTTGTTCTGACCCATTTGTCTGCCTTCTTTCCCAATTCTTGGGGAGAGGTCAGATCAGAGTCCACCAAGTACTGGTGCAACAAATCAGACACACAATTATTAAGAATATGCTCTCTCAGGATCAAGTTATACAGGCTGTCATAATCAGTAACTTTACTGCCATGTAACCACCCCTCCAAGGCCTTCACTGAATGGTCAATGAAATCAACCCAGTCTTGTGAAGACTCCTTTTTGGTCTCTCTGAACTTTATCCTGTATTGTTCAGTGGTTAAGCCATAACCATCCAGGAGTGCATTCTTAAGAACTTGGAAATTATTAGCATCATTTTCTTTCACAATAAGGAGCCTATCCCTACCTTTTCCACTAAATGATAGCCATAGGATAGCAGCCCACTGCCTTTGAGGGACATCCTGTACAACACAGGCCCTCTCAAGTGCAGCAAACCACTTGTTAATGTCATCCCCCTCCTTATAAGGGGGAACTATCTTGTGCAGATTCCTGGAATCATGCTCTTTTGCAGGATGACTATGGGGAATACTGCTGCTGCCACCATGGGTATCTAAACCCAACTTCTGTCTTTCCTTCTCTAGTTCAAAAGACTGTCTATCCAAATCCAGCTGTTTCTTTTTAAGCTTCAGTCTGGTTTGTTCCACCCTCAACTTATTGAGTTCCCTCTCTAACATTCTGTCATCAGGGTTGGTGGGAGGGACATTCCTAGATACAGAGGTATGATGGGAATGAACAGAAGGAGACCTGTCCCTTACAGAAGCCACCCTAACAGCTTGGCTAACAGAAACATCACTACCAGTATGGTGAGAATAAATGCTTTTGCTATGATGTGAGACAACACTATTTGTATGGTGTGGCTCATCATCATTACCAACTATGCTAGACTGTCTAGTAATGGGCAGGCTTGGAAGTTTCTTTCCTGAATCTTTTCCTGGGGGAGTCCCTGGATCAGATTGAGAACCATTAGCTACTTTTTCAACAGATGGGGCACTTTTAGCCTTATCATGTTCTCTAAGCATGTTAAGTAACAGTTCCAAGGAAGGATTCTTCCCTACACTCAAACCTCTCTCTATGCAGAGACTCCTTGCTCCTTTCCAGCTAAGGTGATCATATGCAAGTTTGGACAGATCAACATTTTGGCCTGTGCCAGACATTTTTAGAGAGAGTTAAAGTGATAGAAAAAGAGAAAAAAGTTTTCAGAACTTTTTAGAAAGACAGAAAAAAACTTTTAAAACTTTTAAGAACTTTTTGAAAGTTTTAGAAGTACTTTTCAGCACTTAGAACAGAGTGAAAAGAGGAAATGCAAAACTTTTTGGCTATGTGTATATACACTGACCTTGTTTTGTATATTTTTCTCTTATGAAAAGTACAATGACAAGAGTGGTAAGTAATCTCAAAGCACTTATCCCACCGCTGCACAACCAATGTAGGAGGCTGGACTGGCTTGTAGTGAGTACCAAGGGGTACTTGCACCTTGCACCAGGCCCAGTTATCCCTTATTAGTGTATAGGGTGTCTAGCAGCTTAGGCTGATAGATAATGGTAGCTTAGCAGAGCAGCTCAGGCTGAACTAGGAGACGTGTGAAGCTACTACAGTACCACTTAGTGTCATATGCACAATATCATAAGAAAACACAATACACAGTTATACTAAAAATAAAGGTACTTTATTTTTATGACAATATACCACAGTATCTTAGAGTGTACCCTCAGTGAGAGGATAGGAAATATACACAAGATATATATACACAATAGCAAAAATATGCAGTATAGTCTTAGAAAACAGTGCAAGCAATGTATAGTTACAATAGGATGCAATGGGGAAACATAGGGATAGGGGCAACACAAACCATATACTCCAAAAGTGGAATGCGAACCACGAATGGACCCCAAACCTATGTGACCTTGTAGAGGGTCGCTGGGACTATTAGAAAATAGTGAGAGTTAGAAAAATAACCCTCCCCAAGACCCTGAAAAGTGAGTGCAAAGTGCACTAAAGTTCCCCTAAGGACAAAGAAGTCGTGTTAGAGGAATAATGCAGGAAAGACACAAACCAACAATGCAACAACTGTGGATTTCCAATCTAGGGTACCTGTGGAACAAGGGGACTAAGTCCAAAAGTCACAAGCAAGTCGGAGATGGGCAGATGCCCAGGAAATGCCAGCTGCGGGTGCAAAGAAGCTTCTACTGGACAGAAGAAGCTGCGGTTTCTGCAGGAACGCGAAGGGCTAGAGACTTCCCCTTTGGAGGACGAATCCCTCTTGCCTTGTAGAGTCGTGCAGAAGTGTTTTCCCGCCGAAAGAACGCCAACAAGCCTTGCTAGCTGCAAATCGTGCGGTTAGCATTTTTGGATGCTGCTGTAGCCCAGGAGTGACCAGGAGGTCGCAAATTGGACCAGGAGAGAGAGGGGACTTCGAGCAAGACAAGAAGCCCTCTCAGCTGCAGGTAGCACCCGGAGAAGTGCCAGAAACAGGCACTACAAGGATGCGTGAAACAGTGCTCACCCGAAGTCGCACAAAGAAGTCCCACGTCGCCGGAGAACAACTTAGGAGGTCGTGCAATGCAGGTTAGAGTGCCGTGGACCCAGGCTGGACTGTGCACAAAGGATTTCCGCCGGAAGTGCACGGAGGCCGGAGTAGCTGCAAAAGTCGTGGTTCCCAGCAATGCAGTCTAGCGAGGTGAGGCAAGGACTTACCTCCACCAAACTTGGACTGAAGAGTCACTGGACTGTGGGGGTCACTTGGACAGAGTTGCTGGATTCGAGGGACCTCGCTCGTCATGCTGAGAGGAGACCCAAGGGACCGGTAATGCAGCTTTTTGGTGCCTGCGGTTGCAGGGGGAAGATTCCGTCGACCCACGGGAGATTTCTTCGGAGCTTCTAGTGCAGAGAGGAGGCAGACTACCCCCACAGCATGCACCACCAGGAAAACAGTCGAGAAGGCGGCAGGATCAGCGTTACAGAGTTGCAGTAGTCGTCTTTGCTACTATGTTGCAGGTTTGCAGGCTTCCAGCGCGGTCAGCAGTCGATTCCTTGGCAGAAGGTGAAGAGAGAGATGCAGAGGAACTCGGATGAGCTCTTGCATTCGTTATCTAAAGTTTCTCCAGAGACAGAGACCCTAAATAGCCAGAAAAGAGGGTTTGGCTACTCAGGAGAGAGGATAGGCTAGCAACACCTGAAGGAGCCTATCACAAGGAGTCTCTGACGTCACCTGGTGGCACTGGCCACTCAGAGCAGTCCAGTGTGCCAGCAGCACCTCTGTTTCCAAGATGGTAGAGGTCTGGAGCACACTGGAGGAGCTCTGGACACCTCCCAGGGGAGGTGCAGGTCAGGGGAGTGGTCACTCCCCTTTCCTTTGTCCAGTTTCGCGCCAGAGCAGGGCTAAGGGGTCCCCTGAACTGGTGTAGACTGGCTTATGCAGAATTGGGCACATCTGTGCCCAAGAAAGCATTTCCAGAGGCTGGGGGAGGCTACTCCTCCCCTGCCTTCACACCATTTTCCAAAGGGAGAGGGTGTCACACCCTCTCTCAGAGGAAGTTCTTTGTTCTGCCATCCTGGGCCAGGCCTGGCTGGACCCCAGGAGGGCAGATGCCTGTCTGAGGGGTTGGCAGCAGCAGCAGCTGCAGTGAAACCCCAGGAAGGGCAGTTTGGCAGTACCAGGGTCTGTGCTACAGACCACTGGGATCATGGGATTGTGCCAACTATGCCAGGATGGCATAGAGGGGGCAATTCCATGATCTTAGACATGTTACATGGCCATATTCGGAGTTACCATTGTGAAGCTACATATAGGTAGTGACCTATATGTAGTGCACGCGTGTAATGGTGTCCCCGCACTCACAAAGTTCAGGGAATTGGCTCTGAACAATGTGGGGGCACCTTGGCTAGTGCCAGGGTGCCCTCACACTAAGTAACTTTGCACCTAACCTTTACCAGGTAAAGGTTAGACATATAGGTGACTTATAAGTTACTTAAGTGCAGTGAAAAATGGCTGTGAAATAACGTGGACGTTATTTCACTCAGGCTGCAGTGGCAGGCCTGTGTAAGAATTGTCAGAGCTCCCTATGGGTGGCAAAAGAAATGCTGCAGCCCATAGGGATCTCCTGGGTACCTCGGTACCATATACTAGGGAATTATAAGGGTGTTCCAGTAAGCCAATGTAAATTGGTAAAAATGGTCACTAGCCTGTTAGTGACAATTTGGAAAGAAATGAGAGAGCATAACCACTGAGGTTCTGATTAGCAGAGCCTCAGTGAGACAGTTAGTCACTACACAGGTAACACATTCAGGCACACTTATGAGCACTGGGGCCCTGGGTTACCAGGGTCCCAGTGACACATACAACTAAAACAACATATATACAGTGAAAAATGGGGGTAACATGCCAGGCAAGATGGTACTTTCCTACACAACCCCCCCAAACGAAGGACAATAAGACTAGCCATGACCTGATGAGTCTTCATTGTCTAAGTGGAAATATCTGGAGAGTCCATCTGCATTGGAGTGGCTACTCCCAGGTCTATGTTCCACTGTATAGTCCATTCCCTGTAGGGATATGGACCACCTCAACAATTTAGGATTTTCACCTTTCATTTGTTTTAGCCAAAGTAGAGGTTTCTGGTCTGTCTGAACAATGAAGTGAGTGCCAAACAGGTATGGCCTCAACTTCTTCAGAGCCCAGACCACAGCAAAGGCCTCCCTCTCTATGGCAGACCAACGCTTTTCTCTAGGGGTCAACCTCCTACTAATAAAAGCAACAGGTTGATCCTGGCCCTCAGAATTAAGTTGTGATAGGACTGCCCCTACTCCTAATTCAGATGCATCAGTCTGGACATAGAATTTTTTAGAGTAACAAGGGCTTTTCAGGACAGGTGCAGAGCACATGGCCTGCTTCAGCTCCTCAAAAGCTTTCTGACAGTTTGCTGTCCATAATACCTTTTTAGGCATCTTTTTGGAAGTGAGGTCATTCAGAGGGGCTGCAATGGAGCCATAGTTCTTAATGAACCTCCTGTAATACCCAGTGAGGCCTAGGAAGGCTCTCACCTGAGTCTGTGTAGTAGGGGGAACCCAATCAATAATTGTTTGGATTTTCCCCTGTAGTGGTGTAATCTGTTCCCCACCAACAAGGTGTCCCAGATAAACCACCTTACCCTGCCATATCTGGCACTTTGAAGCCTTGATAGTGAGGCCTGCCTTTTGCAGGGCCTCCAAAACTTTCCATAGGTGGACCAGGTGATCATCCCAGCTGGAGCTAAAGACAGCTATATCGTCCAAATATGCTGCACTGAAAGCTTCCAGCCCTTGCAGGACTGTGTTCACCAACCTCTGAAAAGTGGCAGGTGCATTTTTCAAACCAAAAGGCATTACAGTAAACTGGTAATGTCCTCCAATGGTTGAAAATGCAGTCTTAGGTTTAGCATCTTCTGACAATTTGATCTGCCAATACCCTGCAGTCAAATCAAAAGTGCTTAGATACTTGGCAGATGCCAGTGTATCTATGAGCTCATCTGCCCTGGGTATAGGGTGAGCATCAGTTTTGGTTACCAAGTTGAGACCTCTATAGTCTACACAAAACCGCATTTCCTTCTTTCCATCTTTGGAATGGGGTTTTGGTACAAGTACCACAGGAGAAGCCCATGGACTTTCAGAGTGCTCAACCACTCCTAGTTCTAGCATTTTCTGGACCTCTTGCTTTATGCAGTCCCTGACATGGTCAGGCTGCCTATAGATCTTACTTTTGACAGGTAAACTGTCTCCAGTATCTATAGTGTGCTCACACCAAGAAGTGGTACCTGGCACAGTAGAGAAGAGTTCAGAGAATTGATCTAGGAGATTTATGCAATGGTCTTTCTGCTCAGCAGTAAGACAATCAGCCAAAACTACACCTTCCACAAGAGCATCTTGTTCTGTGGAAGAGAAGAGATCAGGTAGAGGATCACTGTCTTCTTCCTGTCCCTCATCAGTTGCCATGAGCAGGGTGAGATCAGCCCTGTCATAGTAGGGTTTCAGGCGGTTGACATGGAGCACCCTAAGGGGACTCCTGGCAGTGCCAAAGTCAACTAAATAGGTGACTTCTCCCTTCTTTTCAACAATTGTGTGGGGTCCACTCCATTTATCTTGGAGTGCTCTTGGGGCCACAGGCTCCAAGACCCACACTTTCTGCCCTGGTTGGTACTGAACCAAAACAGCCTTCTGATCATGCCATTGCTTCTGGAGCTCTTGGCTGGCCTGAAGGTTTTTGCTGGCCTTTTTCATGTACTCAGCCATCCTTGATCTGAGGCCAAGTACATAATCCACAATATCCTGCTTAGGAGCTTTTAAAGGTTGTTCCCAACCCTCCTTTACAAGTGTGAGTGGACCCCTAACAGGGTGTCCAAAAAGAAGTTCAAAGGGGCTGAAGCCCACTCCTTTCTGGGGTACCTCCCTGTAGGCAAAAAGGAGGCATGGTAGAAGGATATCCCATCTCCTGCGGAGTTTTTCAGGGAGACCCATAATCATGCCTTTGAGAGTTTTATTAAATCTCTCCACCAGTCCATTTGTTTGTGGATGATAGGGTGTTGTGAACTTGTAAGTTACACCACACTCCTTCCACATGGCCTTTAAGTATGCAGACATGAAATTGCTTCCCCTGTCTGATACTACTTCCTTTGGGAAGCCCACCCTAGAAAATATTCCCAGGAGGGCCTTTGCCACTGCAGGTGCTGTAGTGGTCCTTAAAGGAATTGCTTCAGGGTATCTTGTGGCATGGTCCACTACCACCAAGATAAATCTATTGCCTGAAGCAGTAGGAGTGTCAAGGGGGCCAACTATATCAACCCCTACCCTTTCAAAGGGAACCCCAACCACAGGCAGTGGGATAAGGGGTGCCTTTGGTGTGCCACCTGTCTTGCCACTGGCTTGACAGGTTTCACAGGACTTACAAAATTCCTTTGTGTCCTCAGACATTCTAGGCCAATGAAACAGGGGAACAAGCCTGTCCCAAGTTTTCATTTGTCCTAGATGCCCAGCTAGGGGAATGTCATGTGCCAGGGTTAGGAGGAACTTTCTGTACTCCTGAGGAATCACTAATCTCCTGGCAGCTCCAGGTTTAGGATCCCTATGCTCAGTGTACAAGAGGTTGTCCTCCCAGTAAACTCTGTGAGAGTCACTGACATCCCCATTAGCCAGTTTGACAGCTTGCTGTCTGAGACCCTCTAATGTGGGACAGGTTTGCTGTGCCACACTCAGCTCCTCCCTGGCAGGCCCCCCTTCACCCAAAAGCTCAGCAGTGTCTGCTTGAAGCTCCTCTGGTGTAGGTTCTGCACAGGGAGGGAATTCTTCTTCCTCAGAAGTTGAATCCACTGTAGAGGGAGAGATAGTAGGAAGTGGTTTGCTTCTACTAGCCCTAGCTTTAGGGAGCACTTGGTCCATTGTTCCAGGATCCAAGCTTCCCTGTCCTTTTTGCTTTTTGGCCTGAGCCCTTGTCAAAGCAAAAATATGCCCTGGGATGCCCAGCATTGCTGCATGGGCCTCCAACTCCACATCTGACCAAGCTGATGTCTCCAAATCATTCCCTAATAGACAGTCTACAGGTAAATCTGAAGCTACCACAACTTTCTTTGGACCAGTAACCCCCCCCCCAGTTGAGATTAACAACAGCCATGGGGTGGCTAAGTGTGTTGTTGTGAGCATCGGTTACTTGGTACTGGTGACCAAGTAGGTGTTGTTCAGGGTGGACCAGTTTCTCTATGACCATAGTCACACTGGCACCAGTGTCCCTGTAGGCCTGAACCTCAACACCATTTATTAGGGGTAGCTGCTTGTACTTATCCATATTAAGGGGACAAGCAACTAAGGTGGCTAAATCAATAGCCCCCTCAGAGACTAACACAGCCTCTGTGGCCTCCCTAACAAGGCCAAACCCAACTAAGTTACCAATAGTGAGCCCAGCTACTCCCTTGGATTGGCTATTAGTAGGTTTGCTCCCACCACCACTGCTATTAGTAGGCACACTAGGGGTAGCAGTAGGGGTTGTAGTGGTAGGAGCATTGGTGCTTTTCTTTGGACAACTGGGATCTGTTGTCCAATGGCCTTTTACTTTACATAAATAGCACCATGGTTTCTTTTCTTTGTTTTGATTAAAGGAGGATTTGGACCCACCACCCCCACCAGAGTGTTTTTGTGAGCCTGATGAAGACTCATTTTTAGATTTGTCCCCACCCTTGTCAGAAGACTTACCATCCTTCTTTTTGTTGCCATCTTTGTCACCCCCTGTATGAACTTTTCTGTTCACCCTTGTTCTGACCCATTTGTCTGCCTTCTTTCCCAATTCTTGGGGAGAGGTCAGATCAGAGTCCACCAAGTACTGGTGCAACAAATCAGACACACAATTATTAAGAATATGCTCTCTCAGGATCAAGTTATACAGGCTGTCATAATCAGTAACTTTACTGCCATGTAACCACCCCTCCAAGGCCTTCACTGAATGGTCAATGAAATCAACCCAGTCTTGTGAAGACTCCTTTTTGGTCTCTCTGAACTTTATCCTGTATTGTTCAGTGGTTAAGCCATAACCATCCAGGAGTGCATTCTTAAGAACTTGGAAATTATTAGCATCATTTTCTTTCACAATAAGGAGCCTATACCTACCTTTTCCACTAAATGATAGCCATAGGATAGCAGCCCACTGCCTTTGAGGGACATCCTGTACAACACAGGCCCTCTCAAGTGCAGCAAACCACTTGTTAATGTCATCCCCCTCCTTATAAGGGGGAACTATCTTGTGCAGATTCCTGGAATCATGCTCTTTTGCAGGATGACTATGGGGAATACTGCTGCTGCCACCATGGGTATCTAAACCCAACTTCTGTCTTTCCTTCTCTAGTTCAAAAGACTGTCTATCCAAATCCAGCTGTTTCTTTTTAAGCTTCAGTCTGGTTTGTTCCACCCTCAACTTATTGAGTTCCCTCTCTAACATTCTGTCATCAGGGTTGGTGGGAGGGACATTCCTAGATACAGAGGTATGATGGGAATGAACAGAAGGAGACCTGTCCCTTACAGAAGCCACCCTAACAGCTTGGCTAACAGAAACATCACTACCAGTATGGTGAGAATAAATGCTTTTGCTATGATGTGAGACAACACTATTTGTATGGTGTGGCTCATCATCATTACCAACTATGCTAGACTGTCTAGTAATGGGCAGGCTTGGAAGTTTCTTTCCTGAATCTTTTCCTGGGGGAGTCCCTGGATCAGATTGAGAACCATTAGCTACTTTTTCAACAGATGGGGCACTTTTAGCCTTATCATGTTCTCTAAGCATGTTAAGTAACAGTTCCAAGGAAGGATTCTTCCCTACACTCAAACCTCTCTCTATGCAGAGACTCCTTGCTCCTTTCCAGCTAAGGTGATCATATGCAAGTTTGGACAGATCAACATTTTGGCCTGTGCCAGACATTTTTAGAGAGAGTTAAAGTGATAGAAAAAGAGAAAAAAGTTTTCAGAACTTTTTAGAAAGACAGAAAAAAACTTTTAAAACTTTTAAGAACTTTTTGAAAGTTTTAGAAGTACTTTTCAGCACTTAGAACAGAGTGAAAAGAGGAAATGCAAAACTTTTTGGCTATGTGTATATACACTGACCTTGTTTTGTATATTTTTCTCTTATGAAAAGTACAATGACAAGAGTGGTAAGTAATCTCAAAGCACTTATCCCACCGCTGCACAACCAATGTAGGAGGCTGGACTGGCTTGTAGTGAGTACCAAGGGGTACTTGCACCTTGCACCAGGCCCAGTTATCCCTTATTAGTGTATAGGGTGTCTAGCAGCTTAGGCTGATAGATAATGGTAGCTTAGCAGAGCAGCTCAGGCTGAACTAGGAGACGTGTGAAGCTACTACAGTACCACTTAGTGTCATATGCACAATATCATAAGAAAACACAATACACAGTTATACTAAAAATAAAGGTACTTTATTTTTATGACAATATGCCACAGTATCTTAGAGTGTACCCTCAGTGAGAGGATAGGAAATATACACAAGATATATATACACAATAGCAAAAATATGCAGTATAGTCTTAGAAAACAGTGCAAACAATGTATAGTTACAATAGGATGCAATGGGGAAACATAGGGATAGGGGCAACACAAACCATATACTCCAAAAGTGGAATGCGAACCACGAATGGACCCCAAACCTATGTGACCTTGTAGAGGGTCGCTGGGACTAATAGAAAATAGTGAGAGTTAGAAAAATAACCCTCCCCAAGACCCTGAAAAGTTAGTGCAAAGTGCACTAAAGTTCCCCTAAGGACAAAGAAGTCGTGTTAGAGGAATAATGCAGGAAAGACACAAACCAACAATGCAACAACTGTGGATTTCCAATCTAGGGTACCTGTGGAACAAGGGGACCAAGTCCAAAAGTCACAAACAAGTCGGAGATGGGCAGATGCCCAGGAAATGCCAGCTGCGGGTGCAAAGAAGCTTCTACTGGACAGAAGAAGCTGCAGTTTCTGCAGGAACGCGAAGGGCTAGAGACTTCCCTTTTGGAGGACGAATCCCTCTCGCCTTGTAGAGTCGTGCAGAAGTGTTTTCCCGCCGAAAGAACGCTAACAAGCCTTGCTAGCTGCAAATTGTGCGGTTAGCGTTTTTGGATGCTGCTGTGGCCCAGGAGTGACCAGGAGGTCGCAAATTGGACCAGGAGAGAGAGGGGACGTCGAGCAAGACAAGGAGCCCTCTCTGAAGCAGGTAGCACCCGGAGAAGTGCCAGAAACAGGCACTACGAGGATGCATGAAACAGTGCTCACCCGAAGTCGCACAAAGAAGTCCCACGTCGCCGGAGAACAACTTAGGAGGTCGTGCAATGCAGGTTAGAGTGCCGTGGACCCAGGCTGGACTGTGCACAAAGGATTTCCGCCGGAAGTGCACGGAGGCCGGAGTAGCTGCAAAAGTTGCGGTTCCCAGCAATGCAGTCTAGCGAGGTGAGGCAAGGACTTACCTCCACCAAACTTGGACTGTCACTGGACTGTGAGGGTCACTTGGACAGAGTTGCTGGATTCGAAGGACCTCGCTCGTCGTGCTGAGAGGAGACCCAAGGGACCGGTAATGCAGCTTTTTGGTGCCTGCGGTTGCAGGGGGAAGATTCCGTCGACCCACGGGAGATTTCTTCGGAGCTTCTAGTGCAGAGAGGAGGCAGACTACCCCCACAGCATGCACCACCAGGAAAAGAGTCGAGAAGGCGGCAGGATCAGCGTTACAGAGTTGCAGTAGTCGTCTTTGCTACTATGTTGCAGGTTTGCAGGCTTCCAGCGCGGTCAGCAGTCGATTCCTTGGCAGAAGGTGAAGAGAGAGATGCAGAGGAACTCGGATGAGCTCTTGCATTCGTTATCTAAAGTTTCCCCAGAGACAGAGACCCTAAATAGCCAGAAAAGAGGGTTTGGCTACTTAGGAGAGAGGATAGGCTAGCAACACCTGAAGGAGCCTATCACAAGGAGTCTCTGACGTCACCTGGTGGCACTGGCCACTCAGAGCAGTCCAGTGTGCCAGCAGCATCTCTGTTTCCAAGATGGCAGAGGTCTGGAGCACACTGGAGGAGCTCTGGACACCTCCCAGGGGAGGTGCAGGTCAGGGGAGTGGTCACTCCCCTTTCCTTTGTCCAGTTTCGCGCCAGAGCAGGGCTAAGGGGTCCCCTGAACTGGTGTAGACTGGCTTATGCAGAATTGGGCACATCTGTGCCCAAGAAAGCATTTCCAGAGGCTGGGGGAGGCTACTCCTCCCCTGCCTTCACACCATTTTCCAAAGGGAGAGGGTGTCACACCCTCTCTCAGAGGAAGTTCTTTGTTCTGCCATCCAGGGCCAGGCCTGGCTGGACCCCAGGAGGGCAGATGCCTGTCTGAGGGGTTGGCAGCAGCAGCAGCTGCAGTGAAACCCCAGGAAGGGCAGTTTGGCAGTACCAGGGTCTGTGCTACAGACCACTGGGATCATGGGATTGTGCCAACTATGCCAGGATGGCATAGAGGGGGCAATTCCATGATCATAGACATGTTACATGGCCATATTCGGAGTTACCTTTGTGAAGCTACATATAGGTAGTGACCTATATGTAGTGCACGCGTGTAATGGTGTCCCCGCACTCACAAAGTTCAGGGAATTGGCTCTGAACAATGTGGGGGCACCTTGGCTAGTGCCAGGGTGCCCTCACACTAAGTAACTTTGCACCTAACCTTTACCAGGTAAAGGTTAGACATATAGGTGACTTATAAGTTACTTAAGTGCAGTGAAAAATGGCTGTGAAATAACGTGGACGTTATTTCACTCAGGCTGCAGTGGCAGGCCTGTGTAAAAATTGTCAGAGCTCCCTATGGGTGGCAAAAGAAATGCTGCAGCCCATAGGGATCTCCTGGAACCCCAATACCCTGGGTACCTCAGTACCATATACTAGGGAATTATAAGGGTGTTCCAGTAAGCCAATGTAAATTGGTAAAATTGGTCACTAGCCTGTTAGTGACAATTTGGAAAGAAATGAGAGAGCATAACCACTGAGGTTCTGATTAGCAGAGCCTCAGTGAGACAGTTAGTCACTACACAGGTAACACATTCAGGCACACTTATGAGCACTGGGGCCCTGGGTTACCAGGGTCCCAGTGACACATACAACTAAAACAACATATATACAGTGAAAAATGGGGGTAACATGCCAGGCAAGATGGTACTTTCCTACAGTAGAGAAAAACAACAACTAATTGTGGTGAAGTGAGCCTCCTCACACTACCGGGCCCAAGAGCCACAGACCCTGCTGCACTGTTGACAGCTGCGTTCTTGGTGGTGGAAGCAGCGTTTTCCTGCCCTCATATTTCAGTGTTGTGGAACATAGCTCTGTTTTGATGCATGTCGACTCTCAGAGCAGGAGCTACAGATCTGCATTGTAAGGTCATTTTGCAGAGATATTTTTCCACTTTTTTTCCCACAGCAATGTGCAGGTTGGGGAGATTTTGCCATCATAGATATGTCACAGATGAAACGGTAACTGAGGCCTCGAGCCCTCTGTTAAACATGTTTTGCCCGCATAGAGGAGGCTAATGAACAGCCTTTCCTTAGCAGATGACGCTGGTGTTGCTGAGAAAGAGGGTGCTGTCAGCCCACATACTACTTTGCCTCCTTGGGTATCTAGAGACCTAGAAACATTTGCCTCACAAATTCCAGGAAGCATTGCGGGTATTTTACAAGTTTATGTTACCCTTGGGCCCATATCAAAGTGTTGCGCCCCGTCCTCAAATCAGCATAAACTGCGTGACTAGGCCTTGGTGCTGTACACTCCCAGATATCTCAGCCCTTATGGATAACTGATTCGTTCATTCCAGGGAACTTTACCAGCACTGGCCTTTACTTAAAGGGCCAATGACCCCATGACACGGCCTTGGTGAAATCTTCCTCAAGGGCTAAACCAGCCTTTGGGGAAATAAGCACTGTAACGTGTGACAGGATAAGTAGCCTAAAACATATTCCCGTAGGTAACGTACCATTTACTAATTTCTCAAGTCTTTCACTTCACTACATACAAGCACTTTACACTTGGGCCACACTACAAACCTGCACTTTAATCCAAGCACACCTCCAGAGTCCCAAATACACTGTGGGCCATCATAAGTGGTATGAACCACCATAGAAATGAAAATACAAAATAAATAAATATCTATAAAATACATGTGTGATAGTCTGTGATAACCTACGTCTGACAGGGACAGAAGTGTCAAATGACCCCTAGAGGAGTGAGCCAGGGCACATGGCTGCTTGGAGATGGATTCTTTAGAACACCAGCAAACATTGCCTATGGCCGGAGACCCATACTATTGGTTATCACAGACAGAAAGATTTATTTGAAGGAGATAAAGGAGCTGGACAGTAAGAAGTAGTACCAGAGGACTGTTAAAGAAGACAGTGTTCACTGCAGGCCATATCAGACGGACAGTAATCAGAAGTTGTTATACCTGGCATCTTTTGGTATGTTTCCCGCTGTCTTTCTGCCTGCTGACCTCCTGTTTTAATGGCATGCTGGACTCTGTTTTTGCTGGTTTATTGTCTATGTGCACTTTACCACTTCTGATCAGTGCTACAGTGCAAGTGCTCCCTATGTAAATTGTATTGGTGATTGGTTTATCCATGTTTGGCATATTTGATTTACTGGTAAGTCCCTAGTAAAGTGCACTATATGCACCCAGGACCTGTAAATCAAATGCTACTAGTGGGCCTGCAGCACAGATTGTGCAACCCACACGAGTAGCCAGTAACCATGATTCAGGCCTGCCACTGCAGTGTCTGTGTGTGCAGTCTTCACTGTCAATTTGACCTGGCAAATGTTCCTTTTGGTACATGTAAGGCACCCATAAGGTACGCTCTAGGTAGCCCCATTTACAGTGTGCGGTGTATTTAAAAGTTAGGCCATCTACTGGTGTGTTATATATGTCCTGATAGTGAAATACTGCCAAATTCGGCTTTCACTATTGTAAGCCCTATCTCTTCCAAAGGTTAATATGGGGACTCCCTTTAAATATATTTAAAGTGAAGTTGCCCACTGGGGGCAGATAGAGATCTGGAGTTTGGGCTCTCTGAACTCACAATTTAAAAATACATCTTTTGGTACAGTTGGTATTTAGATTGTCTGTTTGAAAATGACACTTTTAGAAAGTTGGCATTATCTTGCTTAACAATCCTGTGCCTCTGCCTGCCTGTGGAATCCACTGTGTGGGTCAGAGTGACTGTAGGAGGCTGACCTGGTTTGTAGTGGGTACCTTGGGTATTTACACCTTACACCAGGTCCAGTTATCCCTTCTTAATGAATGTAGTAGTATTCTAGCAGCTTAGTTTAGGCTGAACTAGGAGACATGCACAGTTCCTGCAATACCACTTATAGTTACACATTAAAAGACAATACTCAGGGTTACCAAAAATAAAGGTATTTATTTGGGTGACACAGTACCAAAAATATCTTCGAGACAATACTCCTTCTGGAGGTAAGTATTATACACAATATATACACTAGACACCAAAATTAGACAAGTACATAGTCATACAATAATGCAAACAGTAGGAAATCCTATAGAGTGCAATGGGAGAAAATAGGTCTAGGGTCAACACAACCATATACTAAAGAAGTGAAATGTGAATCACAAATTCCCCCCTAGACAAGTGTAGTGTGTGCAGAATCCCTGGGAGAGTAAGAATGCAGTAAAGGTAAGTAAATTACCCCACCCCAGAGCCCAGAAAAGCAGGAGTAAAGTACTGCAAGTTTCCTTAGGACACACTACACCTCGTTTTGGGGATTTTGCAGCAGCCAACCAAGTCTGCTAAGAACAACTGCTGGATTATTGGACCTGAAGACCTGCAAAGGAAGGGGACCATGTCCAGAAGTCGAAAGAAGCTCCAGGAAGGACAGGATCCCCTGCCAAGCCAGAAGAGGGTCCATAAGAAGAGTCCCTGGTTAGTCAAAGACTGCAGAAATGCACCCTAGGAAGATACCAGCGGGTTTCTGCATGATGCAAAAGATGTCCCACGGCGTGAAGATCATTGCAGATGAGATTTGGTGTTGGAAGGTGCCAACAAGCCTTGGCTACGGCAAAAGGGCATTTTTCATCAAAATGGCGCTGGATGGACCCAGGAGGGATCTGGGGGGTTCAACTCTGTGTGAGGAGGAAGAGGGGGCTCTCAGCACTTTAGAGAGTCCTCAGGATGCCAGCCAGAACCCCAGGAGCCACAGGATCTGGGTTCAAAGGAGGTGCAAAATGTAGTTGATACAGCACAACAAAAGAAGGTCCCACGTCACCGGGTAACAACTCAGCGAGTTGAACGTCACAGGGTGGAGTTCTGCTGACCTGGGCCAGGCTGTGCATGAAGGAATTTTGCAAAGAGTGCACAGAGGCCTCAGGAGGCGAGGAAGACACAATACATAGGGGTACCATCAGTCTCGGGGAAGGCAAGATCTTACCTCCTCCAAATTGCGTCAGCAAGACCTCAGAACAGTCTATGTCGATGATGTTCACCCTCTGTGTCCTTAGGAGCACCCTCGTTGCCATGAGAGGTGTCCCAGGGTACCGGTCGTAGCCTTGGAAGGTGCCTGCTTGGAGCAGGGGAGTGAATCTGTCACTCCACGGGAGATTTCTTTGGTTCTTCTGGTACAGGATGAAGACCAGGAGTCCCCAGAGCGTGCACACTGTGGAAACTTTTGCAGTTGCTGACTTGGAGCTGAGGTTGGTGAAGAAAAGTGTCTCTTGTAGACACTTTATTGCAGTTACAGCGTTTCTTGGAGCAGGCTGCGGTTGATCCGAGGTCAGAAGAGTCTGAAGTTGTTGCAGAGGATTCCTGAAGGAAACTTGCAAGCAGAATCTGAAGAGAACCCACAGGAGAGAACCTAAGTAGCCCTGAGAATGGGATTAGCTACCTTATCAGGTATGGGCCTATCAGGAGGGGTCTCTGTCGTCACCTGCTGGCACTGGCCACTCAGAGCCCTCCAGAGTGCCCCCACACCTTGCAAAGCAAGATGGCTGATGTCTGGGACACCATGGAGGAGCTCTGGGCACCACCCCTGGGGTGGTGATGGACAGGGGAGTGGTCACTCCCCTTTCCTGTGTCCAGTTTCCCGCCAGAGCAGGGGAGAAGGGGTCAAAGACTTCAGCTTCTGCCTACAATACTGGGAACTGTGTGTTTTGTGCTGCATCAGAAGAAAAACTACAGTGACGCCATCAAGGACGGCACTGCCTGCACCGTGACCTGCTGACGATACACAGAGCCGTGCCCCACGTTGCACCTCAACCCTGGTCTCACTGCCACTGAGCCCCTGCTTACACAGAGACCTGTGGGTCCCCACTCTGAATCGCCTTGCTCACACCATAGCCTTTGCATCCCCGACGACGATGCTCTGCGCTGACACCTACGGCACTGCCTGCACCATGGGCTGAGGACAACCTTTGTGCAGTACACAATGCACTGTGCCGTCCCGCACCTCAGCCCCGGTCCATCGACGCAAGCAGCATCAACTCCGCATCGTCAACAGATGCCCCTGTCTGCACCATGACCCGGTGGGCGTTGCACAAAGCCCGCCCGCACTGCATTGCCGCCTTTGGCCTACCGTCAACAGCGCTTCAGCAATGACAACGAAGCTGCTTGCACCATGACCTGGAGATACCATACGTCACAACGCCCCGCTTCACACCGCAGCCCTGGTCTCACCGGCGACGCAGGAGGCCATCACCGAGCCGCTGCCTGCACCGTGGCCTTTGGGCACTGCACGTCGCATTGTCCTGCTTCACACCGCAACCTCGACGCCATCCACACCAGCGCTTCTGACATCGTCATCAGCCCGGAGTTCGATCTGCAACACATGTGACTTCAAGGGACCGACGACCCCCGCACCGACCTCTGGAATCGACACCAGCGATGCCGCATTCCAGATGTCATCGCGAGGATAACAATTCCCTACATTTCCAAGTTACTGTTTTGCAGGTCTTCCAAACACCGCAGCTGGCCAGCGATGCCACAGCTGGCTTGAACTGTTGGATTTGTTGTTCACGACGTCGTGATAGCCCCAAACGGAGCTAGCATCTTCAAGGAACTTTCAAGTAATTCTTGCAAAATTAATCTTTTTATTACAGTGTGTTGGATTTTTCTTGTTTTAGTCTTGTTTTACACAGATATATATTGGCTATTTTTCTGAAACTGGTGTGGTGTCCTTTTGTAGTGTTTTCACATTAATACTGTGTTATGTGCAAATGCTTTGCACATTGCTTCTTAGATAAGCCTGACTGCTCCTGCCAAGCTACCAAGGGGGTGAGTAGGGGTTATCCGAGCTGGGTATCTCCCTTATTCTGACTAGAGTGAGGGTCCCTACTTGGCAGGGTGCAAACCGGCTGCCAACTAGAAACCCCATTTCTAACAGAAGTCAAGAGGAAGCAGCCAGGAAGACTGTAGGCCGCAGGATAGAAATCAGAGGCCAAGAACGGCAATGATGAATGCAGGTCACATGAGAAGAAAGAGCAAAAAGAACAAATGATGGACAGAATGCTGAACAATGCAAACATAAACCACTGGAATTGTGGGGTAGTCAAAGGTGAGGGTGAGACTGGATCAGTGTACCCTCAGCTGGTAATACCGGTTAGGTATGGGTTAGTTCTATGGGAAGTGTATATTGAGTGTTTCTATAAGGGTTGCTGTATCATACAAAGGGGATTTCCTTTTACGGACTAGATGGTCTCACACACATAATAGTGTCATGCTTCATCATTTGACCACCTAGCCCCACCCAGGTAAGATGGTACTACCTGGGTGGACTCAACCTCTTTGTTGAAAGAACAAGAGGGAGTGGTGAAATAAATCTTACTGGATAATCATGAGGGATCCAGATGGGGTAAGAATAAAATTACCACACATATCACCTATTTCAATTGATAAAATTTTAATAAAGATGCATGCACGGAAGGTTAAAAAGTGGGAGTGAGACTCATTAGAGTGCTAATGTCTCATAGAGTCTAAAAAATAGGGACCAACATGTTTCTGCCCGCTCTATGTGCTGGAAGGTCAGGGGCATTCTTCGGGGTCTAGGATCCCCAGAGCACAGCTGCTAATGGGTCTGCTCGCTACGTGAAATAAAAGGAGGTCTAAAGGCCTACCTGAACAGTTGGTTCATTATTTAGGGTAGGTCTGTAGGGAAGATTAATAAACTGAAGATTATAATAAGGTAAAACATGTGGCAAAACACAGAACACAACACAGCAAACAAGGTGGTGAAAAACAGTGTTGAAATAGAAACACTCGCAATCACATGCAGTGGTGACTTACCCCAGGGAGAAAGGCAATTGGCCTCTGGTCTGGGTAATGCCGGGGGGTGAGGGGGGTTATCCCTTGTAGTCACACTGTTAAGGGGAGGGGGGGAAGGAATTGAACAACAACAAAGGCGAGGAAAGTTAAATAAAGACAAAAAAGGAAATAAGAAGCACTGGGACAAGCTCAGCAGTATCAAGTTGATGGCCCCAATAGTGGTGCTCTGTAGGGATTGCCTACAGAGGAGAGGGGGTGGGGGGAGAGAAAGGAGGGGTAAACTTCTGGCCAGAATTTATAAAAAAAAACAAGTTGCAGGCAAGGCCTGAATGAAGACTTACCACTCCAAAGGGAATAACCGGTAGGAGTACCTACATGCTGGTGCCCAGCCGCTCTGCTGTCGAGCTGAAGGAGGGCTCGGTATTTAAGTCAGCTGGCAGAATGGAGCTCGTAATGAACGCTGCACAGGCGTTGTCCGGCGTAAAGGAAGCGTATATGGCGCTTCCGGAAATTCATCAAAATATGGTGTGCCTCAGCGCCAAGAGGAAGTGACGCGCCGCTGCTGGCAAGACGCGTTAGGGTCAACTCCCGGAGTCGCCGGGAGGGCTGAGGTGTGAGCGCTGCACCCGCGTCCCAAGTGCTGGGACACGGGGGCGCGCAGGAATGATGCGCCGTGAGGACTGCAGCGCGTCAAAATGCTCCCAGGGATGACAGGAAATGTAGTCTCCCTGGGAGCTGTAGTGCGATGCCCAGACCGTCCAAGCATATCGGATTAGGTTCTCGCGGACGGTCTGGGAAACGGGCTAATCAGGGGCAGTTGAGAACCAGGAAAAAAGGTAAAATCAGAGAGGAAGGAAAGGAAACAAGGAAAGGGAAAGGAGAAAGGGACAAGAAGAAAAGAAAATACAGGCCCACAAGGGGGGAGGGGAAGATGATGGGTAGTATCAGAAAAGTGAAGAGTGAGACAGTGGGGCGAAGGGGAGTGGGGTTAAAGGAGAAGAGGGGGAACAGAGGGAAGGGGGAGGGGAAGGGGGGTTGGGTTGGAGGGGCTGGACAGAGATAAAGGGAAAAAGAAAAAGATGGGTAAAGGAAGAAAAAAGGAGAAGAGGGAAAGAGACGGGGCGACAAGAAAAGGAAAGAGAGAGAGGGGAAAGATGGAGGATGAAGAAAGGGGGGTGGCTGGGACCATTATAATGATGAAAAACCAAAAGAGAATTCCTGTTGTAAAAGAACACACTAAAAAAAGGGCATGGTTGTGAAAAAATTGGTATTCAGGATACAAATATATATAGTATATGAGTCTTTCAGACAATAGTATGGTAAAGCCATTAGCCCAGGGTGGACAACTGGATGTTTAATTGAGTCCATACTTGTCGGTATGCAACCTCCATACCCATCTCTGCTCGTAGAGTAGTAGCTTTTGTTTTGAGTTTGTTACTGTGGGTTTGAGTTGGTCTATGACCACCCATTCCATATGGTTGGGATGGTGGTTGTTGGTGACGTAGTGCTCGGTCAGTCTTGTGGCATCTCTTTTGCAGCGAATGGTGCTCCTGTGTTCACAGATGCGTGTGCCTACTCTTCTGGTTGTCATCCCAATGTACCTCAGACCGCATGGGCATGTTATCATGCAGACAACATTCTTGCTGTTGCAGTTGGTCATCTGCCTCAGTTCCCAGGGGGTTTGTAGGCCCAGGTCCACTGTAAGGGTCTTCTTTGTGAATGCGCAAACACTACAGTTACCACAAGGGAAATGTCCTCTAGGAGGTGGTAACACACAGCTTTCCTTGTCTGTTTCTAACAGGACTGCCCCATGGTCGAGTGTGGACAATCATGTCACGGATACTCTTAGCCTTTCTATAGGCATTCATGGGCAATTGGAAAGGTAGCCCTCCTGAGGTGAGAATTTTCCAATCCTCATTTATTATCTTTTTAATAGTGTTGGACACAGGATTGAATGTGGTTACGCAGATTAGAGTATCTTCTTTATTGGTTCTGGTGGTGGGTAGTAGTAATGTCTCTGTCTTACTGAAGCAAGCACATTTTTCGGCTCTCCTCAGGAGGTAATCTGGGTATCCTCTTGCTTGGAGTTTGTCAGTGAGCTGCTGGGCATGTTTTTTGTAGTCTAAGTTCTGTACAATTACGTCGCAGACGAAGGAACTGTCCTACTGATAGGTTCTCTCTAACGAAACGTGGGTGGAAACTGCGAAACTGCAGCAGGTTATTTCTATCAGTTGGCTTATAATATACCTCGGTTTTGAGAAGACCATTCTTTTCGGTTATAAGAAGGTAGAGGAATGAGATGGCCGGGTCCCCCAAGGTGGATGTGAATCTTCGGAATGGATTCAAGGCATTTAGCCATGTGACAAAGGTGGTTGCTTCCTCCTTCGTGCCTTTCCAAATGAGGAAAATATCGTCGATATATATCTTTTCCATATTTTGATGTTGTCAAAAAAGGATTGTCTTCTGTGAGCACCATTTCTTTCTCAAAATGGTCCATATATAAGCAGGCCAGACTTGGTGCGAAGGTGCTTCCCAATGAAGTGCCCTGAATCTGTAGATAAAGGTTTTTGTCAAATTCAAAGAAATTTCTGGTCAGAGCCAAGTGGGCGAGGTCGAACACAAATTATTGTGGAGTAATGAAATCCCAGTCGCTGTTGTTCAGCAAATTGCTGATCACTTCTAAAGTTGCTTCCTGTGGAATGTTAGTATACAGTGACTCCACATCGAGGGTCATCAATTGCTCCCGGTCCTTGTCAAACTCAAGATTGCTTAGTAGTGACAGGACGTCTTTAGTGTCTTTTAGATAGGTTGGGATTCGTCTCACAAACGGTTGGAGAAACCAATCGCAGAACTGTGATAATGGTTCCAGTATGGAGCCAATCCCTGACACTATCGGTCTCCCTGGAGGGGGGTGATTGTTCTTGTGAATCTTTGGCAGGATATAGAAGTAGGGTGTTTTGGGATTGGTTTGGTTGACGAAGGCTGCTTCATGTTTTGTTATCCAGCCATTGTCAAGGCCCTTTCTTACTAGAAAGGTTATTTCTTCATTTATGTCTATTGTAGGGTCTTTTGACAGTTTCCTGTAATGATGATTATTACCTAGTAGGCGTAAACATTCTTCATTGTACATGGCCATAGGCATTATTATTATGGCGCCTCCCTTGTCAGCTGGTTTTACAATGATCGAGGGGTCATTGCTTAGGTCATTAAGGGCTTTAAGTTCCTGAGTGCTGATGTTGTGAAAGACCTCCCTCTGATTAGTTGGCAGGTTATCGATTTTCCTGCTCACCGATTTCTCGAAGGCCAATACTTCGGGTGGCATTTCCTGGCAGGGGGGAGTGAACTTAGATTTTGGACGTAACCCTGTATTCCTTTCCTGCCCGACATTGGGTTCGGGATGATGGAGGAAGAAGGTTTTCAGTCTAATCTTACGGAAGAGCTTAGCCAACTCAATTCTTAGTTTGATAATATCAAGCTTGGGTGTGGGGACGAAACCCAAGCCCTTATCTAATGCTTGTAGTTCATTGTCCGTCAGTATTTTAGAGCTCAAATTGACGACAGTAGTAGATCTCTTAATTATATTCTGCTAGTACTGGGGCCTCGTTGTCTGTTTGCCTCTCTTTTAGATTCCAGCTTCCTCCCTTTTTCCTTCCCCTTCCTCATCCAGGGCCTCTCCCAAAAAAACATTTGGGTAGGCCCAAGTGGCCGGTGGTTGAGGGTAGATTGGGGCTTGGAATTGGTTGGGTGGCCCATAGGGGAGGGCCAGGCCCAGGGTGGCAAATTGTGTAGGGGGCCCAGGGGGCCTGCAAAGGGGGAAGGCCAGTTATTCCTCGGATTACCCCTTCGGCCACGCCTGGGGCGTGAAGACTGCATGCAATCATTATCGGATTTGGAACTGGAGTAGCCCCCGGAGGATGTGTCAGAAAGTAAAGGGGACTGAGCTACATAGTCCTCCCTAGAGTAGGGGGTGTACTTTTTCCAATGAGAACCTCTCTAGGTCTTTCTGAAATTTTGTGATTTTGCGTTGGGTAAGGTAGTCTTTGATTGTCTTATTTGTCTCGTCTAATTTCTTTTTGAAAGCAGCGGCTGTCAGACCGGCCTTCAAATTGCTTTCAGCTGCTTTAATCTGTATCATCAAGGTCTCTGATAGTCTGGAGACTGTTTTTATGATCAGATCAGCCAATCCCGTGTACACTTCCAGGCTATCGGTGACCAGTCCTTCCTGAATTCCTTATCCTCAAGGAAGATGCGTGGTCCAGTAGTTACGATTAATCCATTAGGTGCTGCATTATTTCTAAGGTACTCTGTCAGAACCGCACCGTGTAATATCGTCTTAATTTGTGTCCTTTTGAGTTCAATAAGTGTGTCCCAGTCACCCAGTGGAGCTATTGTCTTTGTTAGTGAAGAATCCCCTAGTAGTGAGGGCGCTGCAAGGATGGCCTGAAGCTCTTCCTCGATATAAGCTAGCCCTTCTGAAATGATAGGGTAGGTATAGCTAGTGCTACTCCTGGAAGATTGCCTAAGGGTAGTAGCTATAGTGAGTAAGTCGAAAAAACTCTCACAGCTTGCTGCTGCCCTTAAATCATAGACCACAAAAGAGAGTTATGGGAGCCATACCATCCCACACATACTCCCAAGATAAATCTACATATCCATAAACCACTGGAAGTGTGGGGTAGTCAAAGGTGAGGGTGAGACTGGATCAGTGTACCCTCAGCTGGTAATACCAGTTAGGTATGGGTTAGTTCTATGGGAAGTGTATATTGAGTGTTTCTATAAGGGTGGCTGTATCATACAAAGGGGAGTTCCTTTTACGCACTAGGTGGTCTCAAACACATAATAGTGTCATGCTTCATCATTTGACCACCTAGCCCCACCCAGGTAAGATGGTACTACCCGGACGGACTCAACCTCTGTGTTAAAAGAACAAGAAGGAGTGCTGAAATAAATCTTACTTGATAATTATCAGAGATCCAGATGGGGGTAGAAGCTCCAGCCTACCTGGCCTGCCCTGCGTGCCTCCCAGACCACTACCCACAATGCTTTTCTTCCCTGCACTCCTCTTCAATGCAAATGGGAGGACTTTTGGCACAAAACCTGAAAGGTAAAACGTCAGCAGGACGAATATGGAACTGTATTTGACCCATACTCTATCGTGGTCAGCATGAACTTTAGACTTTGACCTGGTCCAGTCTGACAAGATGCCTGTGGTTGGCACTTTATGCTTTTAGGCATCATTTTACAGTTTATGCTTTACAAATTCATAACTCAGGTTCTACTGATTGGACTTTTGTACTTTTGGTCTTGTTTTATTTATTAACCTTTAGCTCTATTTTTCTAACATGGTGTGGGATCTTTTTGTTTGGTATTTAAGTTAAGCCTGACTGCTCTGTGCCAAGGTACCAGGGGGTTGAGTATAGGTTAATTTGAGGGTTGCTTGTGCCTTGTGTTAAGATGAATTGTCATTGCTGCTTGGCCAGGGCTCACAACCCTGTCCACCAGTAACCCAAATTCAAACACTGGTAATCAGCAGTGAGGATGGGACTTGTGTTTGTGCTTTCTCTCTCATTTGGTCATTTTTCCAAAAGTCATTCCTGCTCTGCCTTCATATAGTTGGGACTCTTTTTTGTTGTGCCTGTGATACCTTTCCAGAATGTTTCTGGATCTCAACTACCTAGCATACTACATTCTAAGGGAACCGAAGGAGTTCTGCAAGGAGAGTGGGTTGGTTTGTTGTTCAATGGTAATCGTTTGTGAGGCACAAACTTCCTTATCAGGTAAATTGCCCGAGGATCCACAGTCAGTCATTTCTGTAATCAAAGCAGATAGTAAGGCTGAGTTTCAGGTGGACATGTGACCTTTTAATAATAACTCTTATGCAGGAGTTACTTATCTGGGGTTTGCTTTTCAAAGACAAACCTGATAGTTTCCCTCCAACAAGGTATCATTTCTTTCAAAATGACCACACTGGACACAATATAGGCAAAGTGGCTCTCCCTTGCAGTGCCCTTGTGTAGAGCAAATCTACATAGTTTCTTCACTCTGCCTCTCCACAGTGTTTTTTTTTTTTGGTAGCTTGGAGTGTACCAGATCTTTAAAGATAATATTTTCTACTCTATGACCCCCACCGTTGGGATCAATCCTGAGGGTTAGATAAATGTATGCTTCACATTTGGTAGAGCAAGCTGTTATTAAAGATGACAAATGATATTCACAAAAGTAAATTACGCTTGTGAGTAACTCTAGACCTGTAATTTACTTTTACATTTGTTTAGTACTGTTACTACTTTTGGCCATTCACAAATTCTGAGTGGAAAGTTACTTAAAAGTGTAGACTTGTATGTCTTCACCTCTCTATTTACTGTTGAAGAAAACAATAAACCTAACGTAGGACCATATAGTTACTACAGGTAGCTTATGCCATATTTTACATCTGGCGAGGTTTCTGATCTCGGGTTGGACTCTCCAACCTGATTGCAGAGGGTCCACATGATAGAGAATATTCCCGAGTGCAGAGGTCTCCTATTCACTAAGGGCCAGATGTAGCAAAGGTTTTAGCCATTCTGTGTCTATGGGAAAAAGTGTTCGTACATATGGCCCTAAGTTCAGGACGGAGACCTCTGTATGGTAGTGAATAGGAGACCTCCACATGGTGTTGAATAGAAAAATGATATGCACCTGAAAGAATTTGTGTACACCAGACACACATTCCATTGCAATCACATAAATATTGGCCACATTGTGGGATCTGTTTCTCTACTCTTCAGTGTTTGGGTCCTGCAGCATTTGGGTTCAGTAGTAACATTTGTGGTGGAATATTAGAAAGAACTACATGTGTTGCCTCAAATCTCTCTCAGTTGAACTGTTGGAGTGTCTTTTAAAAGCAATATTAATACGAAGCTTGAAATGTAATGTGTGATAAAGCTGCATAGAAATGTGTTAACAATAATGCACGCGTCTAAAATGTGCCCATGGGGAGTGCCTACCAATGTATACAAAAACTAATGAAAAGGCTTATTAATTCTGAATTATTATGCAATAATGTTTGAATTTGTATTAGTATATCATAATTAAGGTTATGTGTTAAGAATTTGCTTTATTAAACAGAAGGGCTTTAACTTAGAAAGGGCTTTGGCCTAGCTGCCAGGCCTCATATTAAATTGCATTTTCTAACGTGTAGTGAGCTGCTTTTCCTGAATGACACGAAGCTGTACTTTTCCAGGAGTTATGTGTGTGTGTAGCCATAGTAAATTCTTTCTCATGAGAACCGACTTGCTCAATGCGATGTTCTTGCTAAATGCAACAGTGTAATTCATAACAGGTGCAAGGTTTACTCTCCTAGGAGAAGACAATGAAGCCTGACTAGAGCGCAAAGTGTAACATTTTCTACCAGACATTCCAACCATTGGAGACATCAATAACCTGCACCAATCCGTGACTTGAGAACTGTGAACTGTGGAACATTCTAGCAGGGGACTTACCTTGCTATTGGACAGAGATACAGATGCACCAAATATTATCCAATGAGGAATTAGGAAATAGTTAGACAGTTTTGATATAACGGCATGACCCAAGGAGAACTGAGAGTTTTTTGCCATTCCTTTTGCCACAAGACTTTTGCTAGAAGACTTTTCCAGTTACCATACTTTAGTTTAGTTGTCCTGTCACCTTAAACCATCCTCTACCCACCTTGCTTGATATTATCTGCTCCTCCATCTGCGGGAAGTAATCCGTTCCCTAGCTATGCTATCTTGAGACTTTGCCCTGTCCTACTTTGCCTGATGCTGATGAACTGATGTTCTGAGGACGAAGACTGACGCTGCTTGCTGATCTGTTGGACTGGTAACTATCTGATACAAATTGTAATTGTCTGTTTGCCTTTTCTTTCTAGGTACCAACTGCTACTTTGATAGAGGCCTTAGTTTAAGTGTTTTCTAAATTCGTCTTCACTAAAATGTTTTGCATGAAGCCCAACATGCTAATGCTAATTTGAGGTTAGTTAAGGTATTCACAAATATCTGATGCAAATATACAAATGACTGAGTTCTTGCTTTGTTGCATCATGTACTAATGAGACTCTTCTAAATTGATTCATATTAAATATGTGCTTAAATTCTGAATGAATATAATCCATGCATTGGTTAAGTTGTCCTCTTATTGCAAATTAATAGCGTTTCTGAGGAGTTTTACTGCTATTAAGATTAATAAACATGATATTAGATTATAACAAATAGGGAAATAAATATCCTAACACTTAACTAAACTGGTGTGGTTATTCATGACTGAAAGGTCATGGTGTGTTCAATTATTGGTTCTTATTGATTGTTTGATTAGTGATTGTCATTATTGATTTGTGTATTGATTTGTTGATTAAATGATACAAAGAAAATATTTAGTACTGGGAAGTCTCCAAACGCGGTCCAAAGGTTTATCGAGCACAGGCCAGTACAGTTTGAGGCGTTAGCAATTTGAGAGCTAATGACAAGACAGCAACAGAAATTTGAGATGAGTATGAGTAGAGCAGAAAAGACACTAGCAGAGACTAGATGTGATAGCGTACAGAGGTTGTGGAGGAAGGAGACAATAGACGGAGTTAAGCTGTTTCCAGCGATAGCTCAAGAGGGTGAAGACAAAGGGGGGAAAGCTACCCGTAAGACTGACAAAAGTCATTCCAGAGACAAAGAAGCTAAAAAGTCCTCGATAGAGGAAGAGGACTCAGATGATGATAAATTCCTTAATCAGTTACTGCATAATCGCCCACCGCGATATGCAATAGACTAAAATAGACCAAGTACTAGTACATGTCCTACAGGTTTGACGCAAGGGAAGGTGACAATGAATCACACAGGTTAGTCCTGTCTCAACACAAGTTCCGATGCAGAATAGTTTTGGTGTGCCCACCACACAGGTGATGCAACCTCAGTTGCAACTGCCACAGGTTCAGAGGCTTTACCCTGATGTACCTATCTTAGAGACTACCACTAATCTGATGGTGCCGACAGAGCCAGTATACGTGAGACCAAAGCTGATTCAGACTGAACCAACAACACCTTTACTGCCCCAGTTACAGCCGCAAATGATACCGAGATACACTTTGGTCACAGGAGTGCAGTCAGTCATGACACCAGTGATAAGCCAGAATATGGGAGTTAGTCTTCCACAGGTTTTGGGAAACAGACAGACACCAGATGCCATATCTTTGCCTATTAAAGTTGGTCCACCAGTACCATTGTATGCGCAGGCGAAGCCTAGTGTATGCGATCAAGGGGTAATGACACAAAACATGACAAGAGAAGGGTTCGCAGGGAGCCCTCAAGGGATGACTCCAGTGGAACCGACATTTGACGGATCCAGATCCTTGCTAGATTTCAGTTCGATTGGGGCTTCTCCAGATTCTATGAGAGAGTCAGGTTCAAGACTGCTGACACTGCAGGTCTCAAGTGTAAATGTACCACAGACACCTTTAGTACAGGCTGGAAATATCTCATTGCAGGGTTCAACAGCACAACAGCTGACCGACTGGTTAGACAAGCTTAATACTCCACAGACTGCTCCGGTAGCAGCAAGGAGAGCGGAAGGGGAAGAATACCTGAACTATGTGAGGTTGGGTATGGAAGCAGGTGAACTTGTTGAAGGGAACATGGGGGTGAACAGGCTAGAGTCATACACAGAAGCAAAATTAAGGTACTTCTGCCCAAAGATAACTAGAGAAGTGAGCAAGGTGCACCAGAGGTTGGCAAACTTGGCAGATAAGTACGGCATAGACTTAGAGAACACCAAACATTTGAAGAGAAGTTACAGATTAGATTTTGAACCAAAAGATTTTGAACACATGAGGTCTACTGGGATGAAAGTGCTCCTCAAGGAGATACTACAAAGTGCACAAGTTTGGGGAGCCTTAGAATAGTGGGAAGGCAGATGGGCGAAGAAAAGAGACAAAAGGAAAAGTGATTGCATAGAACAGTCAGCTAAAACATTACTGGATACAAGCACTGTAAGGATGTTACCAATGAGAGAAACCGCCGGAGGGGTTCTTGTCCATGTACCTTGGACTAGAGGTGATATTCTGTCATTCACAAATGATTTCCCCAGGCTGTGGGAGAAACCAATAGAGTGGTATCAGCAGACAGACAGGTTTGTGAAGCTTGCAAAGCGTCTTTGGGAAGACCTGAATACCCTTTTAAAGAGATCATAGTTCTGGCTGATTTGTGGATTGAGTGCAAAAGGAGCGTAGATTGGCCGACTGAGGAACCAGCAAGGGACAGAAGCACAGGTGCAACATCTCCTGATGTGATGAAGTATTATTATAAACTGATTGAGTTTCTGAAAACAAGAGTTTAGCCTAAGAATATTGATTGGCAGAGGATTGATCGAACGCCCCAGGAAGCTGAGGAGTCAATACATGCCTATTACGAGAGGTTGTTGAAAACGTTCAGGCATTACAGTGGCACAGAGGTCATTGAGGCAAAGGACATGATTCACCTCGTGTTCAGATTCGTAGAAGGGTTGAGACCTGAGATTGGCCAGATGATTAAGAATCAGTTGATTTGCTGGCAAGCAAAGCCGATTGATGAGATGTTGCAGTATGAGAAGTACTGTAGTGATGAGACTGAGTTGAAGCAGAGAAAGTTGAAGGAGAAGGCGATGATGATGCAAATTAAGGCAGCACAGACAGGGATGCAGGGAGGTTTTCTGCAGCCGATAGTACAGCAGCCGCAGGAAAACAGGATGTTTCAGGGGCAGGTGAGAGGTAGAGGTCGAGGAGGTATTGTGAACCATGGTCCAGACATGAACACTGTAGTAGTTCAAAACGATGCACAGGGAATGAAGAAACTGTTAACTTGTCATGCTTGCGGGGTCATTGGACTCTGGAAGCGGGAGTGCCCGATGATGGTGCAGGATGGTGTTGTTCAACAAAGCAATTATATCAGTTCATTTCAAAACGTGAGAGGACCGAGACTGAGAGGTCCAAATCCAAATTTTCAGAATAATGTAAATCAGATGCAAGTTTTCAATCCATGCAGCAGGTTGCAAATGCCTCGTATGCAGACAATGCAGATGCAATCAATGCAACAGCAGGTCCCCATGGTACCTAGACAGCAAATGCAAGTGCCTATAGCCCCAACGGAACAGCAACAGGTGATGCTTCATCAACAGATCACAGGTCAAAGAATGAGTCAAAATAACAGTACAACAGTACCCATTGCGTGGTGAGAATGGAACAAACGATAAATGGTCGGATGAAAATTCAGACGGAGAGGAGTGCAGGCTTGCAGCATCCTTAGAGGTAGATCAGAGAGGACCCTATGTTCAGAGGAAGGTTATGGGTCATACGGTTTCATTCTTGGTTGACACAGGAGCTACACGCTCTACAGTCAGAAGTCCAGAGGTTCCAAAACTGCCCCTTTCGGGACAGACAGTTAAGGTAGTAGGAGTAGCAAACCAACTCCTGACTAACCCGATTACAGATCCGGTTCAGGTTGAGCTTGGCACTTTCCAAGGACTGCACAGATTTGTGGTTTGCTATTCAAGTCCTGTATCCCTACTCAGAAGAGACTTATTGTGAAAGACGAGGTGTTCAATCACCTGTTCCAATGAGGGAATTGAGGTCCAGACAAACAGTGACGAAGGGGAGGAACAGGTTTCAGAACCTGAAATAGAGACCACAGATGAGGAATATCCTCTGATTAACTTATTTCCGATGTTCACAGTGGCTGATGTTCCTGCAGACTTACAGGGAACAGTTAAAGAAAGGGTGTGGGATTTGACAGGGAAAGAAGTAGGACTGATAAAAGGAGTAGAGCCTGTCAAAGTCAGTGTGAAGCCTAATGCAGTGTTTCCACAGATACCACAGTATCATATGGTGCAAGATGTCCTTATAAAGGTTGCGCAGCTCATTGCAGATTTTGTGAAACAGGGAGTCTTGAAGGAGGTATTGAGCAGTCCACGTCATTCACCAATAATGGGACTGAGAAAGCCTTGTGGGTAAGTTCGGATTGTCCAAGATTTGAGAAAGATCAATGGCATTGTGGTGAAATGTTGCCCAGTGGTACCAAATCCAGCTGTGATTATGTTTCAGATTCCATGTGATGCGGAATGGTTCACAGTAATTGATCTGTCCCAAGCGTTCTTTTCTGTGCCTCTTCATGAGGACAACCAATTTCTCTTCTGTTTTAAATTCTTGGACAAGGTCTACAGTTGGTGTCGAATTCCTCAAGGATTTTCAGAATCACCTTCTATATTTAATCAGATACTGAAGAAGAACTTGGAGTCATTGGAGCTGCCTTTCCAATCGACTCTAGTGCAGTACATTGACGATTTGCTAATTGCGTCCAAGACAAGGGACGACTGCAAGTACGAATCTATTGCCTTACTGAATCACCTGGGAAAGAATGGGCACAAGGTGTCCCCCAAGAAATTGCAATACTGTCAGAAAGAGGTGAAGTATTTGGGTCATCAAATTGAGAAAGGGTCGAGGAAGTTATCCAAGGAAAGAATAACTGCAGTGTTACAAATGAATCCCCCGACAACACAGAGAGATGTTAGGATGTTTCTAGGAATGGTGGGTTACTGTCGCCAGTGGATTCCGAATTTCTCAGTCATCTCCAAGCCATTGGTGAAGCTGACAGTCAAAGATGGTCCGGATGCTATAGTTTTGGGAGACAAAGAAATGAAAGCTTTTACTGAGTTAAGGGACAGCATGTGCAGGGTTCCAGCTTTAGGTATGCCTGATTACACAAAGTCTTTTGTTCTGTTTTGTCATGAACGCAATGCATGTTCTTTGTCTGTCTTGACACAGGTCCATGGAGATATAAACCGACCAGTAGCATATTTTTCAGCTACTTTGGAGCCAGTTGCAGCAGCCTTACCGGGTTGTCTGCGTGCAGTAGCAGCAGTTAGACAAAGCCTCACACAGTGTGAAGGCATAGTGATGGGACGTCCTATAACTGTCATGGCCCCTCACTCAGTTGAGATCCTCTTGACACGCACCAAAACGCAGCACATGACAAATGCAAGATTGACCAAATATGAAACTATTATATTGGGGTCACCAAATGTAACGTTGAAGAGATGTACAGTGATGAACCCAGCAACTTTGCTTCCAAGTGAAAATACAGAGGTTGAAAATTTGGAAGATGTAGAACATGATTGTCTTGAGGTAACAGAAATGTGCACCAAACCCAGACCTGACATTAAAGATACACAATTGGAAGAAAATGACCACCTTTGTTGATGGCTCATGTTTAAGAGACTCAGCAGGAGTCCTGAGAGCCGGATATGCGGTGTGCACAATTTCTGGTATCCTGGAAGCGTCCTGGCTTCAAGGAGTGTATTCCGCTCAAGTAGCTGAGCTGGTAGCTCTTACTAAGGCTTGCCATGTATCTGCTCAGATGAGAGTCACTATCTATCGGTATGGATTTGGAATTGTTCATGATTTTGGCCAACTGTGGTCACAGAGGAGTTATTTGACCTCTTTGGTTCACCAGTGAAAAATGGTTAAAGAATTAAGGAGTTGTTGCATGCGATTCAGTTACCTCATGAAATTTCCGTGGTGAAATGCAGTGCACACATGAAATCACAAGACTTTGTTTCAATGGGGAATGGATATGCGGATCAAGTCACAAGGTTTTGCGCATTGAACTGTATATCGTTCAAGGATCAATGGGAATTGTTACCTGAAAAAGAAAATGAGACATGCACAGGTTACGCATTGAGGGTGATTGACATGTTAGAAGAGTTGAAATTGTTACAAGACCATGCCATCAAAGATGAGAAGCGTTCTTGGGTTAGGATGCAATGCATACAAAGACCAGATGATTTGTGGGTTTCAGACGAGGGGAAGATGGTTTTTGCCGAACAGTCTTTTGTCACAGTTTGCGAGGTTTTATCATGGTCAAGCACATATTGGGAGGGATGCTATGATCAGGTTGTTCAAGATTGAATGGTTTAACCCAAAGTTTAGACAAGCTGCAGAGGTGATTTGCCATCGTTGTGTCATCTACCAACAGATGAATGCGGGGAAAGGAACAGTGGTGAATTTGAGCCACATTGGAAGAGCTGGAGATCCCTTTAGCAGAATGCAATTGGATTTCATTGAGATGCCTGTATGTGGAGGTTTGAGCTATGTGTTGGTGACTGTGTGTATCTTTAGTCACTGGATTGAAGCTTACCCTACACGCAGAAATGACAGTCTTACAGTGGCAAAGCTGATGTTTAGGGAACTGAGACCGGGTTTCGGTTTTCCGACCTCTTTAGAATCAGATAGGGGATGTCACTTCACAATGAGGTGGTTAAATTACTGTGTGCAGCATTGAGCAGAAGTTGCATTGTAGTTACCGCCCTGAAGCATCAGGACTAGTAGAACAGATGAATGGTACCTTGAAGTCGAGAATGGCAAAAATGTGTGCAGCCACGAATTTGAAATGGCCCGACGCATTACCTTTAGTGTTAATTTCAATGAGAAATACACCTAACTTGAAGACAGGATTGTCTCCACATGAAATTCTCATGGGTCGAGCTGTGAGACTGCCCACAGTGGGGTCTGGCTGATGTGGTCTGCTCTTTTCTCACCAGGTGGAAGCCACCACCTTGCCACCGATTCATGATCCGGGACACAACCTGAAAGCCGGTGATTGGGTTGTCATCAAGAAACACGTAAGGAAGACGTGCTTGGAGCCTCATTGGAAAGGACCCTACCAAGTGATACGAATGACTACTACAGCAGTGAAGTGTGCAGGAGTTCTGAGCTGGATCCATGTCAGTCACACGAAAAAGGTGACGTGCCCAACAGATGAGGAAGTTGAGTTGTTGAAAGTACCAACAACAGACAAGGAAGTCTCAGGGCTGGAGAGTGATCGAAGGGGAACTGAGACAGAAGGAGAGCCTGTTGAGAACGGTGTGGTCACTCCAGTAAGAGAAGAGGGAGAAGGTATCCAGAGGGGTGACAGTGAGCCTATCTCAACTGAGGCAGCAGGGAAGCCTAGTCAGAGGGAGGCTCTCCCAGAAGCAGACGATTCTGAGAATGAGCCAGAGCACTTGACAGACCCCGAAGGCAAAGGAGTTGAGGCGGAGGAGAGTCAAAGTGTCCTGACTCCTCCTGAGCAGATTGAAGGTCCATCAAGCGAAAACACCAAAGAGCAAGGGGAAGGAGCAGGGCTGCCACAAGAAAGATCAAAGACCAGAGAGACACTGAAAGGAGACAAGTGGCCAGTCACAAGTAAAGAGGAGAGGAGTGGTTGTCGAAGATGCAATAGAGGAAGAAGTAGATACAACAAGGAGAGAAGATCTAAGTGAGGTAGAGTTGCAAGTTGAAAAGGAAGAGAGTAGCAAACAGAAGGTACGCAGGTCCTGAGTGGGAGTATGCAACTACAGCTGAATGGCAACAGGAGTTCTTGGCATTTTGTTTTGATCGAGAAGTCCCAGGTCAATACCTTGGTACCTGAGTCTGGCTGAAGAGACTGAATTGGTGTGAAGATTTGAGCATAAATTTGATATAAAGAAAAGAGACTGAGAATTTACCGGATGAGACTTTGAAAACCTGAATTGACTTTTGAAAAATGATTTTAACAAGCTGCTAACCTGAATTGACAAGGGATCCTGGGAGTGAAATTGCAAGCTGTAAATAATTGCCGAAAGAAGACTTGCTATTTTTGACTTTGCTGCGGGAGAAAGAGTTTATCCGGTTCTGTGCCCTGGACGAGGTGACCTCGTCCAGGGCTACAGTTCCCGTGTGCCTTGGACGAGGTCACCTCGTCCAAGGCACACAGGAACTTGGGGAAGCGCTAGCGCACCCCCCCTGTGCACCCCCCTCCCCCCCCCAAGGCGGGGATGGAAAGGGAAGACCTTCCCCTTCCAGCCCCTACCCCCCCCCCCCCTGTGACGTCAGCACACGAGCGCGCGCTGATTAGTCGCAGGGGTCTCCCCCATTGCGCTGGAAGATTGAAAGAGAAATGCTAAGCATTTCTCTTTCAATCACTGGGGGAGGCCCGGAGGGGCTTCAAAGGGAAGGAAATGTATTTCCTTCCCTTTGAAGTCTCTCCCAGGGTTTCAAAAGCCGGATTGCTTGCAATCCGGCTTTTGAAACCCCACTAGACACCAGGGATTTTTTTTTTTGTGAAATTGACATAAGGGAGCGACCCCTTGGGCAAGGGTCACTCCCAGGGGGGGGCATTTTTTCGGGAAGGCCTTTTCTCGGCCTATTATTAGGCCGATCTGCCCCCAGGGGGGGGCAGAAACCTCTAGGCACCAGGGATCATTTTTTTTTTTTTTTAGGTGGGGAGCGACCCCTTAGGCAAGGGTCGCTCCCCTTGGGGGAAAATTATATTTAGGCCATTTCTGCCCCCCTTGGGGGGCAGATTGGCCTATTTTGATGAGGCCAATCTGCCCCCAAGGGGGGCAGAAACCACTAGACACCAGGGAGTTTTTTCTTTGCCTGAATTTCACGCAAGGGGAGCGACCCCTTAAGCAAGGGTCGCTCCCTGGTGGGGCAAATTTAATTTAGGCCATTTCTGCCCCCCCCCCCCCGGGGGCAGAAACCTCTAGGGCAAAAAAATTTTGGGTGTTTTTTTTGTTTGTTTTTTTAGAGATGGGTAGCGACCCATCAGGCAAGGGTCGCTGCCCTGGGGGGCAAATTGTATTTAGACCATTTCGGCCCCCCTTGGGGGCAGATTGGCCGATTTTAGGTCAATCTGCCCCCAAGGGGGCAGAAACCACTAGGCACCGGGGATTTGTTTTTTGGCAGCAATGTCACGAAGGGGGAGCGACCCCGTAGGCAAGGGTCGCTCCGGGGGGGGGGGGTTGGGGGGCACATTTATTTTAGGCCATTTCTGCCCCCCCTGGGGGCAGATCGTCCTATTATTAGGCCGATCTGCACACGGGGGCAGAAACCTCTAGGTGCCAGGGCAAATTTTTTGTTTGTGTTTTTTTTTTGTTTGTTTGTTTTTTAAGAGATGGGGAGCGACCCATCAGGCAAGGGTCGCTCCCCTGGGGGGCAAATTGTATTTAGACCATTTCTGCCCCCCTTGGGGGCAGATTGGCCGATTTTAGGTCAATCTGCCCCCAAGGGGGCAGAAACCACTAGGCACCAGGGATTTGTTTTTTGGCGCCAATGTCACGCAGGGGGAGCGACCCCGTAGGCAAGGGTCACTCCCGGGGGGGAGGGGGTTTGGGGGGGCAAATTTATTTTAGGCCATTTCTGACCCCCCTGGGGACAGATCGGCCTATTATTAGGCCGATCTGACCCCAGGGGGAGGGCAGAAACCTCTAGGCCCCAGGGCACATTTTTTTTTTTTTTTTTTCTTTTTTTGTGTTTTTTTTTTTTAGAGATGGGTAGCGACCCATCAGGCAAGGGTCGCTCCCCTGGGGGGCAAATTGTATTTAGACCATTTCTGCCCCCCTTGGGGGCAGATTGGCTGATTTTAGGTCAATCTGCCCCCAAGGGGGCAGAAACCACTAGGCACCGGGGATTTGTTTTTTGGCGCCAATGTCACGCAGGGGGAGCGACCCCGTAGGCAAGGGTCGCTCCCGGGGGGGTTTGGGGGGGGTCAAATTTATTTTACGGCATTTTGCCCCCCCCTGGGGCCGGCTGAGCTAGAGGCCAAACTCGACAGGTAGGCACTTTGCAAAAAACACCTCTGTTTTCTGTGAAAAAATATGTTGTGTCCACGTTGTGTTTTGGGCCATTTCCTTTCGTGGGCGCTAGGCCTACCCACAGAAGTGAGGTACCATTTTTTTCGAGAGACTTAGGGGAACGCTGGGTGGAAGGAAATTTGTGGCTCCTCTCAGATTCCAACACTTTCTGTCACCGAAATCAGAGGAAAAAGTGTTTTTTTGGCTGAATTTTGATGTTTGCAAAGGATTCTGGGTAACATAACCTGGTCAGAGCCCCACAAGTCACCCCATCTTGGATTCCCCTGGGTTTCTAGTTTTCAAAAATGCGCTAGTTTGCTAGGTTTCCCTAGGTGCCGGCTGAGCTACAGGCCAAAATCCACAGGTAGGCACTGTTTTCTTTCAAAAATTTGGATGTGTCCACGTTGCGCTTTGGGGCGTTTCCTGTCGCGGGCGCTAGGCCTACCCACACAAGTGAGGTATCATTTTTATCGGGAGACTTGGGGGAACGCTGGGTGGAAGGAAATTTGTGGCTCCTCTCAGATTCCAGAACTTTCTGCCACAGAAATGTGAGGAACATGTGTGTTTTTAGCCAAATTTTGAGGTTTGCAAAGGATTCTGGGTAACAGAACCTGGTCCGAGCCCCACAAGTCACCCTTCTTGGATTCCGCTAGGTCTCTAGTTTTCAGAAATGCACAGGTTTGGTAGGTTTCCCTAGGTGCCGGCTGAGCTAGAGGCCAAAATCTACAGGTAGGCACTTTGCAAAAACACCTCTGTTTTCTTTCAAAAAATTGGATGTGTCCATGTTGCGCTTTGGGGCATTTCCTGTCGCAGGCGCTAGGCCTACCCACACAAGTGAGGTATCATTTTTATTGGGAGACTTGGGGGAACGCTGGGTGGAATGAAATTTGTGGCTCCTCTCAGATTCCAGAACTTTCTGCCACAGAAATGTGAGGAACATGTGTTGTTTTAACCAAATTTTGAGGTTTGCAAAGGATTCTGGGTAATAGAACCTGGTCAGGGCCCCACAAGTCAGCCCATCTTGGATTCCCCTAGGTCTTTAGTTTTCAGAAATGCACAGGTTTGGTAGGTTTCTCTAGGTGCCGGCTGAGCTAGAGGCCAAAATCTACAGGTAGGCACTTTTCAAAAACACCTCTGTTTTCTTTAAAAAAAAATGGGATGTGTCCACGTTGGGTTTTGGGGCGTTTCCTGTCGCGGGCGCTAGGCCTACCCACACAAGTGAAGTATCATTTTTATCGGGAGACTTAAGGGAACATAGATTAGCAAAACAAGTGTTATTGCGCCTTGTCTTTCTCTACATTTTTTCCTTCCAAATATAGGTATATGGTCACCCCGGAATTTAGAGATGTGCAAATAACCACTGCTCCTCAACACCTTATCTTGTGCCCTTTTTGGAAATACAAAGGTTTTCTTGATAGCAATTTTTTACTCTTTATATTTCAGCAAATGAATTGCTGTATACCCGGTATAGAATGAAAACGCACTGCAGGGTGCAGCTCATTTATTGGCTCTGGGTACCTAGGGTTCTTGATGAACCTACAAGCCCTATATATCCCCGCAACCAGAGGAGTCCAGCAGACGTAACGGTATATTGCTTTTGATAATCTGACATTGCAGGGAAAAGTTACAGAGTAAAACGTAGAGAAAAATTTATGTTTTTGTTCACCTCAATTTCAATATTTTTATTTTTCAGTTGGTATTTTCTGTAGGAAACCCTTGTAGGATCTACACAAATGACCCCTTGCTGAATTCAGAATGTTGTCTACTTTTCAAAAATGTTTAGGTTTCTGGGATCCAGCATTGGTTTCATGCCCATTTCTGTCACTGACTGGAAGGAGGCTGAAAGCACCAAACAATTGCAAAAATGGGGTATGTCCCAGTAAAATGCCAAAATTTTGTTGAAAAATTGGGTTTTCTGATTCAAGACTGCCTGTTCCTGAAAGCTGGGAAGCTGCTGAGTTTAGCACTGCAAACCCTTTGTTGATGCCATTTTCAGGGGAAAAACCACAAGCCTTCTTCTGCAGCCACTTTTTCCCATGTTTTTGAAAAAAACGAAATTTTCACAGTATTTTGGCTAATTTCTAGGCCTCCTTCAGGGGAACCCACAAAGTCTGGGTACCTCTAGAATCCCTAGGATGTTGGACAAAAAGGACGCAAATTTGGCTTGGTTAGCTTATGTGGACAAAAAGTTATGAGGGCCTAAGCGCGAACTGCCCCAAATAGGCAAAAAAAGGCCTGGCACAGGAGGGGGAAAAGGCCTGGCAGTGAAGGGGTTAATAAAAATCCTTTGTTGTTGTTGTTGTTTTAGAAAATAACCATCCTCCACTTTCTGAATCTTTACAGACCATGGCTAATACTAGGCAGGAGAATAGAGGGAGTAGGTGTTGTAAATATTTGGCTGTTGGCTTAGGTATTGCGTGTGTGATATTGATTGTGGTTGTGATTGTGGGTATGACACTAATGGATAAGAATGGGACTAACAATGCTTCAATTCATGAAACTACTACTGTACTAACAGCTTTGGAGAGGTTTGAGCTAGATGAGAGATACTTACAGGAGGGAACTAATTCCAGAGGGGAAATTTCCTCTAATGTTTTCGATCACTTGCTGAGTGAGTATGTTGAGACAATGGATGCAAAGGACTGTTTTGTGTGTACAAAGATTCCCACTTCTGTACAAGAGGGGGTTACCTATCATAGTTTGCCCCTTGCATATGGGATAAGTTTTAGTCTGTTACTAACATGGTTTTATAACCAGGAGGATTTTCAATACTGCTATTCTAACCACGACTTTGTGTTTTCTTATGTGCCTATAATAGAGGATTTGAGTGATGTAGTTAGATATTATAGTATAAAGTTATTTGAGGGATTCTTTGAGCTGCCATTGACAATTAGTACATCTTATGCTCACCACAATAATTTGACATGCTTGCTTACACCTGTAGAGAAGAGCTTTTTAGATCACACAGATGATAGAAGGAGGGCGTTAAAGGGCAAATTAGAAAAAGGATTACAGCAGCGAGCCTTTGCTAGTAATGAAGCTTATGGGGCAATTAGAGAACAGGGGAAATTAGCTTTAGATGAATTACACATAGGGAAGCTTTGTATTGTCGTAGTTTGGACTCTTGCTCTGAGCAAGACTGCTGGTTTAGGGATGACAGTACTTTTGTTTGTAAGTGACTACGTCTTTCCTACAACAAGTCGCAACTGTTGTCCTAACCTTACCGGCTCACTAGCAGCACCTACCAGAAACATAATAGTAAAAGGTGATTTATGGCAGCCGTTACGCATGGACTCGAGAATAAGATATCTCAGGGAGTGTCGTGGTTAAACGGAGATTACCCTTTTCTCACAGATATATAATGTCTCATACAAACACAGGCAATGACACAGATGTAGTAGAGTTACAATAGTTTTTATTTAACATAACTGCAATTTGCGATAAGTTGCATGGGCTGCAATGATTAGGATAATGAATAATGCAAGAAACAGAATTGTCAAGACGAGAGTCATTATTACAAAGACCCCCACCATCTTGCAATACGTAGAAAAGATATATGAGATGTAGTATGCCCTAATACCCTAATGTGAAAGGCCTAACCTCCTACCTAAAGGAGAGATGGGTTTGTTAAACCTAATCTGCCAATGCCATGTCCATGAGAGGAGCCCCTAATCCTCGTTACCTTGGAATGAGGTTTCTATCTCAGACTCCGCAGGGACACGAAGACTGGGTCAGCGTCAAGACGACTGCAGCATCTGTATCAGCGATGGTGGCGATGCCCTCTGGTCGGAATCCCTCTGATTATCTGTCTAAAGTGTGATGTATTTATACAGATCTACAAGGTCCCCTGACGTAGGTGTGTTCCTAAACAATAGATAACAGACATGCTTGGGATGGCAATTAATATCAACAATCCCTCGAAAGTATAGAGAGGGAAAATCCCTAAGTGTGAACACCTACTGTTTGTTTGCCTTTGGTGCTTGATCTTGACGCCTTGGCGCGGTGACACTGATAATGTTACCCATAACAAGTGGCCTAACTATAAACAAGGCAGCCATCTTAGAAGAAATAAATAATTAAATGGGCTAAGACAGAGCAAGCTAAGTAGGTTAAAAGTCACTAGGTGACGGGGGCATGAGTCTACTAGCCAGGGGCTAAGCTAACTCCTGTTATCCCATTAAAACGAACTAGGATTCACTACAGTATATCTGGCCCGAAATCCTATTATGATAATGTGTTTGTGGGAATGAGTGAATGGAAGCATGTGTTTTTCTTTCAGAGTAAATGGACGTTCATGTTAAATGGGCAGGATCCGGTGATCCCAGGGATATACTATATATGTGGGCTTAAAGCTTATTACTGTCATCCAAAGGGATGGTATGGGACATTTTATTTGGGGATAGATTTCCCAAAGATATACCAACTTGATGACTTAAAGAAGTTTCCAAGATTGTCTGAATTACATCGTACTAGACAGAAAAGAGACCACTGCCGGTGTAGTGGGTGACATATTTGGGGCGATAATTCCTTCAGTGGGAGTTATTTTGAACTCAAAGATTAGAAAGTTGTCTACTATTGTGGATAACATGCTGACAAATTTTTCAGGAGCTATACTCATAATGGATACTGAACTTGCTGTGGAGAGGGCTATGACTCTTCAAAACAGGCTCGCTTTAGACATTCTTTTAGTGAATAATGGGGGAGTTTTTAGGATGCTTAATGAGCGTCATTGTTGTGCATATGTACCAGATAATAGTAATGAGATTAGAAGTATGCGTACTAACTTGACTAAAGATAGTACAAATTTGAAGGAAATGAAAGAACCTGGTGTTTGGGAAAAGGTTGGAAAGGGATTTGCTTCAGGAGGGAACTGGCTTAGCAACATTTGGCATGTGATATTGTCTAAAATAATACAGGGGATATTGATTGTTATAGCTTGTCTATTTGGATTGTGGGTGGCATGTAAAATTTGTAAAAGAATAAAATTAAATAGGTCGAAAAATAATAAGAGGAGGGAAGAAAAAGAAAGGGAGAAATTGTTTAGGGAAAAATCGAAGGGGAAGCCAATACGTGAAGAGATTGAAATGACAGAATTTTAACTGATGTAAAATTTGTGGGGAAAGGTTTTGTGTGATGACAAGAGTCCTCAGAGGAGGGATTGTTGGAGTGTGTCTTTTAAAAGCAATATTAATATGAAGCTTGAAATGTAATGTGTGATAAAGATGCATAGAAATGTGTTAACATAGAAAAATAATGCACTTGTCTAAAATGTGCCCACGGGGAGTGGCTACCAATGTATATGAAAACTAATGAAAAGGCTTATTAATTCTGAATTAGTATGCAATAATGTTTGAATTTGTATTAGTATATCATAATTAAGGTTTTATGTTAAGAATTTGCTTTATTAAACAGAAGGGCTTTAACTTAGCAAGGGCTTGGGCCTAGCTGCCTGGCCTCATATTAAATTGCATTTTCTAACGTTAGTGTGCTGCTTTTCCTGAAGGACACAAAGCTGTACTTTACCAGGAGTTATGTGTGTGTAGCCGTAGTAAATTCTTTCTCATGAGAACTGACTTGCTCAAGGTGATGTTCTTGCTAAATGCAACAGTGTAATTTGTAACAGGTGCAAGGTTAACTCTCCTAGGAGAAGACAATGAAGACACTGACTGGAGCGCAAAGTGTAACATTTTCTACCTGACATTCCAACCATTGAAGACGTCAATAACCTGGACCAATCTGTGACATGAGAACTGTGAACTGTGGAAAATGCTAGCAGGGGACTTACCTTGCTATTGGACACAGATACAGATGCACCAAATATTATCCAATGAGGAATTAGGGAATAGTTTTACAGTTTTGATTTAACAGCAAGAACCAAGGAGAACTGAGAGCTTTTTGCCTTTCCTTTGTCAGTTGCCATACTTTTGTTTAGTTGTCCTGTCACCTTAAACCATCCTCTACCCATCTTGCTTGATATTATCTTCTCCCCCATCTGAGGGAAGTAATCCGTTCCTTGGCTATGCTATCTTGAGACTTTGCCCCGTCCTACTTTGCCTGATGCTGATAAACTGAGGTCCTGAGGACGAAGACTGACGCTGCTTGCTGATCTGTTGGATTGGTAACTGTCTGATTCAAATTGTAATTGTCTGTTTGCCTTTTCTTTCTAGGTACCATCTGCTATTTTGATAGAGGCCTTAGTTAAGATGTTTTCTAAAATTGTGTTCACTAAAATGTTTTGCATGAAGCCCAACATGCTAATACTAATTTGAGGTTAGTTAAGGTGTTCACAAATATCTGATGCAAATAGACAAATGACTGAGTTATTGCTTTGTTGAATCATGTACAAATGAGACTCTGCTAAATTGATTCATATTAATGATGTGCTTAAATTCTGAATGAATATAATCCATGCATTGATTAAGTTGTGCTATGATTGCAAGTTAATAGCGTTTCTGATCAGTTTTACTGCTATTAAGATTAATAAACATGATATTAGATTATAACAAATAGGGAAATAAATATCCTAACACTTACCTAAACTGGTGTGTTTATTCATGACTGAAAGGTCATGGTGTGTTCAATTATTGGTTCTTATTGATCAGTGATTGTCATTATTGATTTGTGTATTGATTTGTTGATTTAATGATGCAAAGAAAATATTTTGTACTGGGAAGTCTCCAAACGCAGTCCAAAGGTTTATCGACCTAAATGCGTCTCCTTGTAAGTTTACTTATTAAGGCTCTGACACACTAACAGAACCCAGAAGACAGGCTTCTGGCAAGAGGTCAATGACTCAGTCAGTGCATTGTTGGAGGAGATCTGAACCATGGGTGACATTAAGAAAAAAGAACAAGATGACAGGATGGTGGTGAAGAAAAAGCTCTCCGGGATTCAGCTGACCGTTTTTTTTTCCTGGAGGACCAACTGGAGTCAGTTTCCTTCTCACTCTCCTTAAAAAGGACATTCTCTCCACAATGTACCCCTACCTGATATATGAGCTGACAATACTAATGTGGTGCCAGGTAAAATCTTAAACCCACCGACTCTCCGTAGCTGCACATTCTCCCAGTTCTATGCATGCCTACGTAAGCCAGTCTCCGTTTTTTCTTTGAGTTCTTGGACTTTAAATCCTGATTTTATTCTGGGTTAAATAAGACTACAAGTCCTAGGGTTTGAAATAAAAAATTGTCAATGGGCTAGCTAGTCATACATAGACCTGGAAAATTTGACAGCTGTAATTCCTTTCATCTCTGTGAAACCAAACCTACAACCACTCAACCATATCTGTCCTTCACTCATACCTGCATGGTTTGGTCGACACCACAAATATAATACTACTGATAAACACCCTAACACAAGCCTGAAACATGTTATAATGTTGTGTTAAAGTTTATTTCACTATTCTTCATACAGCGGAATGAATGCTTCAGCTTCTACAGAAGTCAGTGCAACTTCAGTAGGGCAACACACAGGGTAGGTCTTCTAAGCAAACCACATATACTGACAACTGCCAGGTATGTCCCTATGCTAACAAGCTGGCATACATATTGTAGATGTTTGTTTTCACTTGTCTTTTTAAAAAAAGCATACCCAGAAATATCAATATGTGTTTGCCCTTTCTTTGAAGTGTACTAAAATCTAACCCTGCCATTTATAGTGGTACACCAGCATAAGCTAAACATTATTTTTTTAGGTCCTGTATTGTTGTCCCATTCACTAACTGCCACAGCCACTACAACCGCTCCTAGCAAAAGGTCTCACACTTAGACTGGCACCAAACAGTACACACTGGTATGTTAAGCCTCTGCTCTTTTGCCTAAGGATATATTAGCATGATTTGTCTTGCTTTACTGACAGGGTAGCTGTAAATCTTTTCTCAAACATCCCTGTAGGCACCATGCTCAATATGTCAGCCTATTTTGTTGTATACTAGTGTTGGGTTTAAAATGTTCCCTTAATTTTGGCAATGTAAGTTTAGCACTATAAGATATGTTAGGCCTTGTTTTAGGTATCCCAACATATTTTTTTTCTGCCTCTCAAATTAATTAGTGAAAACCTTGACATGGCATCTTCTTTTTGAATTACGACTTATCTTTATGTAATATGTCTTTGTGCTGTCAATTGCGGTCATACAACAGCCCAGAGTTAATGTTGAAAAAAGACCCTCAACTAGGACATCAGTGGAGATCCTGGCAGCAGAAATAAGGCCCTTTACGATCCATCCATCAGATAAGTCTGGGAACCTAATATCTTAACTTCTACAGCTCATGAGTAGTCCTTTCACAAACTCAGCTTTCTCTTTTTTGAAAGTACAGTAAATTGTTTAAAATGTATTTCATAGTGGTGTATAAGCTCCTGTGTGACTCTATAATTAATCTGCTTTTACGGTCACAAAGATCTATATAGATGGACTACCCCAATTCAATCTTCGTCTAACTGCTGATCTAGACATTCTTTAGACAAACCAACTACAAGGACTAAGATTCAGCAGATAATTTCACAGAGAATCCCCCAAAAAGTTATTTTTGTTTCTGGAGCTGGTGAGTTCACATTGTAGAGATGTAATAATGATATCCATGGATCAATCATTAACACCAATTGTTGATTTAGCCTCAAATGGTACTAATGTTATATTTGATTTGTAGACAATCTTTAATAAAGTACTGTCTAGCAAAACTAATATCCATAAGTAGAGGTCCACAGGCAATTCTGACTCTCTGCCAAACAACAATACCTACAAACCAGAACAGCTCAATAAAAAGAGGAGAAGGAAGAGGGCCAGAAGCTGTTCCAGGAGGATGACCTGGATAAAGAGGAGGGCATTGTTGCCCCACCACCTGCAAAATCCTGAAGAAGGCCTTTTCCCTGCCAGGCAGCAGTGTTCCTCCTAAGTACTTTCTGAGAATTTTCACTTCCCACCCATTACCCAACTGACCATGGATGCTACTTCCACCAATGCATCATTCCCTCCACACAGCCCTCATATCAAAAAGACCTTCTACACACCCTTCCTTTGAGAGTGCATGTCAGGTCTTCTCTCAATCACTGGGAAAGAGCAACTCCCTGGTCTGGAGCAGGTTTCCTAGGTTCATGGATGTCCTCCCATCAATCTCTATGATGCAAACCCTCTCCATGCTGGTCAACTTGCTGGCCACATCAGGCGGCCATGCATGTGGGGGGCTTGTTATGACCACCACAGGGAGGATCAGTTTTACAAGCCGCAGAACAAGATACTCATGTTATGGGGGACACTGTGCAATGTTGCAGACTCACTTGAAGGACTCTCTCAGATGATTGGCAGGCAGGCCCATACCTTGAATAATGCTGCACACTGTTACCAAGATATGGCAAAGATGTACCAAATACCTCTAAGAATATTTAGGGAAAAGAGTCTGGGAAGAGAGTGTAAGTCACCATGCCGTGGCCATGAGGGCAATAGGAAAAAAAAGTGCCATTGTAAGTCTTCACCACCAACGCACACAAGAGATTCTTCAGAGACATGCACCACTTAAACTACCTCCATCATCCGCAGCACCTCTCTGCCACCTCCACTACATCCACATTCTGCAACACCTGCAAAACAATCTAGAGCACAAACATTCTTACCAACAATATTCTGTGAGCAGCGTAGCAGGTGAAAATCCCCAAAATCACTGTGTTCATGCTGTTTTTGAACACATCCATTAACTGTCCCCATTTTTGTACTCAAACACAATTGTGTCAACCACTTATCTGTGTGGTTGTTTCTAACATTTACCACAAAGGACAGTGTCCTCTTCTTCGCTTATTTTAAAACGTTAAGGTATGTGAAAACAGCATTGTAGTACGGGAGGCATCTTCTAAATTACTAAACATTACCTTTGGCAGGTAAACGATGCACCATTCAGTAAGAATTGAAAATCAAAGAAAGATAATTTTGTTTCCATTAGGACTTTTTTTAAATATCAGTGAAAAACTTCAAAAATAAAAAACATAATATGGGTAATTGAAAATTTGTTGTGGGGAAGGTGTCAAAAAAGGTAAAAAATGCAACTTGGATGGGGTAGGCCAAATAATAAAAACATGTCAATTGAATCAGTTTATTTACAAAGGAGAAAACAAAATGTCCGTAAAGTGTCCAAATATGAGCCAACTGTCAAAATCCCCTAGCCACAGTGTCCCCCCAACTTAGGTTCCTGGCTTGAGGGCAAAAGACACTCATCGGCCTCAATCTTAGTTTTGACCATGATGTGTTGATCCTCATCTGACAAAGATGTAAATTGGCTAGGTGTGCCAGGACCTGACACCAACAGAAGAATGAAATAGAGGTAAAGTGGAATCAAGGATCATAGACAAATGGAGGATGGACTGCAGGAGGAGGTGCAAGTTCCGGAGGCAGACAAGCTTCTACAAATGGGGTACATTTTTTCATTTTGCCAAAGTAAAAATGCCAAACTGGAAATGATACATAAAGTAGGTAGCTGCCCAGAAACCGTCTCTCAGAGCATCCAGTCCTCTCCAGTTAAGTCCTGGACATTCTGAGAGAGAGCTCCATGAGCGTCTACAATTTACATTATGCTCTTCTTAATGGAAGGGTGTGGCCTGTACAACAGAGATATGGTGTTCCTAGAATTAAGGTTTTCTGGGCAGGCACTGAGAGGAGGAGCAGATGCATGGGCAGATGGTGCAGTTGGAGGCCCTGAAGTTAAGGAAAGGAGAAGAACACCACAGGTTGTTCTTGCAGTAGGCCGGTAGGAGAACCAATGCATTCTTATTCTGTCTGGTGGTGCTCACATTGATAGCCCTCCCATAGGGACTCTTAGAAACAAATCTTTTCAGTCTCTGGGTGGGCGCACTAACCCTGCTGATATGGGGTTTCTTCTCCTTGGTGGTGGTATCAAATGTTCATGCTTACCACGAAGGCAAAGAGCTCTCACTATCCTATGCTTTCATAATCAATTGTTTTTGAACTCTAATGTGGAAAATTCAGAAATCATATGTGGAGTCAGCCATTCAAAGGAGGTAAAAGGATTGATAATAGTTGTGATATGAAAAAAGTATACATATAACCTATTGAAAATGTTTGTCTTCTCACACTACAGATGTCCAACCACAGTATTTTAGCAGAGGTACAATAGCAGGTCCAGGCCTTTCACGTCAGACTGTAGGTCTAGCCCTCTTCTGATCCGCTGCAGGTCCACAAACTGCTCTGAAGTGAGTGCTTTGAGGTGCACTTATTATGGCAGCCACTAACTAGTCGGTGGGGGAGACTCCTGGCCTCTACCTAAAAAAGTTAGATTACAACTTTTTAGTAGGGGATTTAAATGGGGAGTGTACTATGTTAAACAAGTGTCCTCCCAAATCTAACACAAAACTCAAGTTTGAAGCAGGCACTCACAACAAACTAGGAGACAGAATTCTGGTAGGACAAAAGTAGAGACCTGCAGCAACCAGTCAAGGGATCTACAAAAATTGTCTTTGCATCCTGTCCTCTGTCCTTCAAGTGCACTCCAGGTGTTACATGTGGAACCACAGACGAGTCATTCAGAATTTGATATTGTTCTGTCAGATGGAGGCCCATAACCCTACCTGGTAAATTCTGTATAGCTCAGGGGAGTCACCTCCGCTCATTCAGGTCACCATATTATTTGATCCTAGTAGGCATTTCACACCTTATTCACACCTATTGAAGGCCGTGCAAAGGCTGGGAGAAGCTAAAAAGCTAACATTAAAGTTAACTTTTCCTTGATATTTATTAAAACTGTGATTTTACCACTGAACTAGATGTTTATTAACTATAACAACTGATGTTCAATTATGTTTCCAGCTGGATCCATCCCAAAGATACAGTACTAGTGTCAGAGTCATCAGATCCTCGGGGTCTGTGCACGTTCCTAACACGTCCACCACTGAACAGCTCCAAGACTATGATAGATAAGTCACAGAGACAGAGAGTTCAAGAGGGGAAGAGGGGATTAGGAAGGGAACAGCTGGGAAGGAGACCTGTAGTAAGAAAAAGGTTAGAAAACACAATAAGAAAATTATATATCCTGAAATCAATACTAGACTATGATTCTAAGCCTAGTCACTCTGAAAACATGAACAATCTAAGAGTTAAGTTTAAAATGACTAAGATTCAAGACGGACGGATACCTGTAGGCGAATCAAGATGAATTAAATGAAAACTTTCTTATTCAAGTACTTTCCTTTACATGAGAATCAGAAAAACATTCTGACTACATTTTAAACCAGTCATATAAATCCTGTTTTGAGAATGTATACTAGGACCATACATTATTGCATCTAGAAACTCTGGCTTTCTGTGTACTCTTAAAATGTTTCAACACAAACTGCGCATATTGCATATATATATATATATAGATATATATATATAGTAAACACCATAAAAGGTTTGTGCACCATGAATAACACAATATGGATTCAGGAAACAAATCACATAACTTGTCAACTCGAATATTACATAATAAATATTTTAGAAAAGTGGCATACAATAAACAACATGAATTAAACTCGAGGAGAGAATCGTGCGTCTTGCCGATTCGAGTGTCACCATGTAAAATACCAAGAAATGGTAGCACGCAATGAATATCAAAGTCAAATCATCATTAAATCGAATTGCGCATCTTGCCGGTTGGTAAAACACGATGTAAATGTCAAGAAATAACAGCTCACAATAAATAACAAGATCAAAGTACAATAAAACGAATCGCACTTCTTTTGCCGATTTTTAAGCCACCATGTAAACGTCAAGAAATGGTAGCGCGCAATAAACAACAAAGTTAAATCCTCATGAAACGAGTTGCGCATCGTGCCAATTCATAAAACATCATGTAAATGTCAAGAAATAGTAGCGCGCAATGGACAACAATGTTTAAACACCATAAAACGAATTGCGAGTCTTGCCGATTCTTAAGCCACCAAACCAATGTCAAGAAATGGTAGCACGCAATGAATAACAAAGTCAAACCTTTATGAAACAAATTGCGCGTCTTGCCTATTTGTAAACTACCATATAAATGTCAAGAAATGGTAACGCGCAAGTAATCTGTTACTCATTTAAGAATTAAACCACGAATATGAAAATTCTCAATAACGGTGTTGGGATAGTCCAACCACCGTCTTACCGCCTGGAACAATGATTACCAATGAAGGGCAGAAGACTGGAAAATCCAAATAGGCCGCCGGGACAGGAGCTCAGGAAGAAACTGCTGCTCTGCACCGGGACCTCTGAATAGTGAGCACTGGGAGTTGGGCTGGCTCTCTTTTATAGAGTCTTGTCCCAGCCCAGAACCACGCCCAGGCATGTTGCAGGGAAAGTCTCTGGAAGGCCCTGGAAACGGACCACACACTAACACACTCTGAAAACCTGCAGCAATACATTGCAAAGGAACAGTATTTGTAAGCATATTAAAAATAAGTTTTCAGGATTGAACTCTGCAATGCAAAAGGTTAAACCACAACATATCAGCACAATGCATAAATTACATTGTTTTGAGAGTGCTGGGTTTTTGCATTTTTGTCGCCAATAGAGCGCGTACTGCTCTGGTGTTGACAATTAGTATATTAATCTGTACTTGGGTTTCTACAAAGACCACTAAGCCAGCCACAGTGAAAATAGATTTGTGTCTTGTCACTGAAGGCACAAAGTAATATTAATATTCTACATGCTTCACCTTTAAATGCCATGCAACCTTTCTTGTGGGCTACAAGGCCTACGTAGGGTAAACTTACTAATATTTCAAAGGCAGGTTTTTACCTATCAAAAAGGAATATTTTGCCTGGTTGCACCTGAGGTGTACACTGCAGCAGTCAGGCTACAAAGAGTAGGCCTGTAGCAATGTTTGCACTGTAGTGGATGGCACAACAGGTGCAGCAGTTCACAACTGCCATTTACCTACCAGGCCCTGGGTGCGTTTTATATACTATATGCTAGCGGCGTAACGGTGAGTTAATGTGCCAATCAGAAATAAGCCAATGTAACTGCGGTTATAGGGGAGCACAGGCACTTTAGTACTGGTTAGCAGAGTAAAGAGCACAGAGTTCTCAAGCCAGCTAAAACAGCATACATGCCAACATACTTGATTCAGACAGGAGACTCGTGATTTTTAAGGTGAAAAAACCTTTATTTTACTTGTTTCCTGCCTAAAATTGCTTCTGTTTCAATGTTATCTCCCTCTTTGCTGTTTCAAAATGTTGGCATGTATGAAACAGGGTCCAGCAGAAGTTGAAAAATCGGCAGTGACCATGGAGATAAGGTGTATTTCCCACACATAAAACTCAACAGATGTGAAGCAAGTTGCTGCTGCCTCTCGGCTGCTTGAATTACTGAGGTTCTGATCCTACTGCAGTCAGATTGGCTGATCTTCTCTATTTTACCTGGAAGACCAGGCCCATATCCCTCATCCGCCGGCCTCCCATGAGCAAGTCTCCATATTTGACATGTTGATAGCGTTCTCATTCTGCCTTCCTTCCCTTCCTGCCCTCATTGTTCACCTTTGGGTAAGCAAACCTTACTTGATCTGTCCTTGAGTCACGACATCAAGTCGATAGCATAGTCATACTGCTGATATGAAAGTAATGTGGCAGCACCTTCAGCAATGTTAAGGGTGTCCTTAGTGAGATGCTGACATTGTTAAACTAGTTTATGATCAGACTTGGGAATGTTTGACTTTCCAAACAACATTTTTATATAGGATGTCTGTTACATGGCGTTTTTAAGTCCAAGTTGTACTGTACTTGCCTTACAAATGGCAATATCTCTTAATTATCACTGCAATCACTGTGTCCAGACAGATCTTTGGGCTCATGGCACATATTGCAACACTGTTAAACAGGTCGCTGAGCCTACAAATCCTGGACACAGACAAAGAGATGGTGTCAACATTTGTTAAGGTAATTTGAACTGGTTGACATAATGCCTATAGTGATTGTGTTTTGACTTGCTGACTCCCATTACTGTTCAGATTGCACCCAATTCCCAGGGTGGCTGCATACCCTGTGCGAGCATTCACCCCACTGCTCCTGTGCATGTGATGTGGCTCTGCTCATTATTTAGTTAAGATTTTGCGATCTGGGTTTCACACTGTACACTAGGGGCTCTGCCTTGATGTGCTATCTACCATGCACATCATGCATTCATGTGTTCACAGGTTGATTTTGTTAAACTTATCTTGCACAACCCTACACACACAAAATAACTTGATAGACTGCAGGAACGTGTGAGGGTATGTACTTCCCATGTAGTTCCTATTTCTGTCTAATTTTTTATGACTGATTACACTTTTGGGTCCATCATTGTGGACAGTGGCCACTATGTACCAAATCTGAGGCTCTGGTTAATGTCACCCTAGGTAGCTTGCCAGCACTGACACTCACCCCAGTTTATACTTGCCAGATTAGAGTATCTGCAAAGGGTAACACATCCTGCAACTCTGGGCAGCTCACTCGTACATGTGCATGTCTCCTCTGCCACTCCTAATGCAGGCCAAGGGACACAACTTACTGCCACACAGTGATGTGCCCCAGATCAGACATTGACTCCCATGTACCTACAACACCAACAATATGTGTGACCATGTCCAATGTACTTACATGTGTGCCTATTACTATGGACTATGGTTTAAGCTGTACCCGACATGGTAGTACTGCTGGAAATGTTGACATGTATCTATCTATTTTGTCAACATGAGAGCATCCAGCTCAGTCTCCAACCATCACGGACTCCTGCCCTTCCGGTTAGTAGCCGATTTCAACTTGCCCCTTGACAGATCCATATTTCACATCCTCCAACTGAGAAATATGAGGCAAGGTGATACAATTTCCCTTCAGTCTCCCTCCTGCTAGATGTGACCTATTCACCCAGGACCATGTGACATGTTGCCCCAATGAGCTCTTCTCTGTCATCCCTTCCCAGGTGCAACACAAGTGTGACACTATCAGACACAGAAGTGCATTTGTATTGTTTAGGTTACCTTGAAAAACATATTCATTATGATATCCTTGCTATGCAATGCCTCCTCATTCAGACACAGTGGCAGTTCCACCTACTCAGCCATCACTTACAATGCACTGCACAACCATGGAACCACCTGGGCAACAGGTCATCTTTGGTTTCAACACCCATGGTCCTCTGATGTGCATCACTTGGATTTACACTGACAGAGTCAGATTTAGTACACGGCTTGAGTTCAGGTGGTCTCTACCATGGCAGCTGACACCTATGTAGTCTCACCATGCACATCAGGGCAGCTGTATGCTATGTATTGTCATGTCAGTCAATGTCCCCAAGGCTCTTGGTATGTTCCTAAGTGTTTATACTTTACATCCCCCACACCTGACCACCATCTCAGGTGAGCTGATTCTCCTTTGATAAGCACATGCCTTTGATTTCTGTAACAATGTATATTCATGTTTTGTGCCCATGCAAGACACAGTGGCCTCTTGGTACAAGGTAGTATTCATTGGCATCATCAGGTTGTTTATAGGTCAGGTGCCCATGCATGATGTGTGATTCCAGGCCACGGGGCATGTGTTGATGCAGCTTTCACAGCCACTACATCACTTTTTGTGGCACAGCAGTGGTGCAACCAACAGACCCTGTTCGACAAGGCCACAAGAGGCCACTTTGCATGGCATTTCCTAGGCTTGGAGAGGTGTGGTGAGGCATGGCAACACAAGTCGCTGTGTTGCCTTACTCTGCATCTGGGGGCATACCATGGGAATTGTGGTTGGTTTTCAGATGCAATACACATAGGTTTAGTTGCCGTCTGTGATAGAAGAGGGCTGATTGCAGAGGCCCCCTAACTTTTTCAAGACACCACAGACAAACCCGATGAGGATATGTCACCGACATTGTGTAGTGACAGTCCTCGCACGGCTATAAACAGGTCTTTGGGGACATCCTCGACGCACCAAAAATTCTCACAAAAACTCCACAAACCGGTCGAAGTCGGTCAAAAAGAGACTTTGGTAGCTCTTTTCTGGATCGTGCATGGCCCGGAAAGAAAAGAACTGACATCACTGCACAAAGGCGGCATCTATAAACTACTCCCGACGTCATTGCGGTGACTGACACCACCGACGCCCGCTGAGACAACCAATGCCACATACCAACACGCAAGGGCATTGCTCAAAGAAAAATCTCCGGATCCAGTCTGACGCCTGGGGGAAATTCTGAGGTAAGGAATCTGCAACTAGAAGTCTCTATCAGATGGATAGAATATTACTTACAGAACATTAGTATGTGAAATTGGTATGATTAGAATGTTGCTCAAATCAGTTAGGCTGCTGTCTCATGCTGGTGGATGTTAAGCTGCTCTTCTTTTCTGGGAATAAACATATTTTTTTCAGTCTTACGCATGGCCCATTTTTATAATACCTTTATGATGTTTTGGAAGTCAATACGTTTGTCCGTGATATTCTCACGCACAATAAAGCTGAGGACTGTGAAGCGGGCATAAGATGAAGTGGTAATTTTGGGATTACTTATAGGTTAACTTCATTACTCTGATTTCTTCTCTGGCGCATCAGACTGCTGCTTCCCTCTACCAGCCAGAAAAATAAACAATCCATCACTTTCAACCATATACTCAATGTCATTGACTGCTCAAGAGACACAAACTCAGCACACATTCGACTATTCTCGAGGGGAAATTCAGGAACAAATGGTGCCAAATGGTGTGTTTTAAACAAAGATTCTCAATGAATGTGGCTATTCATCCTTCTCCATCTTTAATTGTCTACATGCATCCTTCCATCTATCCAATCAACAGTCCACCAACATCTCCGTCACCCATCTATCATTCCTCCGTTTCATCAACCTATTCTCTCAAAACTTCCTTCCATCAACCAACCATCTCTGGATCCAGCCTCTCCATCGATCTCTCCATTCCTCTCTACATCATGCATGCATCGATTCACCATCCATCTATTATTTTCTTCACCTTTCGTTTCCTCTCCACTCTTCTTTCCATGCACTCATGCTGCAATTGTTCCTCACTCCACAGTTCGGTCATGCAGTTCTACTGGAGTGTCATTTATGAGCTTCTGTTGTGAAACAGGCGCCTCCAACCAAAGTTACAGATACCAAAAACAGTACCTAAAAGGTTTCTGTTGCGCAGAATGTCCAGTTGTTGTACCCACCCCTCGCTTGAGCTGCTAAAGTATGAGGGTTCTTGACGCCCCGGTGAGACAAACTGGTCTGCATGTACTATAAGTTGAAACGGGAAGTGCGGTGTAGGTGACATTTTGGAGGAGACAAAAAGGTTCATTTTTAGACTTGGGTTTAGGTAGCACTTTTATAAAAAAAAATATTTTTAGAAAACCACTGACTCCAGAGGAGGCCACCCAGAGGAGGTTAGGACTGGGAAGAGGAGCAATAGGAACCGGCTTAATGAAGGCAGGAAGTATGACACCCGGTTAGTCTATTTCTTAAGCATTTTCTGAATAGGTCAACTAGGCACGATTCACACACCTATTTTCAAGCCAGTATACAATTTCTGTTCCTTCACTTTGTAATGTCACATAGATTGTTTCCCACGACAAAAAATGACTGGTGACGCTCAGTGGAAAATTATACATCAACCTTATCTATCGAGGTTGTAAAGTTGCTGACGCAATCAGTTATTTTTTGTTGCTAAATATAGCTGTAGGTGGAGGTAGGAGGGAGATCTCTCGTTATTATTGTTATCTAGAAATGAAGGTGGATGCTGCACTTTTACAATTTACAATTACTGCACGTAAAAGATGGATTGCAAGGCTAGGTTAATGGCCTTTAGTTCGAATTCGTCCTGGGGACTGTATCACATAAGTGAGCCCCGGGGAGCGCTATGTTGAGACCCAGCGACCTATAACATGAAATTAAACACTGAGCACGGCCTCCGCTGCAGTTTTTGCTGACTTGTGTCTTAAGTCGAGGGAGAGATGAAAATATGGATTTTGGGGACAGTGGACCAACAGGTTAGTCTGTCCCCCAGGGGCACTGGAGGAATAGTAGCACAGTCTAGTCTACTGTCCTACTTTGAACTACATCAGTTAAAGGATGTAGCCCAATATTATATATTTGGCTTTTTCCCCCGAAAGTGTTAGTCATTTTAGTCAGTTTTCCATTTTGGTCAGCATTATAGCGTTTGACGTTGTTAGTTAGAAAAGTTAGAGTTAATATTGCCATTATTCTCACCTTGCTTGCAGGGTAAACATCCTTTACAATGAAGTCTTGCTAACGCAAGACTTTGCCAAGATGCAAGACCGAAGTGCCTTTAGTACGGAAGGCATAATAACGCAGGTAGGAAACAATGCACTGTATTAACATGCATGCTAGTCCTACGATTTTGTTTACCACGTATTTCGTTTTAACAAGATGCTATTACAATGAATGTCTTTACAACCCATCCGGTTACAACGGAAGCCATTACAACGTTTTAGTAGCTTGAAAAGGAGGGTAAATAGTTTTTTCATTAATAGGTGATATATATACATATAGGAATACATATGTGTATATATACCTATTTAGTAATTATTGCAGCCTTGATGACGCAGAAAATGAAGGTTTTCATTTATTGACGCATAAACGTAGTGTGAAATAATCATGTGTGACTTTAACCGAATTAATAAAGATTGTACGGGGACAAAATGTGCCCTCAGAGTAGTTTGCCAACATTTATAAGCGTGCTTTATATAACGTGGTGTATTAGAATTGCACTAATTCGACATAATCATAAACGTGTGCTATGATTTGCTTGTTTGAAATGTTTTAGCTTAGCATTACTTTAGTGGAGGCTCCGGCCTAGTTGCCTTGTCTCACGGTTTAGATGCTCGTATTTTTCCAATGCGCTAATAAACGTGTATTTCTGCTTGAAGCTGTACTTTTCCACTGAGATCGTTCACATGCTTATCTTAAGGTTTCGTGCCAGCCTGGCATTTCTCTCTTTACTCCAAGGTCAATCTGCAGGTGCGGACAATGGAAGCTCTGAAAATGAGTTAATTGGTATAAAATGTTGCAACTTGCATACCCGTCTCCAAGGATAATGTATGCTTAAGTAAAAGCTTGAGAACTGTTGTTTTTGATTGGACAATTTGAAGCTAACCTATGAACCCTCCAATGGAAGACCCTACTGGATTTGAACTGTTGTCTATTTAAACCAGGTGCACAAGGAAGAAAGCGGCCATTATCTATCGGACATTATTGCCTATCTTCTACGATGCCAATTGATGTTCGACGCCATTTTGAGAGACTTTGATGCTTTCTCTAATCGAGAGAAAGAGACTTTAAGTAATTCTCGCCCTAGAGACTTTAACTTTGATTTGCCACTTTGCATGAAGTATTAGTTTTATCTTGCCGCCGTGAGGCAACTGCCCCGTCCACCCCTGCCCCTTTGCCCCGTCCCATGCTGATCGAGAAACGGTACCTGTGAGACGAAGACTTCCTTGAATGCTGATTGTAATTGGTAAATATGAAAGGAAATTGTACAATTGCATTGTGTTTCTTTTAGGTAACCAACTGCTGATTTTTGATAAGAGCCCTAGTTAGGAGTTTTTTCTAAATTAATGTCGCTAAATTGTTTTGCATGAAGTCCCACATGCCGATGCTAATTTGAGGTTAGATGAGGATTCCTTTTTGTTGCACGATGCAATTTGAGACCTTGTTATGCTGACTAAATGTATGCAATTAGCTCATTACAGATTATAGTTCTAGTGACTTGCATTGCTATCATCGAATGCCTTGTTATTCAAATGCTGCATAGATTGCACCTGTTTCGTCGTTATGGACAGCTATTAATGTTCATTTACGTTTATCATTTGGTGTTGAGACACATCTATATTGTGCTAGCTTTGTTAATATAGGGAAATAAATTCACTAACTTTGAATAAACTGGTGTGGTTATTCATGACCGAAAGGTCATGGTTCGCCGAAATGTATTCTGGACTAATTGTTAAGTGTTATGTTGATCAAGGCATTGCTTACGTTCGTTATTGATTTTTGATTTGATTAAATTGACTGATCTCGGGTGAAGGGAGTCCCACTTAGCCAAAAGATTCATCGACCCAAGAGCGTCCAAATACAGGTAAATTACTAGTACGGAACGCTCTATCAGTAGATGGTAGCAGAGGACGGTTTCGCCTTTTGGGACCCCGTACTCTTAAAGTACATGGTGTTGAATTAACGGTTACGCCCTTTGAGACCCCACTCGAGAAGTTGAATTAGATTTTTCTTGGGTAAAACAGATTGACAGAATGATGATGGGCTAAGTCCCCCGTGACTTTCCCGGGATCTCGGAGCTTGCGAATGGAGAGAATGGAGGTGTGGAGTCAGCGTTGGTGGTACTAGTGACGGAATGAGTGAAGTTAGGGTTTTGCGCTTGCACAGCTTATTGCCGCAGATTGTGTGAAAAGGTTGCGAGGATTTTTAGAGAATAACGGAGGTGCGACTCCGAGTGTAGAAGTAGAGAAGTCGTAGAACTTCATAGAAAATAGCGGAGGTGCGACTCAGAGTGTGAGAGTAGGGAAGTCGTCGAACTTCATGTGCGTGTGGCGCTTTGTGCAGAAAAAGGTCCACGTGGTTGTTGTTGTTGAGACGGGCCCTGCGAGGTCAAGAGACTCCGGAGTATGTTGAAAAGTGTATGAGACACTTGTTTTATGTTGTGGTCTGGTCGGTTTAGTAGGTTGATCGGGCGTGGTCAACGAGTCGGTACGTGTGTTAAGGGAGTGAAAGAAACTTCGACTTCGGGCTTTGACAAAATTCTAAGTGCACTAGAATAGATCACTGACAAGTTGAGAGCAGTCTGCGGGTCAGATTTGCTTGCGAAAGTGGGGACCGAGAAAGATGGAATAACTGCCGAGGCTAGTGAAAAATCCCTAAGGTCCTGAAGCGATTGTGTTACCCTTCCTGTAGTAAACCGACAGATCTGTATTATTATTATTTTTTGATAGCTCGCGATACATGCAAGAAGTTGTTACGAGAGGAGCTGAGTGAAGGAGGACTAGCCGCGAGGCTTTGTCAGCCGCAGTGTGTGTGAGTGTGACGTCACTAGGAGCCGCGCTGGGATAGGTTGGTTGCAAAGAAGGGTCGCGCACGGATTGGACGCAGTCCGTGGGGCTCGATTGGAAGGGGAAAGGCAAGAGAAGAGTATTCCGGGAATTAAAGTCACCTATTGATTACAAACTTTGTGAAATAAAAGACGAGAAAATGAAATTTTTTAAAGCATTAAAGAGTGCGATGAAGGGGGAGTCTTACATTAAAGCGAGCGTAGGAGAGGAGACGCCGCCCGAAGGTACACCAGCTTACATTGTAATGGAGGAAAAAGGGGTAGCTCCGTGCCTTTGGCTAAAGCAATGGCACAAGCTGACAGAGAAACATGGGAGCGTAGCGTTCCCGATTCATGGAACATTCAATATAAATATCCTAGAGAATTTGAGATTCGCGATGTACGACATGAAGGTACCTCCAAGGCCAGCACAGTTTGAGGCTATAGCGATTTGGGAACTAATGGCTAGACAGCAGCAGCAAAATAAGTTCGAGACTAGGATAAGGAAGGTAGAAAAGACACTAGCGGACGCTAGGTGGGATAATGCACAGAAGGTGTGGAGGTCAGATGTATTGCAGGGGATAAAATTGTTTCCCGCAATTACTAAGGAAGAAGAGGAGACAGGTAAGAAAGCTACCTGTAAGACAAACAGGAGGTGTTCCAAGGATAGAGAGGACGAGGAAAAGTTGAGAAGAGGAGTTAGAGGATGAGGAGTTAATCATGCAATTGCTGAACGACCGTCCACCACCTTATGCAGAGAGTGGACAAGGTCCAAGTACCAGTTCTGCCCCTCCGGCACCGGTACAGAACAGTGAAACTCAGAGTTCAGGAGCATCATCGGGGTCTAAGGACCCGAGTTTACTGTTCACCCCGCAGATACCGCAGGTTAGGAGAATATATCCAGATGTGCCCATGTTGAAACCAGCAGAAAATTATCAGCCGCAGATCCCGAGGTACTACAGCAGTGACAACAGTGCAGGAATGATTCTAGATCCAACCGTAATGGGAGTACAGAACGGTCACAACCCGACATTGGCACAAGCTGAATCAACCCAGTTTTTGATGCCTCAAAAGCAGATGCAGGGGGGAACAGCACATGCTCAGATGACAGGGAGTCAGATGGGCATGCCGGCAATGATGACCCATAGTGTGGGAATGAACATGTCTCAGAACATGGGAACTGGACAGAACCCAGATGCGATATCACTACCCATTACTGTAGGTCCACCGGTACCTTTGTACAGTCAGCCTAATATAGGTATGAGCGGTCAGGGATCAATGCTGCAGAGTGGGACAGAAAGGAGGTGCATAGAAAACACTCCAGGGATAACTCCGATAGCGGCTCAGCCAACTGGATCTGGGTCCTTGATGGAGTTTAGTCCCATATGTGCTCAGTCGACAGTGGTGAAGTCGAGCCCCCCACTGATAATACCTCTAACATCGAACACTGAAAAGTTGCCGCAACCATCAATGGCAGTCGATGTGAATGCTACACTGATGGGGTTGAATGCGCAACAGCTGACACAGTGGTTCAACAGTTTGAATTCCACACAAAGCTCAGCCAGTGGGAAGGGAGAAGATTATCTGAATAGGGTCAGGTTGAACATGGAAGCACAAGAATTGGTGGAAGGGACTATGGGTGTGAATAGGTTAGAGTCCTACTCGGAAGAAGAGCTGAGGTATCTATGTCCCAGGATTACGAGAGAAGTGAACAAGGTACATAGAAGCTTGCAAGAAATAGCTGACAAAAACGGGGTTGACATAGACAAGACGAAACACTTGAGCAGGAGCTACAGGTTGGATTTCGGGACCACAGATTTTGAACACATGAGGTCAGCAGGCATGAAGGCGCACCTTAGAGAATTGTTGCAGAGTGCACAAGTGTGGAGGTGCTTAGACAAATGGGAAAGCAGATGGGTAAAGAGAAAGGAAAAGAGGAAAGACAGTGTCCCAGAGCCCAACGAGAAAAGACCACAGAGTAGTGATGCAGTAACCATGTTACCAATGAGGGAGACAGCAGGGGGAAAATTAATACATGTACCATGGCATAGAAGCGACATTCAGTCTTTTACGGATGATTTTCCCAAACTGAGAGAGAAACCGATTGAATGGTATCAACAGACTGACAGGTTTGTGAAGCTTGCAAAATGTCTCTGGGAAGACCTGAACACTCTCTTTGAGATTGTGGTTCCGGCAGATTTGTGGGAAGACTGCAAAAGAGCTGTAGGTTGGCAGACAAGTGAACCAGAGAGAGACAGGGATACGGGTGCACCATCACCTATGGTGATGAGCCTGTACTATAAGGTGATTGAGCATTTGAAGACGAAGGTTGCCGCGAAAAATGTGGATTGGCAGAAGATCGATCGAACTGCCCAAGAGGCTAAAGAGTCGATTCATAGTTACTATGAGAGGTTGTTGAAAGCGTTCAAGAACTACAGTGGTACGGAAACAATAGAGGCGAAGGACATGCTTCATTTTGTGTTTAGGTTTGTGGAAGGACTGAGACCAGAGATAAGTCAGATGATAAAGTCGCATTTGATTTGTTGGCAGTCGAAACCTATTGATGAGGTGTTGAATTATGCGAAATACTGTAGCGACGAAATTGAAGTGAAACAGAAAAGGTTGAAAGAGAAAGTGATGATGATGCAGCTTAAAGCAGCTCAGACAGGTTTGCAAGGGTTGCAAGGGTTCCAACAACAGGTACCGCAACCGCAGCCGCAGTTGCAGGGAAATATGATGTTTCAGCCACAGGCGAGAGGCAGAGGCAGAGGAGGTTTTGTGAATAATGGTCCGGATTTGAACACTGTTGTGACTCCGAATGGTGTGCAGGCATTGAAAAAGGTGATGCCGTGTCACGTGTGCGGAATTGTCGGTCATTGGAAACGAGAGTGCCCAATGGTGGTGCAGGAAGGTGCAGGTGTTGGTCAGCAAAACAATGATGTCAATGCATTTCAGACAACGAGGGGACCGAAAATGAGAGGTCCAAACCCAAATTTTCAGACCATAAATCAGCTACAGGGATTACAGCCCATGCAGCCGCAGCAGATGCAGATGCCCCGTATGCAGATGACGCAAATGCAGCCAATGCAACAGCAGTTTCCCATGGTACCTAATCAGCAAATGCAAATACCTTTGGCACCAATGAGTCAGCAGCAAGGGATGGTTCCTCCACAGGTCTCGGGTCAGGTAATGAATACGAATGGCACCGTACAACAGTTCCCATTACACAGTGAGAGTGGAATAAACAATGTATGGGAGAGTGAAAGTTCAGGAGAGGAAGGAGATTGTATGCTTGCAGCATCCTTGGAAGTTGATCAAAAGGGTCCGTACGTGGAGGGAAGAGTAATGGGTCATCGTGTCTCATTCTTGGTTGACACAGGAGCCACACGTTCAACTGTTAAGAGCATTGAAGTACCAAATGTGCCACTCTCAGGGAGAACAGTTCAAGTGGTGGGAGTAGCAAACAGGCACCTGACAAACCCAATTACAGATCCGGTACCAGTCAGCATTGGTAATTATCAAGGGTTACATAAGTTTGTGGTATGTGACTCAAGCCCCATAGCACTGTTAGGGAGAGACCTATTGTGCAAATTGGGTTGTTCGATTATGTGTTCGAACGATGGAATAAAAATTCAGACGAGCAGTGAGGGGGAAGAAGAGGACAATGTAGAGGGGGATGAGATGGAAACTGTCGATGAAGAGTATCCTCTGATTTGTCTTTTCCCGATGATAACTGAAGAAGATATTCCAGCTGAATTACGAGAAACAGTTGGAAAGGAGGTGTGGGATATGACAGGGAAAGAGGTGGGATTGATGAAAGGAGTGGAACCAGTGAAAGTGACTGTAAAGCCCAATGCAACCTTTCCCCAGACCCCACAATACCACATGGCACAAGACACCCTCATGAAAGTTGCCCAACTCATTGACAAATTTGTAAAACAGGGAGTACTGAAAGAAGTGTTAAGCAGTCCATGTAATTCACCAATCATGGGACTAATAAAGCCGAGTGGAAAGGTCCGAATAGTGCAGGACTTGAGGAAAATAAATGACATCAGTCAAATGTTGCCCTGTCGTACCAAATCCAGCTGTGATAATGTTTCAAGTCCCTTGCAATGCCGAGTGGTTCTCAGTCATCGACTTGTCACAAGCATTCTTTTCGGTGCCTCTTCATGAGGACAGCCAATTTCTCTTTTGTTTCAAATCCTTAGACAGAGTGTACAGTTGGTGTAGAATCCCTCAAGGGTTTTCTGAGTCACCGTCAATATTCAATCAGATTCTAAAGAAAGACTTGGAAGCATTAGAATTGCCATTCGAGTCAACCCTAGTACAGTACATCGATGACTTACTGATTGCATCAAAGACAGAAAGTGGCTGCACAGCCGATACCATTGCTCTGTTGAACCATTTGGGAAGGAATGGACACAAGGTGTCTCCTTCCAAATTGCAGTTCTGTCAGAAGAAAGTGAAATACTTGGGTCACCAGATAGAGAAAGGGTCACGGAGAATAATGAAGGAAAGAATAACGAGTGTACTTCAAATGAGTCCACCAAAGACAAGGAGGGAGGTGAGGAAGTTTTTGGGAATGGTGGGCTACTGTCGTCAGTGGATTCCCAACTTCTCAACTCTAGCAAAGCCTTTACTGAAGCTGACTCAGAAGGATGCCTTGGATCAAATTGAGCTGAAAGGAGATGAGATGGATGCTTTTATCGAATTGAAAGAATGCATGTGCAGGGCTCCAGCTTTAGGTATGCCTGATTACACAAAGCCTTTCACATTGTTTTGTCATGAACGTGATGCATGTTCTTTGTCTGTCTTGACTCAAGCCCATGGTGGCATAAACAGACCAGTAGCGTATTTTTCAGCTACTTTGGATCCGGTCGCAACAGCACTTCCAGGGTGTTTGCGCGCCGTAGCAGCAGTTGCTATCAGCCTCACTCAGAGTGAAGGAATAGTGATGGGACACCCAGTAACAGTCATGGTCCCTCACTCAGTTGAGATACTTTTGACCCGCTCCGGAACGCAACACATGACTGGAGCAAGACTCACAAGGTATGAAACGATAATTCTGGGCTCACCGAATGTGCAGCTGAAAAGGTGCACTACGCTGAATCCAGCAACCTTGCTTCCCGGTGAAAATGCTCAAGTTGAGAACGCGGAAGACATCGAGCATGACTGCCTTCAGGTGACTGAATTTTGCACAAAACCTCGACCTGACATTAAGGATACTAAGCTTCATGAAAATGACCAAATTGTTTTCGTTGATGGTTCATGTCTAAGAGATGGGAATTTTGAAAGCAGGATATGCTGTATGTACTGTAACAGGTGTCTTGGAAGCGTCCTGGCTTCAAGGAGTCTATTCTGCACAAGTAGCAGAACTTGTAGCCTTTACAAGAGCATGTCAACTGTCTGCATTGATGAAAGTCACCATTTACACCGATAGTCAGTACGGGTTTGGAATTGTGCACGACTTTGGGCAATTATGGTCACAGAGAGGTTTCCTGACTTCTTCAGGATCCCCAGTGAAAAACAGGGAGAAGATAAGGGAATTGTTACACGCCATTCAAATGCCAGCCGAAGTTGCAGTGGTAAAGTGTAGTGCTCATACAAAAGGACAGGACTATATTTCTCTGGGAAATGCATATGCGGATCAAGTCGCAAGATTTTGTGCCTTGAACTGTATATTACTCAGAGATGAATGGAATTCGATAAGTGAACCAGAACTCGAACCAGCTGAAGCATTTGCCTTGAAGGTCGTAGATACAATAGATGAACTAAAAGCATTACAGAATAACGTCAGGGAGGATGAAAGAGATTCCTGGATTAAGTCACAATGTATAAAGAGACCAGATGAGTTATGGGTTTCAAATGAGGGAAAATTTGTTTTGCCAAATAGTCTCTTATCGCAGCTAGCGCGGTTCTATCATCGGCAGGCTCACCTAGGGAGAGATGCCATGATAAGATTGTTCAAAACTGATTGGTTTAACCCCAGATTTCGTCAAGCTGCGGAAGCAGTTTGCCATCGATGTGTCATTTGCCAGCAGATGAACCCAGGAAAGGGAACAGTTGTGAACGCGAGCCACAATTGGCAGGGCCAGTGGCCCGTTTAGTAGAATGCAGATGGACTTAATTGAGATGCCTGTGCATGGAGGTCTGAAGTATGTGTTGGTGATTGTGTGCATTTTTAGTCACTGGATTGAAGCATACCCCACACGTAGAAATGACAGCCTTACAGTTGCAAAACTATTGTTGAGGGAGTTAATACCACGTTTCGGATTCCCGATCTCTTTAGAATCAGATAGGGGAAGTAACTTCAATAACGAGGTGATAGTTACTTTGCGCAGCGCTGAACATTGAGCAAAAACTGCATTGTAGCTATCGCCCTGAAGCCTCAGGACTGGTGGAACAAATGAATGGTACATTGAAATCAAGAATGGCGAAAATATGTGCATCGACAAATTTGAAATGTCCTGACGCATTGCCCTTGGTGCTAATGTCAATGAGAAACACCCCTGATAGAAAGACTGGATTGTCTCCGCACGAAATTCTCATGGGCAGGGCTATGAGACTTCCTGCAGTTCCCGCAAACGCACTTTTTAATATTACAGATGATATGGTGTTAGACTACTGCAAAGGTCTAGCTGACGTGGTTCGCTCTTTCTCTCACCAGGTGGAAGCGACCACCTTGCCACCGATCCAAGGTCCAGGACACACACTGAAAGCAGGTGACTGGGTCGTGGTAAAGAAGCACGTGAGAAAGTCGTGTCTGGAACCCCGTTGGAAAGGCCCTTTCCAAGTGATCCTGACGACCACTACCGCTGTGAAGTGTGCGGGAGTTCCCAACTGGATTCACGCCAGTCACACAGAGAAAGTGTTGTGTCCCACAGATGAGGAAGTTGAAGCGCTGAAACTACCAGTGCCTGATAAAACAGTGCTGAGCGCTGAGACAGAGCAAAACCAAACTGAAAGTGAACAGGCAGGAACAGAAGAGAGAGAAATATTCTCTGAGGACGAAGCGACCGACTCACTTGGGGAAGACCAAGGAGAAAGTTCAGACAGCGACGAAGCAGCTGAAGGTGACAAAAGGCCTGAAGCAGCTGAGGGTAGCAAAGAGCCTGAAGCAGCTGAAGGTGACAAAGAGCCTGAAGCAGCTGAAAGTGATAAAGAGTCTGAAGAAAGTAACGGTGACGAGGGGCTCGAAAGAGGTGAAAAAGCAGGAGAGCCTGATCAGAGGAGGGCTTTCCCAGAAGCAGACGATACAGAAAAAGAAAAAGAGAACGTGATTGATTCCCCAGAAGGAGGGGACAAGGCAGAACAGAACGAAACAGTTCAAGCTTCCATAGAAAAGATCGCAGGTCTATCAAATGGACATGGTGCAAAGAGAAGACTAAGTATATCGCCAATAAAACAAAGGACTAAAGAAAATTTGAACGACGGAGAAAGGCCAAAAGTGAAAGAGAAAAGAAAGGAAGTGACTGTCGTGGTACCGTCCTCAACTGAAGGAAAAGACTTGGCCAAAGAGGAAAGTACCAGTGAGGCAGAATCGAAGAGAGAAGCAAAATTGAAAAGGAAAAGGATACCAAACAGGAGATATTCCGGTCCAGAATGGGCATATGTAGTCAATGACGATTGGACTGACGAATTTGTATCTCTTAGCCTCGAGAACGAAGAAGAAGAGATACCAATAGAAAAGAAAAGTTTTATGGACTCTGTCGATTGAAAGGGTAATAAATGACATTGCTTGCTACAATCTAACGTGATACAACCAGCTGAGACATTGCTAAACCGGATAAGACACTTGCTGAACTGATAAAAGACTGAGTTATTGCCGAATTGAGACAAATGCTGCTAACCGATAAGTGACTGGCCTTTTGAAGAAAACTGTGTGAACATTGCGCTCGTTCAGCTTTGTAACTGAATTGCTAAATCGTTTCTTTTATAGGTGCTTCTAGCTCTCTGATTCTATACAGATCATGACGCAAAACAGTAGAAAGAAATATTGTAAATATGCGTGTATAGGCTTGGTAATTGCATGTGTACTAATAATAATGTCAATAGTGCTTGGAATGCATGGTAAGGGTGAGAATGAGAAAATTGATGCTTCTACTTTTGCTCCTGTTACTGTCACTGAACTAACAGCATTGAAAAGATTAGAATTAGATGAAAGACACTTGCATGATAAGAAAGAGCTTTCGTATAATGTTTTCTATCGCTTGCTAACAGAATACGTTGAGACTATGGATGCGAAAGATTGTTATGTGTGTACACAAATACCGACATCAGTAAAGGAAGGGGTGACTTATCACCACATGCCTCTTACATACGGGATTACATGTAGTTTAGTAATGTCTAGGTTTTATGGTCAAACTAACATACAGTATTTTTACTCAAATTATGATGTTACCTTTGCATATGTTCCTATAATAGCACAGTTAAGCCAGATTGCTAAAGATTGGGATGCTAAAATAATGAGGGAATTTTTCGAGCCAATGCAACCTTTTGAAACAGCTCACGCTCATAGGGAAAACCTTACCTGCTCGCTCTCTGCAGTAGAAATAAGCTTTTTAGATCGCACAGATGATAGAAGGGCACAAATGAATGCGAAATTAGAAAAAGAGCTAAGTAAGAGGACTTCAGTAGATCACTATGATTTTGCCGCAATAAAGACACAAGGGAGAATAGCTTTAGATGCTTGGCATGTAGGGAAATTTTGTATATATCGAGGTGAATCCTACTATGATAACATTTTCGTAGGAGCGAGTGAGTGTAAACATACGTTAATCTTTAAGGCCAAATGGACATTCATGATGAACGGACTTGACCCTGTCATACCAGGTGTATATTACATTTGTGGGTATAATGCCTATTATCGTCTTCCGAAGGGATGGTGGGGAAGATGTTATTTGGGTATAGTGTTCCCAAAGGTTTATCAACTGGATGACCTATCGATGATTTCAAAGACATCTGGATCCCATCGTATCCAGAAAAGAGAGACCGCAGCTGCTGTGGTAGGAGATATATTTGGAGCTATGATTCCTTTGTTGGGAGTTGTGCTGAATTCCATCAAAATAAGAAAGTTGTCTACTATAGTGGATAACATGTTGACAAAGTTTTCAGGTGCTATAATCCTGATAGATGCTGAACTTGCAGCGGAACGAGCTATGACTCTTCAAAATAGGCTTGCCTTAAACATTCTTTTAGCAAAGGATGGCGGCGTTTGCAAAATGCTTGGTGCGCGCCACTGTTGCACGTATATTCCTGACAACAGTGTGAAAATTAAAACAATGCTTGCTAATCTAACAAAGGAGAGTGCAGACTTGAAGGAATTGAAAGAACCAGGAGTGTGGGAGAAGGTTGGAAAAGGACTTGCTTCAGTGGGAAATTGGATTGGGGGAATTTGGAATGGAATATTACTATAAATAATACAGGGAATTCTAATAGTTCTAATTTGCATATTTGGAATTTGGGGAATAAAAAGGGGAATAATAATGATCATGGAAAGAATTAAAAGAAGGAAGGAAGAGAAAATGATGAAAAGAATGGCAGAAGAATATAAAGCGAAAACTAGGGGAATTAAAAGGAAAAGAGAACTGACAGAATTTTAATGGAATAAAATTTGTGGGAATAGTTTGTGTGATGACAAGTAGTCATCAGAGGAGGGATTGATGACGCAGAAAATGAAGGTTTTCATTTATTGACGCATAAACGTAGTGTGAAATAATCATGTGTGACTTTAACCGAATTAATAAAGATTGTACGGGGACAAAATGTGCCCTCAGAGTAGTTTGCCAACATTTATAAGCGTGCTTTATATAACGTGGTGTATTAGAATTGCACTAATTCGACATAATCATAAACGTGTGCTATGATTTGCTTGTTTGAAATGTTTTAGCTTAGCATTACTTTAGTGGAGGCTTCGGCCTAGTTGCCTTGTCTCACGGTTTAGATGCTCGTATTTTTCCAATGCGCTAATAAACGTGTATTTCTGCTTGAAGCTGTACTTTTCCACTGAGATCGTTCACATGCTTATCTTAAGGTTTCGTGCCAGCCTGGCATTTCTCTCTTTACTCCAAGGTCAATCTGCAGGTGCGGACAATGGAAGCTCTGAAAATGAGTTAATTGGTATAAAATGTTGCAACTTGCGTACCCGTCTCCAAGGATAATGTATGCTTAAGTAAAAGCTTGAGAACTGTTGTTTTTGATTGGACAATTTGAAGCTAACCTATGAACCCTCCAATGGAAGACCCTACTGGATTTGAACTGTTGTCTATTTAAACCAGGTGCACAAGGAAGAAAGCGGCCATTATCTATCGGACATTATTGCCTATCTTCTACGATGCCAATTGATGTTCGACGCCATTTTGAGAGACTTTGATGCTTTCTCTAATCGAGAGAAAGAGACTTTAAGTAATTCTCGCCCTAGAGACTTTAACTTTGATTTGCCCCTTTGCATGAAGTATTAGTTTTATCTTGCCGCCGTGAGGCAACTGCCCCGTCCACCCCTGCCCCTTTGCCCCGTCCCATGCTGATCGAGAAACGGTACCTGTGAGACGAAGACTTCCTTGAATGCTGAATGTAATTGGTAAATATGAAAGGAAATTGTACAATTGCATTGTGTTTCTTTTAGGTAACCAACTGCTGATTTTTGATAAGAGCCCTAGTTAGGAGTTTTTTCTAAATTAATGTCGCTAAATTGTTTTGCATGAAGTCCCACATGCCGATGCTAATTTGAGGTTAGATGAGGATTCCTTTTTGTTGCACGATGCAATTTGAGACCTTGTTATGCTGACTAAATGTATTCAATTAGCTCATTACAGATTATAGTTCTAGTGACTTGCATTGCTATCATCGAATGCCTTGTTATTCAAATGCTGCATAGATTGCACCTGTTTCGTCGTTATGGACAGCTATTAATGTTCATTTACGTTTATCATTTGGTGTTGAGACACATCTATATTGTGCTAGCTTTGTTAATATAGGGAAATAAATTCACTAACTTTGAATAAACTGGTGTGGTTATTCATGACCGAAAGGTCATGGTTCGCCGAAATGTATTCTGGACTAATTGTTAAGTGTTATGTTGATCAAGGCATTGCTTACGTTCGTTATTGATTTTTGATTTGATTAAATTGACTGATCTCGGGTGAAGGGAGTCCCACTTAGCCAAAAGATTCATCGACCCAAGAGCGTCCAAATACAGGTAAATTACTAGTACGGAACGCTCTATCAGCCTCCGGGAGTGCAGCGTCTTTCTTCTGTGGTTATTTATGAGGGTTCTGGTCTTAACCCTAACGCTGCACCGGCAGGTAGGCGCGTCGCTATCTAAGACCAAATGTTTGTGTGTGAAATATTTAAATAGCAACAGTGCCCAGCATCAAGAACTGTGGAAAATTTTGGAGTGAGCAAGGAAATATGTGTTTCCTGCGTGTGTGTATATTACACTGGTAGACAAGGGACTGTGGTTTGACTTCTAAAAGCGCCTGGTGCTACCCCAGATTGGAAGGCACTATCTCGTCAGGAAAATATGGCGAGCAGATGCCCCTCAAGTTTCTTACATTGCAGATGAGGCCCTAAAATACAGGGTCCGGAGACTGCGTGTTTTACTTTAGTTTACACAGTTGAAAGCATGTCGAGTAGGAAATGGATTGAGGGTTTAAATCTTGTATGGAAACAAAGACATTGAGAATGGTGTTTTAAAGGACACGGTTTTGCTATGAACTTGGGAGGCTTAAGAAATAACATTTACTATCTTAATTTGGAGTGAAATAGATGTGCTTAAAGAGAAAAACTCAGCAATGATCAGTGGAGGAAAAGATGTTGAGAATGGTTATTACGCAAGCACAGATTATCACGAGCACAAAGAAATGCTGAAACTTGAAAATGTACATTACCCTACTATTCAAAGTGAAATTAACTAGCTGAAGGGAGGAGAAGTGTTGTAATTGATTACAGGTGTGGAATTTTGTGAAACGGCAGACAAAACCACCTGGAAGAAGACATTATGTCGAAACACGTAGTGGTGTCTGATGGAAAGCTTTCATGAAGAAAACAAATGTAATAAATGAAAAGTAATTATTGCAGCCTCCGGGAGTGCAGCGTCGTTCTTCTGTGGTTATTTATGAGGGTTCTGGTCTTAACCCTAACACTGCACTGGCGGGTAGGCGCATCGCTATCTAAGACCAAGCGTTTGTATGTGTGTGTGTGTATATATATATATATATATGTATATATTATATATATATATATTTTTTTTTTTTTTCTATAAAATTGTTTCTTATGTTTAAGGGTGATGATGTAGAGGATTTAGGGGTTATGTAAGGGAAGGTTTGTTAATGCTGTAGAACTCCAGAACTATAGTTTAATACCAGAGTATTAATATTTTTACATACATATATATGTACGCACACACACATATATATATATATATATATATATATAAAATAAACACACATGTATATAAGGTTAAATATACTTTCAGGGGTGGGTTGTAAAGAAATTAAGGGTAATGGGTGTGTAAGTATGATAATACTCTAGTATCACAATTTATTTTTGGAGTATTAAGATGTAGGAAACTATATATATTTATTAAGTAAAAAGCATATATAAATAATTATCATATGTTGCACATACCTATGGGTCCGGATGTAAGGGATTTAGGGGTAATGGGTGGGAAAGTTTAAAAGTACTCAAGTATTAAAATGTAATATCTGAGTATTCATTTATTAGACAAAATTTCTACATTTATAAACGGACATATAAATTATTAATAAATGCTATGCATACTTTTAGGGATGTGTTGTGAAAGATTTAGGGGCAATAGGTGGTAAAGAACATTAATACCCAAACAAACATTTTAATTTTTGAGTATTATTTTTTTAGAATTATTTTCAATTGTTTTAAATATGACTAAATACATATATATAATGATTAAATGTTACTCTTACCTTTAGGGGTGGATTGTAAGGGAATTAGGGGTCAAGGGTGGGTAGTGAATTAATCCTCAACTAGTAAAATTTAATACCTACGAATTAACTTTTAATTTTTTATCATGGAAATTACTTTTAAGACAGACAATAAAAAAAACAAATATTAAAAAAAATCTAAGTACAGTTAAAGGATCTATATTGTGTTTTTAGGGGTCTATTTAGGGGCCCCTAAGACCATTTAATGCCATATTAGTGAAATATCTTGTGGCAGTAATGTAGTGTTGCAAGGCCAAAAACGTTGCGCCATATTTACAAAGTGGCACAATGCATGCATTGCACTCCTTTGCAACCCTGTGCACTACATTATGCCTGCACCAGTCATAATGTATGCTAAGGAGGCGTTCTCCCATTAGGAAGACCCAAAAATAGGGCATGGAAAACTAAGATTTTCTTCTGCCATTTTTTTTGCGCATTTTTAATGTCTGCTCAGAGCAGCCATTGAAAGGAGGCTTCCATTGATTACAATGTGCCTCTGGATGTGTTGCAGGATTAGCATCCCAATTTTTGATGCTAATTTTGCAAAGGGACACCTAGCATAAAAAAATTAAGATCCTAGTCTCGTAACTAGTACCATGGTGTGCCATGTGCCGGTGCACACATGGTGGCATTAGGGTGGCACTAAGGGCACAGGAAAAGGGGCGCAGCACTGTGTCCAGCGCCACTTAATAAATATGCCCCTAAATTTAGTGGATGCCAGATTGCATAATTAAATTAATTAAAAAGTTATGCTTTATTTTTACTTACTTAATGTTTAATTACCAGTCCATAATGCATGCAAAGAAAGATGTAGAGGAAAATAAATAACTTTAACATGAAAAAAGTATTTAACATTTTATATAAAATATGTAAAAATATTTAGGTAAATGTATTATTCTTTAACATTTTTATACAATTTTAAAAATATGAAAACTATTTTAAAATACATTTTACAATTTATTTACACTCACTTAGATTGAAATCAATGGAGAAATAGTCAGTTTTTTGTTTTTACTATTTTCTTTGATGTATGTTACTCTGCATCTCTTTGCAAAGTTTGTGGAGGTTCCGGTCATGTTTGGCAGGGAAACAGAGCTCCGATCAGGTAAGCAAATGTAAAATATTTTTACTAAGTACGTACTGAATATATGTACTGCAAGGAAAGGTGGGGGGTGGGGGGAGTTAATGTTTTATCATTTTTTGTTGTTCTTTTTTAGTATGTAATCATTTTTATCCTATGCACGTTGCGGTTCATAGCACTTCAAAGGAGGGGCTCGTCGTTTTAACAACTTAAATTGGTACAATAGATCTTTCTTTTTAGAAAAAAATGATTTCATGTATAAAGCTGCTCTTTTTTGTAAAACGTTTGCTTTGTTTTTTAAATAATGTTATTTGTTTATTAATGAGAAATATATATATTCAGATGGAGGTTTTTCTAAAGTATACAGATATGGAAAATACCTTTTTGCACATTCTTTTCTTCATATGAAGTGTTACGATGTTATTTTTCTAAAATGTAACAGGTAATCATATTTATTCAAGCTACTTTTGCTGCTCTTAGCATGGTATATTACAGAAGAAAAAAATACTGAAAACATTTATTTGTCTTCTTATGTCCTATAAGACATTTGTTGTGCAGAATGTTTATTTTATTTGCAATTTTCCAGCTGAGGTTCCATTATGAGTCATGTTGCTAGGAACAGCACCATAAAAAACCATGACTCGAGGAATGAAGACATCTTCTGGTAGGAATTTATTTTTTTAATTATTAAAAAAAATATTTAGATAGAATTGCCAATTGTAATTGAGGATTTGATTTAAAATAGGCAACTAATTTTCTGTGTTGCTAGAGAAAGTTGGTAATGTAATATGTAAGAAATGTTTTCTAGGTACTCTGAAGGGCCCATTAGTGGAAACTGTTGTATTTTTGTCCATAGTTCTTCAGTCATTTCTTTTGTGTTTTTTAAAAACATGTGAGTTCAGAGCACCGGAAAACGACTGTGCCATTCTCATTTCTTCAAAATTTCCAAATAATGATAGAAGTTAGGAGGACTTCTACCTACAGATTTACTAAAAGAGTTGTGCCGTCCTTCAACAACATTATTTGTTTTTACTCCCCTTTCTCACCAAGTGGAGGAGCAGTTCGACCACTATTTAGGAAACCTTGGCTTCCTCTTACGACCCAACCTGCTTAGATTCCCAATCCAGGTTTCCTCAAAGTAATTTAAAATAGGTGCCAATATTTCTTCGTTTTCGACAAATTAATTATTAGATTGTATAACTGATGTGTAGAAATCATCTACACATACAGGGGGGACAAAGCACTATGTTTTTTAAATTCATATTGAAGTTTACTATCTGACACATAGTCCTCCGCTAAGGTTGTTTTTTAAAAATGTTCTCCAATATGCCTGGGAAAAGTGAAAAAAATACAACCTTGAGTTTGGATTTGAGGATAATGTTTTGTAATGGTGTTTATCATTTGTATTTCAAAATCAATTATGACTTTCCGAGGACTCTTATTGTTAGTTTTAGATTTTATGGATGACAAAAAGTCAGTATATATAGAGGATTGTCTATCAGGTAACAAACCATAAACTAGCAGCACAGTATTATTATTAGTATTTCTGTGAATGGTATAAATTTGAATGGATGGATGGGGTGCAGATTTATAGGTCCCATCCATCATCCAAATTTCCGTGTTCAAGGGTGGCCAAATTATGTATGGAGGAGAATATCAGTATACGTTTTAGAGGGTTTAGCTTATCATACAGAAGAAAAGGTTTGTTAGTATATGCAATAGTAAGTTCTGGAGGAATGTTAATATCAGTAAAAGTTTGGGGTGTTATCGCATGAAGATTACTTGCCTGTTGTGTACATTGTATCATGCGCCTTAGGTGAGGAATTGAAGGCATTTTAGTTGCAACGTGAATAGGGATATTTTGTGTAATTTCCTGCAGAACTGAGCCACAGGGTTCATTGGAGGTGGATGCCAAATACTTCTATATTTATTGCAGAGGCAGAGTGGTTGTGTTCTGTTGTGTTCTCTTGACCTCTACACTATGTCACCCAGAGTCCCAGTTCTGCCTTTGCAATGGGTAGAAAAGTATTTGACACTCCTCCAATGACTCCTGGGCTCAGTCAACCTTTCCTTGCAGTAAATATTCACCATACTTCAAAAGTATGTTACCGCGTCTCGATCTTATATAATTTGCACGACGACTGCAGTCACTTGTATTTGCAGCTGTGCAGAAACAAAAGAACTATAAAAAATATATATTCGAATTTAAGAAGCTTTTTCTCTTTTTATTCTGCTTTCAATTACTAGTTTTGGGTAAAAATAATTATATGAGTTTATTTTCCAGTTGACTCTTTTCTTTATTTTGCACTGTTTACATTCATTGTATAAATAATGCATTGCAAGTTTCTGATTCTATTTTTATTTGTACCAGTTACTATTCCCTATAGATTTTTATAACATTTTTATCTTAATTGACTACGGCACTGATTACAATAAATAAATGAAATAAATTAGCTATCAAAAAAGCAAAAATAGACTACTTGTCCCGCAAAATCAGGGAAGCACAGAATGGATCTTTGGAACTTTTTAATATGGTCCGTACCCTGACCCACCCGCCCTCCTCTTCGTGGAGAACTTCCCCACCTTCAGCCAAAGAGTCGCTGACTTCTTTAAGAACGAAATCATTCAGATGTATGCAAATTTTGCGCAACTCCCTCCAGAACGGGATGGAGGCGATCAGGAGGGAACCTCGCCCTTAGATTCCAGCCCTAAACTGACCTGTTTTTCACTCCTGTTGGCCAATAGAATTACCGAATTGCTGGAAGGAGTTAAGTCAGGTTCACCTAATGGCCCTTGCCCCCTCTAGGATACTAAAGTTAGTACCGGACTTGGTTTCTGCTACCTTAGAACCAGTGTATGCTGATATCCTAAAGGAAGGGTGATTCCCTCATGCCTGGAAGGAATCCATTGTGATCCCTCTTCTAAAGAAACCAGGCGGTGTACCTAATGATATGAAAAATCTACGACCCATTTCCCTACTACCCACCACTGCCAAGATTTTGGAGAAACATCTCAATACTGAACTGGCTTACTTTCTTCAGGCCAGTGGCGGATTTGACCCCTCTCAAGCTCACAGCACTGAATCCGCTCTGATATCCTCAGCTGATATCATTCGGAGAAGAGTGGATCAGGGGGAGGGCACCATCCTTGTTCTACTGGACCTTTCTGCGGAGTTTGACACCATATCCCCTCAACTGTTGATCCAGCGGCTCTATCAGGTTAGAGTTAGATAAAGGGCTCTCGATATTCTCAAATCTTTTCTCATGAATAGATCCATCACAGTGAGCTGCGGAAATCACAGAGTCCCACAAGGGTCCTCGCTCAGCCCTACTTGGATCAATCTTTATGTGGCACCACTGGCCAGACTGGTGCGCTCATTCGGCTTCCAAGTGGTGTCTTACGCAGAAGATACTCAGCTGATTATTCCTGGCAATCACAATTGGGAGGAGGTGGCAGACAGATTTTATAAATGCATGAGCGAGATCAACAGCTGGATGAGCCTTAATTGGCTCAAAATGAATGGAGAAAAAACGGAAATTCTCTTTTTCGGCGTAGATACTAATTTATGGAGCCCCCGCTGGTCAGGCCAATGGCCTGTAACGAGTGTCCAGTTCCGAGTCCCTTGCCCAGAAATCTTTGACAGGACTCCATCATTTGAGCATCAAGTCAACCATACGGTCAAAGGTTGCTACTGGGCAATGAAAATGCTAAAGAAAACTTTCCCTTTAATTCAGGAAGAACTTAAAATTGTGGTGATCCTGGCGCTAGTAATTTTTAAACTGGACTACTGTAATGCCCTGATGTTAAACATCAGTAAGGCCACCCTCCACAGAGTACAGCTTATTCAGAACAGTGGCCCGCCTGGTACTAGATTTACCTCGCTCCGCATCGGCCAGCAGGAGCCTCAGACAACTCCACTGGTTACCGGTGGAAAAACGGATTAAGTTTAAGACACTTAGCCTTACTTATAAGGCTCACCATCATGGTGGCTGCACTTATCTTAGTTCGGTCCTACAGAGAAGAAAATAAATAGTTTCAAATAAGTATGTGACATATATATCTCACTAAACGTTAAAAATGTCCGTTATTATTTCTTAATCTTCTTCACAATATCATAATACATTTGTGTATCTGCCATAAAATGAAACGTATTTTGCTTTGATTGCACAGTTATCTTCTTGGTGAAAAAGTTGGTTCTTTCACATGAATATGGTTTTGTGAGTGTCTACCTGTTGCTGGTTTCTTCTTTTTCTTTGAAGTTATAGATTTTTTTCTTATGTATTTTCTTGTTTAATCAGCTTCTCAACTTCTGGATAATGACTGCAACTCAGTTGCTTATAGAAGAGTATTTTGTAAAAAATAAATTTTGGGGGTACAAGTTTCCTGTTATAATTGCACAGCACACTATCTATACTATCTTTATCTATAGCCACTGGTAACAGTATCACTGAGGTAAGTACCTACTCCATTAGGATTAATTTTTCACCTGTCACTGTCCAGCACCTGCTCTGAGGTAAATACCTTACGGAGATGGAATAGTGACTTTGCACCCTTACTCACTGTCCAAAACCTGCCCTGAGATAAGTACTTTGCGGAGTTGAAATAGTAACTTTGCCCCCCCAGTGACTGTCCAGCGTCTGCCCTGAGGTAAATACCGGGCAGAGTTGGAATAGTAGATTTGCCACCCACTTACTGTCTAACACCTGCACTGAGGCGGAGTGGAATAGTAACTTTGCCCCATACACACTGTCCAGCACCTGCCCTGAGGTAAGTACTCGGCAGACTTGGAATAGTAACTTTGCCCTGTACATACCGTCCAGCACCTGCCCTGAGGTAAATATCCAGTGGAGTTGGAATAGTATCTTTGCCCCCTTCTCACTGACCAGCACCAGCCCTGCGGAAAGTACCTGTCTGAGTTGGAATATCAACTTCCCCCCCCACTCACTGTTCAGCAGCTGCTCTAAGGTAAGTACCTGGTGGACTTGAATAGTAACTTTGCCCCTAGATACTGTCCAGCACCTGCCCTGAGGTAAATAACCAGCGGAGTTGGAATAGTAACTTTGCCACCCACTTACTTTCCAGTACCTGCCCCGAGGTAAATACCCAGTGGAGTTGAAATAGTAACTTTGCCACCCCAGTCACAGTCCAGCACCTCCCCAGAGGTAAATACCAAGCGGAGTTGGAATAGTAACTTTGCCCCTTACTCACTGTCCAGCACCAGCCCTGAGGTAAATACCTTTTGGAGTTGAAATACTAACTTCCCTCCAGTCACTGTCCAGCACCGGCCCAGAAGTAAAATACCCGGCAGAGTTGGAATAGTAACTTTGTCCCCCACTCACTGTCCAGCAGTTTCTCTGAGGTAAGTACCTGGCAGACTTGGAATAGTAACTTTGCCCCATACATACTGTCCAGCACCTGTCCTGAGGTAAATACCAGGTGGAGTTGGTATAGTAACTTTGCCACCCCAGTCAGCGTCCAGCAGCTCCTCGGAGGTAAATACCTAGCAGATTTGGAATAGTAACTTTGCCACCCATTCACTGTCCAGCACCAGCTCTGAGGTAAGTATTTGTCGGACTTGGAATAGTAACTTTGCCACCCCAGTCACTGTCCAGCACCTGCCCTGAGTTAAGTACCCGGCAGAGTTGGAATAGTAACTTTTCCCCTTTCTCACTGTCCAGCACCAGCCCTGAGGTAAGTACCTTTCGGAGTAGGAATACTAACTTCCCCCCCAGTCACTGTCCGGCACCTGTCCTGAGGTAAGTACCCAGCGGATTTGGAAAAGTAAATTTGTCCCCCCAGTCACTGTCCAGCACCTGCCTTGTGGTAAGTAGCTGGTGGAGGTGGAATAGTAACTCCCCCCCAGTCACTGTCCAGCACCTGCCCTGAGGTAAGTAACCTAGACAGTTGTTATAGTAATTTTACCCCTACATCACTGTCCTAGAACTTTACTAAGGTAAGTACACATTGGACTAGGTATATTAACTTTAAATTAAATTAGTTACTATGCTTCACCTTACCTAACTACTATACGAAGATACAATAGTAATTTTTTGTTAGTTCCCTAACATTACTTTCTGAATGTTTATTCATTTCTTTTTTTGTAATTCTACTATTTAATTTTAACTTCTGCATTCAATATTAAAAAAGTATCAATATATTTTTTATTATACTGTGTTATCAAATGTTTATTTATTGACAAACATTTTTGCAAGTTTTCTTACAATTTATGGTATTGTATTTTTAACTGAGTTTTATAGGAAGACTATTTCATAAAATCGGTAAGACCCCCTTTGAATTTTATAATTCTTTGCAAAATATAAGAAAATGTTGGTAAATGTATAATTTTAACTTAATTAATACTTCTTTAAGGGATTGCATACTTCTTGTAAACTTACGTAAACCAATATGTGGCAGTGTTTAACTAGATTTCTAGATTTGTTCCCGGAGTCGCATGTGCCCACTTCAAATGACAGTGCACCACTGCCGACAAAATGGTGGACAGCACTTTTCATAGTGTTTATATGTGAATTTTAGTACAAATTACTGTTTGACTTTCTGGTTAACTTTCAACAGCCATTTTGGTGGGGCAAAACGGCAAAAGCCATTGAAAAAGAAAATGGAAAGGTAATATTATATACTCCACGTAAGCACAGAATGAATTCTTTGATGTTACCAACATATTTTCTTGTATTTTACTGTATTTCCTTATATTTTTCCATTGGGTTTTTGCTGAGTTTTATTTGTTAAGTAAATATTTTTAATCTTCTATGTTTATAGAGAAATGTTGCAAGTATATACAAATCTACATTCTTATATTAAAGTGTGTCTCACGTTTCTCAGAAATAAATACTTATAATATACCAATGCACAATATATGCTGATGTGGTAATGGTGTGCGTGGTCACAACGTGCATTGTAATGGTGAGTATAGTACATGTAAATCAGTGTGCATTGTAGTATGTGTCTGTGGTAGTGTCTAATGTGTGCTTGGGGCTGTATTGTAAACACATACAGAAGGTCCAACAGGCGTTCGTCTCCTCAAGGAGGCCGGGGGCATGGACCTGGTGGTAGAAGGAGGTGCACCACTTCGTCCTGTGTGGCGGGGTTCCAGCGGGGTGGCCACACCGATCCTCCCTTGCTTCCCACACTGTGGTCGGAGGAATTGCCAGCGGGAAACAAGGTAGGTGCATGGGTCCTCCACATGCACTCGGTGTTGTCCAATAGACTGTTAGAGCGTGGTGCGAAGGAGGGGCCGTGGGAGATAAGTGGCACAGGAGGGATGCAGATACGCGAAAGGCGCGTGGTGTTCTCCCAGGTGTCTGAGCATGCAGTAGTGTTTAGGGGCATCCTGTTACAGCAGGGAACATGGTGCACCCACACCCCCACCCAGGGCAAATCAGGAGGGAAATCATGGCGAGGCCCCAGAGGCGGCAGGTACTGGCCCAGGCTTTATAAGAGGCAGGGAGGGGGCCCATATGCAGGTTTATATGGTTAAGGAAAGCCCTTTGAGGCCCAGTGCAGCATTGCCATTTGCACACACGGAATCTTTGCCTGGGGAGAAAGACACAGGTATTGCAGGAGGGATAGGGTTTAGCCACTGTTCAGGACAGGGAGGTATCCCTAAGCCTATGGTGTTTGTTAGATAGGGCCCCACAGGCACTGCAGCCCCAAAGGAGTCTCCATGGAGTCCAAGACCATTAGAGGATACAATGTCTTCAGCCCACCCACAGCATGGGAGCTAGCTCAGCCAAAGTGGCAGCTGCTCCTTAAGCCATAGCTGCAGCAAATTTGGAACAGAGTGAGGGTGGAGGTGGAGGTTGTCATGAGATTATTTTAGCATTTACACAGGCACATTATTTTAGCTCTGGGCCTGAGACCTGTACCCTTTCACCTAGTTACATTTTATTTTTATTCCTCTTATTACCTCAGCAATGCTTCATTTTAGTGGAAATTTTTTATTATTTGTATCAGCTGCCCTTCTATGCAGAATTTTTTATTAATTTCTTTGCACAACATTTTCATCCTGTGCTCAACCCAAGGCTGCACAGAATAGTTTACAAGGTATTGCCGGTCCAAAGAGTACGCAGTCTACCCTACACAGAGAAATACAGGTTGTCACATCAGGACAGATCTTAGAACAACAGATGCTTTGTTATAAAATACCACACTGCCCATCGACATCAGAGGGGACATTCCAGCCAGCGATCTTATGTTGCACGTTGTTGTCGCACTTTCTGCTGAAACTCTGCTTCTTCTCTTCACCCATGTGGGACGACTCCCAGCAGACCAACAGACCTCTTCTTTACCAATAGCACAGGTATGGGGATTATGTTTCCTTCCAAGAATTAGACGGGAAGATTGTGGCTAACACGGCTATTGCTCTCACACAGAATATTAGTAGTGCAGGTATGGACTTTAGATTCACTGTTGTGACAGTACGGTGGGACTTTGCCCCAGCTTACATCACGATGCGGACTCGGGGGAGCACAGTGGGACTCGCTTAACATGAGGCAAAGAGAAAGCATGGTGCAGCACAGCTAGCCTGACAGCATCATGGAACCCATTGGTTGGCACCCCACGAAGGTTTGTTGAGGCCTCATTGGGGATGGGGGGGAGGGGGGACAGCAAATATAATCTTTGACTGGTAGAATGTATGGGTGTAAGTGGACTGCCTCTGAGGAACACTTGATTGGGTACAGTATGGCCTCTTAAGGTAGGTTGGTGGTAAACCCCACAGTGGGGTACGAGGTGCCTTGATGTGGAGTTGGAATGGCCTCTCAAGGCAGATTGGTGATAAACCCCTTGGTGGGATTCGAAGTGCTACAAGGAGTGGCCAATAATAAATGGATGTTGGTGCACGAGGACTGGCTGGATGAGGAGGAACTAGATGATGAGGAGAGCCTCGAGGAAGTCTAGATCGTGGAAGCACCCATTCCAAGTGGTGTGGAATGGGGGAAGATGCAAATCGGAGGTGCACACAATGCGGGGGTACACTAATCAGTCTCACTGTGATGTTTTCCAGATTGTGAGAGGGGCGCAGGTGCAACCAGTTGACACCACGACAACGGAGAGGAAACTTATCCTAGCAAGGCAGCAGGCTTTTGAGCGGTCACTGGCATTAACAACAGGTAGGAACGCTCAGATAGTGCGCATGTGCCCAGTACTTTTTTCTTAAACAGTTGATGCAGGTTGCGGTGGTGGAAAGGAAGAGGTGCACCTGCTGAAAGGCAGCTATGTGAAGGATACCAGGGTCAGGATGGAAGAAAAATGAACAAAGTAAGAGATGGTTTCAGACAGGAGGCAAGAGGTGAGTGCTGTAATGAGGGACACACATTCAGGGACATTGGCGAGTCAGTCGGTGGAGCAGGCAGGGGTCACTAGTACTGCCTCTATGGAAGGGAGATGGTTGAGGGTGGTAAGTCTGGGGTAGAGGGCAAAGAGAGAAAGGACCTAAAAGTAAAGAGGCTCCCTTACATGGGGGTGACTAAGCCTCTAGGGGCACACCTTACATTGTCTACAAAAGGAGAAGACATGGAAAGGGGAATACATGGAGATGTTTAAGATATGACAGAGAAGTAAGAGCTAAAGAGTGTTCAAAGGAGGAGGAACACGAATTGGCTAAATGCCCACAGGTGCCAATGACCATAGAGAATTGGACGACAGTGTTTATGATTTACGCCAGTGTTTATTGTGAGAAATATCCAGAGAGGAGTGTAGCCTTATTTAAATACATGGATTTAGTTTGCAAGGCACAGATCTCCTTCGGAGGTAACGCTTGGGCACAATATGGATGACAAAATCCAGGCAAGAATGGCGGAGGATCCAGAAGCAAAATTGTGGAAAATAGATACAGATTTCTGACAGCACACGATGGGTCCGGCAACATTCAGTTTAACAGTCTTTAGGGCTATGGGTTACCGATAATCTCCTGACTCTTTCAGGCTCATCCCACCCCAGAATGGGTGAGGTCCACAGGCAAGAGCCAAGGTGGAGCGCTCAAGTCCTGTTGGGACCTGAACAGAGGCCTTTGCACAAGGGAATACTGTAAATGTAAACACAAATGGTCCAACTGCCAGGAAATCATGCCCTTGTGCAGTGCTACAAGAACACAGGAGGATCACAGGAATGACAGGCAAAGAGCAGGTCTAGTCAGTGGTAGCAGTCGTCTGGAAGCGGTAAGTTCAGGGGTGGCCATGGGGCTCATGGGACTGGGAGAAAAGGCTTGTATGCCTGTTAATCTAGAGACACTGTCTTATTAGTTGCAGTTTTAGCCTAAGAAGTGAGGTGCAAAATTGTTGGTGTTCCAATGGCGTTTTAGTTCAGTTTGTGAGGGACCCAGGGAGCGGAGATGGGTAGAGAATCTGAAATCAGTCAAGACACACCCACAGGTGGCGAGAGAGAAACTTCTGAAGAAGTCAGGGAGGGGAGGTTGGCAGGCCGCTTTGATGATTGGCCAATGGAGGATCCGATTGTGTCTTCAAATGGGGGGGTACCAAAGAAAGAGTCTGGGCAATAGCGATTGATATAGCATCTGTCATGGCCAGCAGGTCTTTCAGTGAATGATTTTATTGTTGAGGGTGTGTCCTCGGTGTCCTACTCAATGGCTTTGGTAGAATAAGCAGGAAAGGGCAAACACACGCCAAAATATGACATGAAATCAGCATTCAGGTTGCTGCCGGTACAACCAGATGACTACCAATTACTGGGCATTCAATTTGCGGGGCAGTGGCCATGGGCTGTTCTATTTTCAGTGCGCTTTTTGAGTGGTTCAGTTTCTTCCTGCAATGGTTATTCACATGGTGTACAGGTCACGAGTGGGTGACCCACTACTTGGATGATTTTTTGTCATGACCTCTAGTTCCGCAGACTGGTAGCGACTGCTGGGAAGTTTTCAGGAGCTCATGGAGGATGTGGGGGTTTCTCTGTCACCTGAAAAGACAGTGGGGGCAAAGGCGACACTTTACTTTCTGGGTGTGAACTGGATTCGGAGAACATGGAGGCTCACCTTCCACTGGACAAGAAAGTGGGTATGCAGCTACTGCTTGATACAATGCTTGCTAAACCCAAGCTCACCATCAGGGATGTGCAGGTGTTTTTAGGTCATCTTAACTTCACTAGCAGAGTTGTCAGTACTGGCAGGACTTTTTGTAGAAGAGTAGGTTTGGCACTGATGGGACTATCTCGGACATACGATTGACTGCAGAAGAGAGGGAGGGTTGTGCACGTGGCGCCTACTTTTAGAATCTTTTAAACGGCATTGCCATACACACCACGATATAGTGGGACGTGCAGATATATTTTGATGCATCAGGAGTTGAATTTGAAATATATTGGAAGAGTCAATGGTGCACCTAGGAAGGGCCAATGGAGTGAAGAAAGCGGGGGTGGAGTCAGAGCATTGCCTTTTTGGAGCGTTTTCCCTTGGTTGTGGCTTTTAATTTGTGGGGCCAGGAGCTGCAACACAAGAAAGTTCTATTTCGAGTAGACAACATGGCAGTGGGCAAGTGGTTAACAGGCAGTCGGCAAAGGATCACCAAGTGCTAAAGTTGCTGAGAGTATTTGTGCTAGCATGCTTGCGGCATGACATTTTGTTTGGGGCCCGACACGTACCGGGAGTGGACAGTGACATTGCGGATGCTTTGTCTTTGTTACAGTGGGAGAGGTTCCATGAACTTGCCATGGTGTGGAAGGGTACAAGTCCCACATCCCACCACATTTTTTGGACAACAGGAGAAAACCATATACTCCAGTTGGTGGCATGGTCCATGTTTTCGTCCACCCGGAGGGCTTATGCTCAGGCATGGGAAGTGTTTAACTCAGGGGCTTGTAGGAGCTTGGGAGAGTGGGAATGGGTCAAAGATGAGGTACAGTTTACGATTGGGCTGATTGACAAGGGTCTTTCATGGGTAACAATAGCGGGAAAATTGGCAGAAGTCGCTTTTATGGGCAAGCTGTTATCGAGCCCCACAGCTAAGGCGGAGGAATTGGGAAAGTGGATACTGGAAGGATGGCCTAGGGAGCAAGGTCAATCTGGGTCGCAGAGGAAGCCCTTGATGCTGGAAATCTTTTGGAAGGTAATAGGCTGTATGGCAGGGATTTGCTCATCACTATTTGAGGTTACGCTGTTTTCCACATTAATGACGTGGATTGTTTTAGGAGCTTTTAGGGTATCAGAACTTTTGGGGACTAAGTGAGGCCAGGGATTGCTTTGGGAAGAAGTTAGCTTCAAACCTCACGGAATGGCAATTTATGTGCACAGTTTTAATACAGATCAAAGGTCGTGTGACAATGCTGCGGCTGGCACATCACAGAGAGGAGATTTGCCCATTACTGTGGGGTAGAAGACTTTGGCAACTCATTTCTGTGACAGGTGGTTTAGTTTTTTGGCATGTAAATGGCGATCAAGTCACCTCCTTTCAATTGCTGGCAATTTTGAGGAAAGGGCTCATGAGTTTAGGTTTGCCAGTGAAAGAATATGACATGCATTCTTTTACAATTGGGGCAGCTACAGAGGCAGAGAGGAGGCATTGGTCAAGAGAAGGAATTAGGGATCTGGGTAAGTGGTCTTCCAAGTGTTTTCAACGTTATGTCAGGTTCAGAGGACAGAGAATGGAGGATGTTTACTCTATGGCATATTTTGCTAACTGACTTTTCTATTTCAGGTTCGCTTCCAGGCCCACTGTCCACCGGTTTGACGGTTTGCATTACTGAACATTAATTCGTAAAATAGGCGGCTAAGGAAGTAGGGAAGAGCAATGGAGGCTGTAACATTGGGGTTTGGCATGACTTCCTTTTCTTTGTTCTGGCATGGTAAAGAGGGGGATGAGGTGGAAGGAATTATTGCCTTTATTGAATAGGTTGCAGCGGGTGCAGGTGTGCATGGACATTTAGTTTGTTGTTAGAATGATTTAGTGCTCAAAAAGGGGTTGCCCCTGTTGCGTGCCATGAAACAAGATTTGAGGGAGATTAAAGAACAATGGTCTGGTTGTTTCGCCACTTGGTCTGAATTTATTCCTAGCAGGAACTGGAGAGAAGCAATAAGGCATCCACAATAAACTAGGCAAGAAGAAAGATTCATAGAGAAATGCAGCATTTCTGTAGAGTCACAGGCATAGGCTGTGTGGCTCACCCAGAATTGTGTTATGAGGCAATTGAGTTATTTAGAAGAGATGATGTCTATTTATCCAGATTTGGCATGAGGGTGTACCTGTTGGAGATTAGGGAGTTTTTGGCTTGAACTTTGCAGACGCAGGCATGAGGTCTAGCGGCAGGCTTTGTGGGGGCGGGGCAGAAAAAGGCAGCGAGTGCCTTTTTCTGGTGGCAATTGGCCCACAGGTTTGCAGGGCTTTACAGAAGGTTATTGTGGTTGACATAGGTTAACCAGGCTGAAAGGGAGGGACTGAACAAGTTCACACCAGAAGGAGAGCAGAACTTAAGGTTACGTCACAGGAAGTCTATGTTTATTTATGTTCACATATTCACTGTTAAACAGGGGGTGGGGGGTGAGTTCCAGGTCATGACCAATGTTCCCTGTAAATTGTGAGCACGGGCGCGTGCACCCTTCCTGCATCCACCGAGCAGGCCTCTCTGCAGAGCGCACACATTGTTCGTCACATCGCCAGTGCCTGCATGACAAGTCACTGCCTTGCACGAGAGAGTGAAACTATACGTCAGCGCTGTTTTAAAAAACAAACAGCACGAAAACACAGTCACTCTCTTTGCAGCAGAGCAGGACAAGAAACGGCGACCGGCGGAGAATCCCCTGCACATGGAGAGCACCAAATGCAAGCAGGTAAGTGTGCACAACACCACAAGGAGTTTTAGGATATGGTGCTGCAGGTAGCTGTGCAGTGTTTGTACAGCGATCATCATCATAAAAGGAGGGGAAATCCAAACCTCTGCATGTCACAGTAAAGGCTACAGCCAGCACTCCTCAAAGTGACAGAGCAGAATTCAGCAAACCAAAGATTGTTTGCCGTTTCCCGACCAGGGTTTCAAGAAGGTTTTTTTTAAGTTGCACCCTAGGCTAGCGCAATGCTCTCAGTTTTATGGCCTCTGACTCAGGAGAAAGCCTACTTGAAATCACAGCTTCCAGCTGAATGCTAGCTTGAGTGGACACGCTTTATTTTCAAGTTACCCCCAGCTTGCACGAGGCAAGCCCCATCACCACAACACATTAAAAAAACATATCATCATCAGGCACAGATTTACCCAACCTTGCTGCAGCTTTACCAAGAACATCAATTTGTAACATCTGTTTGCAGGGTATTTAAATGCTGAACACAAGGAGTGCTGGTGCACATGAAACAACCGCTTCTAACAGCATTACACATTCAGACATTTATGGTAAGTACTTACAACAACTTTCGCATTTCACCTTTAACCCCAGGGACTAATGCATGTTCCCCAATACAAAAAAATAAATCACTTTCTACCTTGTGTTAGGATAAACAATAGTTTTCCTACACATTTTTTAACGGACCAATAATTAAAAAGTTTGATGCAGTAAATATTTTAACGAGAGCAAATCTGCCATACTGTGCTGTGAGAGACATTGCTTTAAGCAAACAAGAATATTGAAAACACATTGCTTATGTAGAGGGGCATATTATATTCAATGAAACGTGTCAAATTTATTCAGTGTAACAGATAATCCTCAGCCACTCAAGATCATCTGACAACGGGCAGCCATTTTCTGCAAAGGTTTCACTAAAATCTGTTAAGTGTTTTAGGGTTCCAGATGAAGTGTCATCTCTTTTTTTGGTATTTGTTCCGAAAGCACACCATCTTTGCACTGCATTTCGTATTTATCACATCTGTGCACAGCTTTGCACTGCATTTTGAAAATTTCTCAACTGCGCTCGGCTTTTCATTGCATTTGGCATTTGGCATTTGGCCCAACTGTGCACAGAAATGCAGTGAAGCAAATATCTCAAAGGCAGTGGGCAGTTTATAGAATGACACATGGCGGTGGTATGGTGTACTCCAAAGGAAAGAAAATGGTATTCTTCATAGTCACACCACGGAAACAACATTTTGTCAAAAATCTGCTTACCTTCACCAAATTGCTAACATAACATGCTCTTCGGCCGCGTGTCCCTATCAACCGGTAAAACAGTGTTGTGGCAATTAGCACAGGATTCCACCACTGCCTCAGTTCAAAAGATAGAAGTAAAAAAAATATAATCCTGACATTCAAAATGTTTTAAATATGTAAAAGATGTTTTTAAGTAAAATGTTTGCATCTCCTTTCCTCCTCCAGGCTTTTGAACTTCCAAGTGTACTATCTATTATATAAACCTTAAATGCAATATGGTGCTATATAATGTAATACATTAACTGTTTATTGAATATTAATAGTTACTCTTATTTGATGTCTCTTGCAATCCGAAATGTGCACACGTTTGGAAAATATCAGGTGTACAGGTGCTCGGTGCTTTATTTGTAAAATAAAAAATAGGTGCCGATGCACAATGCGCTGCTCAGATACCCCTGGTCAGCACTATTAAAATGTCAGCATGCTGAATACCAAAGACACGTTGTCATGAATCCATCTCAGGTCTCTTTAATTCTCTGCCAGACAGTCCTGTAATCTCACAATTAACAGGTTTCTGTTTTCTACCTTGATGATTTTCTGTCTTTCTCTTCTTCGATCTATTTATGTTGTGTGTTATTCACCAATGGGAAATGTCTGATGAGGGTAAATAAGTGGTGGTCCCACAAAATAAGTGCCAGTAGCCCCCAACTGGTATCAACCTGCTCAAATTAAGTAGAGGAGTTGCTTTTCTACCACACATTTGCCCCAGAATGGACAATCTAAGGCAGCCAGAAGTTTGTAGAAAGCAAAAATTTTAAGGGACCAATTAGTGGAAATTGTTAGACCTGGCATCCTTAGAGTGGCCTTACCCCAAATCTTTTGCCTTTCACCTCCTGTTTTTGCTGTTTTTTTTTGATGGCCTTAGCACTCTGAGCACTTTACCACTGCCAACCGCTAATTAGTGCATGTGCTTCTCCCCTAAACAAGGTAACCTTGGTGTATAAACAATTAACATATTTAATTTACTTGTAAAGTGGTATACCATTTACCCAGGGCCTCCTACTAGTGGGCCTGCAGCACTGATTGTGCCGGCCATTCAAGTAGCCCTGTAAACATCCCTCAGGCCTGCAACTGCACCTTCACTTGACATTTAAAACCTCTTGCCAACCCTAGAACTCCCCTTTTATTACACATAGGTCACACCTAAGGTAGGCCCTAGGTAGCCCATAGGGCAGGGTGCTAAGTAAGTAAAAGGCAGGACTCTAACTATTAAGTGTTAAATGTCCTGGTCATTAAAATCTCCCAAAGTCGTTTTTCATTATTGCGTGACCTACTGCTCTTATAGGCAATGTTCCCCGTAAGTTCCTTCCTAGCCCACCCTTATAAAATCCGATTAGTCATAGCGAGTGGGCGAGCAGATAACTTGAGGCATGTAAAGGCTGCATCATCGAAGGTCTAATGTATGATGTAGGTTTCTAAATGGATAATATGGAACCAGAGTTAGTCTAAACTGAAACCCCAGGTAACTATTCAATTACTCTGGAACTGTCATGCATAATGTTTTTGTAACTCCTATAACCTATGCTAAATATCTTCTTTCCAATTACAGACAGTCAACATTTGGATTTGAACGGGCAGGCGTGAGTACCAAGGAAGACAAGGTAATTCTGTAGATGTTCTAGGTGGGATTAAGGGTCTCTAGATAAATCACATTCATGATCCACACCTTTGCTTCTATTACAGGTTTGTCGGACCGAGCAAGTTATAGATTTGAATGGGCCGACATGCGTAGAAGCATAGGGACCATGTAATTAATTACTTGGTAGGTTTTCCCATCTGGGACACCTGGCACATTATAATATGGCAACATGCTGTAACCAACTGTTAACCATATTTTCTTTTGTTGCAGTTATCTCAGACAGGACTGGTCATAGAGTAGGACGGGCAGACATGAGTAGCAGCAGAGAGAGCAGGTTATTATTTGCTAGTTTTTCCTTCTGGTGAATATGAGGCATTGAAACGATTAGGTGCTTCAATTTTTCCTCTTTTACAGGCATCTTCGACCCTGCTACACATAAATTTGAACAAGCACATGTGAGTAGAAGGAAAAAGACAAGGTAATAATTTTGCAGATTTCCATTGTGGTGCACCTAGTACAGTGGAATCTGACAACCTACTTTAATAATCTTTTCTTCTCTTGCAGGCCTCTCCGACAGCATTACTCATCGATTACAAAAGGAACATGTGAGTAGAAGCAGAAAGACAGGGTAATTATTTGGTAGATTTCACTTGTGATGCAGCCAGTACGTTATAATATAACAACATTCTTCAAACCCTTTTTTTTGTTCTTTTGCAGGCTTCTTAGACCGTGCTAATCATAGATTAAAAAAGGCAGAAGTGACTACAAGCAGAAAGACCAGGTGATTATTTAGTAGTTGTTCCTTGTAGTACATCTGAAACATTGAAACATAAGCATGTGCTGTTACCATTGTTTTCTTCTATTGCAGACAACGCAGACAGTGTTACATCTACAGGCAGGTGCAAGAACAAACAGAAAGGCCCAGGTAAATACTTGCTACATTTTCCAAGAGATAGCTCAGACTTGTGTGGTAGACTACATTCAATAGCATAAGAACCAACTTTAAATAATGTTCCTCACTTTAAAACATTTTTTTTTTTTTTTTTTTTTTTTTTGCAGGCTTTGCGGCATAGTAGGCTCAGACTGACTGCCACCAAAATGTTCAAGCGCAAAGCTGTGACTTCTGCAGAGAGCAGTGCTTCACCACAAAGGAAGAAATGCTGTCCTGTGTCCAAAGAAGAATGGCTGAAAGAAATTGTGGAGACTAAGACACAAGTCAAAAAGCAAGGTTCACGTACAACTGGGAGAGCTATTTCTATACAATCCAGAAGTAGGCCTGATTTGCTAAGTATGTGCAGAAGCAAAGATCGCAGGGGACTTTTCTACTGGGAAAAAAGGAGTGATGGCTGGAAGCTGGACTACTTAAAACGCCATCTATGTAGCAAAGTTCATGAATCTGCTCTGGTGACCCTAAGAAATAAAAGTGCAGCTGCCAGACTGGGTTTTGGAGTGCACACCATGATGACGGAAACTGCCAGTGACAGAGCAAACAGACTAGAAGTGGTTGAACGGCAAAGATCTCTGCCTGACGAGATAAAGTTTCTCATCAGCTATGTGTTGCTAGCAGTCAAAATGAACACCTCAATGTTATCTGTTCAAGACATTCATGACCACTTCGCATTGTATGTGATGATACCAGGCAGCTGGAGAAGAACTATGCCTTTGAGTTTTTGGAGGCAATCAACATCGTGATACGCTCTGACTTCATGCAGAACTGTGAAGTGCTCGGTATCACACATTGATAATTGATGAGGGCACAGATATTTCAGTTACAAAATTCCTCATCCTCTACTTCAAATTCTGATCTACAGTACATGCAATGCAGAGGCTATCACTATAGCTGTAAAAGACTTCTACACTGCCAATAAGCTGGACCTTAGGGAAATGGTCATGTTTACATCAGATGGTGCATCAGTGATGCCAGGAAAGAACAATGGTGTTGCTACCCATCTCAAACAATCCATTCTCCATCTAGTTGAGCAGCACTGTGGTGCACACAGAGAAGATTTGGGAGTTGATGATGCCTGGAAAAAAGTGCTGATGATCAGGGAAATTGAAACATTACCGAGGACTGTCTACTCTGTGTTCTGCTCACCTGTAAGGAAGTCCAAGCTGAACGAAATTGCTTTGGTCACTGAATGTGAAGCAGTCTCCTATCGGCCACTCAATGAAGTGCGGTGGCTTTCAAGGCATTTTGCTGTTGGTGCACTCTTGCGTAATTATGAGGTTGCTCTCAAATACTATGATCATGAAAGAGTTGAGGAGAATGACCCAATTGCTAAATATTGCTACAAAAAACTATCTGACGCCAACTACCATATTTCCTTTGCGGCACTGAATGACATTGTGGGTGAACTTGCATCTTTGTGCAAGTTGTTTCAGAAAAGCTCTTTGACCACTGTTGAGGCTGTACAATATGCAATAGCAAAAATTGGTCAAATAAAGGAACAGTACTTGGGCAACACTGTCTTTTGGAGCAACACAGTAAGAGAGGCTCTGTACAGAGACGACCGAGAGTATGATAGTGAGCCGATGTTATCTTTCATTAAACTTCTTTGTGAGCACATGGAAAGAAGGTTCCCAGAAGATGAATTGAAGGAATGGACAAGCTTTGATTTCCATGCAGTAACAACACAATCACAGTTTGATTTTGGGACTGAGAATGTACAAAGACTTGTTGAAACGTTTAAGAAGGTCTTGGTCCTGGGTGATGGTGACACCCCTGATTATGTTGTTCAGCAAAACAGAGATTACAAATATGTGTTGGCAGAACATATAAAAAGCGGATTGTGTAGGACCTTTCAAGACATAGTGAATTTCACTCTGCGGAATGCTGCACAGTATAGTGTTGTATCTCAGCTTTTTGATGTCTGTGCAACTTTCCAGGCTTCAAGTGCAGCCTGTGAACAATGATTCAGCCTCATGAATGCAATCAAGTCCAAATTAAGAAACAGACTCGAGGAGAGTCACCTAGATAAGCTGATGAGGACAAAGTCCTACCTCTCAAATGGGAAGGTTGACTTAGACAGAGTTTATCAGCACTGGAAGGATGGCAAGGACCGTTTAAAGAAACAAACATGTCACACATCTACTGCTGGCACCTGACTTGTCTAAACTCTGATGCGGCTCCTCCTACAGTTCATATGTGGCTTGGGTAAGAACATTTCTCAGCCTGTCTCTTGCAGGAGCCTCATGCTATTTATCAGTAGTGTGTTCATCAAATTGTAAATTTTAACTAATTGTACAACATGCTCTATTTGATGTGCATGGCCCTCTGTAGCACACAGAGTATTCATTAAAGTTTCATAACATAATGGTTCAACCTCCTGATTTCTGTTTTCTCTAACTGGGGTGTAGGTGGCCCTCAACAGGTCAGGTCCTTGGGGTGTGCCACTAGGTCACAAAACTGCCTTAATGCCCTATTACATGGAGTAATGCTTATACAAATATCCCTTTTTGGCTTTAGTGGTAAAACAAAGCTATGGATAGGCAAATGCCAAAGATCTTGGTAGTTAAGCGCTCGCGTGAATGGTCAATTTCTTGGTGCACGTATCCTTGTCTGCAGCGCACAGCGACCATAAACTGCCGCACACAGTGGAAAAAAATTAGAGGGGACATTGGTTATGATGTATACATTTGTTGCGAATCTTAAGGGTTGGGTGGGGCTTTACGGGTAGGAGGATAGATGGCAGAGGATTTTGAATGTATAGTAAGGTTTTAGTTTTGTAAGGCAGTAAGCCCAGGATTTCTTTGTGATGCGCAACTGTTTCAATAAAGCAGCCTTTTTCACACACACCATAAGAGGATCAATGGTCTTTCTGTGCACATTTCACCTCACCCAAGGCTTATTTTACCACATTAGGCAAACAGTAAATAAACTATTGATTGTCACTGGAATTTTCGAGATATGGTCTGCCTTTAGGGATATTTTTTTCATTTCAGTATTTGTTGACATATCTTAAGTAAATAACAGTGCAGCACTATCTTAACTTACCACCAATGACATGAAAAACTGCCAGTTAAAAAAAAAAGTTATGATTTTTAAGGTTTCAATGTAGGCGAACTGGGCAGCCTCATTGCAAAAAAGAACTCTTCTTTGCTTGCTACCACCTTTATAGTACATTACAATGTTACAGTTCTTCATCATTAGAGAACAGTTTTGTGCAGATCTGCCATGTATATATGTAGGTGCTAATACAGTCTGATGTGAAATGCCTTAAAAAATGGCGATTTGCTCCAAAATCAAATGTGCTACTAAAACTGCTCCAATTTACGCAATTCAGGCACCACTTATGGATAAAAGATCATTTGTTTTAGAGGAGAGACAAAGTCAGGGTGTTCTGTAGCATAAATGAACAAGTTACTTAACCTTGGTAACACTTTTTCAGATGGAATCTCGATCTAATTGCAGATTTCTAATCTTGTGAATATGCCCGGGTGATAGACTAGATCAGGAAGTTCAAAAAAGCTGTGCTGCTTCGTGCCTGTTAGTGGCATTGTGCAGGTCCCTGCCAACTTTGTTCCACATCAGAAGTGACAAATTAAACACTGCTTTTTATTTATCTGGATCCTGTCTGGCAAATGGGGATATTCACAAATTGAGCATTCTGCGATTAGAAGTATTAATCAGAAATAATAGGTTTACTGCACTTCTATAAAGTACTAACTGGCTCTAAGGAACATAGTGAAACCATCAAGGACTCAGTACAACTTCTCCTAGTGACTGCACCTTTTCACTGGAGGTAGATGCTACACACTTTTTCCCAATCCCCACAATCTGTGAATCCATCCCAACCATCAATAGTCATTACTAATCCATGTTTGTTGCATGACCCTGATGACGGTCACCAACCATTTCCTTATATTTGTACTTCCAAATATCACTTTCATGCTGAATATTCAACGTGCCTTCTACTTTATGAAAACTGTCTCTACCAGACTCAAACCCTTTCTTTCAGGTCATGCCCCAACTAAAAAGATACTTACTTTAACCTAGGCATCATGTTTGCCCAACAGCTTTTTCCAGTCACTCTTACGATTGGTACACTCCAGGTCTGGCCCAATTATTTCTTCCATCACGTCCAACTTTTTAACTCGGTCTACAACTACATTGTGAGAGCCACACAAACACTACACAATGTGATGAAAATATCTCTGAAATTCATCAAAAGGTTTTAGAGGACACCACTACACCATTCACACAGTTCAAATGCCACTTGTCATCAGTTCTAATTGTAAAAGGGAAACCCAAAGGAAACATTTTAATTTCTCAATGCCCACATTCCCTTAAGTGCACTGAAAGAAAGAAAAAACAATAGAACTGCTTGCTATTTAGAACCCAGAACAAGATGTCCCTAAAAGTGAGTTACTAGCATCAGTGCAAGGTCTATCACTGTTCTCCACTCCACAACTGCCCAGCTGGAACGCATATTAATGTTTTTCCTAACACTTAGAAAACAATCGCAGAATATGCCTTTCAAGTGACGTGAGGCTTTAATGCTTCTAGCCTCTTGAATGGTGTATTCAAATATTTATTAAGCTATAATCAACATACTAGAAACATGAAAATACCTACCCTGGAACTGTGCCTCTCTTTTAGCGTGGGGAAACATTGTGAATAACATCCACAGACCTAATCTTCGATGTAGCACCAGCGTGGTGGCGGTCTTCCTTAAATATCTCACTCCTAACTCACATTTTTTTTTCCTTAATTGCAGGCCTTCCAACTTCAAAAAATGTTTTCACTGTGTGCAGGGCTTGGGCGGGGGGGGGGGGGGAGCTTTGTCACGAGAACAGCCTAAAAGGCACTTCTGCCCCATGCAAAAAAAAAAAAAAAAGATTGCCGAGGCTGCCATGGATGTGGGTGTTTAAAGTAAATTAAAGATTTGTGATGGACATTGACTGCCTCAAGCCTCCAGAGTTAACCTGCAAATCCGCTCAGTCCAGGGGTTTGCAACTCACGGTCTCTCCCACCAAGTGATAATGATTTTTCATCGGGCGAGAGCATGAAGGGGGCAGTATTGTGAGGCACACAGTAGGGCTGCGTGAGTCGACAGGTTTCCAATTGCCATCTTATGTCTTTACAACTTTTGAATTATGTCACAGAGAGTAAAATGTTATGCCTCATTAATAACTCTGTTCAAAATACCAACTTTGAAACAGAATATTATAACATATAAAAAAGCACGGTCAAAGCTAGTAGGTCTGGTTTTAGCTAGCTAATTCATTGTTTTGCAGGGAGATGTCATAAAAGAAAAAGAAGAAAAAAAAACACATTCTACTGTCTAAACCTGGCCTCCATCTGCTTGAAACAACGAATTTACATTTAAAAGAAAATTAGCCGTTGCATTCAATTTGTATGAAATTGGAAGGATGCTGCTTAGAAGGCAGGTGTAATTAAAACAGCCGTAGAAACTTTTTTTGCACATCGCACGAAAAATATCCTTCTTTTTAAGAAAATGTACTACTTCTAAGGTAGTCCAACTTTAAAAATGTAGACGTCAATATCGAGAACAACTTGAAAAAGCTGAAAGAGGGGAATTTGGTCTTCGACTCTCCTACAAAAATTTGCGAGCCCTCACCTCTTTACGCAGGCAAATACACACCCTCAATTCTAACAAGCCAGAACTCTCCCTATTACGACTCAAACAAACATAATACACATCCAGAAGCAAGGTAACGACCCCGCCTAGCCCACCTGCTTGGAATACAACAGGTGAGAGACCAGTCTGGAGATGCCAGCGAAGGCGATTACTAGGGAAAGAGGCAGAAATTCCACTGGTTCTTCAGGGTAAAACGGAGGATTTTCGCGTAAGGTGCTACACATTCGCATGCAAATGAACTTACCAATTGGTGAATGGGTCCCGATTGTGTAAAAGGCAGGGCGTAGGTCAATCCGGAATTGATAAAGAGTTCACCCAGGGTGTGAAGTTGACGGAACATGAGCGCGCGCTGTACCAGTGTTTCTAGGTTAAGGGGTAGCCATGGATTACTCTCAAGAGGAATGTGTGGAGAATATAAAAGAGGGGTGCCGAGCAATCCGTGCAGTTTCGCTCAGGCCCAGCAAGTTGTGGAGAGGGTATGTGTGTCAGTGGGTTCACGAGGTAGGCCACAAGGGAGGAGCAACGCTAATGTTGCAGGTTGGGCCTGTTGGGATTCCGGCCTAAGGCAGGGAAGGCGAGCATCAGGGGTGTACCACTAGGAAGAGAAGTGACATTGAACCGCAAGATAATATAGCTGGAAATCTGGTACTCCAAAACCGTCCCATTCATAGGGATGAATCAGGGTGTCCCTTTTAATTCTGGGACGGTAATTGGACCAAATCAGCCAAGTCAACAGACCACGCAGAGTCTAAAAGATCGTGTTAGTCAAGTCAATCAGGATGGTCAAAAAAAGATAAAAGAACTGTGGCAATGCGACCATCTTACTGATGACTATCCATCCCGCGATGGAGAGTGGAAGACGTATCCATCGATCTATCTGTGTTGATAGTCTGTCAATTGCTGGTCCATAATTAAGGCGGATCACCACCTCTCTATTCCTATGCAGGAGGATTACGAGGTATTTAGGGGGATTGGAACACCGTTGTAAAGAATATTCCAGCATACAGGAGGTGGTAGCGTCAGTCAATGGGAAGAGCTTGTATTTGTTCCCGTAGATGGAAAGTCCAGAGAATGAGCCGTGGCGTATAATTTCCTTAATAATTGGTGGCAGATGTCCCGGAGGATCACCTACAAATAGGAGGAGGTTGTCAGCATAGATGGAGGCCAGGAGAAGACCCCTAGTGATTCGAAGCTCTATATGGAGGTTTTGTTCTTGCAGGTGGTGTACCAGGGTGCTAAGGGCGATAATGACTAACAAAGGAGAAGGTGGGCAACCCTGTCTTGTGCCCCTAGATATAGGGAAACCGTCAGCCAGCTGACCGTTAATTCATATGCGAGCCACATAAGCATAAATGAACATTATAAGGTCACACAAAGAGCATGGCAGTTCTAAATTGGTGAGGGTGGCCTTCAAGAATGGCCATTCAAGGGAATCAAAGGCCTTCTCTGTATCCAATAAGGTTACAGCGGCAGGAAGATAGCAGGGGATATTTGGTTCAGGACTGAGAATAAGGTGTGGAAGTTGATCGCTGTAGCACAAAGCCTGTCTGCAGTGGGTAGATATTTTGTTAGAGCAGCAGCGCCAAGTGAGTCCCTATGACTGAGGCCAAGATTTTGTTTTAATTAAGAAGTGATAGCGGGAGATAAGATGTGCAGCAATAACGGGGCTTTCCCAGTTTAGTAGAGATAGATCCCTTTTCGGTGATTATGCTAGTGATATCAAATTTCTGGTAGCAGGGGCAAAGTAGCCGGGTGAGGGTGTCACCGGGTCGCTCACCCTTGCAGTATCAACAGGCTCAAGCAAATTTGCCAAGAAAGGGCAGTTTGTGGTCAGCTAGCTCTCCGAATCCTGCAATAGGACCGTACATCTATGCGATTGTGGGGTAATCGCGTCACATGCATTGAAAGAGTCAATGGAAAGGATCGCTTGTTCTACTCTGGCAAAGTCAGTTCAGATACTGTGCAACACTCCTGCATGTTTAAAACTGCCAGTGCACCGGATATAAAGTTTAACGGCCTCCCACAGTGTTGTGTATTTCTGTACGGTGCCAACATTAATCTGAAAATACTCATTAGTTGGTTCCAGCAATTCGGACTTGAACACTCCGTCAAGTAGTGCATTCTCCTCGAAACAACACGATCTTGTAGGCGTGACAGGGGATAGGATGATGGGCATAAGAGGGACAGGGGCTTGGTCCAAAAGTGTTTGAGGTAGATGCTCAACAGCTGAAAGCATAAGCATAGCTGTTCAGGACAGGAACCAATAATCAATGTGCGACCAGGAGTGATGTGGGGAGGAATGGAATGTGAATCCCTGTGCATGTGGATGGAGTGTACGTCATGAGTCTAGTAGGTGGTATGTACTCAGAATATCAGGCAAAGCACACATCAGTCTTTTTTGTGTAGGGTCTCCAAGCCCCGTGGTGTTAATTGGGGGGAGCCCAAGGGAACTGGCAGCTGTGGTGCAGGTCAGAGAGCATTGCGATAAAGGAGGCTGCCTCTCGGGTTGGAGGTCAAGGCGGGTGGGGGCAGAGGGGAGAAGGAGCAGGGCCAGCCAGTGAACTGGGATGCAGATAATTTAGATGGACTAGGTATGTGGGCCAGTAGTGCAGGGTTCGCCTTCCCCCTCAGCTCGAGCACCTGCAGCCTGGGCCACAGTGGTGCCCAGGCACTAGCCGATCTACCCTTGAGGCACGATGTGCAGTGCAGGGGTGAAGAGGATCGGTGGAGGGGGCAAGACCGCACTCGCCTAGTCCCTGTTGTGCATTAGGCACGCCCTTTCATACATTAGTGCCGGGACAGATAGCCAGCACCGTGTATGCCCTGGATTCAAGTCCAAGAGGGCCAACTGAGTTAGGCCCGTCCTTCTGCCCCACCTTCCTGGCCAAGCACAGCACCCACTTGTAGGGGCAAAACGTCACATGAAGGCCTCCACCAGCCTCGCAGAGCCAGCAGGTCCACAGAATGGGATGCGCCTAGTCACTTGCACCACAGCCCCACCCCCAGGCTCACATGTTTTCATGCAGCCTCCGAGGGCCGCATCAGTAGAGGACCAGCGCAACAAGGATGAAAGAGCAGAAGCACTGGAGCAGACACCATCAAGTGCCATATGGTCAAGGCAGCACAACATTTTCAGCGAGGAGGTATGTTGGTGAAATTCTCACGTGTGAAAGAAATAAAGCAGCCTCTGCTCCCTGGAGCTTTAATGCCATGCAGCCATCTAGGCTGCCAGCTTGGAAATGCCACCCAACCACCCCCATCCCCCCAAAAAAGAACATTTAACTACATCACTTATTTGGGTGTCACAATCACTCGAACCACATCAGATTTATTTGTTAATTTCACAACAAAGCTTTAAGGAGATACACAGGGACTTAGGGAAGTTGGGGAACCTGACGGTCTCGTGGATGTGTGGCATAAACGCTGTAAAGATGTATCGAGAACAACTTGAAAAAGAGCTGAAAGAGGAATTTTGACTTTGACTCTCCTCCAAAAATTTGCAAGCCTTCACCTCTTCACACAGGCAAATACACACCCTCAAACATAACAAGCAAGAACTCTCACTGTTAGGACTCAAACATAATACACACATAGAAGCAAGGTAGGAGCCTGCTTAGCCCAACTTCTTAGAATATAAGAGAGGGCATTCATTAAAGAATTGACTCTTGCAAATGGGACTAATTTTACCAAGGAGAATGACAAAATACATGCCTTTCACTCCTATTACACCAACTATACACCACTGAAACCACACCCAACAAGGCCCAGGTCAAAGACATACAAAGCTGTGGGCTACCACACCAATCACAGGCCCAGAGAGATAGTTTAGAAACACCCCCAACTGAAGACGAAGCATCACAGACGATCAAAGCCCTTAAACCCAACAAAGCACCAGGGCCTTACGGCTTCAGATTCATATTCTATAAGGTTTTTAGGTCCCTTCTTGTCCAAGCTATTTAACTGCAACTGTAATTCCATCCATGAATGAAGCCACCATCACATTGAGTCACAAATCATGGAAAGACCCATAACTTTCCTGGTCACACAAAGCCATTGCTCTACTAAATGATGGCGTAAGACTTTACACCAAAACCCCTAATGCGAGACTAGAGGGGACTGTTGGGTCATCAACATCTTCAATATATCTTTAGTCTGTTGTAAAAAAACAACCATAAAGGCACATAAAGTACAAAATACACAATATATAAAATCAGTAAAAGAATGTTTCAAGAACAACCATATAAAAACCTTGTCATTTAAAAAAAAAACAATAGAATATATATGTGACCGTAAAAAGCAATTCCCCAGTTGCAACAATATAGGTAGTCAGGTCTGGAGCGCCTTGATCTCCAGGCAGTAAAAAAAAAACAGAAGACAGCAGATAAAACAGGTACCTTAAAAAAAAGCTGCAACAAAAATACAAGAGCTGGGCGAACTTGAGTAAAGTTCAGGGGTATCAGTAAGGGGATGATAAACATTTTCTGTGGAACGCTAAAATATTTACATAACAGCACAAAATGCAACGTATCTTGTGGAGAACTATTGTTGCATCCACAGGGCCCCAATGTTCCAGGATAAGACCATCCACTTGGGTTGTCATTTGGTGATGTAGCAAATCAAACTTAAACCTTGTCAGCAGGAACCTGTCCCGCTTGTTGAATATAAGGGTTAGCTATGGCTCCATACCTTGGAGATTTCAACAATAAAAGCCCCCATAGCATTGGCTCCCGTAGCTTAATGTTTTCACTCTGAAATGAAGCCCATTCTAAAAACAAAACCCTCACACGCTTGAGCTCTAAAAGACCCTGGGATTGGAGATTAAAAAATATACCCTTCCTACCCATGCTGACAAAGGCTACCTTAACATAGGCAATCCATGGGATTTCTAGTGTGTGACTGAGGGAATAACAATCTGAAAGGATCTGCTTGTTTAACTGGGAACCCATCCCAGTCCAGATTTTAGTTCAGCAAGGCAGGGTTCTTATACACCCAGATCAATCCAGCTTTATTTTAAACAGACAAACACATGATACCCAGAGAAGGGTGATTCACCTAGTGAAGAAAGCGCAGAGATATCAAAACCCAGCTGTACTGTTGAACTTGGATGAGGAAAAGGCTTTCAACAGAGTTGCCTGGAGAGTCCTTTCCCACATCCTAAATTAGGTTTGTAGAGGTCCCAGTTTTAAGAACAGGGTGCTTGCAGGCAACCAAATCCCTACATCTACCATTTTATTGAACAGAGGTCTGTCTACCCCCCTGCTCCTGCGAAGGAGCACTAGGAAGGGTTAACCACTCTTCCCCTTGTTGTTCACCCTAAATATCAAACCACTTGCTGCAACTCTTCAGGAAGGGATAACAATATCAATGGTTTAAACTTTGGGAAGGAAGACTACAAAGTGATGTTATTTGCAGATTATGTGCTCCTAGCACTTTCTGAACCTCAGACCTCCCTAAATCATTTACAATACCAACTAAACCACTTTGAAGGGGTGCCAGGATTTCAGATTAATAAGACAAAATGTGAAATCCACAATCTAACCTTGACCCCAGCAGCAGAAGCTGGGGCCAAAAAGTGTATGTCCTTCAAAAGAACATCTTTAAAAAAAAAAAATGTTTTTATTAAGGTATATGGAGCATAAACAGTGCTGCCATAAAACAGTAAAATATTATAATGCAGAGAGAGTGAAAAGTACATCCATGAACAATGAAACCATTACAGTAAACCAAGAACATCAGTATTCATGGAGAAACCTCCACAGATGCTCAGGGGGTGGAAAACGGGAGGGAGGAGGGTATACATATATAGCTTGAGTGATGTTGGTAGTGGCACTTTAAGTGGTGGCATTATCTAAAGCCCGTAGATAGGTCCGGAGTGGCACCCATATGTCCTTCGGTCTAGAGGTGAGGGGGTTAAAGTGAAGTGTAAAGTTTGCTAGTCGTCATAGTACTGTATGTCAGCTATCCATCGGCAGTGTTGTGTGTCGAGCAGCAGCCCCATCAAAGGGTAATACCATGTCTAACAAGGAGCAGAGCCATGGCAGCAAATCTAAAGGCCAGGTCTCAAGGGTTTAAATTATCCTAGTAGCCCCATTAGAGGGCCGGGGTCGATAGTGAAGGCCAGCATTGTGGAAAGTGCGGTAAAGATGGCTATCCAATAGGTTGGGACCACACTACAAGTCCAAGTGACATGCGCGAAATCAGCATGATCAGTCTGGCAGTGGGGGTACTGATGTGGACGAGTAGGGTTGTAGCCTGCTACAGCTTTACGTGTGGTATATGCTCTGTGCAGAAATTTGTAATGCAGAATTTTGTGTTGGATGTTTGGGGAAATTTGCTTAGTCTGTATTCAGCGGTAGGCTCATGTTTCAGCAGAGAGAGAATATCCCAGGTCAAGTTCCCATGCTGCCCAGGATGGGGCGTGCACCGGCTTCATTACCAGACTTGCATGATAGAGGTGAGAGACCAGCCTGGAGCTGCCAGCTGAGGTGATCATTAGGGAGAGAGGTAGAAATTCCGGTGGTTCTTTAGGGTAAGATGGAGGTTTCTCATGTAAGGTGTAACACATTTGCATGCATAAGAATTCATCAATTGGTGAATGGATCCCAATGGAGTCAAAAGGTGAGGGGGTTGGGTCAATCCGGCCATCGATAAAGAGATCACCCAGGGTGTGAAGTTGACGGGACATGAGTGTGCACTGTACCAGTGTTTCCTGGGTAAGGGGTAGCCATGGATTACTCTTAGGACGACTGAGTGGAGAATTTAAACGAGGGGTGCCAAGCACTCTGTGTAGTTTGGCCCAGGCCCAGCAAGTCATGGAGAGGGAATGTATGTCAGTGGGTTCACGAGGTAGGCCACAGTGGAGGAGCAACACTAGTTTTGTAGGTGTGGCCTGTTGGGATTCCAGCCTAAGGCAGTGAAGGCAAACATCGGGGTTGTACCAATAGGAAGAGAAGTGGCATTAAACCACAAGATAATATATCTGGAAGTCTGGTACTCCAAAACCGCCCCACTCATGCAGAAGAATCAGGGTGTCCCATTTAATTCTGAGACGGCAAACGGACCAAATCTGCCAAGTCAACAGGCCATGCAGAGTTTAAAAGGACGTGTTAGTCAAGGCAATCAAGTTAGTCAAAAAAAGATGAAGGAACCATGGCAATATCACTATCTTAATGATGGATATCCATTCCCTGATGGAGATTGGGAGACTTATCCATCAATCTATCGTTTTTTTTTGTTTTTTTTTGTCCTCATTTTGTCACCCACGCTTTGGTTGAAAGGAAAAGATATTGAGCACGGCGAGCAGCAAGAATGTCTCCAGGAATGCGGTCCACACCTCTATTTGGCCGCCCCTGTTCTACTCACTGCTCTTTTCCCAATCTCATGCCATCAATCAAGTCTGATTTTTATCTTCGAAACCTGATCGTAGCCAAAGCAGCACCCAAAAGGGTGAGGGGAGTTCTAATCATTGGACTTAAGTATCCAGGGGAGGAGACCAAACAAAGAACATCCAAAACACAAATTTGGTGAACTATTGATAAACATTTTCCCAGTCTACCCAAAAATTGTCTCTTCTAGAAAAAGGGCCTCGTTGTTCCATTTTACACAGTCGATTTACAGAAGTCTGCCAATCCTGAACAAGAGGGGGGAGAGGATCAACCCATTTATGACATATTTCTCGTCTAGCTAGAAGCATTAGTACAAACAACAAGTGCTCCTGATGTACTGACATTCTCTGATAGTCCTGATGTACTGACATTCTCTGATAGTTTATACCCTGTTCACAAACCCCAAACACCACCATAGAAAAATTTATTTTTAAATTTACATTAAAAATTACCTTTAAGATGCTTCCTATATCCTCCCAATATTTCAACAACCTTGAACATTGCCAAAACATGTGAACATCATCTGCCTCGTCTTCCCCACACCTCGGACAGTTTTTCTTAACTTTCCCAATAGCTGTTAATCTAGCCGGTGTCCAATAAACCCTGTGGAGTGTAAACAAATGGTTTTTCTTCAACCCTGCAGGTTTGATAGTAAACCACAGTTCTGAACATGACTTTTGCCATAATGCTGTGACTTCTAGGGTTGGAAAAATCCCCCCCACTTCAACAAGGGAAGGGATGCACCATCCTCTGCTTTTTCCAACAAAGCATGATACCACAAAGCAACTTCTTTTTTTATAACTTTTTGGTTTAATTTCTCTTCCCATAAGCTCCTCCCTACTTTACCTCTTCGTCGAGATTTCACCCAACTAGAAATCTGAAGATACTTAAATTTAGAAACTGCCCCTCCAGTACCCTCCTGAAATGCAGACCAGCTTAACAGTTCCGATCCCTCTATAATCTGACCCCATCTTACAGTCCCACTCGTTCTCAAAGGAATTGACAATTTGTCGATAAGACACTCAGGGGTACCGGGTGAATCCCAGATTGGAGCAGAACTACAAAAATAAGGAATCTCTAACACCCTCCGAAAATACATCCAAACATTACATGCCTGTCTGGGGAGCTTCAAACGTACCTTCTTAAAGTATTTTGGGTGTCCAAACTTATATAAGAAATGGTCTGCTCCTTCCTCAAGATGTGCTGTTAAAGCTCTCCAGGCCAAATCATACTCTGACTTCTTCCCAAATAGCATTCTGGTATTTTTTTAGTTGAAAAGCCACATAATACCTAAAAAAATCCAGAGATGCTATGCCCCCCCACTCTTTCTTTCTACTCATCTTTTTCCACAAACTCCTTACTCCCTTAGAAGCCCAAACAAACAAAGATAAATCTCCTTGTAGTTTTTTTAAACCAGCTCCTCTTAAACTCTAGTGGAATTGTGTTAAATAAAAAGGTGAATTTTGGGAGGATGCACATCTTCAGAATATTAGATCTTCCGATTATAGAAAGTGGAAGAGCAGCCCACGCCTTTAGCAATTTTTTGGTTTCCCTGTAAGTTATGTCAAAATTTAATTTAGCTACTGCATTAAGATCAGTTGTTAATCGAATTCCCAAGTATTTGATCTCTTGTTTAACTAGGGGAGAAGCATAAGCCAAGTTCCTACACATAATTTCTGTCTTTTCTGTGTTTATACTGTAACCGGAATATCTACCAAATTGTTCCATCAGTGTATTGACCATAGGTAGAGTAGAATTGACATCGCTAGTGTATAACATAAGATCATCCGCGTATAACGCTACTTTTTTTTCCCAGCCCCCGATCCGAAATGGGGAAATGTCCTTACAAGACTGCAATAAATTTGCCAGAGGTTCAATATACAAATTGGAAAGCAAGGGAGATAGGGGACACCCCTGTCGCGTGCCCCGCCAAATCCTAAATTCCTGTGATAATTGGCCGTTAACCAGAACTCTCGCAGAGGGGCATCTATACAGTTCCCTAACGGCTCTAACAAAAGAAATTCCCAAGCCCCCTCTTTCTAACACAGCCCTTAAGAAGGACCAGCTAACACGATCAAAAGCTTTCGCAGCATCAAACGTCAAGATCGCTAATGGAGCCTTCTCTTGTTCCGCCAGGTCTACTGCAGCGAATAGCTCGTGAGTTACCTCATGGAGTTGCCTCCCCTTCATAAAACCCTTTTGATCCAAATGAATCAGATTACCTATAGCCTTCCCCAATCTCCTAGATAAAATCCCTGTATACAGTTTGTAATCTGCATTCAACAAGGAGATGGGTCTATAGGATGAACAAAGCATTGAGTCCTTACCTGGCTTTAACAATAAACAAATTGTCGCTTCCCTCCAGGATTTAGGTATCTGTGCCCCTTCTACCAGCATAGAGTTAAATAATTCTAATAAAAACGGGGGAAAGTTCTTCCCCCAAAACCATATATAGTTCATTAGGTAGGTTGTCTGGGCCAACTGCCTTTCCTTTTTTCAAAGCCTTTATGCCTTCAACAAGCTCAGCCTCATTTATCTTACAATTCAATGTAAGCTTTTCTGATTCCTCTAAAACTGGGAGATGCGTTTTTTCCAAGAATGCTCTGATCGACTCCTCTGAATAAACCAGGATTTCTGAATAAATTTCTTGAGAAAAAGATACGAATGCCCCCTCAATCTCTTCTTGTTCCACACAAATCTGGTTCGTAATATCAGATTTAACGGATAAAATATGCCTTTTAGAAAGATCCGACTTAACCTTCCAGGCTAACAGTTTACTGCAGCCTTCTCCATATTCATAGTGTGCATATCGACTACTTTCCCACTTTAACCTATTGCGCTCCTCCAAAAAGGCATCTAAGTTCATCTAAACCTTTACCTCTTGGCGTGCCAACTCCTCTAATAGCTCGTCCTTCCCTTCTTGTCGTGCATTATGCATTAAAACTTGAAGCGTTTTTAATGATGTTTCCATATCTCCCAGTTTTTCCCTTCCTTCACAATGCTTATATATTGCCAGGCTCACAAGTCTCCCTCTAATATAGGCCTTAAATGCATCCCAAACACACCATAAACTTGCTGTTCCTTGGTTTAAGTAGAAAAAGTCTCTTGTATCTTTTTTTAACACTTCTATTATTGAATCATCTAGGAGTAAAGCACGATTGATCGTGCTCCTAATACCCTTACTTACAACCCTAATATCCAAGTGTAGTTTTACAGCTGAATGATCCGAAAGGTGTGCTGGATTATGGGCTACCTTTTTCCTCTCTGAGCATAGACTTTATCCATCGATCTATCTGTGTGGATAGTCTGTTGATTGCCGGTCCATAATTAAGGTGGATCACCTCATATCTATTCCTATGCAGGAGAATTCAGAGGTATTTAGGGGGGGGTCAGGGTATTCCAGTGTACAGGGGTTGGTAGCATCAGTCAATGGGAAGAGATTGGATTTGTTCCAGTTGAAGTCCAGAGAATGAGCAGTGGCGTACAATTTCGCTAATAATTGGTGGCAGATGTGCTGGAGGATCACCTACAAATAATAGGAGGATGTTGTCAGCATAGATGGAGACCAGGAGGGGGGCCCTAGTGAATCTAAGCCCTCTATGAAGGTAACGTTCTTGCAGGTTTTGTACCAGGGGGTCATGGGTGATAATGAATAACAAAGCGGAAAGGGTGCAACCCTGCCTCGTGCCCCTAGATATAAGGAAAGCGTCAGTCATCTGGCCGTTAATCCATATGCAAGCCACAGGGGAAGCATTTAGGAGCATTATGAGGTCACAGAAAGAGCGTGGCAGTTCTAAATTATTGAGGGTGACCTTCAAGAATGGCCATTCAAGAGAATCAAAGGTCTTCTCTGTGTCCAGTAAAACTACAGCAGTAGGAAGAGCAGGGGACATTTGGTTCAGGACTGAGAAGAAGGTGCAGAGGTTGAAAGCTGTGCAGAGCTGTGGCACAAAGCCTGTCTGTAGTGGGTAGATAATGTGTTTGAGCAGCAGCACAAAGTGAGTCCCTATGACTTTGGTCAAGATTTTGTTGTTGTAATTAAGAAGTGATAGCAGGCGATAAGGTGTTCAGCGATCAGGGGGCTTTCCCAGTTTGATTAATAGTGTAATGACTGTTTCGAGTAGAGTAGGTGGGAGAGTGCTGTAGAGAGCCACCCGGACTCTCTTATACATTGTTGCAACCTTGGGCATGTGGGCCATGCTTACTGCGAGAGTATAAATAAATGGTCGAGCCGGTGACCCCGGCAGAGCAGCACGTACCACCAAACTGTGTGCTGTGTATACTGTTGTGTGCCCGTGCCAACTGCGCAGCGCTGAGGCCACCTGCTACATTAGCGATGAGGCAGTAAGACCTCACCGTGCTCTGCTGTCTTAGAATGCTCGGCGCTCCCCCTCAAGACTCAATTGGGGAGCCGGGTGGCGAGCGGGCGCATCTAACCTCTCTTCAGCAGCCTGGCAGATCGGCACTTGATGTCCCGGCCGTATCTGAGCACACGTGGCCCACTGAACCTTTGCGCCTCCTGTGGTGCAGACTGCGCTGCTGATTTGTTCCTGCTGCTGCCGGTAGAGACTTACTCATCTGGGCCATCCTTGTGTAAGGAGGAGGTGCCCGCCCATCAGCAAAAGGGAAGTGCCGCTGGTGTGCTCCTGGAACAGTGCCTTGCAGCTGCAAGACCTCGCTACGAGGCCCCGCCCTGTGCCTGCCTGACACGTGCATGAATGAGATCTGGCCCTGGAGGGCTTGCAGTTCAACGTGGAGACCTCGTTCCTCCCCAACACCCTCAGCAAGTAAGGACTGCAATCTATTTCTCCCCAGACAAGGGTGCGTAAAAATAAATAAATAAATAAATAAATAATCATCCGAAGTGCGTACACTCAGGGGGAAAGAACCGAGTACGCAAGACGCTGCTGGATAGAATACTTGTAGTGCACCAGTGGAGTTCCCAGGGTAATGAGCTCAGCAAAGCAGCGCCAAACGCGGGAGCCCACTTAGCAGTGGCACTGCTACCCCCCTTCAGTCAGCTTGCTGATCCTCCCACGGCGGCACCACAATGGCACCATTGGCTTGGCTGCCTGAACAACTACTTCTGCGCCACCAGGGAGACGGATAGTGCTGTGCGGAGGTCCCTCATGTTGCACATGTGTGGCAAAGAAATGTACTAACTCTTTCAAACACTACCCAACACAGGGTCCCAGGACAATTGACGCTGCAGTGGCTTCGTTGAAAGTGTATTTTGATCCCCAGTTAAACCCAGACTATGAGAGGTTTAAGCTCCGACAAGCACGACAAACAAACACGGAATCAGTTGCGCCAGGGAGACCAGATCCTCGGGGTCTGCGCACGTTCCCAACATGTCCACCACTAGACAGCTCCAAAACTCGGATAGAAAAAAAATCACAGAGCCTGAAAGAGTCCAAGCATGGGAAAAGGGGATTAGGATGGGAACAGCTGGGAAGGAGGCCTGTAGGAAGCAAAAGGTTAAACCACACAATATCAAGCTTTAATCACATTGATTTTCACTAGACTATGATTCTAAGCATTGTCATACTGTAACCATGGATAACTTAAGAAAGGACTATAACTAGGCTTCAAGACATCTGGTACCTGGGAAGGAATCAAGAATGGTTAATACAACTTTTCATATGAACTTTTCATGAAACGTCACATATTGTCTAGGAATATAAGAACCTTCTAGAATTATGTTTTCAGAACAAACATTGTCTTTTTACATGAGGGCAAAAAGTAATCTGAACATTCCCTGGAAATAAAATAGGAATTGTACTAAGGACTTAATATGCACATATAATGTAACATCTTGAATTTTAACACCTTTACAGAAATTTCAAAAGCCCTGGATAGTTGTGTGCACTTCAGGAAACACTACACATCAAAGTTTTAATTGGCATGAAATGATCGCGCACACTGTAAGTGATCTGAACACCTAGATTTAAATGTGGGAAATTAATCGCACACACTGTCGATTCCAAACAGGTATATGCAAATGTAATGAAATGATCGCGCACTCTGTAAGCGATCTGAAACATCAAGATTTAAATGCGGAAATGAATCGCGCGTCTTGCCGATTCGAATGCCACCATGCAAATGCCAAGAAGCGGTATCGCACAAGGAGTATCAAGAGTTAAATGCAAGAAATGAATTGTGCGTCTGGACGTTTCGAATGCCACCATGCAAATGCCAAAGAATGGTCGCGCACAATGATTATCAAGAGTTAAATGCAAGGAATGAATCGTGCGTCTTGCCGATTCGAATGCCACCATGCAAATGCCAAGGAATGGTAGCTCACAATGATTATCAAGAGTTAAATGCAAGGAGTGAATTGCGCGTCTTGGCGATTCGAAAGTCAATATGCAAATGTCAAGAAATGGTCGCGCACACTGTTGCAGACCCGAATCTCAAAAGACAAATGCCAAGAATAAATTGCGCGTCTTGCCGATTCGAATATCTACATGTAAATGCCAGAAACCATGAGCACATTCACACGAACAAGGTAAAATCTTTCAACATGAAAATTAGGCCCAAAAACTCGAATGCCTTTGAAAATGGGGTCGGGGCCCAGCCCGACCTCCGTCTTACCGCCCTGTTCAACGGTCACCAATACAATGAAGGTCAAGGCCTGGAAAGGTCAAAGTAGGCCTCCGGAACAGGAGCTCAGGAAGTTGCTGCTGCTCTACACCAGGACCTCTGAATAGTGAGCACGTGGAGCTGGGCTGGCTCCCTTTTTTTATAGAGTCTGGCCCAGCCCACAAACCACACCCAGTCATGCTGCAGGGAAAGCTTCTACAAGGTCCTAGAAAGGACCACACCCTAACACACTCGGTAAGCCTGCAGCAATACATTGCAAATGAACAGTTATTGCAAACATCATTAATAGTGTTTTTCAAGGTTAAAGTCTGCAATGCAAAAGGTTAACATACTGCATATAAATACAATGCATGAATTAGGTCCTTGCATAAAGGTTGGGTTTTTGCATTTTAGTCGCCCGTAGAGGACACACTGCTCTGTTGTTGACAAGCTGACATGTTTTATGCATGGGTCTCAAATAGCATGAGGAGATCCATGCGCAAGTCATCCAGGGTGTGCAGATCTAATACGCTAAGCACACTCATTCTGAGACAACCCAGAAATGAGATCCTGGTACTGGCTCGCTCACATGCACTCTCGGCCAGTAGGGCGGATACAATGGCTGATGCCAGAGGGCAGGCTGCAACGGCCTGCATCCACCATCATGAAAGAAGAGCAGGTGAATGTCCTGCAAGTGCGCCAATATTCCCAGTGCCAGCTGAGTCAGCCAAAGCAATGGGAGAGGGACTGTGGACTGGAACACCGGGAAGATGTCCTGTGAGAGGGAAGACATGTGCCAAATGTGGGAAGATGAACCACTTTGTGAAAGTATCCCGTGGGGGGCGACCCAAGCAGAAGTCGCCGCTGGCAAGGACGATGGCAGCTAGCACCTGAGGACAAAGTGGGTGTAAATGGTTGGGAGGCAAACGCAGGAAGCGTGCACTTCAACATGAGGAAGATATTTTCATCATCTCTTTCACCGGCTGGCAGAAACAGAAGCAGCGTCTGCCTCCAGTGTGCACGGTAGACATCAATGGTGCTCCAATGACCGTCCTAAACAACACTGGAGCATCAGTTAATGTTATGGACATTGACCAGTATCGACAGTTGGAGCCCCGACCCAAGCTGACACCTTGCCAAACCAAAATCTACACATACGATGAGCACAAACCATTGCCTCTCCAAGGAGCCATCGAGATGACAGTCTCCTGCAGAGGGAGGGTGACAAAGGCCAAGTTCCACGTGGTCGAAGGGAACAGAGGGACATTGTTTGGGAGCCATACCGCTGAGGACCTAGAGCTTGTTTTCTTTGATCTCTAAGTCCATGAAGCCCAGGCCGATTCACTGCTGAACTAATTCCTGCACATCTTCACTGGACAAGGCAAGCTAAAGGGGAGCCAATTCAAGTTGCACATTGATCCGACAGTGCAGCTCCTGGCGCTATGTCATAGCCAGGTCCCATTCCATCGGAGGCCTGTCGTAGAGTAGAAGCTGCAAACCCTGGACGACCAGGGCTGATCGAGAAGGTCACCGGGCCCACCCCATGGGTATCGCCACTAGTGATTGCTCCAAAACCAAAGCAGCTGGAGGCTATCTGTCTGTGTGTAGATATGAGTCTCCTGAATGCCACCATCAAGAGAGAAAGGCATATATCACCTACAATGGATGACATTATTGCCGGTCTAAATGTGGGGCACTGGTTCTCCATCACCTGAACTAGCTCCTGAGAGTCGAAACATCACAACGTTCTCCACACCCGTGGGGCTGCGCAGGTACCGAAAGCTCAGTTTTGGAATCTAATCAGCTGCTAAGGTCTTTCAGAACACCATAATAGAAACGCTATCTGGACTTAAAGGAGTACTTAATCTGAGTGACGATATTCTTATTTACTCAGAGACCCTGGAAGACCACCATTGTCATCTAAGAGCCATGCTCCAGAGGCTGGCGGAAGTTGCCCTAACCCTTCAGAGAAAGAAGTGTGATTTCTACAAGAACTCAGTTGAGTTCTTCGGGTACATCTTTCCACACAAGGATTTGCAAGTGGACCCTAAGAAGGCAGCTGCCATGTGGAATGCCCCCATACCCTGCAACGCGACAGAGGTGTGAAGTTTTCTTGGTATGGCGACCTATTGTGGGCAATTCATTCCTCAGTTGGCCATCATGGCCAAGCCTCTGCAGCGACGCACGAAGGCGGACAGCAAATGGAACTGGAGTGAAGAGACAAGCCAGGCTTTTCAAAACATCAAGGAGGCCCTGCTACACAAAGAAACAATGGCATTATAAGACATAAGTGGTTGTCAATGCCTGTCCGGTCAGACTGGGTGCTGTCCTGCTACAGGAACGGAAAGATTAAGAGTGGGTGCCAGTGGCGTATGCGAGTAGAGCGCTGTCATCAATCGAGTCCTGATATGCTCAAATCGAGAGGGAGGCGATGGCCATCCGCTGGGCCTGTCTGCACTTTCATGTGTATTTGTACGGACATGAGTTTCAGGTGGTCCCCGACCACAAGGCCTTCGTCTCCCAGTTTGCCAGGTCGTCCCATCTGGGCCCCCCGAGAATAGAGTGATGAGCTGTGCTGCTACAACCATACCGGTTCTGTGTCATTTACCGGCCCAGAGTGAACAACTCAGCTGACTATCTCTTGCGACACCAACCAGAGTGCCCGCCCTGCAAATCCCAGGGCAAGGAGGCCAAGAGGATGGAAAGTTTCATAAAGATGATAGTGCAGGCCGCGTGCCAAGTGGCCATGATAATGTCAGAAATAGCTGAAGCCTCGGGCCATGATCCGGTCATCAGTCGTGTGAATAATGCTTTGGCCCAGCGAGAGTGGAAACATTTTCTGGATTGCACCTGAGGCCTTGATCATGGTGAGCGGCTGCCCATGTATATGACCTGGAAGGTTCAAAATGAATTGTCCATAGGGAGCTAAGGCATCCTTCTGCGTGGCCAGAGGATAGTGATTCCTAGATGCCTATGGGACCGAGGGGCTGAATTGGCCCACTAAGGCCACCAGGGGCAGCCAAGACCAAGGTCCATCTCCGGTGTAAGGTCTAGTTTCCAAGCATGGACACCATTGTTGATGATCGAGTGAGGAGATGCCATTCTTGCGCCATCACGGCCATTGATCAGCCAAATGCTGCAGTCATCATCGAATCCCCTGCCACCAAGCACCGGGCAAAGATCAGTATGGACTTCGGGAGTTTTCCCAATGCACGATTGACGCTAGTCATGATTGACTCGCAAGCCCATTTCCCCTTTGTAGAACTAGTCACATCTACGGCGTTTGAGCAAGTGCGACCACTGATCGAAAAGACATTCGCTATGCTGGGCCTCCCGGAAGAGGTTAGGACCGACAATGGTCTTCTGTTCCATGGGCAGTGGGTTAGAGACTATCTGTGCCAGTTGGCCATACATCACTCCCTATTGGCCTCAGGCCATTGGGGATGTCGCGAGGTTTACGCGGACCCTCAACCGAGCTCTGCAAATTGGGGGTCGACCACAGAGAAGAGGCTGAGTGGTCTTTATACACGTTCCTAAGGGCCTACCGTCAGACACCTCATAGCACCACTGCGTGTGCTCCGGTGGCCCCTCATGTTCCAGACCCCTCAAGACTGCATCCCTGCTGACTCCCAGTGGCAGCCGGAGGAGATAGATGTGGAGGCTGTTCAAAACAAAAAGAACAATTAACAAAAGGGCCAGTGACCAACAGAATTTGGCACCCAGACATCAAGGTGGGTGACCCAGTCTTGGTGAAAAATCCGTATCCTAGGTTAAAGTTCAGGCCCACTTATGAGAAGGAGGTGTGGACTGTGATGAAAGTGTGTCGCCCAGCGAGGAGAGCAACAGGCAATGTGTTGTGGTTCAAGCGGGTCTGGCGAGAACACTGGAGGTGACACAGCAGAGGAAGAAGTAGTAGGACCCAGAGAACTCTGTGGCAGAGATGAGCCTGGTGCATCCCAAGAGCTGAGACCAGTCCCGACGCCGCCTGTGGAAGGGCAAACCAAGCAAGTGTGAAGGCCAGAGTGGGCGGTATCATCTGCAACCCAATCAAGATTCTAGCCAGAGACTGTGAGATTTTGTGTGCTAAACAGGGAATGACCATATGCTATTGCTATTCTTTCTTGGTCAGTATCATGTTCACCATTCATCCTTTGTCTCTCTGCTTTCCTTTCTCTCTTTTCTTCTGTTTATTTCCTTTCCTCCCTAATTTCTGGTAGTACCAAGTTTTAGTTCTGTTTTACTTGCCAGACCTGGGGATTGGGTTTTGTTTGAATGAAACAGGAGAAGGACGCAGAGAGCCGCCCGGGCTCTCTCATACATTGTTGCAATCTGGGGGCAATGCAGCCGTGCTTACTGCGAGAGTATAAATAAATGGTCAAGCCAGTGACCCCGGCAGTGCGCCGAGCGGTTCATGGCTACAGAGAAGAATTACAATCTCCTCGAGGAATCAAGCTGGGGACTCAAACCTTCTCAACATTTAGTCCTTGAGAACACTGTACTTTACTGGACAGATAGTATGCCACTTCCAGTGTCTCTTGTAAATTATTGATGGACAGTCCAGTATTAAACATTATTATGAAACAAAGGGAGTCATCACTTTGTCGTGTGTGCATAGTACCTGTTATCCAGAAGTGGAAAATTTGCAGGCCTGATGTTAGCCAAGACCTTTTGTTTTTATTAAAAAAAAAAAAATACATGCCTGCATATACTTACATAGGTTGCCTTTCAGTTATTCCTCTAAATCCATTTGCTGCTGTAGTGTTATTCTCATATTGTCTCCACTCACCACCACACACAGCATGGGGAAATGGGTCAGTACGTTTCAGCAGTTGGCCCAATTCAGTGTGAAGGATGCCATTTTATTTGTGCAGGATGTGCACTGAACCTGAAAAATAGTCCCAGAACTGGAGGGCCAGTATCTTCTTTTTTTAATCATTTTTTTATTTTGTGTTTTTTTTTTAATCCTTTTGCAAGAGTGTGTGCTCACCAGACACTACTATCAAAGCGTCACTGCCACTTGTCCCCGGCAGGCACTGTAAGTTGTGCTCATCTTTGAATGTGATTTAAGTCCATTAAAAGATGGACGCCTGTGGGTGCGCAGTGTCTGTCTTTGTATGGTGGTAGGTTGACGGAGCCCACCTGTATGGCCTTTGTTTGCTGGGGTATTCCCAAGCACTTAAAAACACCACACCTACCTTTGAAAGAAGGCACACCATAATTTCCATGATGGTCGGTCAAGGAGTTAACTCTGCCAGAGATGATGGCAGACTCTGGCAGGTGTCACTCTGGCTTAGACACTGCCCCTTCACCATGTTGTGGTGGAGTCACTCCAGGACCTTCATGTATCCAGTGACAGAGCAATAGGAGTCTCAGCGACTTGCATGGCCTTAATAGGGGAACAATAAATAGGTTGGGTATGCTTTGGTTCTGTCATCGTCAAAATCAGGCGGCTGGTCTCACATCGGGGTTCACTATCCGAAAATGATACACTCGTTTGCTTAATACTCAACAGTAGTGCATTCAATATTTTTAAATTGTTGCCTAATGGATTTTTACCAAGCTAATTGTCAAAAGATTATTTTTGCATTTAAACATTATTAACACAGAACTTAACAAGTGATTGCCAAACACGAATAAATGTCAAAAACTAACCCACCACTTCAGTCCGTAAAAACAATGCACATCAGCATTGTATTGCCCAGGAGACCACAGACAGTTTGTGGTAATCGTGTTGTAATTGAAACTAAGAAAATCTGTAAATTAGCAAGAGTGTTAAAACCATGAACCAGGGATATCACAGTTTCACCACAATAAAGAAGCTGAGACAAGTCACTTTCACTTTAGATGCAGCAAGCAGATAAGTACCATCATTCACATTCAGTTTGACAACTTTTATGTATGCTGCAGAGGCTACTGATCCGAATGAGCTTCGGTAATCTGCCCTCATTGTTTCAACCCCTTTTTTATTTACCTTTTTTTTGCAACAATTGTTTTAATAGAAGTGAGAAAAGGAATGCCGGCTTGATGTTTCATACATATGCATCAGGTTCATAGTAACTCAAGGGTTAAGCAAATAAAGGGTAAGAAAAATGAGTGCCTTCAGCCACCGAGAGGAAGGGGGTGGCGGTATAATCCAGACATTTGGGTTTTCCGGTTGAAGGGGTATTTTGGGGTGTTATGGGCGTTGGGTCTCGGTTCGGTGCACTGTCAGGTTTCATGTATTGCTTATTGAACGTGCTGGAGTGAGGTACGAGATGGCATTGTCTAGTCTTTGATTATTGAGGTTGTTGGGATGGTACAGAACAGGGTTAGATGTGGCTTGTACAGCAGTCTAGATTTGTCTGAATGTAGAATGAGGTTCTTGAATATGGTGTTAACTACAGAAGAATGTTGCCATTATCAGTAATAAGATGAGTACAGTTTCTAAAACTATTCTCCTGCACTATCCACACCTTCCTGTCCAGGGTATGGAGGAACAGCAGAGAGCTGATGCAGGGGTGCTTCCTACTGTGTGATTTCAAGGATGATGGTCATCAGTCAAATGTATTCGGTGAAGCCTGATGTTCGGGGGAGCGCTTATAAGTAGAGGTTCCCAAATCTCTGAATTAAAATGGGGTTCTTTAGCTTGATGGTATAGCGAGTGTGCTTATAGACCTGAGTACCATTATAATTAGGATGATGGTCTTCTATCTTGCAATGCCTAGGAGATGTCCTAATGTTTGGTCAAAGGTCGACATTTTATCATTAATGGTATCTTTTCCACATTCACAGTGTGTAATCCTGTCAGGCTCTATTATGCATTCATCTGCCGTAGGAATTACTGGCTGCTCCAGTGATAGACTAGACCTATTATGGACACCACCAGTGAGGTTCCCATCCATCCATCCATCTATCTATCTATCCATCTATCTAAGTGTGGTGTAGGACGTATCAAGTCTTCCATATCATGGAGAATAGCTCAGTGTGCAGAAGGGACAAAGCGTGGAAAAGATAACCCCATTCACAGTCCAATGCCTTCTCTACATCCAACAGCAGGGCCGGGGCTTTGAATTTGATATCTTTTGAATTCCAAAGAAAGTGCAAGGTGAATCTGTTGTGGTTCCAGGTTCAAACCTACTCGGGTGTGATGCAGAAGAGTAGGAATCACATTGCATTGTTTTGATGCCAGGATTTTGGCACATATCTATCCATCCATGGTTAACACTGAAATGAGACAATAACTTGAACAATTGAGTGAAATATTTATATTAAACGTGTATCCCAGTAACCCTCTTGTCTTTGGGGCTTCAAAAGCTACCTGAAGTTGCAATGATGGTTTCTCTGTCTTATAAAATTCACCCAGGAAACCGTCTTCACTAGTAGACCTGCACATACAGAGGTTTGATATGGCTTCTGAGATTTCATCATCTCTAATTTCAACTAACAGAAGAGATCTTCTTCTCATCGGTCAGATGTGGTAGTCTTTAGAACTGTACCCATTTCCCCACTCCCATATATGCTATAGCAGGTCGGTCTGATTAAGAGGTTTAGACCTCGAATATATCTAAAAAGGCAGTGATTATAGTGCCTGTATTTTCCCTTATTGCTGCAAAGGAACTTTGCCATTTTCTGCTTTAGCTGGGCAGGCAGTATTCTGCCCACTTTCCCTCCCCTGTTGTAATGCGTCCATTTCCACTTTATTAAGGAACATACTGCCATGTGGGTAAAGGGAAAGTTATGAGATATCTGAACAGCTTCTCTTATGGTGTACTGTTGGTGTCAAATCAGAATTCAAGTGTGTTGTCAAACTCCTGACCTGTTGTTTTCATCAAAAGTGTTCCCTTTCACATGCTCGTTTGGCTATTGTGGAAGCTCTTGGGGATGCTTGCAGGCCCATTGTTCTTGCTTCTATTCTCCTGGTGGATCTTTTTAAGAGTCTCAAGAGATAGGGGGAGTTAAAATCAATTTATCAAACAAATTAACAGTGTAACCTATTTGGTCACACACTAAATCTAAGAGACAGCAATGAAGTCTAAGTGTTTATTTCAGATTCAGACCCAAGCTAATATAAATTAATATAACAGGATCTTATGGTCTATATAAATTGCGATCCTCCTGCTTAATCGTTTGAGGAACTAAGTTAACCTAGACAACCTAAACAAAGCTACAGGAAATCCTAAATGATTCTCTTAAAATATAATCATTGACCAGCATTTAGGTAAAGTGTGATCATACCAGAAACCTCTGTAGAAATTCTGATAGAGGGGTTGTATATAACATGAAGCCACACAAAGGAATCAGAATAGAGAGGTCTGTACCTCTCTAAAAGATTAAATCTCGTCAAAGGGAATCTGCTCATTTAGCTAGATGTATACCTATTAAACCCATGGAACCTTCCAGTTGACTACATCATTCAAACCAGTAGGTTTCCAACGTCCAGTACAGCTAAACTAGCAACTCTCATCACTCCACGTATTCCCACGATCTGGACATCAGGGCGATTTTGCATGCCTCCTTATGCAAGGCACACTAACAGGAGTGTTCTTTCTTCTCAGTTCATTAGCACTCATCTCGTCCTTGCCAAGTATCCTCCTGTATCCACTATCTAATACACACAACATGCCTTTGGTTGTAGACTTGAAAGAATGCACTTGCAATGGTAGAAGACTGAAATACAAGCAACGGTCCATGTTGAAGATTAACATTGAAAGTAAACATTTCAGGCCTTCTGTCAAGCGAACTTTAGTATTGCCTTAATGCACATTTTGAATACACGATTATAAATGCATCTTTCAATTATAGCGAATATAAGACTCATTAATGAAGCAAGTTATAGGTGGTTTCATCATAATACCATCAAAGGTACTTGAAAATAAATGTGCACTCATACTGTAATTCAGCATGTTAAAGTCACACATAAGAACACATATGAATATAGACATATCTCACTACAGTAAATATGCCTTCAATAATATGGTTTAGGCAACTCACTCTACCTTAATCTTATTAAACATATGCTATATAGATTGTCAATTACAATTTCATGTCCCTTCTGTAACGCAGAATATTATAACCTAAATTCTACATCATCACTCTCATTAGAAGCCCCAACCAGGTAGCAAAGTCCACCCCCATAGTATTTCAGTCGAAGTGACCTACTCAGAGAGGTTTTAAGGCATGGACAAAGTGGGCAACTGCCCAGGGCCCCCACCTTCTATGGGCCTCCTAGGAAAGTAAACTGTCTCTCTTTTTACCCTTTTCCTTATCTAAACATCTATTCTTCTACTCTGCATGCTCTACCTTGTACTTTGTCTTACGCTACTCATTTTAAGAGCTGTTTTTATTAAACTCACAATTTATGGTGTGCATGGCGTGAGGAAGTAATTGCAGCCATCTAGCGAGAAGGCTGCGGGTCCATACCAAAGGAGGACTGTTGGAAATGGCCTTTTTGCAGGGTCACCCACAAACTTTTTGCCTTCCTCCTTCCCTTTTTCTGACCTCATTTTTGTTGGCTTTAGGGCTCTGCGCACTTTACCACTGCTAATCAGTGCTAAAGTGCATGTGCTCTCTCGTTAAAACACTGTGACATTGGCTCCTACTCAATTGGCTTATTTAATTTACTTGTAAGTCCCTAGTCAAGTGAACTACATGTGCCCAGGGCCTGTAAATTAAATGCTACTAGTGGGCTGCAGCACTGGTTATGCCACCCACATAGGTAGCCCCCTAACCATGTCTCAGGCCTGCCTGTGTGTGCAGCTTCACTTGCCACTTTGATTTGGCATTTAAAAGTACTTGCCAAGCCTTAAACTCCCCTTTTTTTATACATAGAAGTCACCCCTAAGGTAAGCCCTAGGTAGCCCATAGGACAGGGTGCTATGTAGGTAAAAGGCAGGCCATGAACATGTGTGTTTTATGTGTCCTGGCAGTGTAAAACGCCTAAATTTGTTTTTACACTAATGTGAGGCCCGCTCCTTTCGTAGGATAGCATTGGTGTTACCGTAATATACTGTTTGAGTGGTAGATCCTGATCTGAAAGGAGTAGCCAGGTCTTATCTAGTATGGCCAGAATGGTGATACAAAATCCTGCTTAATGGTGAAGTTGGATTTTGTATTACTATTTTAGAAATGCTACTTTTAGAAAGTGAGAATTTTTCTACACTCAAATCCTTCTGTGCCTTCCAATTCACGTCTGGCTAGGTTCAGTTGACAGCTCCTTTGTGCATTCACTCAGACATACCCCAAAACACAGGATACTCAGCCTCACTTGCATACATCTGCATTTTGAATGGGTCTTCCTGGGCTGGGAGGGCTGAGGGCTTGACACTTACATCTCAAAGGACAGTAGCCTGCCCTCACACAAAGCACTGCCACACCCCCTACTGGGACCCTGGCAGACAGAATGGAACTCAAAGTGGACCTTGTGCACTTCTAAGCCACTCTTTGAAGTCTCACCCACTTCAAAGGCACATTTGGGTATTTAGAGAAGGTCTCTGACCCTACCAACTTAGACACCTCTTGAGAAGACACTCGCCACAGACACTTCCTGGGGAAGAGAACCTGAACCAGAACCTGTATCCAGCCAAGAAGAACTGCCTGGCTGCCCAAATGACTCACCTGACTGCTTTCTGTGAAGGACTGCTGCCTCGCTGTTGCCCTGCTGCCCTGCTGCCTTGCTGCTCTCTGGCTGTGCTGAGAAGTTCTCTCCAAGGACTTGGATAAAGCTTGCCCCCCTGTTCCCTGAAGTCTCAGGACCAAAAAGACTTCATTCCTGAAAAAAGAACTCCCTGTGCGGAGGAAATCGACACACAGCCTGCCAGAAACGATGCAGAGCCTGCATCGCAGTGAAAAATTCACTGCATGCCGAATGGGAATGACACAGCCCGACTTTGCAATGAGAAGATCAACGCAGCACCAGTGTAGCAACTGGAAATTCGATGCACGGGCCACTGGATCGACGCACAGCCGAGCCAGAACAACACAGCCCGACTTTCAGAGAGGAATCGACGCAGCGGCTGCCGTGCAGTAGAAATTCCAAGCAACGCCCACCGGATCGACGCAGCCCCTGTGACTTCGGCCTGCCGGAAATCAACGCATCGTCCACAGGGCATCCAAAAACCCCACAACCTGAAGAGGATCCAAGACCGAGCGCCGGAAATCGATGCAAGGCCTTCCCTGCGTGAAAAATAATTGACACATTGCCATGTGCAGCCCGAGAAATCGATGCACACCTCCACGTTTTCCACGCATCTCCTCCTCTGCAGCTCTTTGCTGAGATTTTGAACGCAACCCAGGTACTTTTTGCTTGCAAGAGACATTTATTGCTTTTAAGAGACTAAAGACACTATCATTTTCACAGTGATATCTCAACATACACTTATTGCATTTTAATAGTTTTGACCTGCATCTTATCAGATAAATATTATATATTCTTCTAAACACTGTGTGGTGTATTTTTATGGTGCTTTACTGTGTTATTGCATGATTTATTGCACAAATACTTTACACATTGCCTTCTAAGTTAAACCTGACTGCTCAGTGCCAGGATACCAGAGAATGGGCACAGGATAATTTGGATTGTGTGCAACTTACCCTGACTAGACTGAGAGTCCTTGATTGGACAGGGGGTAACCTGACTGCCAACCAAAAGACCCCATTTCTAACAAGGACTAATATTATCCGTCTTATCATCCCATTTTTGTGCTCTCTTTTCTGAGTTTCCTGGTAGCATATGCCTGTAGCAGACAATTGAGCAAAACGGTCCTGTTGTCAGGGTAGTCCAAGTTCCCCGGGAGCAGCACCTCCAAAAGTCCACCTTCAGGCAGCACCGACTCTGGTCGCTACCTCCTTCTATCTCCAACACACTGGAATAACAAACACCGTTTCTTGTGTGGGGGTTTCATTCAGGGCCAGCTTTAGCACTATTGGTGCCCGGTGCAACAATGTTTGTTGGTTTCCCCCAATGACCACCTCTGCCATGGATTACCCCACCCCCACCCTTTAACCGGTTCTGTGCCTTGGATGAGGTCCTCGTCCAAGGCACAGGAACTGGGGAGAGCGCTAGCGCACCCCCACCCACCCCCCCAAGGCGGGGATGGAAGGGGAAGCCCTTCCCCTTCCACCCCCGACCCCGCCCACCCCCCAGTGACGTCAGCGTGCGAGCGCGCGCTGATTTGTCACAGGGCCTCCCCCATCGCAGCGCGATCGAAAGAGAAATGCAAAGCATTTCTCTTTCGATCACGTGGGGGAGGCAAGGAGAGGCTTCAAAGGGAAGGGAATGTATTTCCTTCCCTTTGAAGTCTCTCCAAGCGTTTCAAAAGCCGGATTGCTTGCAATCCGGCTTTTGAAACTCCCACTAGACACCAGGGATGTTTTTTTTTTATTTATTTTTTTAAATAGAAATAATTGAGCGACCCCTTGGGCAAGGGTCGCTCCCAATGGAGGGCATTTTTTAGGAAGGCCTTTTCTGTGGTACTGAAAATTCTGGACCCGTGTTATAAACATCGTCGTATCACAACGATTTTGGTATCAGCAGACCGAGAATGATTAGAATAGTATGCACAAGCATTGTATTCATATTCGGGTAACGAAATCACCCGAATATCAGAGTTTCCGTCTTGAACCCTCGTGTTCCATTTAAACAACAGCCATTTTATGATTGCCCTCACATAGGCCAATGTCTAATGCTGAAAACGAGTCTGAAGGACACGTACATCTTTGCTGACTCCTCTGTGACCTGGGCAAGCTGACTCCACTGCCTGAAGCCAAACCTGTTCGGCCAGTTTCTTTCCCAGTGGCCGAATGAGATTAGTATCAAGGCACAACACATCATAAACCTTTCATCACACACAAACCATGCCTAATCTTACACACACCTGTCCCTGTTTCTTTCTTTATGACTTGCTTTACAAGGAGGAGGTGCCCGTTTATATTGGGGGTCCGTCGATATCTGATGAAAGTACTAAGCCTTGCCGGCTAATTGAATGAGGGCTGGACAAACTGGAATATGGGCTTGTCATCATAAACCTGCTATTTCTTTGTAGTGAAAACATGTGAATCGTCAACTGTAAAATAAGGAATGTTTGCCTAAAGCATAATATTTTGTATAAAAGAGAAGGTTAGCTTTGCAAAGGGAGCAGTCTCCTGAGAATATACACTGTGTTGTACTTCTAGGATACCTGTTACTGGCTGCAGCCAATAAACAAGATCTTTGACTTCACCAAGAAGACTCTGTGTTTCTGTAGTCTGAAACAGGAAGGACTCGAAGTCTTAGGGTGTGTTCCCTGGCACCACTGGGTTCTGAAAAACCCAGTACTTCATTTGGCGCCCAACGTGGGGCGATTTCAGTGGTACCAGTCCAAGCCAGAGGTTCGTGAGGAGCTTCGTGTGAAAATTCTGGAGGAAGGCCGCCACTTCATCGACCCCTGTATGTCGACGTGGTCCGAAAGTCTTTGCTGCGAGGTTCCCCGCTTTCCGACGGCTGCGAAGGACTGCTGCCCTGACTATCGCCCTGTTTTGGACCCTTGATGATTTGGTAGAGCGAAACGATAAACGAGTCTTCTGGTGACGTCATTGATACATCAGTTAAGTATAAGTGGAGCGTCTCCCAGTCCTTAGTTTGGTATCCCCTTGGGATCTTTGATTTGGAACTTGCAAGTACCAAAGCCGAGGGATTCGTGTATTCACGAGACTATCGTATTCGATAATCCTTTTAAGTTTGAAGCTAGACTAGAGAGCGAAGATGCCTGGTCTTAGCAGATATGGAAATTTGTTTTGTCTTGGTTATAATATGGATTCCCGATTGGAGGACTCGTGTCCGGTTCCTCCGATTGGAACTCCAACCTATGAACTATATGTGAAACATGGCATAGGCCCCATCATATATAATGAAGTATGGATCCGATACACCAGGAAAGATGGAGTTTTGAAATGGCCCCAATATGGTAGTCTTGACACAGAGATTCTGAATAATCTGGAGGTTAAACTTTTTAAGAAGAAAGCCCGGCCGGCGATGTTTGACTCTTTCCGCCTATGGCGTAAGGAAGCCAAACAGAAGGAAATTAAATTAGCAAAGAGAAATAAGAGGGAAGAGGGTATCTCGATAATGCAAGCTGCCATGCAGTTTAAAGATGATGAAGAAGAACAGATGAATGAGCAGTTGCACAGGCAACGTAAATTGGTGACCGATAAATGTTATCCAGTTCTTCCGCTTCTTCAGCAAGATGCAGCAAAAGAACTTGAGAAAGATCCTTTAATGTCACACTTGTTGAGTTCGCCACCCCCTTATGCGCAGAATGCTACAGCACCTCCGCAACCTTTAGCTGTGCAACCTCCGGTTATTGTGCCTCAGGTTCTTCCACAGCCGCCAGCTCCTTTTCAGTTGGCTCCTACTACTATGGCGCAGCCCCTTCAAGGGCCGCCGACTTCGCTACCTGCTCCATCTGTACCTCCTACGACTTTATGTACTACATCGACTGCCTCTTCTGGTGTTCTTCCTGATACTGCCTCTGCGTCTGCTTCTGTGTCTGCCTTGCCTCCCTCTGTTTTTCCTCCTGTTCTTTCATCAACTTTTCCTTCTGTCCGACAGAGAATGACAGATACTGTTGCCAGCCTTATATTTCCTCTCTTTGGGTCGTCTGGTGTGACCCCAGATTCGGAGCGTAAACAGTCGCGTAGTCAACTGCCTAATTCTCAAGAGAAAGAAATGTTGGACCGTATGGCGCATAAATGGGTTGTTTACCCTTTGAGATATGATGTAGAGTCTGTTATGGATGTCTTCCGTCAATGGGGAGCACCGAAACAAAGATACGTTTTTGAGAAAATGTGTGCTTTCCTTTGTGAGGAATTGGAAGATAATGATTTGGAAACAAATCCGCCTGATTTGTGCCGTGTACGGTTTGAGTTTGCAAAGGGCACGATTGTGGGTCCCGATGTTGAGACAGCAGTTGCGACGTTGTTGTCCTTTAGGAATAAGGATCCTTCTCAGTCATTGTTCCAACATGACTCCTCTGTTAAAAAAAAGGTGCGACAGTACCCAATGAGAGAAGTCCCTCCGGTATGGAAGGACGCTGTTGAGGCTGATGATGCTAATCACATTGATGCTGTCCCAGCTCATTTTCAGCATGTTTGGGTGCATGTTCCGTGGAAGCGAGCTGAAGTTTTAGCCCTTAAGCAGACTTTGCCTGATCCCCGTAAAAACCCTGCAGGGTATTATAAGGAATTATCACAGACTGCAGACTCATGCATTATGAATTTAGCCGACATAGACATGTTATTTGGGAATGTTGTTCCACAGCCTTTGTGGGGATTGATTCGCCATACAGATCATGCACAAGAGTTAGGTGACTCATGGGCTAATATTAGTGCTGCAAATGATAGACAAGTTGGTGGTGCCAAGCCTGAGCCTTTGGTAGCAGAACTGCCTGCTAGGATCATTACTTACATGAAGACTTTAATGCCTGCGATGCGTGTGAATTGGGATAAATTGTCTGCGTGTAAGCAGAAGAAAGATGAAACAGTGTCTGATTTCTTCACCAGGTTTGAGGAAACGTTTATCGACCACAGTGGTCAAGATACGAGTACAGAAGGTGGTCAACGGTTGTTCGTCGACAAGTTTGTGCACAATTTGCTTGCCGAGCTGTGTAAGAAATTGAAGGATTCAGAGAGTTCTTGGGCCGTTTCCTCTTCGGCACAAATATTGGCTACTGCACAGTACTACGAAAATAGGGATAAAGATGAGAAGGATAGAGCAGACAAGAAAACTAAAGAATTAAAGACGAAGGTTCTTTTACAACAGGCGTATCCGCCACGTGGTGGTCAGAGTAACTATCAGCAACCTCAACAGTTCCAGAGAAACTCGCAAAGGTTCGAGTTTTCTCAACCATGTGTTCCTGTAGGTCCCAATCAGTGTTCATATTGTAAAGAAGAGGGTCATTTCAAGTATAGTTGTCCTATTTTGTTACAGCGTACGAATGGTGCTTCTGGCCCAAGAGGTCGAGGTGTTCAACAAGCTCCTAGAGGTAGAGGACGTGGAAGTTTCCCCCAGAACACGCGTTCCTTTCCGTCTCAAAACTCAATGAATAGTTTTGACCAGCAACATAACGCGTCTGGTAGGATGGCTCAGTACTATGCTGACGACTACTATGCAGAAGATGAGAATCTGGAAGGTAATAATTGCTAGGACAGCCATAGACGAAGGGAGGGAGTTTTTTTAGTTCCAGTGGATCAGAATGGACCTTATGTTAAGGTGATTACCTCAGGTGTGTCGGAGCCTTTTCTGTTGGATACTGGTGCTACAAAGAGTTCTATTATGCACTCAAAACTCCCTGGCGCACCTTTGTCTGGCGAGATGAATGTTTCAGTAGGTTTTTCTGGCGCCCCGGTTAGAAACCCGATTTCTAGTCCTATGTCCCTTTCTGTTGGACCTTGTGAATTGGAAGCACCCCTTATTCTGACGACAGGATGTGGCGAAAACTTGTTAGGATTGGATTTGTTGAAAAGATGGTATGCGACATTATATTGTTCTCCTTCGGGAGTACAACTTACACTGGGTAGGAAAGTGGTCTCTCCAATGTATTTGTCGAAGGATAAACTTCCGACCGAATTGTCGTTTCTTCCCGATACCATTTGGGCTACTGGTCCTAATGACGTGGGTCTGTTGGAAATACAGCCTTATGTTGTGACATTGAAAGCCAATGTTAAATTACCACGCATTCAACAATACAAGATCTCTAGTGAAGGTGAAAAGGCGTTGCTAGCGATCATTTATGATTTAATTGAAAAAGATGTAATTGAAGAGACAAGAGGCAACGTTTGTAATAGTCCTGTTTTGCCTGTTTTGAAACGTACTGACCCCTCTAAGCCACCTGTTTACAGGCTCGTGATTGATCTTAGAGAGGTAAATAAAATAGTTGTGCCACAGTTTCCAGTTGTTCCTGATATCACTGCCATATTGACTATGATTCCAGCTTCCGCCACCTGGTTTTCGGTAATTGACTTAAAGAATGCTTTCTTCAGCATCCCGATTGCCGAGGAGAGCAGGGATATTTTTGGATTCAGTTTAGGAGGCCGAAGTTTCCGCTTCAAACGCGCTCCTCAAGGCTACTGTGAAAGTCCATCAATATATAGTCAGGCTTTAAAAACACAGCTTGATGCAATTCTTTTACCTGATGGCGCTACCCTTATTCAGTACATTGATGATTTGCTAGTCGCTACACATACTGAAGAGATTTGTAAAGAAGCCACCTTGTTGTTGTTGCGTCATTTGTCTGATTTACATCACAAAGTGTCCCTTTCAAAACTGCAATATTGTCGACAAGAAGTGACCTACTTAGGTCATCTCTTATCGAAGGAGGGAAGGAAACTGACCTCAGAAAGAATTCAGGCAATTGCAAAATTGAGTGTGCCAAAGACACAGAGAGAAGTACGTGCTTTCTTGGGCATTACATCATACTGCAGACAATGGATACCGAATTTTTCTTTGCTGGCCAAACCTTTGGTAGCATTGACCTATAAAGATACACCAAACCCCGTTCCGTGGTCTGAAGATTGTCAGAAAAGTTTTTCCGAATTGCGTAATGCATTGTGTTCGGCTCCTGTGTTGGGCACCTCCGACTACAGTAAGCCCTTTACACTGTATGTCCATGAGAAAGAGGGTTGTGCATTGTCAGTGCTGACACAGTCTTTTGGAGACAAGCAGCGCCCATGCGCATATTTTTCGTCAACTTTGGATCCGGTAGCTAAAGCATTGCTGAGTTGCTTGAGAGCCACAGCGGCAGCAGCTGTTTCTATTCGACAGTCTGCTGGGTTAGTGATGAATAATATGTTGATTGTGATGGTTCCACATACAGTGGACACGTTGTTAAACAGGACCAAGACACAGCATTTAACTAGTGCTCGATTGTCAGGTTACGAGTTGACACTGTTAGCGAGTCATGTGCACATAAAGAGGTGCAATACATTGAATCCAGCCACGTTATTGCCGATTTCAGTAGAGGCAGATGATGTTGAACAACATGATTGTTTTCTTAGGACAGAAGAAGAAACAAAAGGGAGAGTAGATCTTAAAGATACTCCTCTTGTAAAGTGTGATGGTACCTTATGGGTGGATGCTTCAAGCTTCCGAATGGTGATACGACTGCAGCATATGCTGTCACAACTTTGCATACGATTGTTGAAGCTGCACATATACCACATAATTCAGCTCAAGCAGCAGAGCTGATTGCACTTACGAGAGCATGTGTGTTATCGAAAGGAATGAAAGTGACCATATATACCGACAGCCAGTATGCGTTTGGTGTGGCCCATAGTTTTGGACGATTGTGGAAAGAACGTGGGTTCCTGACTTCGCATGGAACTAAAATTCAGCATGGTCAGTTGGTGAATGAGCTTCTTGAGTCACTGACCTTGCCATTACAAGTTGCGATTGTGAAATGCAGTGCACACAAGAAGGTTACTGATGATGTCGGTCGTGGCAATGCATTTGCTAACGAAATCGCAAAAGAAACAGCAAAAGATGTGATGAATCAAATGTATGTTGCAGGCCCCGCAAGATGGGATTGGTGACGTTGGAAGATGTGAAATACGATAGAGGGTGTGAAGTCTATTCAAGCTGAAGCTTCAGAGAAAGAGTTGAGTGTGTGGAAAGAAAGTACGGGTAAATTGGATGAAAATGGTTGTTGGGTTGACTTGTCAGAACATCAGCGATGGTTGTTACCCGATGCGTATGTGCTTGCAGTGGTGACAATGGCTCATGGAATGGCCCATATCAGTGTGAAAGGGATTTGTAAGTTGTTGGCTCCAGTATGGCAAAATGCTGGAATTCCTAAATGTGCAGAGAATGTGGTCAAGAATTGCATGGTGTGTCTGAAATACAATCCTGGTAGGGGAACCCCAACTCCAGCTGGTCATTTTGCGCCTCCAACGTATCCGTTCGAGGTTTTGCAGCTAGATTTCATCCACATAGAAAGGTGCAACAATCTGAAATACGTACTCGTTGTTGTTTGTGCTTTTTCAAGATGGGTAGAAGCATATCCCTTAAAGACAACACTGCCTTATCCACCGCTAAAGCCCTTGTCAAAGAATTCTTCCCTAGGTTTGGAATGCCGAGAATGGTCTGGAGTGATAATGGGAGTGAATTTGTGGGTCGAGTGATGAAAAGAGTATGTGAAGGGCTAGGTATCCAGCAAAAATTCCACGCTGCAAATCACCCCCAATCAGCTGGACTAGTAGAGTGCTATAATGGCACGCTAAAACTGAAGTTGGCAAAAATACAAGCGAGCTCTGGTCTTAAATGGCGTGATGCTATGCCTCTAGCACTCCTATGAACAAGAATGACTGTGCATTCGCGAGTGGGACTTAGTCCCTATGAAATCGTGTTTGGCCGCCCGGCCAACATATGGGGAGTGCCAAGACCAACAAAATTCAGTGAGATAGAACACCCTGTACTGCTTGATTATTTGTATGAATTGACGGCTAAATTGCGTGTTGTACACCAACAGGTTCACAATACTCTGCCTCAGGTCTCTGAAGCTCCAGGACATCTTATCGATCCTGGATCATGGGTACTGGTCAAGAACTTCCAGCGGACAAAGAATGACCAGCCCCGTTGGACCGGCCCCTACCTCGTCCTTCTCTCAACAAGATCAGCTGTTCGAGTGGAAGGGAAAAAGAACTGGATCCACGGCGTACACTGCAAGAGAGTCCCTTTTCCTCTACTGTACGACCGGTGGGTCCAGGAGGGGATCGCTGACTCTGAGACTGAGACTGTGCCTCGTTTTTTGCCATTTAGCGATGCATGTGTAAAAGGAACAATTTCTGAACAAGAAAGTGACAATAATTTGCAAGAAGCTGTGCCACCGTCAATTCGATTGAACACTACAGAGCCTGAACTCTTGTTCCAGAACCAGACAGTTCCTGGAAAAAGCCGTTATAATTTGAGACCAAGAACTAAGGACAAATAATTTTTTTCGCGTTCCTTTGCTATTTTTTTTTAAAGTGCAGCTCTCTCATCTGAGAAACTTTCTTATTTTTGTTTTTTTCTTTTCGAACCGCTATCCAGGTTCAGCTGTAGGGTCGTGGTTGCCCAAGTCTTTGGAGTGCAGCTGAAGAAGTTAGGTCGACAGTTCTGGTCGGTCTAAGGGAGTTGCCCTGGACTGACAGAAGCATTCCCTAGCATAGAACACCCTACCACCACGAGCAGCAATTAGAGAGGATGGAGTTTTTCAAGAATGAGAGACCTGCCAGACAGATGGACTTTAAAGCCAGAATGGGTATAATAACGACAAAGAAACGATTTTTGATATTATGTATTTTCATGTTGCTTAGTGTAATGACGTTTTTAATAGGATATGTTTTATTCTCTTTTCAAGTGACATTTGCACCCATTACACAGCCCATACCTCCTTCTACTGTACCTCGCATTCTTTTCACCCCCTGCCTGAACACGAGTCTGCCAGAAGATTAGAGTTTGCCAACAATTCATTCATTCAGCTTCTACACCAACACCAATTAGTAGTGAACACAACTAACTGTTGGGTGTGTGGTCTTATGCCTCATACTACTGATAAAGGTATCCCTTATCTGGTCCTACCTTTCAGCCATAATGGTTCTGTATGGGCATATAGAACGGTGTTCATATACGCGTATGAAGCCAACCCCCTACGTTCTGTGAAAGATAATCCTAAGAATAGTGCTCTAGCTAAGGGTATAGTAGATATGATTAGGGAAAATATTTCCTATGAGACTATCCCGAGAGATGAGACACTAGCATATATTGGATGGAACATAACAGGATATGGAGTTACTCTGAGTGGGAACCAGCGAGCAAAGAGATCCTCCCCGATTTGGATTGTACCCCATCAGGGTCACCTATGTCTGCAAGGTAATGGCAAGAATCCCAGAGCTCAGTTAGGGAAAAGTATCTGCACTGATACATATGTTTTTGCGTCTCAGACTTCTCCTTCGTTCTTAGCAGCTAAGGGTACCTATTTCATCTGCCATAATAGAGCCTATACATGGTTGCCTCCTGACTTCTCAGGCACATGTTTTGTTTCGTTCCTGTTACCTCCCACCTACACGGCCGCGGCAGATTACCATAAGACAAGGATGGTTCGAGGTGTCATAAGTAAAGAAGACACTACCGGACAAGAATTTGGAGATTTCGCAAAGGGTTTTCTGCCGTTTTGGGGCCCTATGGTTAACAGCAGGAACATAAGGCAATTGACAAATGTGGTTGAATCCACGGTAGTTGAAACCGCCGGTGCCCTTGGTAATTTGACTGCTGAGCTCCAGTCGGATCGCCTTATGACTCTTCAGAACAGGGTCGCATTAGACGTCATACTTGCAGACCGAGGTGGGGTATGTAAAGTGATCCAATCAAGTTGCTGTGTTTTTAGCCCAGATAACGCTCCGACAGTCTACCAGGCCATTTCCAAACTGCATAAGATCTCAGAGTCTATTCACGTGGATAAAGGAGATTGGTCATTGATGGGGTGGTTCTGGGAGCTGATATCCGCCTGGGGATGGAAGACTCTGGTAGTCATTGGGATGATCTTAGCCATTCTTTTCCTGTCCTGTCTATGTGTACAGTGCGCTCCGGCAATATGTGGCCTCTGTGCTACATCGTGTGTAAGGAAACCCGTATCAAGGGACGAGCTAAGTAATAGGATGATGCTACAGCAACATCTCAACGACTTTATGAATATAGACCTGGACTCAGATTAGCGTGAGTATAGGTTATTGCCTATGTAAGGGCAAAAGGAGGGTCTGTGGTACTGAAAATTCTGGACCCGTGTTATAAACATCGTCGTATCACAACGATTTTGGTATCAGCAGACCGAGAATGATTAGAATAGTATGCACAAGCATTGTATTCATATTCTGGTAACGAAATCACCCGAATATCAGAGTTTCCGTCTTGAACCCTCGTGTTCCATTTAAACAACAGCCATTTTATGATTGCCCTCACATAGGCCAATGTCTAATGCTGAAAATGAGTCTGAAGGACACGTACATCTTTGCTGACTCCTCTGTGACCTGGGCAAGCTGACTCCACTGCCTGAAGCCAAACCTGTTCGGCCAGTTTCTTTCCCAGTGGCCGAATGAGATTAGTATCAAGGCACAACACATCATAAACCTTTCATCACACACAAACCATGCCTAATCTTACACACACCTGTCCCTGTTTCTTTCTTTATGACTTGCTTTACAAGGAGGAGGTGCCCGTTTATATTGGGGGTCCGTCGATATCTGATGAAAGTACTAAGCCTTGCCGGCTAATTGATTGAGGGCTGGACAAACTGGAATATGGGCTTGTCATCATAAACCTGCTATTTCTTTGTAGTGAAAACATGTGAATGGTCAACTGTAAAATAAGGAATGTTTGCCTAAAGCATAATATTTTGTATAAAAGAGAAGGTTAGCTTTGCAAAGGGAGCAGTCTCCTGAGAATATACACCGTGTTGTACTTCTAGGATACCTGTTACTGGCTGCAGCCAATAAAAAAGATCTTTGACTTCACCAAGAAAACTCTGTGTTTCTGTAGTCTGAAACAGGAAGGACTCGAAGTCTTAGGGTGTGTTCCCTGGCACCACTGGGTTCTGAAAAACCCAGTACTTAATTTCTGCCCCACCCCCTGTGGGCAGATCAGCCTATTATTAGGCCGATCTGCCCCCAGGGGGAGCAGAAACCTCTAGGGCACCAGGGATAATTATTTATTTTTTTCAAATTCTTTTTTTTTTTCAATTTTTTTTTTTAGGTGGGGAGCGACCCCTTAGGCAAGGGTCGCTCCCCTCGGGGGGGAATTATTTTAGGCCATTTCTGCCCCCCTGGGGGGTAGATCAGCCTGTTTTGATTAGGCCAATCTGCCCCCAAGGGGGGCAGAAACCATTAGGCACCGGGGATTTTTTTTGTTTGTTTTGTTTTACAGATGGGGAGCGACCCCTTGGACAAGGGTCGCTCCCCTGTAGGGGAAAATTGTATTTAGGCCATTTCTGCCCCCTTTGGGGGCAGGTCGGACATTTTTTGCTATGCCAATCTACCCCCAAGGGGGGCAGAAACCACTAGGCACCAATGTCACGCAGGGGGAGCGACCCCGTAGGCAAGGGTCGCTCCTGGGTGGGGGTTGGGGGGGAAATTCATTTTAGGCCATTTCTGCACCCCTGGGGGCAGATCGGCCTATTGTTATTAGGCCGATCTGCCACCGGAGGGGCAGAAACCTCTAGGCGCCAGGGCAATTTTTTTTTGGGTGTTTTTGTTTGGGTTTTTTTTTAGAGATGGGGAGCGACCCATGGGCGGCAAATTGTATTTAGACCATTTCTGCCTCCCTTGGGGGAAGATTGGCCGATTTTAGGTCAATCTGCCCCAAGGGGGCAGAAACCACTAGACACCGGGGATTATTTTTTTTGCATCAAAGTCACGCAGGGGGAGTGACCCCGTAGGCAATGGTTGCTCCCAGGGGGTGTTGGGGGGCGGGGGGGCAAATTTATTTTAGGCCATTTCTGCCCCCCCCCCGGGGGCAGATCGGCCTATTGTTATTAGGCCGATCTGCCCCCAGGGGGGACAGAAACCTATAGGCGCCAGGACAAATTTTTTTGGGTGTTTTTAATTTTGTTTATTTGTTTTTTTAGAGATGGGGAGCGACCCATTAGGCAAGGGTCGCTCCCCTGGGGGGCAAATTGTATTTAGACCATTTCTGCCCCCCCTTGGGGGCAGATTGGCCCATTTTAGGTCAATCTGCCCCCAAGGGGGCAGAAACCACTAGGCACCGGGGATTTTTTTTGGGGCGCCAATGTCACGCATGGGGAATGACCCCGTAGGCAATGGTCGCTCCCGGGGGGTGTTGGGGCAAATTTATTTTAGGCCATTTCTGCCCCCCCCCCCCTGGCGGCAGGTCGGCCTATTGTTATTAGGCTGATCTGCCCCAGGGGGGACAGAAACCTCTAGGTGGCAGGGCAATTTTTTTTTTTGTGTTTTTATTTTTGTTTATTTGTTTTTTTCTTAGAGATGGGGGGGCGACCCATTAGGCAAGGGTCGCTCCCCTGGGGGGCAAATTGTATTTAGACCATTTCTGCCCCCCCTTGGGGGCAGATTGGCCGATTTTAGGTCAATCTGCCCCCAAGGGGGCAGAAACCACTAGGCACCGGGGATTTTTTTTTTTGGCGCCAATGTCACGCAGGGGGAGATACCCGTAGGCAAGGGTCGCTCCCGGGGGGGGGGGTTAGGATGGGGGGGGGATTTATTTTAGGCCATTTCTGCCCCCCATGGGGGCAGATCGGCCTATTGTTATTAGGCCGATCTGCCCCCAGGGAGGGCAGAAACCTCTAGGCGCCAGGGCAAAAAAAAATTGTGTGGTTTTTTTTTTTGTTTGTTTTTTTAGGGATGGGGAGCGACCCAATAGGCAAGGGTCGCTCCGCTGGGGGGCAAATTGTATTTAGACCATTTCTGCCCCCCCTGGGGGCAGATTGGCCGATTTTAGATCAATCTGCCCCCAAGGGGGCAGAAACCACTGGGCACCGTGTATTTTTTTTTTGGCGCCAATGTCACGCAGTGGGTGCTACCCCGTAGGCAAGGGTCGTTCCCGGGGGCGGGGGGGTGGGGTGGCAAATTTATTTTAGGCCATTTCTGCCCCCCCTGGGGCCGGCTGAGCTAGAGGATAAAATCAACAGGTAGGCCCTTTGCAAAAAACACCTCTGTTTTCTGTGAAAAAATGTGTTGTGTCCACGTTGTGTTTTGGGCCATTTCCTTTCGTGGGCGCTAGGCCTACCCACACAAGTGAGGTATCATTTTATCGGGAGACTTGGGGGAACGCTGGGTGGAAGGAAATTTGTGGCTCCTCTTAGATTCCAGAACTTTCTGTCACCGAAATGAGAGGAAAAAGTGTTTTTTGGCCAAATTTTGATGTTTGCAAAGGATTCTGGGTAACAGAACCTGGTCAGAGCCCCACAAGTCACCCCATCTTGGATTCCCCTGGGTTACTAGTTTTAAAAAATGCGCTAGTTTGCTAGATTTCCCCAGGTGCCGGCTGAGCTGGAGGCCAAAAACCACAGGTAGGCACTGTTTTCTGTGAAAAAATGTGATGTGTCCATGTTGTGTTTTGGGCCATTTCCTTTCGTGGGCGCTAGGCCTACCCACACAAGTGAGGTATCATTTTTATCGGGAGACTTGGGGGAACGCTGGGTAGAAGAAAATTTGTGGCTCCTCTCTGATTCCAGAACTTTCTGTCATCAAAATATGAGGAAAATTTGTTTTTTTAGCCAAATTTTGAGGTTTGCAAAGGATTCTGGGTAACAGAACCTGGTCAGAGCCCCACAAGTCACCCCATCTTGGATTCCCCTAGGTCTCTAGTTTAAAATAATGCACAGGTTTGGTAGGTTTCCCTAGGTGCCGGCTGAGCCAGAGGCCAAAATCTACAGGTAGGCACTTTGCAAAAAACACCTCTGTTTTCTTTCAAAAAATGTGATGTGTGGACTTTGCGTTTTGTGGCATTTCCTGTTGCGGGCGCTAGGCCTACCCACAAAAGTGAGGTATCATTTTTATCGGGAGACTTAGGGGAACATAGATTAGTAAAACAAGTGTTATTGCTTCTTGTCTTTCTCTACATTTTTTCCTTCCAAATATAAGAGAGAGTGCAAAAAAGACATCTATTTGAGAAATGCCCTGTAATTCACATGCTAGTATGGTCACCCCGGAATTCAGAGATGTGCAAATAATCACTGCTCCTCAACACCTTATCTTGTGCCCATTTTGGAAATACAAAGGTTTTCTTGATACCTATTTTTCACTCTTTATATTTCAGCAAATGAATTGCTGTATACCCGGTATAGAATGAAAACGCACTGCAGGGTGCAGCTAATTTATTGGCTCTGGGTACATAGGGTTCTTGATGAACCTACAAGCCTTATATATCCCCGCAACCAGAGGAGTCCAGCAGACGTAACGGTATATTGCTTGCGAAAATCTGACATTGCAGGAAAAAGTTACAGAGTAAAACGTAGAGAAAAATTGCTGTTTTTTTACCTCAATTTCAATATCTTTCTTTTTCAGTTGTTATTTTCTTCTGTAGGAAACCCTTGTAGGATCTACACAAATGACCCCTTGCTGAATTCAAAATGTTGTCTACTTTTCAGAATTGTTTAGGTTTCTGGGATCCAGCATTGGTTTCATGCCCATTTCTGTCACTGACTGGAAGGAGGCTGAAAGCACAAAAAATTGTAAAAATGGGGTATGTCACAGTAAAATGCCAAATTTGTGTTGAATAATTTGGTTTTCTGATTCAACTCTGCCTGTTCCTGAAAGGTGGGAAGCTGGTGATTTTAGCACCGTAAACCTTTTGTTGATGCCATTTTCAGGGGAAAAACCACAAGCCTTCTTCTGCAGCCACTTTTTCCCATTTTTTTAAAGAAAAAAAACGAAATTTTCACTGTATTTTGGCTAATTTCTTGGCCTCCTTCAGGGGAACCCACAAAGTCTAGGTACCTCTAGAATCCCTAGGATGTTGGAAAAAAGGACGCAAATTTGGCTTGGCTAGCTTATGTGGACAAAAAGTTATGAGGGCCTAAGCGCAAACTGCCCCAAATAGCCAAAAAAAGGCCTGGCACAGGAGGGGGAAAAGGCCTGGCAGCGAAGGGGTTAACAGTGCCCATCAAGTTTCCATAACCACTGTCTCAGATGCATTGAATTACTTTTAAAACACAACTCTTATCAGTGTAGGCCGTCACAGACAATCATACGTGTGTAAAGGAAATGTTACGTAAGAGAGGACTACCAGATGTAGGTGTCACATGACATCCTTACTGGTACTCAGTATAGTTTAAGAGTGCTTGGTCTGGAGAAGCACAAACTCAGAATTTAAAATGTGACTCCAGGACTGGGGGTTCTCTTAAATAATAAGAATTGGTTTCTACACACGTGAACCTCTTTTTGCAGCATTAGGGTAAAGAAGGACTAGGGAAAAGTAATAACCTCTAATTTATACCTTGCAGTTTGCATGCAGCTCTTTAATGGCAGGTAATAGCTCTCCTTTCTACGTTAGGATTTTAACTATCAAAAGGAGCTCTCTAGCAAAAGCAGTAACCCACTGACCTTTTTACATTATATGCCTGGTACACGTTCTTTGCAGCAGGCATATTAACCCTCCCCTCTACCTTCCAACGGGTCAAAAGTTCCACTAGACAAAACTCAGATCTCTCTCCTGGAAGAACATCAATCACCGAAGTTATCTTGACATTTTTATTGTTGACTGAAAATTTCAGGAGGCAAGAAATGGGCAGCAGGTGCATTTAGAACCACATTATACATGCAAACGTGACACCCCCCACCCGAAGTCTGCATTTGGTAGGGTGGCACCGCTCGCACCGCCCTAAAGACGGCCCTGGTTCCATTTATATAGGAACTCACTAGACCAGATGGCTATTGAGATTTGCCTTGCAAGGTACCTCAATATATATCATTTAGGGATCGCCAGAGGTGGCAGCTGTGACTCTTGGCTTGCCTCATGTGACCCCTAGCACTGCTTTTGTGAACCCTGGCCTCAAAGGTGGCAAAGCAGTACCAAACACAGAAGGTGAACATGTTCAGATGAACACTGTTCACCTTCTTCAGATCCCAGTGGGAGATTCTTTTTTACGTTGGAAATAAATTCAGAAGTGGAATGTGCACTATTGATAATACAAATAAAATTAAACAAAGACATTTAAAAAAATTAAAAAAAAATGTTGAACGGGTCCATTACTGCGAATACGTGAAAAAAAATATGCTTCTGCATTGAACCGTCAGTCATTTATAACATGCAATCCCTACAAATTAGCAATAGTGGGTTTTACCACCGAGTTACGCTGTGAACTAGCAATAACGTTTCCCTTAGAGGTACAAACTAGGTTTCTATGATGTAAATTATTATGCTGTCAATCAGATTAAGGCCTTGAGGCGTTATTTGCTAGGATTCAGAGTCAAAGATAATATGTTTCACTTTATGTGAGGTAATTGAGTTGCAGAGTCACTTCCGCTACCCGTGGCAACTTAATGAATCGACGTTCCTGGATCTCGCCACTCACAAGATCACACCACTTGCGAGAGTGGTTGCCTATTAATAGAAGAAGTGTTTAATCACAGTGTAACAAGACATTTTAAACAACAATGCAGATGATGCCCAAACGGTCCATATAACCCATGCATACACTTGCTTTATAAACAGCACACCAGGACACAAAGGCACAACCTAAAACTACATATTTTGAGATGAGAGGTGGAAGTAAAGCACAAGACTCGGACCCTTTTATTGTGCTGCATCCTGCCACTTCTGTGTACATACAAGCATTTTCTGAATCCTACGCTCACCAGTTCTCTGGAGCTCCCTTATTTCTGGGGCAGTGTCTCCCTCCAAGAACGCCAGGGGAAGAGGGCCATCATGAAGATCCCTCTAGGGAAGCCCCTGGTCAGAGCCAACACAAGGTGTGTAGTGAAACTGACGGTTCAGCCAGCGCCCATTCGAGGGACAATTTAGGGCAGCTTGCTGACACGGTCTTACAAAGCAGAGACCAGGAACATAAAACAAACAAGACATTTTGTTGTGGTAGGGGGGTTATTTTGGCTCTGATCTTTTATTGGCAAAGACTAATAAAACCCTAGATGACACCATAGATCTGAAAGCAAAGAGGAGGGTGTCGTAGCAGATATTCTCTGTCCTTACATTTATTAGGAACACCTTTGTTCAGAGGCTGGGTGGGCACAGATGGTCTCACATACCTTGCAAGGGATCTTCATACCGTGGCCATTTAAGGTGGGCTGAAAATTACAGGTGCGTCTCGACAAAAAGAATCACTAAAAAGATGCCATAGGGCTCCTTCTAGCAAGGAAAACCCTCCACCCTTTCCGAGGTTGTTGAAAGAATGTGGGCAAGAAAAAAGACACATGCAATATCTCTTTAACATCAAATACCATCCTGTCTTTAAACTCCCTCTTTAAAGTAATAGTGCACAAGAGCCTTTGCCCTCCAGATACCCGTGACCAGTAAGGGAGTACAGAAATAAGGAGGTGGCGCAAAATTATTTTGCTGCCCTTAAAAATTAAAAAAAACTCAGAAAGCAGGCCCTATTCTGTTTTAGACAAGACTCGTGGCCCTAATCAGTCAAGAGCTACCGACTGTTAACAGATATGAATCTAACCGAGGATATACCAACCAAGGAAATACGGCCTGAGCACCTTCTTGGGAGTTCTAAAGCAATTGTAAATACCAGCATCACAATAGGAAAAGTCCACTTAACCCCTGGGTCAGTATCACTTGAGCATATACTACTAGTCTTTGAGAAGGAGATCCACAAAAAACTGAGACCTCCTAATCAAACTGAATAAGTATACAGGACGTGTGCCATTCTCTGGGGAAAAAAAGCTTGATTACATCAGAGAGAGAAGAAAAGCTCTAAAAAAATAGTACAGATACGTTTAATAATGACTTAATAAAGGACACCAGCGAAATAAGCTTTCTGAAGCAAAAAAAAAAATCAGAGCCTAAAGGCAACTTACACTATGAAACCATTCTAGGTGAAATACTATGAGATTTCTGAATGTGCCCAAAGGGGATAGAAGTAGCAACCTGAAAGGCTTCATAGTAAGTTCACTCAAAGAAAGAGTTCTTATCAATCAATCAATCAAGGATTTATAGAGCGCACTAATCACCCGTTAGGGTCTCAAGGAGCTGGAGGGAGGGGGAGCTACTGGTCGTAGGGCCATGTCTTGAGGCGTTTCCTGAATGTCGAGAGGTCTTGGGTCTGGCAAAGGTGGAGTGGTAGGGAGTTCCAGGTCTTGGCGGCTAGGTGAGAGAAGGATCTTCCTCCGGAGGTGGTGCGGCGGATGGAGGCGAGGGTGAGGCTGGCGGAGCGAAGATTGCGGGTGGGGGTGCGGAAGGTGAGGTAGGCTGGGCCTGTGTCGTGGAGGGCCTTGTGTGCGTGGACAAGGAGTTTGAAGGCGATTCTCTTTGATACTAGTAGCCAGTGAAGGTCTCTGAGGTGGGGGGAAATGTGGTCGCACGTCGGATGTCCAGAATGAGGTACGCGGATGCGTTCTGGATTCTTTGCAGCTTTGTCAGGAGTTTGGTTGTTATTCCTGCATACAGGGCGTTTCCATAGTCCAATCGGCTGCTGACCAGGGAGTGGGTGACAGTTTTCCTGGTTTCGACTGGCGTAGGAGAGTACGTTGATGTGGTGGGTTCGTGAGACGTTGGCGATGGGGGCCATGTAAACATTGAAGAGCGTGGGGCTGAGTGAGGATCCTTGGGGAACGCCACAGACGATTCTGGAAGCTTCTGACAGGAACGGTGGGAGGCGGACTCTCTGGGTTCTGCCTGAGAGAAATGACGAGATCCAGTCGAGTGCCTTGTCGCGGATTCCAGCGTTGTGGAGGCGTGTGCTGAGAGTGTGATGACATACCGTGTCGAAAGCTGCAAAGAGGTCCAGGAGGATGAGTGCTGCTGTTTCTCCTTCGTCGAGCATGGTCCTAATGTCGTCTGTGGCAGCAATGAGTGCAGTCTCGGGCTATGGTTTCTGCGGAATCTGGATTGGGTGGTGTCGAGTACCTTGCTGTCTTCAAGGAACCGGGATAGTTAGCGGTTTATGATTTTTTCGATGACTTTGGCTGGGAAGGGGAGAAGGGAGATCGGCCGGTAGTTCTTGGGGTCTTCTGGGTCTGCCTTTGGTTTCTTCAGCAGGGCGTTGATTTCTCTGTGTTTCCATCTTTCTGGGAAGGTGGCTGACTCGAAGGAGCTGTTGATGGTTTTGCAGAGGTGGGGGGGCGATGATGATGTTTGCCTTATTGAAGATATGGTGTGGGCAGGGGTCCGATGGTGATCCGGAGTGGATTGAGGCCATGGTGGTGGCGGTGCCCTCTATGTTGACGGGGGTCCAGGTGTGGAGGAGGTGGGTGCTGCTTGGAGCATTGGGTTCTTGGGTGTTTGTAGTCAGCTGGTGGGTCTGGGGTTTAAAGCTATTGTGGATTTCTTCTATCTTTCGATGGAAGTGGGTTGCCAGTGAGTTGCAGAACTACTGTGATGGCGGGGGTTCATTGGAGCAGGTCCTGGGGGTGGAGAGCTCATTGATGATGCCGAAGAGCTCTTTACTGTTGTGAGCGTTGGCGTCAGGCAACTCAGAAATAAATCTAGAGTAAGAGATTCAGAAAATTCATAGAGACTGACATACCAACAAAGAGCAGATTATATTTCTGGTACTGAAAGCCAGAACTTTAGCAGACAAGGATTTTACATATGTAATTGGATCAGATGTATGCAGAACCACAGAGCTATGGCTGTGGGAGCTTGCAAGGATATTGGAAGAATTACAGAAGCTCGGCACAAAGTACAGCTAAGGTTCTAGGCTATGCTCAGAATTATATGAAGAAATCAGATTGCTAGATTTAGGAAATTGAGGTGGTCAATGAGCTAATCAAGTATATACAAAGCTCCACCTAAAAGTGTAAGGTGCTTATTTTAGTCTCGATATAAAAACTCAGTGATAATGAGTCAAAAACAATCTATATAATGATTTAAGAGCGAGGAAAGAAAGAGGGGGAAACATAGTTATTTAAATCTTAGTATTATATTATGACACATGGTCCTCCCAGATGACAAAAACTTGTTTATATGCCACAGAAGAAACAGAGGGTTACTGTAGGAGGACACCTAGTGGGGAGCATAGTGTGATAAAATGCAAAAACATTCTCCCATTCCTAACATAGGTTCAACAGATTCATACATTCCAGAAAAGCAGAGGTTAAAATCCTTTAGGATGGGGACGGACAAGGTAAAAGAAATAAAATTACTAAATGGTATGTTAATGGTGTTCGAATTAAAAAGAAACAAGGATCGTCTGTCAACGCCTGCAAAGTTGTGAAGTGAAAATTCAAACGCAATCAGATAGTTTTTTAACTTGTGTCTGGTTTTATGACCCAAATTCCGATAACATGTTACGCGTAGATACACTAGCATTAAACCTATTTTGATTGGAGGGGATTTTAATACATTTCTCAATTAAGAGCTCAACACATCTGCAAAGGGAACAGCTCATAAACACCCCTAAGGTTAGGAACATTTAAAGAACCTAATGCAGGATTTCAGCCTGTTTTAGGTTTGGCACAGGACAGTTGAGGCAAAGGAATTCACACGTATACCAACACATTGTTCAGATCACACAGACGTCCTATTGACACTGGAAATCCCTGCAATCAAAATAAATCCTAGGTGAACAATGAACCGTACACTTCTCTTGGATTCAAAGTGATACAAGAGTTTGCGGATGAGGGTAGATATTATTTCAGGTCTAACTTTGGGACAGCCACCTCACTTATGGTCTGAGAGTCCTATCAATAGTCTCTGCAAACTGGAAGCTATCAAAGCAAAAAAAGCATAAAAAGAAAGGAGGTTATAGATAGAAAAGTTAAGCTCAGAAGAATTAAAGAATTAAAGTTAAAATTAACAGGGACAAAAGAGGTCTTCAAATAACTGATTAAAAGTAAAAGCAGAGCCAGATATCAGGCAACCAAACTAAGACAATTCAAATATAGTGAGAGAAATGGAAGCCTCTTAGCCCAGAAAATACAAGCAGACAGAGTGAGGAATCATAATAGCGAACTAATAAAAGATGACAAGGGCAAGATGACTGACCAACTGGAGGCATGCATCCTTAAGATATTTTTAAGCATCATACAAAGAAACTGTTGTTCTGGGCCTCTGTCGGTTAAGAGAGAGATTAAAGTAAAGCAACTCCCAGTCTAGTCAGATAAGGAATAACACATTTTCCTAAAGAATAACAAATCAAAACAAAATCAATAATGGGGAAGCAGCAGGGCCCATTGACATTCCAGGAGAACTGTATAACACCTTACAGGAAATTATAACCTCCATCTGAAAGAATATTTTTAACTCAATTTATTTGAATGAGACAGAGATCCCACCAACATGGAATGAGGCTACAATAATGCTAATACTGAAGCTTAATATAGACTAGAAGAGAGCTGATTCATTTAGATGATATCTGTTTTTAAATCATGACTATAAGATCTTTGCTGCAATTGTATCTAAAAGGTTTGCCATAGTCATCCCCAACCTTTTTCATGAAGACCTGAAAGTCTTTATCCTAAGGAGACAGCTGCTTGATCTAACCTATCTCTCAAAAGCTTCAGTCGATCTGGCTATTGCCCACTCTACTCCATTAGCAATAGCCACCAAAGATACTACTATAGCATTTGATAAAGTAAACTGGGCATACTTGTAAGAGTTTTTGGCATTATTTGAGCTCAGCTCGATATTTCTAAGTGCAAACAAATCCTGCAGAATGTGCTATCACCATAAAGTTTAGTCAACCAGAGTCTGACTAGGAGAATCAAGATCTCAACAGGGAGGCATGCTCTCCCCACTTCTTTGTGACCTTTCCATGTAACCTTTCTGCCCAAGCTTTAAGAAATGATAAGAAGATTATCCCTTTTTGTGTTCCAGAACACTAAAAATAAGTTAACCCTTTATGCCGATGATAATATACTGTACACCCTGGATCTTAGTAAAGCAGTAACACAGATAGAAGAAACCACAGATGAATCTAAAGTGAAAATGTGCTGCACAAAAATAATATGGAACTGACAAAACCGAGATCAGATAACTTGGCACTGCTGTCAATCAAACGTCGAAGGAGACACTTAGAAATAATCTAAAGAGTCATGAAAGAAATTGACCTACTTAATAATTGGAAAAATCTCTGCTTAACAATATATAATCAACCAATGTAGTCAAAATGTCAATCTTTCCTGAACTAACCTATCTATTCAATATAATACCACTCTCATTCACTAAGAAAAGCATTGCTCAGTTCGAGGCAAGCTAAGCAGTTTTATTTTGGCTTCCAGAGAGGGCAGACTCTCTCAGAAAAAAACTTAAGGCCGTTAGTAAAAGGGGGCTTGGATCTCCCAGACATCCAGATACTCTTTCCAATTTAAAAACTGTAGGATGCTCCTTCCCCATCCCAGGCAAATCAATGAGGGTTTTTTTCCACTGCGTTAGGCACTTTAGGGCAGGATGGCTGCCTACAAAAATCTAGAGCCTCAATTTTTTTATTTTTTTAAGTGTGCCTGGATGTGCTTAGGTCCACCATAGAACTGTGCTACAGTTTCAGGAAAATACAAGGCACTGATTACTACCCAACTTTTTCCACAATTTGTCACTCCTCCCCACCAGTCTAACTTTCTTGGAAGACAGACTTAGCCACCCCCTGTTGCAAACACGCCTACACCACTGGGGAAACCGTGGAAAGGTCTCTGCTTGATCTCATGGGATGCAATAACAGGGACTACAGTGTCTCTCAAAGTTTGAATACCTCCTGTTGGAATCATGGTGATCAACTCCTGGAACAAAGCAAATGAATGGGAATACAAATTACCAATACAAGAGTCATAGCCATTAACAGCATAAATCCTAATCTAGTACTGAGAGCTTACTAATGCAGATAACAAGAATCAGTAGATTCCACACCATCCATGGGAAGGATGCTGAGCTAGCACATTTACTTTTTTCAGTTTTTTACTTAACCTAAAATTTACTGGACCCACAGATGCTTGCAAAATTTCCAAAGGTGAAACGCTCTGCTGTAAAAGGTGCAGAACACCCAGTACGAATGACAACTTATGTTTGCAACTTGACCAGCACTTGAGAACGTTTGGGAAGACAAATGTAGAATTAATATTAGATGTTCTTCCAGTAAGAATCAAAGTAAGCTTCTACTTGATTTTTTGTAGAACCAATAGCCAGATATCCCCTTGTATACAAACACCGCAGAAGAGGCTTTTTTATATGTCATCCTTTTAGCCAGAAGATAGATTTGTATAAACTGGATTCAACCCAATCCACCTCCAGTTATTAAATGGTCGAAATCAATAGACAACAAATGTAACTTAGACTTGGAGTCCAACACCAGCAAGAAAACAAATAAGTTGTGGTTAAGCACTAAATCATGGTGTGCAGAACCTTAATGCCCAGAGATGTCTGATAACTATTCCAAAACAAGCTGATATAACTCCGTGTAAATCAATCCAGTCAGAGATCTTTCTTGAAAATCAAAGCCCAGATGGCCAACCTTATCAACTGTGCAATGTTCACTCCATATGAAATCTGTTTGACTGCTTCTCTTTCACCCATTGTATTTCAAGTTGCTTTTAAATCTTTTGTCATTCGTAACTTCAGAAGCATTTGGTGTAATTTATTGCTGCTGTTTATCTTTGCACGCTGAAGTGGTTTACAATTTCTTTCCAGACGGTGGCTTTAAGTGATCCTTCTTCAGAGAAATGCAGCCTGTAGCAGTATTTTATAACTTGCAAATTGACAATTCGATCCATAAATGAGAGCCAAAATTCAAGTCGGAGTTCACTAACTGGCTAGAAATTTGGATGGAGTAATACAACACATATGGTAGCACTCAATACATGTTCTAATGTGACATGGAGTTCCTACCCAAAAGCTTGTGCAACATACGTCACTCCTATAAATAATTAATTCTTGACAATTTGTAAAATGGTGGTTGGTGTTGGGCCATGCAGATTATGATAAATATGCCTTAAATGAGATTGGAGGTGGCTTGCATTGCATTTCAGGGCTTTGAGATAACACAAGTGGTCCATGATTTTGTTTTGCCAAGCTCACAAATATTGATACACGGGTATTTCTTCAATGTTGTTTCCTCAACTATACCAGAGGGGTTTGCTGATTTTCCCGAACCCATTATCTTTGTTCTTTCTGCATTTACTTTAAGGTTGTTACTATTGTTATCTATGCACCGTAAAGAGCTCCTGGATATTGTTGGAGTCCCATTAGAGTTCAATTCGAGTATGGGTATCTGTAGATGAAATTTGAGCCTTATTCACAGTTAACATGTCAGCTGTATGTAGGTGGAAAGGTAAAGGGACCAAAAGGCATCCGTGCTTAGTCTTGTTCTGTTTCAGATCTTAATTCTTAATTCTTTTTTTTTTTTGTTGTCTTTATTCAACCTCTCTTACTGAGCCACCTCTTAGTTCCTGTGACCTTCTCACCCTCTAACTAAGAGAGAGACTATAGCCAGGGGATGCACCCTTGTATCTCCCGGTCTGCCTGGGCAAACCAGCCGAAGCATCAAACGGTGACTAATCATTGGACAAACGAAAGAAAATAACCAAACCAATTTCACATAGTCTCAAAGTAGCAGATATTAACAAGAAAACAGATTCAAAGTAGTCCCTCCCATTTTAGTAATGGCGACCACAGTTCCGCATTTCTCTTAGAGCCCTGCACATTTAGATCCATATTCGCAACACGGCGAGCTGCATTAAGCCAGTCTGTGTAACTCGGAGGGTGCTCCTTCATCCAATTTTTGCAAATTTCGTTCCTGCCCAGCACAATTACATAAAACAAAAATTTACGATTAGCTTTATTCACCCTGCTCCATATACCCTCCTCCTGTAACTGCCCAAATATAATCAGTGGGAGTGATACATTGATTTTCCAGCCTAGCATAGATGATATTGCCCCAAAAACCTCCTCCCAAAACAACTGAATAGCAGGGCAGTCCCAAAACATATGTATATCCGTTGCTCCTTCAGATCTTAATTCTTACCCAAGCATCTGTGTAGAACAAGTGAATTGTTTTTAAAAGTGCTGCTGGAAAACCCCAAGCACCCATTTAACACCAGCAAAAAACTCTCCAACCATGGTCAAAGTCTGAAGTATAATCTATATAGAAGGGAAGTAGTGGAGTTATTCAATTTATGTGAATGATGTGGGCATCCATATAGTTATCTACAAATGACTGACTATATAAGTGATGCGTTCGTGCATGCAATAGCAATGAAACTTGCCTGATTGGTTTTGACATCATGGTGTAGGATCAGTGGTGCTTCAGGATAGTATATATTGATGGTCAACCCAACAACTATTATGTAGCATCCAAAGTAGCAGCTACGTTGAAAACTAAGACCACTAGTTGGTCACACAACTACAGTTATGACTTCTGTGCTGTGCTGGAGCCCCTGAACCTAGATGTGGCCGTGGTTCAGGGGTTAGTTATAGATTTAAGGCTCATCACATGATGATGTTGTGCAACACTCAATGTGCTAAAGTTACTTTGTACACAACTCCTTCTAGGGGAGTAATGTATGATCATGGTTTCTGAAGCGTGATTTGAAGATGCTAAAAGTGCACTCAATTATGGCTTGCATATGGGTGCCCTAGTCTACTATTGGTAACCCCATGCAGGTTGAATTTAGAAGGGGATGAATACCCAGCATCACCTGCAAATAAGATATGGTCATTTGTTTTTAAATAGATACATCGTAAAAATGCAGACATTCTGTAAATCAATATCTATAATGTTAATGTCAGAGTTCTTTACTGTCAGGGTTTGAGATTATGATTGACTAGCTTGCAGTGCCATTCTTGTTACTCATTCAGTGGCACTGTGTAGGAGGCTGGCCTGGCTTATAGTGGGTACCAGATGGTACTTACACCTTGTGCCAGGTCCAGTTATCCCTTATTAGTAGATTAGTAGTGTTCTAGCAGCTTAGGCTGATAGAGGTAGCTATAGCAGAGCAGCTTAGGCTGAACTGGGAGACATGCAAAGCTCATACTATACCACTTATATCATATAGCACCATATCACAAGAAACACAATACTCAGAGTTACCAAAAATAAAGGTACTTTATTTTAGTGACAATGTGCCAAAAATATCTCAGAGGATATACTCCCTTAAGAGGTAAGTAAAATACACAAAATATACACACAAACCAGAATCAGGTAAGTAAACAGTCAGAAAAGGAGTGTAAACACTGTAGAAAACAATAGGACGCAATAGGAGACAAAAGGCATAAGGGCAACACAAAATATATACTCCAAAATTGGAATGCGAACCACGAACGGACCCCAGGCCTAGTGTAGTGTGTAGAGGGTCGCTGGGAGTGTAAGAAAACACTAAGGGTGTCCAAGATACCCCACCCCAAGACCCTGAAAAGTAGGAGTAAAGTTACCCTACTACCCTAGAAACACAGTAAAGTCGTGATAGGGGATTCTGCAAAGGCAACAACTGACTGCAAAGCACTAAAGATGGATTCCTGGACCCCAGGACCTGCAAAGGAAGGGGACCAAGTCCAAGAGTCACGCAAGCGTCCAGGGGGGCAGGAGCCCACTAAACCCCGGATGAAGGTGCAAAAGGGCTGCCTCTGGGTGAAAGAAGCTGAAGATTCTGCAACAACGGAAGGTGCCAGGAACTTCCCCTTTGCACAGAAGATGTCCCACGGCATGCTGGAGGATGCAGAGTTGTTTCCACGCAGAAAAACCGCAAACAAGCCTTGCTAGCTGCAAGAGTCGTGGTTAAAGAAAATGGGTGCTGCCCGGGCCCAGGAAGGACCAGGAGGTCGCCTCTTGGAGGAGGAGACAGAGGGGGTGCTCAGCAGTACAGAGAGCCCATGGAGAAGCAGGCAGCAACCACAGAAGCACTTGAACAGGCATTCAAGAATTCTGAACATGGGGGTCATCTCAGCACTATGAAAGAGTGTCTCACGAAGCCGGTGGTCAACTCAGCGAGTTGAGCAATGCAGGACGGAGTGCTGGGGACCTGGGTGATGCTGTGCATGAAGGATTCCTTGCAAAAGTGCACAGAAGCCCTAGAAGCTGCAGTTCATGCAGTACACAGGATTACTGTCTGGCGTGGGGAGGCAAGGACTTACCTCCACCAAATTTGGACAGAAGGACCTCTGGACTGTTGGGGTGACTTGGATCCAGCTCCTGTGTTCCAGGTACCACGCTCGTCAAGAAGAGAGGGGAGCCAGAGGACTGGTGATGCAGAAGTTTGGTGCCTGCGTTAGCAGGGGGAAGATTCCGTCGACTCAGAGGAGATTTCTTCTTGGCTTCCAGTGCAGGGTGAAGGCAGACAGCCCCCAGAGCATGCCCCACCAGAAAACAGTCAAGAAAGCCAGCAGGATTAGGCGCTACGATGTTGCTGGTAGTCGTCTTGCTACTTTGTTGCGGTTTTGCAGGCGTCCTGGAGCAGTCAGCGGTCGATCCTTGGCAGAAGTCAAAGAGGGAGATGCAGGGGAACTCTGGTGAGCTCTTACATTCGTTATCTAAAGAGAAACCCACAGGAGATACCCTAAATAGCCCTCAGAGGAGGATTGGCTACCTAACCAGGTAAGAACCTAACAGGAGGGGTCTCTGACGTCATCTGCTGGCACTGGCCACTCAGAGGCCTCCATTGTGCCCTCACACCTCTGCATTCAAGATGGCAGAGGTCCGGGACACACTGGAGGAGCTCTGGGCACCACCCCTGGGGTGGTGATGGTCACTCCCCTTTCCTTTGTCCAGTTTCGCACCAGAGCAGAGGCTGGGGATCCCTGAACTAATGTAGACTGGTTTATGCAAGGAGGGTACCATCTGTGCCCTTCAAAGCATTCCCAGAGGCCAGGAGAGGCTACTCCTCTCAGGCCCTTAACACCTATTTCTAAAGGGAGAGGGTGTAACACCCTCTCTCAGAGGAAATCCTTTGTTCTGCCTTCCTGGGACTGGGCTGCCCAGACCCCAGGAGGGCAGAAACCTGTCTGAGGGTTGGCAGCAGCGGCAGCTGCAGTGAAAACCCCAGAGAGCTAGTTTGGCAGTACCCGGGGCCCATGCTGGAGCCCCGGGGATGCATGGGATTGGCACGGGGGGACAATGCCATGATGTTACATGGCCATATTCAGATTTACCATTGTGAAGCTACATATAGGTATTGACCTATATGTAGTGCACGCGTGTAATGGTGTCCCCGCACTCGCAAAGTCTGGGGAAATTGCCCTGAACATGGTGGGGGCACCTTGCCTAGTGCCAGGGTGCCCTCATACTTAGTAACTTTGCACCTAACCTTCAACAAGTGAGGGTTAGACATATAGGTGACTTATAAATTACTTAAGGGCAGTGTAAAATGGCTGTGAAATAACGGGACGTTATTTCACTCAGGCTGCAGTGGCAGTCCTGTGTAATAATTGTCTGAGCTCCCTATAGGTGGCAAAAGAAATGCTGCAGCCCATAGAGATCTCCTGAAACCCCAAAACCCTGGGTACCTAGGTACCAAATGCTAGGGAATTATAAGGGTGTTCCAGTGTGCTAATTAGAATTGGTGAAAATGGTCACTAGCCTGCAGTGACAATTTAAAAGACAGAGAGAGCATAAGCACCGAGGTTCTGGTTAGCAGAGCTTCAGTGACACAGTTAGGCACCACACAGGGAACACATATAGGCCACAAACTATGAGCACTGGGGTCCTGGCTAGCAGGATCCCAGTGACACAGGCAAAAACAAACTGACACACAAGTAAAAATGGGGATACCATGCCAGGCAAGATGGTACTTTCCTACACAGTGTGAGTTAGTTACACTTGGCTAGTAGCCACATGTCACCAAAATCTCCAGCAACCAACTGACATGCAGGAGGCCACTGTTAGAAGATGTGTAGCTGTCCTATATGCACCAGAGAAAGGCAGAATATACATCTGTGACACAGCCCTGGCATTATAAACAGTTTGAACATTGACAGAGTTCTAGGGGTGTCTGTTGTAGAAATGTTAGTCCCTGTTTTGGGGTATCTGGTGTGCAAACATTGTCACTAAATATTAGAGGGAAGAAGGTAATGGCATAGAACTTGCATGCCATAAGTCATCTTTCCACCAGTGATAGTGGCATTGCGAAATATTAGTTCACTTGCCTGGTGCTACATATCAGTATCTGTCATACACATTGTGATTGGCTTGCCTTCGAGATGCCCATGATGTCACCACTGGTCATCTAAAAAGATTTGGAAATAGAGTACAGCCAGTATTTTAACAACTGCAGTAAGTAGGATTTAGGTGAAATAAGCTTCTTGTTCCAGTCCGCAGCCATGTCAAGGATCACACCAAGTGAGAAGCAGTATTTGCTACTATAGAAAAGTAAAAGATGTTGATCCTCTGTTTGGCAGTCTTTTCTGGCCTTCCCCAAATAACTATTCGTCAAAATGAGAAGAGAGTCAAACATTTTCGCGAACATGATGAAAAATGTTTTGGTTCTGCCTTACTTTCTTAGGTGGTGGGCTATGTATGATTTGTTGTTTTTATGGTAAGTTTCACCACTGGTTAATATGAGTGGTGGAGTCCTGACACCCCCTCCCATTGCAGTAGCAGGTGTGTTGCAGCCAATGGACTGCTGTTTTGAATATGGGTTTGATGTTATTTGTATAAAGTTATAGTGTTTCATTATTTTGAAAATGTAATAATAAATAAAATCATAAACTAAAAATAACTTATAAGACGTTCAAAAAATATATATTTGTATTTTTCTATTTGACACTATGTTATGTTAGTGCTATTCACTGCCTCTGCTGGTTTCTATGAAAATGTGCTCTAGTACTAATGATTGCCTAAGTAAGGCTTCGCTGGAGTATATTTGAGCATTTTTTTTGTCAGTACTACCATGTTGCATTGGTCTAAGGGGTGGGTCCTGGCCTGCCCTTCTTACAAAGGTCATACAGTGCGCTTTGGCTCTCTTCATGCATGCCATGTGGCCATTATGATCTCTTTTCCTACTACAAATTTGGTAGCTACATTTTTTTACCTTTATCCCTCATTCTACAGCACAGTTTGCACCAACACCTTTGCACTTTAGCCCAGAAGCATGGAAACGATAATATGACACACTGGATGTGCCCGCTTAAAAGGATAATAAGGTAATGTCGTCGGCGCACAACACCCCCCCCACCCCAATCTCGGCAAAAGAGTCATAACAAGTTTATGTGGATCACCCACATGTAGCCCTTTTCCTTTTATATAAGTCAACACATTAAAACATCATATGTCAGATGACACTTGTAATCGACCCAAAGCCCCCCCCCCCCCAAGGAACAGCAGAATTCAACAGACATTTACTTAAAGTATGATTTCTAGCATTTACAAAAAAAGCAGCAGATGGTTACATCAGTTGTGAAGACAAACTGACAGGGCGAGTTTTAATCCCTTTTTGTAACATCTTTATTAGCATCAACCTGGAAAAAATCAGCCGGCTCCTTTCACCTCCTTTCCCCCGACCAACTGCCTCCGTCTCAAATCCTCCTGTTCCCCATTTTCCACTCCATGACATCAAACTTAAAGGAGCCGAAGCCACAACACATCTCCCCCCCTTGAACAAACAACCTAATCTAATTTAAATGTAACTTTCACTACAAAAAAAAAATTGCAACAGGAGAAATGATAATGAAAATTAAACTAAACGCATTAAGGCAGAAATAACAAAAACTAAAACTAAATTATATACCAATAGAACCAAATCAATTTAAAAGATTATCAGAGACAGTTTAAAGAGAAATACACCATTATGCACTATATGATTTATGCAAAGCGATCCACTTATGGCATGTAGAATCAGTGTACAGAGATCTATAATATGTGTGACAGTTACTCAATATATCTTGTTTCTTAATGCACAAACTCTTCAAGATGTTTAGGATATACCTTCTTCCTCATGCTCCTTCTAAGCTCCCCACTTACATCAGACTCACCACCAGATTTCTCTTCACATGTGTCCTTCAGAGTCAATTCTCTATTTACACATTTGGCTAAACGTGACACACGACAGACATCACCTCCTTCCAGAACCACCACATTTTTCCTGACCTGTATTATCTTTGTCTGTCCTCTAAATTTGGATTCCCACTTTTGAGTCCACACGGGTCTTTTAATGTAGACCATATCGCCTTCATGCCAAACTCCTTGTGCACAATGCCCGTTATCAAAATCCTTTTTATACCTGGCTTGGTTTGCAATCACTCTGTAACGGACGGGCCCAACACCCTCTGACAACCCCCCCGCTACTCCTCCCTCCAGAGCACAACCATAACAGATTTAATTTAGAACCTGCCTCTTAAAATTCTAAAAGGAGACACCCCAGTAACAGCATTGGGAGCATTTCTGTGAGCCCACAATTTTTCTCTGAGAGCAACTTTCAATGGTAGTCTGTTATCAAGAGCAGTCTGTACACTAGCTCTTACTAATTGATTCATCTTTTCAACCAAACCATTTGCCTGAGGAGTGTAGAGTGCAGTGCAGAAACGGAAAAATCGCCAATATCCAGTGAGGTGAACTGCACACTGTTATCAGTAATTATTACTTTGGGAATACCCTCACAAGCAAAAACATCAGTCAAGTACTCTATAACAGTCTTAGTGGTGATTGAATGCACGCAACTGGCAGAGACCCACTTAGAAGTGTAGTCAACCAAAACAATGACAAAACTCTTATTAGGAGGTAAAACTTCAAACGGTCCAATCAGATCCAGTCCTCACTTGTACCAAGGTTCATCAGAAATAGAAACAGGAGATAAAGGAGCAGTCCTTACAATCTTGGACTTATCGTTACTTGCATACTTTATGCAATCTTTGACAAGTGCTTCCACTTGCCTGTCTAAACCAGGCCACCAGTAACATTCTCTGACACTAGCCTTAGTCAAATTCCTACCTAGATGGCCCTCATGAGCCAAGTTGATTAACTTTTCATACAATCCCACCGGTGGAACCAGTCTATCACACCTGTACAAATTGCCCTCAACAATACTCGACTCATCCTTGACATTCCAAAATACTCTACTTCCATCTGAACAATTGGTTAAACAGGGCCAGCCTCCAACCACATATTCAGAAACTAACTTGCGAACCATGTCATTCTCACATTCTAAAGACTATTCATCCTTGTCAATAGCCGATTCTTTGACCCACAATACCGGAACCTGGTCATCTGGAATACGATCAGCCAAAGGCAATATGGAGAGGAAATCATCAGGAACATGTTTCTTCCCAGGCAAATACTCAACCTGAAAATTAAATTCCAGCAAATTTTCCACCGAAAGTTTGATACTCAGAGTCGTGTTTTTGATACTCCGACAGGCAAACATTTGTTCAAGAGTCCTATGATCACTTCTGAGCACAAATGGTAGACTCCATAGATAGTACCTAAAATGATTTATAGCCCAAGTGCAGGTTACCATGCTGTAGTTTGTAAAGTTATGATTATAATGGTGGGAAACTATATATTTTCGGTTTCAGTACTTCTTGTACTATCAATTTATATATATAACATACATTTATAAAACACCCTGAAGTCACATGACCCAAAATTCAAAATGGCTGACAGGTAACTGTGAAAATGAGATGAGTAAATGACCGCGCTGGTAGGGTCATAAAAAAAATAGTGTATTCCAAAAGCAGATGCACAGATATATTTATTATGCTGTTTGCTTGCTTCGTTTGAATAGTCATGATAACTTACATTTTTCTTAGTTAAATTGGTGAGGTGTTATGAGGTTTGACCCTTGACCTCTATTTTCACTGTTCTAAGTTTGTCATGGTCATTAATCCATTACTGTTAGATTACTTGTTATGAGGCATTATTGGAATCGTCATGATGAGTACTTTCATTCTACTTGGTTTCTGTGGATCGGGTTGCAAAACAGATAATTTCCTCGATTGACTGGTAACAGGACAACTGACAGGCATATGTTAGAAATATATTGTGGAGCTCACAGAGACAAGCTAACATTTCCTAAAGTACCCTAGAACCAGTGAGGGCATTGGAGGAAGGCAAACTGCAAATAATTAACCTATAAACTGTTCCTAGGCTAAAGATGTGCGGTTGATGGCTGTTGAAGTTCCTGGTCCACCTAGAAGGGGAAAAAGAGAGAGAGTGTTCCTACAACCTCTCCCTGAACTAAACATTCTTGGTGTAGACAGCAGAAACAAAATGAGATGCAGGTTGCCTTAAACCAACTGTACAAAGTGGTGCTGTGGGTTTCCTGCCAGCAAACGCACCTCTGTGAGGGAATTGGAGGAAGGCAAACTGCAAAGAGTTAACCTATAAACTGTCCCTAGGCTAATGATGTGCAGTTGATGGCTGTCGAACTTTCTGGTCCACCTAGAAGGGGGAAAAGAGAGAGAGTGTGCCTACAACCTGCCCCTGAAATAAACCTTCTTGGTATAGACAACAGAAACAAAATGAGAGCAAGGTTGCCTTAAACCAACTGTACAAAGTGGTGCCCGGTGGTCTCCTGCCATCAAACGCACCTCAATGAGGGCATTGGAGGAAGGCAAACTGCAAAGAATTAACCTATAAACTGTCCAAAGGCTAAAGATGTGTAGTTGATGGCTGTTGAAGTTCCTGGTCCACCTAGAAGGGGAAAAAAGAGAGAGAGAGTGTGCCTACAACCTGTCCCTGAACTAAACATTCTTGGTGTAAACAGCAGAAGCAAAATGAGATGCAGGTTGCCTTAAACCAACTGTACAAAGTGGTGCTGTGGGTTTCCTGCCAGCAAACGCACCTCTGTGAGGGAATTGGAGGAAGGCAAACTGCAAAGAGTTAACCTATAAACTGTCCCTAGGCTAATGATGTGCAGTTGATGGCTGTCGAAGTTCCTGGCCCACCTAGAAGGGGAAAAAGAGAGAGAGTGTGCCTACAACCTGTCCCTGAACTAAACATTCTTGGTGTAGACAGCAGAAGCAAAATGAGATGCAGGTTTGCCTTAAACCAACTGTACAAAGTGGTGCTGTGGGTTTCCTGCCAGCAAACGCACCTCTGTGAGGGAATTGGAGGAAGGCAAACTGCAAAGAATTAACCTATAAACTGTCCCTAGGCTAAAGATGTGTAGTTGATGGCTGTTGAAGTTCCTGGTCCACCTAGAAGGGGAAAAAGAGAGAGAATGTGCCTACATCCTGTCCCTGAACTAAACATTCTTGGTAAAGACAGCAGAAACAAAATGAGATGCAGGTTGCCTTAAACCAACTGTAAAAAGTGGTGCTGTGGGTTTTCTGCCATCAAACAGAGCTCTGTGAGGGCATTGGAGAAGGCAAACTGCAAAGAATTAACCTATAAACTGTCCCTAGGCTAAAGATGTGTAGTTGATGGCTGTTGAGGTTCTTGGTCCACCTAGAAGGGGAAAAAAGAGAGAGAGAGTGTGCCTACAACCTGTCCCTGAACTAAACATTCTTGGTGTAGACAGCAGAAACAAAATGAGATGCAGGTTGCCTTAAACCAACTGTACAAAGTGGTGCTGTGGGTCTCCTGCCACAAAAGCACCCCAGTGAGGGCATTGGAGGAAGGCAAACTGCTAACAAACCCACAAACTGTCCCTAAGTTGTTAATGGTTACATTGCCAAGTATATTGGTCCACCTGTAAAAAAATGTATGCCTGGAAGCTGACCCTATGCTGATCATGTTGAAAAATTCAAGATAGATCCGGATTCCCAGAAAATATACCAAGATACATTTTGTGGGCTTCCCAGGAGGTCCACAGATTTGGCATACCTTCTAGTCACCGACTTACCTTAATGACACCTCTTTGACAACGATCAACAGACTTGCCTGCATGTTTGTTCATGTTCTTCTTCACTTCGCTTCCAGCATCATCATCACCGTACAGTTTCCAACATTTGGAAAAAAAACATTTTAACAATTAAGTGCTAGTAGTCAAAAGCTACCATTCTCTTCACAACTATAGTAGATGTTGTCTTACAATTATCACTGCAAATAATTAACCTATAAACTGTTCCTAGGCTAAAGATGTGTGGTTGATGGCTGTTGAGGTTCTTGGTCCACCTAGAAGGGGAAAAAAGAGAGAGAGAGTGTGCCTACAACCTGTCCCTGAACTAAACATTCTTGGTGTAGACAGAAGAAACAACATGAGATGCAGGTTGCCGTAAACCAACTGTACAAAGTGGTGCTGTGGGTTTCCTGCCAGCAAACGCACCTCTGTGAGGGAATTGGAGGAAGGCAAACTGCAAAGAGTTAACCTATAAACTGTCCCTGGGCTAATGATGTGCAGTTGATGGCTGTCGAAGTTTCTGGTCCACCTAGAAGGGGAAAAAGAGAGAAAGTGTGCCTACAACCTGCCCCTGAAATAAACATTCTTGGTATAGACAACAGAAACAAAATGAGAGCAAGGTTGCCTTAAACCAACTGTACAAAGTGGTGCCCGGTGGTCTCCTGCCATCAAACGCACCTCAGTGAGGGCATTGGAGGAAGGCAAACTGCAAAGAATTAACCTATAAACTGTCCCTAGGCTAAATATGTGGCGTTGATGGCTGTTGAGATTCTTGGTCCACCTAGAAGGGGAAAAAAGAGAGAGAGAGTGTGCCTACAACCTGTCCCTGAACTAAACATTCTTGGTGTAGACAGCAGAAACAAAATGAGATGCAGGTTGCCTTAAGCCAACTGTACAAAGTGGTGCTGTGGGTTTCCTGCCAGCAAACGCACCTCTGTGAGGGAACTGGAATAAGGCAAACTGCAAAGAGTTAACCTATACACTGTCCCTAGGCTAATGATGTGCAGTTGATGGCTGTTGAAGTTTCTGGTCCACCTAGAAGGGGAAAAAGAAAGAGAGTGTGCCTACAACCTGCCCCTGAACTAAACATTGTTGGGTAAAGACAGCAGAAACAAAATGAGAGCAAGGTTGCCTTAAACCAACTATACAAAGTGGTGCTGTGGGTCTCCTGCCATCAAACACACCTCAGTGAGGGCATTGGAGGAAGGCAAACTGCAAAGAATTATCCTATAAACTGTCCCTAGGCTAAAGATGTGTAGTTGATGGCTGTTGAGGTTCTTGGTCCACCTAGAAGGGGAAAAAGAGAGAGAGAGTGTGCCTACAACCTGTCCCTGAACTAAACATTCTTGGTGTAGACAGCAGAAACAAAATGAGATGCAGGTTGCCTTAAACCAACTGTACAAAGTGGTGCTGTGGGTTTCCTGCCAGCAAACGCACCTCTGTGAGGGAACTGGAATAAGGCAAACTGCAAAGAGTTAACCTATACACTGTCCCTAGGCTAATGATGTGCAGTTGATGGCTGTTGACGTTTCTGGTCCACCTAGAAGGGGAAAAAGAAAGAGAGTGTGCCTACAACCTGCCCCTGAACTAAACATTGTTGGTACAGACAGCAGAAACAAAATGAGAGCAAGGTTGCCTTAAACCAACTATACAAAGTGGTGCTGTGGGTCTCCTGCCATCAAACACACCTCAGTGAGGGCATTGGAGGAAGGCAAACTGCAAAGAATTATCCTATAAACTGTCCCTAGGCTAAAGATGTGTAGTTGATGGCTGTCAAAGTTCCTGGTCCACCTAGAAGGGGAAAAAGAGAGAGAATGTGCCTACAACCTGTCCCTGAACTAAACATTCTTGGTATAGACAGCAGAAACAAAATGAGATGCAGGTTGCCTTAAACCAACTGTACAAAGTGGTGCTGTGGGTCTCCTGCCAGCAAAAGCACCTCAGTGAGGGCATTGGAGGAAGGCAAACTGCTAAGAAACAAACCCACAAACTGTCCCTAAGTTGTTAATGGTTACATTGCCAAGTATATTGGTCCACCTTTAAAAAAAATGTATGCCTGGAAGCTGACCCTATGCTGATCATGTTGAAAAATTCAAGATAGATCCGGATTCCCAGAAAATATACCAAGATACATTTTGTGGGCTTCCCAGGAGGTCCACAGATTTGGCATACCTTCTAGTCACCGACTTACCTTAATGACACCTCTTTGACAACGATCAACAGACTTGCCTGCATGTTTGTTCATGTTCTTCTTCACTTAGCTTCCAGCATCATCATCACCGTACAGTTTCCAACATTTGGAAAAAAAACATTTTAACAATTAAGTGCTAGTAGTCAAAAGCTACCATTCTCTTCACAACTATAGTAGATGTTGTCTTACAATTATCACTGCAAATAATTAACCTATAAACTGTTCCTAGGCTAAAGATGTGTGGTTGATGGCTGTCGAAGTTCCTGGTCCACCTAGAAGGGGAAAAAAGAGAGAGAGTGCGCCTACAACCTGTCCCTGAACTAAACATTCTTGGTGTAGACAGCAGAAACAAAATGAGATGCAGGTTGCCTTAAACCAACTGTACAAAGCGGTGCTGTGGGTCTTCTGCCATCAAACGCACCTCTGTGAGGGAATTGGAGGAAGGCAAACTGCAAAGAGTTAACCTATAAACTGTCCCTAGGCTAATGATGTGCAGTTGATGGCTGTCGAAGTTTCTGGTCCACCTAGAAGGGGAAAAAGAGAGAGAGTGTGCCTACAACCTGCCCCTGAAATAAACATTCTTGGTATAGACAACAGAAACAAAATGAGAGCAAGGTTGCCTTAAACCAACTGTACAAAGTGGTGCCCGGTGGTCTCCTGCCATCAAACGCACCTCAGTGAGGGCATTGGAGGAAGGCAAACTGCAAAGAATTAACCTATAAACTGTCCCTAGGCTAAAGATGTGTAGTTGTTGGCTGTTGAGGTTCTTGGTCCACCTAGAAGGGGAAAAAGAAAAAGCGTGTGCCTACAACCTGCCCCTGAACTAAACATTGTTGGTAAAGACAGCAGAAACAAAATGAGAGCAAGGTTGCGTTAAACCAACTATACAAAGTGGTGCTGTGGGTCTCCTGCCATCAAACACACCTCAGTGAGGGCATTGGAGGAAGGCAAACTGCAAAGAATTATCCTATAAACTGTCCCTAGGCTAAAGATGTGTAGTTGATGGCTGTCAAAGTTCCTGGTCCACCTAGAAGAGGAAAAAGAGAGAGAATGTGCCTACAACCTGTCCCTGAACTAAACATTCTTGGTATAGACAGCAGAAACACAATGAGATGCAGGTTGCCTTAAACCAACTGTACAAAGTGGTGCTGTGGGTCTCCTGCCAGCAAAAGCACCCCAGTGAGGGCATTGGAGGAAGGCAAACTGCTAAGAAACAAACCCACAAACTGTCCCTAAGTTGTTAATGGTTACATTGCCAAGTATATTGGTCCACCTGTAAAATAATGTATGCCTGGAAGCTGACCCTATGCTGATCATGTTGAAAAATTCAAGATAGATCCGGATTCCCAGAAAATATACCAAGATACATTTTGTGGGCTTCCCAGGAGGTCCACAGATTTGGCATACCTTCTAGTCACCGACTTACCTTAATGGCACCTCTTTGACAACGATCAACAGACTTGCCTGCATGTTTGTTCATGTTCTTCTTCACTTCGCTTCCAGCATCATCATCACCGTACAGTTTCCAACATTTGGAAAAAAATACATTTTAACAATTAAGTGCTAGTAGTCAAAAGCTACCATTGTCTTCACAACTATAGTAGATGTTGTCTTACAATTATCAATGCAATTAATTAACCTATAAACTGTTCCTAGGCTAAAGATGTGTGGTTCATGGCTGTCGAAGTTCCTGGTCCACCTAGAAGGGGAAAAAGAGAGAGAGTGTGCCTACAACCTGTCCCTGAACTAAACATTCTTGGTGTAGACAGCAGAAACAAAATGAGATGCAGGTTGCCTTAAACCAACTGTACAAAGTGGTGCTGTGGGTCTTCTGCCATCGAACGCACCTCAGTGAGGGCATTGGAGAAGGCAAACTGCAAAGAATTAACCTATAAACTGTCCCTAGGCTAAAGATGTGTAGTTGATGGCTGTTGAGGTTCTTGGTCCACCTAGAAGGGGAAAAAGAGAGAGAATGTGCCTACATCCTGTCCCTGAACTAAACATTCTTGGTAAAGACAGCAGAAACAAAATGAGATGCAGGTTGCCTTAAACCAACTGTAAAAAGTGGTGCTGTGGGTTTTCTGCCATCAAACACACCTCTGTGAGGGCATTGGAGAAGGCAAACTGCAAAGAATTAACCTATAAACTGTCCCTAGGCTAAAGATGTGTAGTTGATGGCTGTTGAGGTTCTTGGTCCTCCTAGAAGGGGAAAAAAGAGAGAGAGAGTGTGCCTACAACCTGTCCCTGAACTAAACATTCTTGGTGTAGACAGCAGAAACAAAATGAGATGCAGGTTGCCTTAAACCAACTGTACAAAGTGGTGCTGTGAGTTTCCTGCCAGCAAACGCACCTCTGTGAGGGAACTGGAATAAGGCAAATAGCAAAGAGTTAACCTATACACTGTCCCTAGGCTAATGATGTGCAGTTGATGGCTGTTGACGTTTCTGGTCCACCTTGAAGGGGAAAAAGAAAGAGAGTGTGCCTACAACCTGCCCCTGAACTAAACTTTGTTGGGTAAAGACAGCAGAAACAAAATGAGAGCAAGGTTGCCTTAAACCAACTATACAAAGTGGTGCTGTGGGTCTCCTGCCATCAAACACACCTCAGTGAGGGCATTGGAGGAAGGCAAACTGCAAAGAATTATCCTATAAACTGTCCCTAGGCTAAAGATGTGTAGTTGATGGCTGTCAAAGTTCCTGGTCCACCTAGAAGGGGAAATAGAGAGAGAATGTGCCTACAACCTGTCCCTGAACTAAACATTCTTGGTATAGACAGCAGAAACAAAATGAGATGCAGGTTACCTTAAAACAACTGTACAAAGTGGTGCTGTGGGTCTCCTGCCAGCAAAAGCACCCCAGTGAGGGCATTGGAGGAAGGCAAACTGCTAAGAAACAAACCCACAAACTTTCCCTAAGTTGTTAATGGTTACATTGCCAAGTATATTGGTCCACCTGTAAAAAAATGTATGACTGGAAGCTGACCCTATGCTGATCATGTTGAAAAATTCAAGATAGATCCGGATTCCCAGAAAATATACCAAGATACATTTTGTGGGCTTCCCAGGAGGTCCACAGATTTGGCATACCTTCTAGTCACCGACTTACCTTAATGACACCTCTTTGACAACGATCAACAGACTTGCCTGCATGTTTGTTCTTCTTCACTTCGCTTCCAGCATCATCACCGTACAGTTTCCAACATTTGGAAAAAAAACATTTGAACAATTAACTGCTAGTAGTCAATAGCTACCATTGTCTTCACAACTACAGTAGATGTTGTCTTACAATTATCACTGCAAATAATTAACCTATAAACTGTTCGTAGGCTAAAGATGTGTGGTTGATGGCTGTCGAAGTTCCTGGTCCACCTAGAAGGGGAAGAAGAGAGAGAGTGTGCCTACAACCTGTCCCTGAAATAAACATTCTTGGTATAGACAACAGAAACAAAATGAGAGCAAGGTTGCCTTAAACCAACTGTACAAAGTAGTGCCCGGTGGTCTCCTGCCATTAAACGCACCTCAGTGAGGGCATTGGAGGAAGGCAAACTGCAAAGAATTAACCTATAAACTGTCCCTAGGCTAAAGATGTGTAGTTGATGGCTGTTGAGGTTCTTGGTCCACCTAGAAGGGGAAAAAGAGAGAGAGAGTGTGCCTACAACCTGTCCCTGAACTAAACATTCTTGGTGTAGACAGCAGAAACAAAATGAGATGCAGGTTGCCTTAAGCCAACTGTACAAAGTGGTGCTATGGGTTTCCTGCCAGCAAACGCACCTCTGTGAGGGAATTGGAGTAAGGCAAACTGCAAAGAGTTAACCTATAAACTGTCCCTAGGCTAATGATGTGCAGTTGATGGCTGTTGAAGTTTCTGGTCCACCTAGAAGGGGAAAAAGAAAGAGAGTGTGCCTACAACCTGCCCCTGAACTAAACATTGTTGGGTAAAGACAGCAGAAACAAAATGAGAGCAAGGTTGCCTTAAACCAACTGTACAAAGTGGTGCTGTGGGTCTCCTGCCAGCAAAAGCACCCCAGTGAGGGCATTGGAGGAAGGCAAACTGCTAAGAAACAAACCCACAAACTGTCCCTAAGTTGTTAATGGTTACATTGCCAAGTATATTGGTCCACCTGTAAAAAAATGTATGCCTGGAAGCTGACCCTATGCTGATCATGTTGAAAAATTCAAGATAGATCCGGATTCCCAGAAAATATACCAAGATACATTTTGTGGGCTTCCCAGGAGGTCCACAGATTTGGCATACCTTCTAGTCACCGACTTACCTTAATGACACCTCATTGACAACGATCAACAGACTTGCCTGCATGTTTGTTCATGTTCTTCTTCACTTCGCTTCCAGCATCATCATCACCGTACAGTTTCCAACATTTGGAAAAAAAACATTTTAACAATTAAGTGCTAGTAGTCAAAAGCTACCATTCTCTTCACAACTATAGTAGATGTTGTCTTACAATTATCACTGCAAATAATTAACCTATAAACTGTTCCTAGGCTAAAGATGTGTGGTTGATGGCTGTTGAGGTTCTTGGTCCACCTAGAAGGGGAAAAAAGAGAGAGAGAGTGTGCCTACAACCTGTCCCTGAACTAAACATTCTTGGTGTAGACAGAAGAAACAACATGAGATGCAGGTTGCCGTAAACCAACTGTACAAAGTGGTGCTGTGGGTTTCCTGCCAGCAAACGCACCTCTGTGAGGGAATTGGAGGAAGGGAAACTGCAAAGAGTTAACCTATAAACTGTCCCTAGGCTAATGATGTGCAGTTGATGGCTGTCGAAGTTTCTGGTCCACCTAGAAGGGGAAAAAGAGAGAAAGTGGGCCTACAACCTGCCCCTGAAATAAACATTCTTGGTATAGACAACAGAAACAAAATGAGAGCAAGGTTGCCTTAAACCAACTGCACAAAGTGGTGCCCGGTTGTCTCCTGCCATCAAACGCACCTCAGTGAGGGCATTGGAGGAAGGCAAACTGCAAAGAATTAACCTATAAACTGTCCCTAGGCTAAAGATGTGTAGTTGATGGCTGTTGAAGTTCCTGGTCCACCTAGAAGGGGAAAAAGAGAGAGAATGTGCCTACAACCTGTCCCTGAACTAAACATTCTTGGTATAGACAGCAGAAACAAAATGAGATGCAGGTTGCCTTAAACCAACTGTACAAAGTGGTGCTGTGGGTCTTCTGCCATCAAACGCACCTCAGTGAGGGCAATGGAGAAGGCAAACTGCAAAGAATTAACCTATAAACTGTCCCTAGGCTAAAGATGTGTAGTTGATGGCTGTTGAGGTTCTTGGTCCACCTAGAAGGGGAAAAAGCTAGAGAGAGTGTGCCTACAACCTGTCCCTGAACTAAACATTCTTGGTGTAGACAGCAGAAACAAAATGAGATGCAGGTTGCCTTAAGCCAACTGTACAAAGTGGTGCTATGGGTTTCCTGCCAGCAAACGCACCTCTGTGAGGGAATTGGAGTAAGGCAAACTGCAAAGAGTTAACCTATAAACTGTCCCTAGGCTAATGATGTGCAGTTGATGGCTGTTGACGTTTCTGGTCCACCTAGAAGGGGAAAAAGAAAGAGAGTGTGCCTACAACCTGTCCCTGAACTAAACATTCTTGGTGTAGACAGCAGAAACAAAATGAGATGCAGGTTGCCTTAAACCAACTGTACAAAGTGGTGCTATGGGTTTCCTGCAAGCAAACGCACCTCTGTGAGGGAATTGGAGTAAGGCAATGTCCCTAGGCTAATGATGTGCAGTTGATGGCTGTTGAAGTTTCTGGTCCACCTAGAAGGGGAAAAAGAAAGAAAGTGTGCCTGCAACCTGCCCCTGAACTAAACATTGTTGGGTACAGACAGCAGAAACAAAATGAGAGCAAGGTTGCCTTAAACCAACTATACAAAGTGGTGCTGTGCGTCTCCTGCCATCAAACACACCTCAGTGAGGGCATTGGAGGAAGGCAAACTGCAAAGAATTATCCTATAAACTGTCCCTAGGCTAAAGATGTGTAGCTGATGGCTGTCAAAGTTCCTGGTCCACCTAGAAGGGGAAAAAGAGAAAGAATGTGCCTACAACCTGTCCCTGAACTAAACATTCTTGGTATAGACAGCAGAAACAAAATGAGATGCAGGTTGCCTTAAACCAACTGTACAAAGTGGTGCTGTGGGTCTCCTGCCAGCAAAAGCACCCCAGTGAGGGCATTGGAGGAAGGCAAACTGCTAAGAAACAAACCCACAAACTGTCCCTAAGTTGTTAATGGTTACATTGCCAAGCATATTGGTCCACCTGTAAAAAAATGTATGCCTGGAAGCTGACCCTATGCTGATCATGTTGAAAAATTCAAGATAGATCCAGATTCCCAGAAAATATACCAAGATACATTTTGTGGGCTTCCCAGGGGGTCCACAGATTTGGCATACCTTCTAGTCACCGACTTACCTTAATGACACCTCTTTGACAACGATCAACAGACTTGCCTGCATGTTTGTTCATGTTCTTCTTCACTTCGCTTCCAGCATCATCACCGTACAGTTTCCAACATTTGGAAAAAAAACATTTTAACAATTAAGTGCTAGTAGTCAAAAGCTACCATTGTCTTCACAACTACAGTAGATGTTGTCTTACAATTATCACTGCAAATAATTAACCTAAAAACTGTTCCTAGGCTAAAGATGTGTAGTTGATGGCTGTTGAAGTTCCTGGTCCACCTAGAAGGGGAAAAAGAGAGAGAATGTGCCTACAACCTGTCCCTGAACTAAACATTCTTGGTATAGACAGCAGAAACAAAATGATATGCAGGTTGCCTTAAACCAACTGTACAAAGTGGTGCTGTGGGTCTTCTGCCATCAAACGCACCTCAGTGAGGGCATTGGAGAAGGCAAACTGCAAAGAATTAACCTATAAACTGTCCCTAGGCTAAAGATGTGTAGTTGATGGCTGTCAAAGTTCCTGGTCCACCTAGAAGGGGAAAAAGAGAGAGAATGTGCCTACATCCTGTCCCTGAACTAAACATTCTTGGTAAAGACAGCAGAAACAAAATGAGATGCAGGTTGCCTTAAACCAACTGTAAAAAGTGGTGCTGTGGGTTTTCTGCCATCAAACACACCTCTGTGAGGGCATTGGAGAAGGCAAACTGCAAAGAATTAACCTATAAACTGTCCCTAGGCTAAAGATGTGTAGTTGATGGCTGTGGAGGTTCTTGGTCCACCTAGAAGGGGAAAAAAGAGAGAGAGAGAGAGTGTGCCTACAACCTGTCCCTGAACTAAACATTGTTGGTGTAGACAGCAGAAACAAAATGAGATGCAGGTTGCCTTAAACCAACTGTACAAAGTGGTGCTGTGGGTTTCCTGCCAGCAAACGCACCTCTGTGAGGGAACTGGAATAAGGCAAACTGCAAAGAGTTAACCTATACACTGTCCCTAGGCTAATGATGTGCAGTTGATGGCTGTTGACGTTTCTGGTCCACCTAGAAGGGGAAAAAGAAAGAGTGTGCCTACAACCTGCCCCTGAACTAAACATTGTTGGGTAAAGACAGCAGAAACAAAATGAGAGCAAGGTTGCCTTAAACCAACTATACAAAGTGGTGCTGTGGGTCTCCTGCCATCAAACACACCTCAGTGAGGACATTGGAGGAAGGCAAACTGCAAAGAATTATCCTATAAACTGTCCCTAGGCTAAAGATGTGTAGTTGATGGCTGTCAAAGTTCCTGGTCCACCTAGAAGGGGAAAAAGATAGAGAATGTGCCTACAACCTGTCCCTGAACTAAACATTCTTGGTATAGACAGCAGAAACAAAATGAGATGCAGGTTGCCTTAAAACAACTGTACAAAGTGGTGCTGTGGGTCTCCTGCCAGCAAAAGCACCCCAGTGAGGGCATTGGAGGAAGGCAAACTGCTAAGAAACAAACCCACAAACTTTCCCTAAGTTGTTAATGGTTACATTGCCAAGTATATTGGTCCACCTGTAAAAAAATGTATGCCTGGAAGCTGACCCTATGCTGATCATGTTGAAAAATTCAAGATAGATCCGGATTCCCAGAAAATATACCAAGATACATTTTGTGGGCTTCCCAGGAGGTCCACAGATTTGGCATACCTTCTAGTCACCGACTTACCTTAATGACACCTCTTTGACAACGATCAACAGACTTGCCTGCATGTTTGTTCATGTTCTTCTTCACTTCGATTCCAGCATCATCACCGTACAGTTTCCAACATTTGGAAAAAAAACATTTGAACAATTAACTGCTAGTAGTCAATAGCTACCATTGTCTTCACAACTACAGTAGATGTTGTCTTACAATTATCACTGCAAATAATTAACCTATAAACTGTTCGTAGGCTAAAGATGTGTGGTTGATGGCTGTCGAAGTTCCTGGTCCACCTAGAAGGGGAAAAAGAGAGAGAGTGTGCCTACAACCTGTCCCTGAACTAAACATTCTTGGTGTAGACAGCAGAAGCAAAATGAGATGCAGGTTGCCTTAAACCAACTGTGCAAAGTGGTGCTGTGGGTTTCCTGCCAGCAAACGCACCTCTGTGAGGGAATTGGAGGAAGGCAAACTGCAAAGAGTTAACCTATAAACTGTCCCTAGGCTAATGATGTGCAGTTGATGGCTGTCGAAGTTCCTGGTCCACCTAGAAGGGGAAAAAGAGAGAGAGTGTGCCTACAACCTGTCCCTGAACTAAACATTCTTGGTGTAGACAGCAGAAGCAAAATGAGATGCAGGTTGCCTTAAACCAACTGTACAAAGTGGTGCTGTGGGTTTCCTGCCAGCAAACGCACCTCTGTGAGGGAATTGGAGGAAGGCAAACTACAAAGAATTAACCTATAAACTGTCCCTAGGCTAAAGATGTGTAGTTGATGGCTGTTGAGGTTCTTGGTCCACCTAGAAGGGGAAAAAAGAGAGAGAGAGTGTGCCTACAACCTGTCCCTGAACTAAACATTCTTGGTGTAGACAGCAGAAACAAAATGAGATGCAGGTTGCCTTAAACCAACTGTACAAAGTGGTGCTGTGGGTTTCCTGCCAGCAAACGCACCTCTGTGAGGGACCTGGAGGAAGGCAAACTACAAAGAATTAACCTATAAACTGTCCCTAGGCTAATGATGTGCAGTTGATGGCTGTTGAAGTTTCTGGTCCACCTAGAAGGGGAAAAAGAAAGTGTGCCTACAACCTGTCCCTGAACTAAACATTCTTGGTGTAGACAGCAGAAAGAAAATGAGATGCAGGTTGCCTTAAACCAACTGTACAAAGTGGTGCCCGGTTGTCTCCTGCCATCAAACGCACCTCAGTGAGGGCATTGGAGGAAGGCAAACTGCAAAGAATTAACCTATAAACTGTCCCTAGGCTAAAGATGTGTAGTTGATGGCTGTTGAAGTTCCTGGTTCACCTAGAAGGGGAAAAAAAGAGAGAGAGAGTGTGCCTACAACCTATCCCTGAACTAAACATTTTTGGTGTAGACAGCAGAAACAAAATGAGATGCAGGTTGCCTTAAACCAACTGTACAAAGTGGTGCAATGGGTTTCCTGCCAGCAAACGCACCTCTGTGAGGGAATTGGAGGAAGGCAAACTGCAAAGAGTTAACCTATAAACTGTCCCTAGGCTAATGATGTGCAGTTGATGGCTGTCGAAGTTTCTGGTCCACCTAGAAGGGGAAAAAGAGAGAAAGTGGGCCTACAACCTGCCCCTGAAATAAACATTCTTGGTATAGACAACAGAAACAAAATGAGAGCAAGGTTGCCTTAAACCAACTGTACAAAGTGGTGCCCGGTGGTCTCCTGCCATCAAACGCACCCCAGTGAGGGCATTGGAGGAAGGCAAACTGCTAAGAAACAAACCTGCAAACTGTCCCTAAGTTGTTAATGGTTACACTGCCAAGTATATTGGTCCACCTGTAAAAAAATGTGTGCCTGGAAGCTGACCCTATGCTGATCATGTTGAAAAATTCAAGATAGATCCGGATTCCCAGAAAATATACCAAGATACATTTTGTGGGCTTCCCAGGAGGTCCACAGATTTGGCATACCTTCTAGTCACCGACTTACCTTAATGACACCTCTTTGACAACGATCAACAGACTTGCCTGCTTGTTTGTTCATGTTCTTCTTCACTTCGCTTCCAGCATCATCATCACCGTACAGTTTCCAACATTTGGAAAAAAATACATTTTAACAATTAAGTGCTAGTAGTCAAAAGCTACCATTGTCTTCACAACTATAGTAGATGTTGTCTTACAATTATCAATGCAAATAATTAACCTATAAACTGTTCCTAGGCTAAAGATGTGTGGTTCATGGCTGTCGAAGTTCCTGGTCCACCTAGAAGGGGAAAAAGAGAGAGAGTGTGCCTACAACCTCTCCCTGAACTAAACATTCTTGGTGTAGACAGCAGAAACAAAATGAGATGCAGGTTGCCTTAAACCAACTGTACAAAGTGGTGCAATGGGTTTCTGCCAGCAAACGCACCTCTGTGAGGGAATTGGAGGAATGCAAACTGCAAAGAGTTAACCTATAAACTGTCCCTAGGCTAATGATGTGCAGTTGATGGCTGTTGAAGTTTCTGGTCCACCTAGAAGGGGAAAAAGAAAGAGTGTGCCTACAACCTGCCCCTGAACTAAACATTGTTGGGTAAAGACAGCAGAAACAAAATGAGAGCAAGGTTGCCTTAAACCAACTGTACAAAGTGGTGCCCGGTTGTCTCCTGCCATCAAACGCACCTCAGTGAGGGCATTGGAGGAAGGCAAACTGCAAAGAATTAACCTATAAACTGTCCCTAGGCTAAAGATGTGTAGTTGATGGCTGTTGAAGTTCCTGGTCCACCTAGAAGGGGAAAAAAGAGAGAGAGAGTGTGCCTACAACCTGTCCCTGAACTAAACATTTTTGGTGTAGACAGCAGAAACAAAATGAGATGCAGGTTGCCTTAAACCAACTGTACAAAGTGGTGCAATGGGTTTCCTGCCAGCAAACGCACCTCTGTGAGGGAATTGGAGGAAGGCAAACTGCAAAGAGTTAACCTATACACTGTCCCTAGGCTAATGATGTGCAGTTGATGGCTGTCGAAGTTTCTGGTCCACCTAGAAGGGGAAAAAGAGAGAAAGTGGGCCTACAACCTGCCCCTGAAATAAACATTCTTGTTATAGACAACAGAAACAAAATGAGAGCAAGGTTGCCTTAAACCAACTGTACAAAGTGGTGCTGTGGGTCTTCTGCCAGCAAACGCACCTCAGTGAGGGCATTGGAGAAGGCAAATTGCGAAGAATTAACCTATAAACTGTCCCTAGGCTAAAGATGTGTAGTTGATGGCTGTTGAGGTTCTTGGTCCACCTAGAAGGGGAAAAAAGAGAGAGAGAGTGTGCCTACAACCTGTCCCTGAATTAAACATTCTTGGTGTAGACAGAAGAAACAACATGAGATGCAGGTTGCCTTAAACCAACTGTACAAAGTGGTGCAATGGGTTTCCTGCCAGCAAACGCACCTCTGTGAGGGAATTGGAGTAAGGCAAACTGCAAAGAGTTAACCTATAAACTGTCCCTAGGCTAATGATGTGCAGTTGATGGCTGTTGAAGTTTCTGGTCCACCTAGAAGGGTAAAAAGAAAGAGTGTGCCTACAACCTGCCCCTGAACTAAACATTGTTGGGTAAAGACAGCAGAAACAAAATGAGAGCAAGGTTGCCTTACACCAACTGTACAAAGTGGTGCTGTGGGTCTCCTGCCAGCAAAAGCACCCCATTGAGGGCATTGGAGGAAGGCAAACTGCTAAGAAACAAACCCACAAACTGTCCCTAAGTTGTTAATGGTTACATTGCCAAGTATATTGGTCCACCTGTAAAAAAAATGTATGCCTGGAAGCTGACCCTATGCTGATCATGTTGAAAAATTCAAGATAGATCCGGATTCCCAGAAAATATACCAAGATACATTTTGTGGGCTTCCCAGGAGGTCCACAGATTTGGCATACCTTCTAGTCACCGACTTACCTTAATGACACCTCTTTGACAACGATCAACAGACTTGCCTGCATGTTTGTTCATGTTCTTCTTCACTTCGCATCCAGCATCATCATCACTGTACAGTTTCCAACATTTGGAAAAAAAATGTTTTAACAATTAAGTGCTAGTAGTCAAAAGCTACCATTCTCTTCACAACTATAGTAGATGTTGTCTTACAATTATCACTGCAGTTACAGAAAGCTTTGTAAATAAAGCTATATCTGAATGTGCTGTTGAGGTGGCAAACACTTGGGGCCTAATGTATGAAAAGTTAGCACCCCCTTTATGTCATTTTTTGACACAAAAGCGATACAAACTTACAAAATATAACTATGTTTTGAAAGTTTGTGCCGCTTTTGCGTCAAAAAATGATGCAAAGGAGGCGCTAACTTTTCATACATCAGGCCCTTCGAATCATAGATGTTGATATCCCACTGCAGATATTTATACTATAGTGACAGAATTGTTATAGATGTTAAGTATCTATTCTCCCTCCAGGCTGGCCCCAAATATGAAATAGCATTTGTGGCCTCTCTAAAACCTCACTATGTGGCTTGTATGACTATGCCCATGTCTATGTTTATAAATGTGTGGTTGGTTAAGTTAAATAAGAAACTAATCCCTCACCACCACAGATGACATCTGCATGATACTAGACAAAGGAGACATTGCAACACTCATACTTCTGGACCCCCACCCTGTCCTCATCCAACATCTACAAGAGATTTGAATCCAGGGCCCATCTCTTTTCAGGATTTTCTTCTTCCTGGTAGGCAGGGCACAAGCAGAAAGTCTAGACTGCTACTAGTTGGATGCCCATAACCTCATCTGTGGAGTATCACATGACTTGTCTCTAGGCCTGACCCTTAAAAAAAGTGTTTTGAATGTAAACTTTGAAGTTAGTGCAAATGTCTCCTGTTTGCTGTAAAATATCAAGTGCACAGATTTAAACTGTATAGCTGCTGTGGCTTAAATGTCACTTAGAAAAGAGAAAGGAAACCTTTCACTATAACAAGTGAGGGAGTAGTCATAAGAAGCCTACAGTCCTTAAGAAAACCACCTACATGTGTAGACAAGTGTATAAGCAGCATGTGGTGGTCTATTATGTTGAATGCTTCTTAGATATCCAAGGGGATTTGGGCATAGATCAGGCCTTCGTGACAGTGTTTATAAGTTTTTCTTAGTTAAGCTTCTTTTTTTAAACAAATGCACATGACAAAAGTCACAACATAAACCATATATTCAGATGCACAGAGTATAATATTCTATTTATTACCAGTGGTCATTGTAAACTTTAGGCATTGCTTCCCATGAGTCATGGCCCCTAAGCTCACTAAACAATGGTAATAAATAGCACATTGCACTCTGAAGTTCTTACTAGCACTGTAGATATGTGTTCAAAAGTACCACTAGAAACACAAATTAAAACAGAACAATGAGGCTATGTCCATAATAATAACAATATACCAATGGCTCCCGGAAGGTGTGCAAACTACAAACTACAACAACGGCATTGAGGTATCCTACATCCCACCTTTTTCTATTATCCTACATCCTGTGATTTTTTAATGCTTGCTAATAGTAACATGTGAAATTACTTCTGAAATAATTATTTGTCCTGATGAATACCCCCTACTTATTGAGGATGGGCAGAAATGTATATTTGCCTCATTGGCTGAATAGCAATATAAGCTGTAGTTGGTCCAAAACTTCTAAATCTGTTACTCTTATTGATTGTATCATCATCAATTTGTTGTCATCTGCACATTGTTTGGAGCTACTGCTGCAGCTTCTAATGGATATTTGAAGTACTAGCTGTAATTAATCAGACATGGTTCGGGATATTGTGCAATCTAAAGGAAATGTAATTTACTGTCCTATACCCAAGGCTTTCTTGTGCTTTCCTTCTCCTCTTCTCCTTTTCTCCCCCCAACCCATGACTGTGGCATGAAGGGGAGGAGAGAAAGCAATCCTCTAATGCTAGGGCTGTATTGCCCCGCCTGCGGAACTGGCAGAATTTTGGTTACGTCATTTTAATCTTTAATGCAGAGCTCTGGTCAAAGTTTGCCAGTCGCCACATGATGGAATTTTTTGTCCTGCAAGACTCTACAAAATGCGAGCTGGTGAGCGTGAGCACAATTTGGTGTCTCTTACTGCGATTTTCTAACGTGAGTGGTCACGGGTGGCCGCAAGAGGTTGCGGTCAGAGGGCTGCCATTTGAGTAGATTTGCTGCTGCTCGAGTACATTTTCTACTCGAGCTGCAGCAAAATCAACTCCAATGGTCACGTGCTTTTGAGCTATACATGGTGCAGTTTGCGCTCATTTTCAGTGCTGCTCCACTACCGCCGCTAACTTGTATCACGAGCAGCACAAGCTGCATATTTTCTGCCCATTGTCCCGCCAGGGACATAATGAGGGCCTTAATCTTTTTAATATTCATCTTGACTTGTGTATGTTAGATTGTTGTCGTTTTGCTCTTGTTTGGTTTAGATAAATATTACCTATTTTTCTAAACTGGTGTGGTGTCCATTTTATAGTGTTTTCAAAATACTAATGTGTGTTTTGGTACAAATACTTTACACATTAGTGTCTCGGAAGTTAAGCCTGCCTGCTCATGCGAAGCTACCAAGGTGGGGAGTGGGGGTTAACTTAGGGTGGTTCTCCTTTACCCTGACTAGAGTGACATCCTTGATTGGACAGGGGGCAACCTGACTTCCAACCAGAGACCCCATTTCTAAAAGGCTCCATTTACAAAGCCTTTTCCACCTCCCATCCAATCTTAGCCTCTGTGGTGGAGTTTTAATAGCCTACATCACATTGCATTGATCAGGAGTGTAGCTATCAGTCCACTGCTAGAGGAGCCAAGAACTGTGGGGTGCGCACTGTACGATAAATATATCTGTTTTATTACAAAAACATGTGATGGGTGCCCAAATTCCTTGCTTTCCTTATGGCACATGCCACCTTGCTATGCCTGTGCTATTGGTGGGTAATATATAAATACTGATAAAGGAACATGATGACTCAAGGTGCTCTTTATTCCTAGAATTCTTGCCTATAATAAACAGGATTATTACTGGAGACCTCTGGAGTGCATGAAACACCAACTCTGGACTAACATTCACTGGTATGTGGCCAGCAGATGAAATGTCCTCTTTCTCTCCCAGGAAAACAATGTCTGCTGTGTGCATATGCAGCAGCATGGAACTTCCTGGCCGACCAACGCACACACTTAGTCAACAACCCAGGGAAGTCAAAATCAACTGGCCTTTGGGCCAACACAGGCTCACCGACATCCAAAGAGACTGTCAAGACAAAGTCTTGTTAGACTGGGATAATTTCAGATTCTCCTATATGCTGCTGCTCCCGGGTAGAAGTCCAAACCAAGCAAAGGCATTAGACAGTGAAACCCTGTCCAATTAGAGACAGGAAGAAAAATAGGATGATGCTGCCAGTGCCAATCCTTTTTATGACACACAGCAGATCATTGGACCAGTGCTTTTTACCATCTCCACAAATCACAAAAATTTGTGGATTATTTAGTTGAGGAATAGGTTTGTCCTAGTAGCCCAGATAAATCAGTAGACACTCGGAAACACGTTGAACAAAAACTGTCTAACAACTAAATAAAATCAATTCTAATGCGTGCAGGCGCCATACTGATATTGATCTAAAAAAAGTCCAAATATATCTGGAAAAGTATCAAAGTTTTGCCTTTCTTTAGGTTGTGACCCTAATGACTGTTTCTGCTTTTTGATCAGGGACAGGGTACAAGATCCCTTTCTTGTAGGACTATTGACCATGAACTTGGTCAACAACAGACAGCATGTATTGGCCAACATGTGGATTAAAGGCTTGATACACTCATTGAACACTGAGAGGCATATTTATGTAGAAATCAAGCAGAGCTGCAAGTTGCCTTGCTTCTCTGCTCTGTGTGATAGGGAAAGGGCAGGAATGCACCATATTTAAATTACTACTACACATGCCTGCCTTTTCCCAGCACTGGGGCACAATATTCTGCCTAGCACCAACGCAGGCACCCTTGCACCATGGTACAAGGGTGCCTGTGTTGTAAGCAGGATTGTTTTTGTGCAAGAAGTGGCATCTTCCTGCACAAAAACAATTCCCTGAGGCATTCCCCTCTTTCTAGGAGTGCTGCAGAATGCAACACACATGGAAAGAGGAAAAAACGAGGAGAAATAAACATATTTCTCCTTGTTATGCCTCTCCTTGGGATGCATAGCAGTTTTGACACATTCCCAGGTTTACTACTTATGGCAAATCTTGAAATTCATCAAAATCCATGGGAGTTGTGTGAGAATAACTAGGCACTACCAATTAAAACACCTCCCGAGGCAGAGTAACTCAACACAGCAATTTGCTCTGTGTTGCGTTACTCTGGATTTATCAAGTTACTCAGAGCCACGGAAGGTGGCCTTGAGTGGCTTGATAAATTGCACTTAGTAGTTGTGTTGCGCTTGCATCCCGTTGTGGTTCAAAAGCAACACAACTACTTCATAAACATGGCCTTCATTGACTGTCTCCAAGTCCAATTAATCAATGAGCAAATGAATGATTTGGTAGTATTGGTTCTTCTCCCACATAAATCACAGTCATGGAGTTGCTTCTATCCATCTATTTCCCACCTAAAATCATAAATGGCAAATAAATTAATTCCCAGTTTCTTCTATTTTTATTATGTTCAAGATCTAATGCCAATCCTCAATATTTGGAGTCTCTTAAAGCAAAACTGCAATATGGGGTGGAAATACTAAAACTTTATAGAATTCCTTTATTCGTAGATACAGGATTTGAAAACCTGTATAAAAAGGGCATTATTTTGATATTTGTTGGAAAATTGGCGAACCAATCACCTATCTTGCTGTCATTTGGAGAATAACTGGATTTTCATAGGTGATAATATCACGTGAATTGAGCTGTACCATCAGGTTTACTAAGGCAGTCAAATAATACAATGGCAAAATAGACATGGCTAATCAGCCATTGCTTTGTTTTGTCACATTATGTCTGCTATTCCACCATATCAGGGATTTAAACATCTGCTTCTTCTGCATAGAAAATGTTGGTTGAAGTTTACAGCGGACATTATAAAATTAGGCACAATAGACATATCAATTAATACCACTCTCCATACTATAGAGTTAGAGCGACCGTCCTTTGATAGGCGTGCTTTTTTTTAATTGTAAACTAAAATAGAGTGAGTACATTAAAGAATCACACAGGTGTGTGTGGCTCGAGGGCAGGCTCACAAAATTAACAGCTACACATCAATAATATAACATGTGCTACTCACATCCCAGTTAAAGCGGAGCTGGCAGACATTGCAAGAGATCACTTGTGTCTTCCTGGGTGGAATGGACTCTCCAAATGTGTGTTTTATGACAGCTTTTTGCACAGGATCCATCTAAGTGTATAAAATAAAATTAAAAAAATACATGAACAACCACATGAATGACATAAGTACACAGCACATATTTCTTACCAGAAAACAACATAACCCAGTCTCTGTTGCACATTTCAGAATTTCAAAATGAATCAGCCGTAATGTTTGTGTGCTTCATGCATTTAGCTCAGTGCAAGATGGGGCAGTTGCCGTACACAAAGGGACATCCAAACTCAACAAAATATATATTCTGTACCAGAAATACAACACCAAGTGCATATGCTGCAACGTGCCATGTGTCTCTTCAAGAACATAAAGGACTCTATACAAAAGAAATAAAATGTACCCTTGTTTTTCACATTCTCAATGACCGTTGCACGCACAAGTTTGGTTCAAAAGACAGTTACTCTGAGTCTAGTGGTTCACACTGAATTTCTGTGACACCAGCAAAACATAAATAAAAAATAAGCCCTGTAAATGAGTTGTATCAGTCTAGGCATCGGACGTTGCTTGCTTCAAAAGCATGCTCAAAGAGGCCTGTTTCTGTTTTTTCCAAAATCCTCTGAAAACGAGCCCAGTACAAAACACATTTACCTAGGGCAAAAATGATCTTGACAAGTACCTGTAGCCTTTACTGTGACTAGAAACCACTGGCCAATGGAACCAGGAAACAAACGACGGTAGAGCTCAAGAAATGCAACTTGGAAATAAGAGTGGGAGACTCTTGCTGCACTGTTACTAGGGCTGACGGCAGATTACAGAGATATAGTCATAATTTAGGAAAGGACTGCTTCGGAAATTAAGAGGGAGGTGTCCCAGATAAGCATTAGAGACTATAATTGATTTTCAAAAGGGACAGCAGGAATTAAAGTCCTCTCAAGGGAATGTAAGCTCCTTGGCTGATCGGATTGGCCTGAGCACTTTCAGTTTTAACACAGGACCAATTAGATCGACCTGTGGCACTTCTAAGGTCAAGACCTCTCAAGTCCACACGCTTTCTTCATTTTGATCTGTTATCCTTAGGAGCTAGAACAATTGGAGCTAACCACTTTTAGGCCTCAATTTCCCAAATACCTCTGGTGCCTCCAACCTAATAGATTATTACCACGTTTAGCTACATAAACCTTTCCTACTGTTTCCCGGCCTTTACATTTTATTGGCATGAGAGAGGAACAAAATAAGTCAATCTTCTGCCCACCATAACCTATGGGATCAATGTCCGGTGGAGACAGTTCAATTTTATCACATCCAAAAATCGTCTCCCAGTTCTGGTCACCAATTAGTGTGAAAGGGGATCCAGAATCAGCAAGAACGGGAACAACTTTCCCTTCAACCTCAATGTCATATTTCGGCATAACCAATTTAGTACCATCTTCATCTGCAACATATTGGTTACCAGGGCAGTTCACATGCAATATCATCTGTTGATTCATCGGTCTTTCATCCACAACATTTATTTTACAACTTTTGCAAACCTTTGCTAAATGTCCTTTCTTCCCACAGTTCCTGCAATTAACATTTCTGGTAAAACATTTGGGGTTATTTGCAAGATGCCCAGGACTGCCACACTTGTAACATTTTGTTTTGGAGTCTTTGGGCAAATCATTATCCATTCGACATAAGTCCAGTTATTTTCTGTACAAGATCCCCCTTCTTGCATATTCTCTAGAGCTGAAACTCTAGCCAACATGGAGATGGATGTAGATTCCGCTGATGCCCAAAGTGACCCAATAGGAGCATGACAATTGGAGCCAGCGTCTTTCATCTCCTTAACCCAAAGAGTAGCATCCTCCATACTCTCCACTATGGTAATAGCTTCACGTAAAGAAGGATTCTTTGCTAACAATTTTTTTTGCACCCTTGGATGGTTGGTACACCGACCAAGTTGATCTCTTATGAGGGGCTCAGTTAGGTCAGCAAACTCACATGTTTGTGCGAGTGTCTTGAGGGATGCAATATAATTTCCAACTCTTATCTCTAACTTGCATTCTCATAAAGAATTTGTGTCTTTCCATGACAATATTTATTCGGGTTCCTAGATGTCTTTTGCGCATCATAACTGTCATCTCATAAACATCCCTGGGGTCACCATCAGCAGTAACTATAGTAATTAAGTCAAGACTGCTGTAAATATTCCTTCCTTAAATACCCAAATTGTGTAAAAGAACTCCTTGTGGGTGAAAATTTTTCACCACCAATGCTAATTAAATAAGAATCAAAAATGTTATCCATTTTTTCCAAGGCAAAACGGGCTCACCCCATTCAGATAAAAATTGTGGGGGCTGAGATAAACTGAGAGGAGCGACTTTGGCATATTGCCCCGGTTATTAATACAATAAGCCAAGATAATAAGTTAAAACAATAAATTACCACAACAAATTAACATAAAACCACTACAAATTATTAATAAAACATGCTAAAATAAATTTTTCCATTAAATGTAGTTGAATGGCTTCAATTCCTGGCTGTATTCAATATTCGATAACTTCCTGAACAGGAAGTAATAGGAACGTTCTAGCTTTTACATGAGCTTCTACAAAGTAAACAGGAAGTTAAAACTGCAGTTCCGTTCGAGCCATCAATCTCAGAAGGAAAGAAAATCCTTTAAATCATGGACGCGTTAACAACGCACGGAGCTGAACACAACACGTAGATCAGAAAGCTAACACGCGACAAGACTAATGAATGTTGTGCTCACGAGGGAATGCGCGCGCTCGTTTCTATAAAATATTTTCAGTATTATAATCTTACCGCCTTGTTAAATGGTAGCGGCAGTTTCAGTCGATAACCTTTCAAGTATTGCCCGGCGGTAATCGCCTCTCATACCATTCGATGATTAACCAACAAAAGAGGCAGGCGCCGGAGACTGGAAGGCAGGAAACAAAGTTTTATTCCGTCGGAGCAGAACACGTCAGATCGGACAGCAAGGTATCGTCTCGAGGTGCTCTGCTCGCATCTCTGAGACCTCGTCTCTTATACACACATTTTTGACTTTATTACCGGTTTATTGTACATGGCACATTCTTGAGATTGCTTTGATACATGAAAGAACATCCTCGGAATCCCCGGCTCGGATCCGCTCCCACACATAACTACAGTGGAAGTCCCCACCCCACCCACAGTAGGAGATGGCTATCACACAGCTGGACATTCCGCCAATTCTCAGGAGTGTGTGCGACTGGTCGGGTCTCAGGGGGTGGGGGCCTTGATCTACTGCAATCCTTTTGATGTGAGGTGTTTCCCTTACAGTAGGGGCAATAAACTGCAACCGCAGGGCTAGGTGAAGGCCTGGGATCGGTTCGGACAATCGGGCGCAGAGGAAGGGGGTTATCAGAAGGATGTATGACCATGTATGGGATGAAAGGGGGTGTTGGTCAGGCGCGGGATGTGGTTCCATGGCAGGGTCACGCACAAGGAGAGGGTTGTATGGCCCATGAATGAGAGAGCGGGGGGCCGGCGCGCGGGGGATGTTTGCGGCGCCTGGGGAGAGACAAGATGGCGCAGATAATGTTCAGATACGAGCTAAATTTCCACAGTCCTCCCTTTAAACATATCTCGCCAGCTTGTTTAGCTCGAATCTATCCCCATAATACCACGTACTTCTACTTCGTACAGGGCTTTCATTCGTTCTGCTTCAAAGTTCAGAGTCTTAGGGCAGATGTAGTTTGTGAAAAGTGAACATAAAGGTGGCAAGCACTGAATCCCCAGACAGCACCCACACAGTATCACAATTGGTATCATGATAAATGTAAACAACCTCCACCCCCAACTTTTAATAGTGTCCCAAAACCAACTCCCAAGCGACCATCCTTCTTGCTCCTGATGAACTTCTGCGGAAAGTCTGTGGAGGTGTTCGATCGCCTTGTAGACTGAGGGTGAGTTATCCGGTACGTAGGTACAACAGCTGGACCCAATGATGCGGCATACTCCTCCACGATCAGCCAGAACCACGTCTAGAACGAGGCGGTTCTGAAGAGCTACCAGGCGGACGGCCTGAAGCTCAGCGGTGTTGTTGGTGAGGATGCCGGCTGTAATGTTCATTGTGGTTTCGACTGCCTGGGTTAGGTGCCGGATGGCACGGCTGTTTGCCATTGGACCCCACAGTGGAACAAGTCCCTTTACTGCATCCATGAACTGTGCTCCAGTGGAGTCGGCTTGTACAATGTCCTTTGCACGTTTCTGCCGGTGATGGTTTGCTGAAGCCACATATGTTGGAGGGAGGATAAAAGCGATGTAGCAGGTGCCTCCCCAACCTTTCGGAAGCCAGGTGTAGGCTTTAGTACCACAGATGAAGTACATATTTGGGGAGGTAACAAAGGAGGGTGGGTCAACTGAGTCCAATGTTCGGGTGATGAGACAGGAACTGTGGCCTACCGGCTGTGTTCCTAGGCCTTCGAGGCACACCAGACCTGTGATGTTGACGACGGATAGAGCCACTGTTAGGGTGGCGGCCGTTCGTTTCTGGAGGTAAGAGAAGGTGGGTCTGGCTGGGTTGTTGAACACCTGCATTTCAACTCGCTCCTTGGCAGGGATGTCCATATGAAAAGGGGTGTTTGATCTCAGAGGACAAAAGGGGCAGAGGTTTTTCCAGTTTGGTTCAGCCAGAACCCATGATAGAAGTGCGACACAGTTTTGCCGGAAGTGGCATTGTCCTTGTAACTTTCTTGCAGGAGGATTAGCCAAGCGAGGCAGGAGCCATGGACAGAGAAGGGCGAGGGGATGAAAGGGATAGAATGTCCAGTGGCATGTGGTAGCAATCCACAGATCCAGCAGTTAGTGGCATTGGCGGCAAGATTGTGTTGGTGGAGCAGTTGCACAAAAGAGTTATTCCAGAACTCCTTACGTCTTTCTCGGAGTTGGGGTGAAAGTGAAATCAGATGGTGTTCTTTCATGGTGGTGGGTTGAGCAGTGGTCAGCAATGTCTTATGAGCGGGTGCGTTTTCTTCCATGATCCAGAAAGTGACCATGAGAAGGAGGCAAAGGAGAAGGGTAATGAAAAGTGCAATAGTCTTTGAGCTGTGCATTTTGTCAGTCTTTGGGTTTTTGTAGTGGATCTTCGGACGTCCGGTTGCTTCCATCATCTTCATGTTGGGCACTTCCATCACCTTCAAGGGACTCGGTAGCGGGCAGAACCACAGACTTTGTTTAGTTTCTCTCCTGGAGGCCTTTGAGGTGACTAGGCTACCGCTCTGAGATTTCAACTTAGTTCGTGGTCTGCTTAGCCGAAGTTCCCTCCTTTCGTCGTAGGTTATACCCTTCTTTGGATGGCACAGTGGGATCGGGATATTCAGTCAATTCAAGTGTCTCTGTATTCGGGTAGCAGCTCAGGGATGGTCGGTCTTTGTCCAGAAGTTCCTCTTGGGCGGTGATGTTGTCGGTGGTCGTCAGGGTCGATGATACCTTCTTGCAGTGGTGTGCATGCAGCTAATTACGTTTCCCCTCCACTCGGAGAGCTGTTCGGGTGGTGATCAGGACTTGAAGGGGGCCCGTCCACCGGGGCTCCAGACTCTTGGTGCGCTGGAAGTTGCGCACTAGGACAAAGTCACCGGGTTGGATGTCGTGTCCGGGGCCCCTGGAAGCATCAGGAATGGCTTGCAGCACCTGCTGATGGATAACAGACAACGTTTTAGTTAGATTGTACAGATAGTCAGACATGAGGACGTCCGGGACGTCGTGAATGGATGCTGGTTTTGGTGCAGTCCAAAGGTTCATGGGTCGCCCGAAGACGACCTCGTAGGGGGTTAAGTGGTGTTTGGAAGGAGTGGAACGCATTGATAGCAATGCTAGTGGGAGGGCGTCTGGCCATTTCAGTCCTGTGGTGGCAACTATTTTGGCTAGTTTGAGTTTCAATGTGGCATTATGTCGTTCAACGAAGCCTGCAGATTGGGGGTGGAAGACCGCATGAAACTTCTGTTTTACACCCAACCCTTTTAAGATGAGATGGATAACTTCGGCTACGAAGTGGGGGCCGTTGTCACTCCACAAAATTCGACAAAGGCCGTAACGGGGGAAGAATTCTTTCAGTAGTACTTTTGCGGTAGTCATAGCAGTGTTGTCGCGGGTTGGGTAGGCTTCCACCCATTTGCTGAAGGCGCACACAACGACAAGCATGTACTTCAGGGTTTGGCACCTTTCTAACTGAATGTAGTCCATCTGTAGGACCTCAAAGGGGTGACTAGGAACCCCAAACCCTCCCCGGGGTACAGCAGTTCCTTTACCAGGGTTGTGTTGGAGGCATATCAGACATTGTTGGACTAGGCGTTTAGCTGAGTCTGGGATTTTGTCGTTGTGCCAGACTTTGGAGATGAGTTCAATTATGGGGGCAGACCCTATGTGTGCGGGGGAGTGTGTCATGGTCAGCATGGGAATCAGGTATGAGTCAGGTAGCAACCATTTGTTTGTGTCTCTAGTTCGCCAGCAGCCTTCATCGTCTTTCAATCCCACCCGTGCCCGTTCAGTCAATTCGTGTGGTGAGCTGGCCAATTGTATGTCTCTAATGGTTTCCCTAGCATCCTTCCATTTTTCAGTTTGTGACCTGGTCACGTACATGCGTGTTGTTGACCTATTCTCGGCTGTGGTTCGGGCAGTGATGTCAGCCAGCGCATTTCCCTGTCCTATAATGTCCGTCACTTTTTTGTGAGCCTGGCATTTGATCACAGCTAGCCGTGTGGGGAGGAGGACTGCTTCGGTCAGAGCGGAGACTAGATCTCCATGTAGGATGGGTGTGCCATGGGAAGTCAGGAATCCCCTCTCCTTCCATAGGAGCCCAAAGTGGTGAACCACCCCGAAGGCGTACTGGCTGTCGGTGTAAACGTTTGCGGTATTCCCCGCTGCTAGGATGCATGCTCGTGTGAGAGCAATCAGTTCAGCCGCCTGTGCGGATCGCTGTGTGATGCGGGCTGTCTCAACAACTGTTCGGGCCGTGGTGACTGCATAGGCGGCTGAGGTGGTGCCGTCGGGGAGCTTGATGCATGAGCCATCTACCCACAGCTCTCCGTCAGGATCTGGGAAGGCAGTATCTCGGAGGTCAACCCTACTCTTGGTCTGTTCGTCGGTGAGGGTCACACAGTCATGTATAGGGGACGTATTAGGGTCATTGTCAGGGAGAGGTAGCAGAGTGGCTGGGTTCAGAGTGGTGCATCGTTTCAACGTGATGTGGGGTGCAAGCAGAGTCAGTTCATAACCAGTCAGTCGTGCGCTAGTCAGGTGTTGAGTCTTAGTCTGGTTCAGGAGGGTGTCAACTGCATGGGGTACTAGCACGGTGAGGGGGTTTGAAAGCACGATCCCCTCACTTTGTCGGATAGAGACAGCAGCGGCGGCTACCGCTCGAAGGCAGGCGGGCAAAGCTCTGGCTACAGGGTCGAGAGTGGCAGAGAAGTAGGCACAAGGGCGTTGCTTGGGACCTATGGACTGGGTTAGAACAGACAACGCGCATCCCTCCCTTTCGTGGGTGAAGAGGGAGAAAGGTTTAGTGTAGTCTGGGGTTCCTAGGACTGGTGCTGAGCAAAGGGCATCTCGTAATTCTTTGAAGGAGGATTGGCATTCGGGTGTCCAGGGGAGGGGGAAGGGGACATCTTTAGCCAACAGGGAAAGCAGAGGTTTTACAATAAGACTGAAGTTTGGCAACCACTGTCGACAGAAGGAGGTGAGGCCTACCAGAGATCGCACTTGCTTCTGAGTTTTGGGAACAGGGGTTTCTAGGATGGTCTGAATTCAGTCAGGTGTAAGCTTCCTCCCATCTTTGGATAGGAGGTGGCCTAGATATGTCACTTGGGGTTGGCAGAATTGCAACTTCTTCCTGGAGACCTTGTGACCGTTCTCCGCGAGGAAGTGGAGGAGGTGGATGGTGGCTGTGACTGCAAGCGGAGTGGTGTCAGCCGCCAAAAGAATATCATCGACGTACTGTATTAACACCACTCCGTCCGGTAGTTGAACTGCATCCAGTTGTCTCTTGAGGGCTTGGCTATATATGCTGGGACTCTCAGTGTAGCCTTGTGGTGCCCTACAAAATCTGTACGAACGGGCTTTTAAGGTGAAGCCGAAAAGGTAGCGGCTGTCTGGGTGGATGGGGATGGAAAAGAATGCATTCTTGAGATCAATAACGGTAAAGGTAGTGGCAGTGGACGGAATCACGGTGAGGATGGTGGTGATATCTGAGACTACGGGGTACTGAGGTATGACTACCTTGTTAACCTCTCGTAAGTCGACAATGAAGCGGTATGCTTTCTCATCTCCTTCGCCTTGCTTCTTAACAATGGGTAGGATAGGGCTGTTGCAAACATTACTAAGTACTTCTTCTACCACTCCTGCATCGACTAGGGACTGGATGATTTCCACCAACGCCTTCTCGCCTTTGGGCGATATCCGATACTGTGGAAGCTGTGGGAGCACTGCGTCCGGTCGGACAGTTATGTGCACAGGGTCAATCACCATGCGTCCTACGTCTGAGTCGGTTTTAGCCCATAGATGTGTGGGTAACGTGTCAAGTAGGGACAGGTCAGCATCGGTTATGGAGAACATACGTCGTGCGAGACAAGGCCTGAACGGATCTGGGTTATCGTGCAGTATGACTCGAACTCCGTCTGGGGAACATCTGATGGTAGCCCGGAAATGTTTTAGTAAATCAAGACCCATAATGGCGTCGGGGGTGTTGGAGGAGAGCAGAAATGTCGTGTCAGTGGTGTTATTTTCCAAGTCAAAGGAGATTGGTGCGGACAAGGGATTAGTGGAGGGCGTTCCATCAAAGCCTATTGAGGTTACATCTGAGCCAGACAAGGGTGCCCTTGGGATCAGCCGTTTAGATAGCGCACTACGTGTCGCCCCAGTATCTACCAAAAATTGAGATTTTGTGCCCAGGACCTTAGCAGTGACGTAAGGACCTTGCTGGTCAACACGGAGTTCGACTGGATCCCTCCCTTGCCCCTGGCGGTCCTATGCAAAGTCATGGGTGTTTTCGTAGTCGGACTGCTGGCACTGGTTCTGTCGGGGGCGGTCGAAGGTGTTTGGTCTGTTTGGTCTGTCTGGCCTGTCGTTGGTGGTGTCGTTCGTGTACCCTCGTCCCTGTCCTCTATTTCTGGGGCTGTTTGCTATGTCTCTTGTGTCCCTATTCTTGTTCATACCCAGAAGGACCGGGCACTGGGATTTCCAGTGTCCGAACCCTTTACAGAACGCACACTGATTCTCGTCTAAGTCCCTGCATCCAGCGTAGGGTGTGGGTGCATGGTCTCTAGGGGGTAGTTTTCTAGGAGCAGTCGGTTGGTAGCTTCCCTTGGGAGGTTCCCTTCCTATGGTCACCCCTTGCAACTGTGCGATCATTACCCTTTCCTTCAGCTCCTTTTTCTTTCTCTCGGACGCCCTATCGTTCTCATTCTTTTGGTGTTCGTAGTACTGGGCCATCTGGAGGATAGCCGCGGGTTTGGAGGCTGCCCAACTACTCTCGCTGGTCTGTAACTTCTGGGAGACTTCCTGTGACAGACCCTTCACATAATTCTGGACAAAGAGGTGATGTCCGGTTGCAGTGGTCATGTCCTGGCCACTATAATCGGAAAACACTGTCTCGAATCGAGAGAAGTATTCGGATACATCCTCCTGGGGTTTCTGGCGGCAGGCCGTCACTATCGACCAGTCTACCTTCCTTTCTGGGATTAGGGTCTTTAATTTCTGAACAATCTTGTCTGGGAGTTCCAATATGGCCTTTAGAGGTTTCTGTCCAGGTTCTCGCTGCTTGTCTATGGTATCGAGTTGTACCCAGGTATATCCGAAACGGCTCAGCGTGGTCGACTTTCCGGATTTGCTTCCACACATCAGCCGGCAGACATAACCCGAAGAGCAAATCGATATCCGCCAAAGTCATTATAGTTGAACCTAAGGCCGTACCTAGTTCTGTGTAAAAGGCAGTCGGGTTCTTTCTTAAGTCGGGTAGGGTTTTTCTAAAGGTCAGGATGTCTTGTCGGTCCCATGGCTGATAGACCCAGTTATATACAACCCTTCCCTTCGCATCTTGGTGGTTGATGTCATCGTGTGTTCCCTGACCTCGTGGGGGACCCAGTAAGGAGCGGCTTCCTTGATAGGCATCATGGTATCAGCTTTTCCTGCCTGGGGTTCAGTCGCTATGGGGGTTTCTGTCTTGGTCATCTGCCTGTGTTCTTTAAGATGTCGGAAGACTTCGAGTGTACGTGTGAAGAGGTCCGTCACATCGCCCTCTCCCTCTTCCCCAATATCAACCTTTCTATACAAGGTTGCTAAGCCTTCGTGACCTCTATCCTGGTACCTATCCTCATAGGCATTCAGAGTGTGATAAAGTCGTACGACAAAGTGTCGTCTGTGGTTGTCGGCATACGAGTTATACATATCTGTCACATATTCCTCACTTTCCTTCCGTTCTACTAGTGTTCTCACTACCTTATCGATTCCGGCTCGTTCACCCTTTGTTAGCCGATTCATTCTGGCGGAATCTTTCTTTCTCGTTTCGGGGTCATCTAACATTATTGCTAACGTTGTGTTCAGTACAAGAGGCTCGGCCGGAGCGGAGGCTGTGAGGACCGAGGCCCTGGTACTGCTTTCGCTTGCGTTCGGGGGTTGTGGGTGCTGTACTATAGGTTGGGAGGGAGCGTATGGGGGGGGCATGTAGATGATCGGAGGACCTAATAGCAATTCATCGTTCGTCCGTTGTTTGGAAGGCAACTCAGGGTAGAGCGTAGAGGGGGTCCTAACAGGGCACTGGCCTGACGTTTCAGATTCTTGTTTTTGTTTAGCTTCCTTTCTCTCCTTTATTTCTTCCTCTAACTTTCTAGCGACAAGGTGAGCTACCTTTCGTAGTTCTTTTTCTGCCTTGACTTCTTCTCTCTTTTTCCGTTGCGTTGTTTCTTTGCGCCACATGCCGATACTGTCGAGCATAGTGGGCGTCGTTTTATTGCTACGTAGAGCTATTTCTAGCTTTTCTATTTTATGGTCATCAAAGGATCCCATCAGTGGCCACTGACTTTCGGAGTCCTTCTTTGTATATTTATGCCATAGTTTGCTATAAGCTACAGCGACTAGTCCATATTTAGTAAACATGTCCTTATTAGGGGTGCCTTCCAGTGGAGCCGGATGGTTCATCTCTAATAGGCGGTCCGGGCAGAACCAACTACCAATCAGTGGGGAGAAGATAGGCATGACAGATTACTAAGGGGGACAAAAGTCCGCACTACCTATCCTTCACTATCTGCAAAGACTAGACAGAATGTTTCTATTCTACGTTATTTGCAAACAGAGAATATCTCAAAAAGCACTATTCGTCAAAAACAATCAATGTTCGGACAATCAATCAGTGGGGAGAAAAATAGGCACGACAGGTTACAAAGGGGGACAAAAGTCCGCGTTACCTACCCTTCACTATCTGCAAAGGGAGAGAGAGTATTTCTACTCTTCCCCGTTTGTAGGCAGCGAATATCTCAAAAAGAACAATCAAATAAGCAATACTAGTATTTTCAATCAATCAATCAATCGTTTCGCAATTTGTCGTGTTACACGACCTTACCTGGACCGCATGGACAGTTTCTCGTCTTCCGCCTCCAGCGCCCGATCGTCCTCTACTCTCCGTATTTGCCGCGGCACTCCTGATGGTTCCCAGTCAGGACCGTAGATCACTCGAGAGAGGTCTGCTCGGAACCAGTGAAGTTCGGATGATCGGCTGCCAGACGAGGGTTTATCGGGCAGGAGCTCTTCCCGATCGTTGCAGTCGTTCACTGTGTCGTCAGGACCTCTCCCGTTGGATCCACGTGTCGCTGATGGGCCCCACGTTTGGGACGCCAATTGTTAAATGGTAGCGGCAGTTTCAGTCGATAACCTTTCAAGTATTGCCCGGCGGTAATCGCCTCTCATACCATTCGATGATTAACCAACAAAAGAGGCAGGCGCCGGAGACTGGAAGGCAGGAAACAAAGTTTTATTCCGTCGGAGCAGAACACGTCAGATCGGACAGCAAGGTATCGTCTCGAGGTGCTCTGCTCGCATCTCTGAGACCTCGTCTCTTATACACACATTTTTGACTTTATTACCGGTTTATTGTACATGGCACATTCTTGAGATTGCTTTGATACATGAAAGAACATCCTCGGAATCCCCGGCTCGGATCCGCTCCCACACATAACTACAGTGGAAGTCCCCACCCCACCCACAGTAGGAGATGGCTATCACACAGCTGGACATTCCACCAATTCCCAGGGGTGTGTGCGACTGGTCGGGTCTCAGGGGGTGGGGGCCTTGATCTACTGCCATCCTTTTGATGTGAGGTGTTTCCCTTACAGTAGGGGCAATAAACTGCAACCGCAGGGCTAGGTGATGGCCTGGGATCGGTTCGGACAATCGGGCGCAGAGGAAGGGGGTTATCAGAAAGATGTATGACCATGTATGGGATGAAAGGGGGTGTTGGTCAGGCGCGGGATGTGGTTCCATGGCAGGGTCGCGCAGAAGGAGAGGGTTTTATGGCCCATGTATGAGAGAGCGGGGGGGCCGCCGCGCGGGGGATGTTTGCGGCGCCTGGGGAGAGACAAGATGGCGCAGATAACGTTCAGATACGAACTAAATTTCCACAGCCTTAAGAGTCTGACAGCGGCCAAGAGTGTCAGTCAATAGAAGGGACTTCACATAGCAGCAATAGCAACCCATCTGCACGGTAGCAGGAGTCGTTCACAGCCTGAAATCCATTAATTAGTTGCACGCCAAGGTCCGAAGAATTGGTGGATGCTACACTCAACTCATCGCCACTTGACAAGGCGAGTCGTATTTCCTTTTTATAACATCTTTATTAGCATCCACTTACAGAAAATCAGCCGGCTCCTTTCACCTCCTTTCCCTCGACCAACTGCCTCAGTCTCGAATACTCCTGTTACCCTCATTCAACCCCATGACATCAAACTTAAAGGAGCCTAAGCCACAACACAAACTTTGTGAACAAACAAGACAGTCAATAGCCTCCTGCCACTAAGATCTCAGTGTGCATCGTTCCAGCAGGCCCCAACATGCACCACCACCAGGGCTTCAAAGCAAAGCAGCAGAAGGCATCATCAGAACATTATTGGCACAACAACCTTGGATATCCCTCCAATCCAGAAGGGTGCTCTCAACAAATCCCAGGGCACCGCATGGCACATCAGCCCCACTGAGGTCTCTGAACACAGGCACGGACCCCAAAGTTCCAACCAGGCATCATAGGTAGGGCAAGAGCGTCCAGGACCACCAGCAGGACAGCCCCCTCTCCCACCAACCCAGTGCCCACACTATTACACGCCGCCCAGGGGTCAGTCCAGCCAGGAATCCATTTTCGCGGTATTCCCTGCTATTTTGCTTCCATGGGCCCTCACACCCACAGGGGGACGGGTGGGTGGGAGTTGATCGACAAAGGTACGTGGTGACCTGAGCACCTAGAAAGGGGGGCAAAGAGGACAGGACAAGGTGTATAGCCAGCTTATATGCTCCTTCGGAGCTCCCCTTGCGCTTCCTGATGACGCAGTTCCGGCCAAACGTTGCCCCCTCACCGCACTTCGACCAGTCTTTGTAATAGAAGAGGGGGCTCATGTCCAGGGCGCAACTAAGGGCACTCCTCCCTGAGGTACCAGAGGCACCTAGGCAAGAACATAAGGCAGTCCTAGGGCCAGCCGCATCAGACATCCTCTCTGCGCTTTACAGGACGGTTTGCACCAACATTATGAATTATTGCTGGAAAACCTGGCAGCGATAATATCAGACACTGAAGGTGCCTGCTTAAAAGGATTACTAAGCAGCAGAAGACTGCCCCATGTTTTCTTGGACACTACCCCGGCCTCTATGCTAAATCTGCCTGCAAAAGCTCCTGGCCTAAGCTGTCGCTATTCTATCTTGTTCTATCTATCAAAATATTGACAAAACACAAGTAAAGGAAAATAGAGTGATTACAGGTGAGTAGGTGCCTTGTGTGTTTGCTGTGTGGTGAAGTGAAGTATAAGCGAGAAAGTGCATTCAGAAGAGAGTGAAAAGAGGGTGCTGAAGAGAAAAGATATGAGGTTTAAGATAGACAACAGATGTGGAGAGAAAAAGGGCACAAATGTCTAAAACACAGTGAACATAATGGGAATGACTGAGATACTCTGCAGACCACTACCCCTTCCACAGGTCCCAGTAATGTTTAATTCATAGTTTCACAATTTCAGAACTGAAACGTCCAATATTACTTACAACTAATTCATTGTTAATACCCATCCATTTTAAACAGCTAACAACCACTGAGAAAGCCAACAGACCTGGCTGGTTTTGGGTGAATGTCAGTTATTGTGTTACCTATCCTGACCCAACAACAGAAAACTCAGACAGGAGCCAAAATAGCGGTCGGGTGACCCACTATGGGATCCTCAGAATGTTACTGTGTTCAAGCCACGTCTTTAATTACCTAGACCACGCCCCTTTTAAAGACTCCTCAACTTTTTTTAACCCAACTCAATTTTCTACTTTATTCCATACTGCTGTGCCCTGGGGGGCGTGTGATGTCGTTCCTGCGATTCTGTCCTGTCCTTTGTGCTGTTAACAGTTCCATCAGGCGTGTGCGGCACGGAGGAGTCGCCAGCACCAAGTGCGCACACCTGAAATATCCACACATTAAATATCAGTGGCCTGCTGGGCTTTTTCTGCCACAACGTTAGGGACACGCACGGTAAAAAGAATATAACTTGGCTGCACAGTTATTTTCAAGGTGGACTATATAAGGGAGTACAAATGATGAAAAACTTTACGGAATATCCACAAGATGGCAGCATAACCCCAGGAAAGGTACGGGGAGCACTAAACTGGAGAACAAATTGTAGGTAACACCACATACTTTGTATCTGTTCAACACACCCATGTTGTAAAACAAAAACAAGTGCTTTGTATAAATGGTAGATATTAGTGAAGGACCCTCTGACAAAAACGTCCCTAAAATTGTCGATTTACCAAATTGCACCGGATTGCCTGATTAGGACATATCTGTTCACGATTTTTTCTGAAGATATAAAGCGTTTTCAAAATTCGGCATTTAATTGTCACAGGTTCATTGCCATACAAATGAGTTATTTCTGAAAGTTGCAAGCTGCACATATTAAGAAAGACGGTTAAGATAACTTCTATAAGTTAATCATAGCCCGTGATGTAATATTTTGAATGCAGTCCTTTGGGGTATACTCTCCCAAAAGTAAGCCATGCAAGAAATATTGGGTTTTCAGACCTTGGGCCTGATGTATTAAATGATTTTGTAGTCACTGTAGTGTTGCGCCAGTGATGACACTGTGCGCCAGACACTGCCAAAGTTGTGTGGTGTAGAAGGGTGTGACCACTCCTTTACACCTCGTGGTGTTTCCCCCTGTTGAGGGGCTTGTATGATGGTGTAGCCCGAGGTCATGTGACCCGGGAAATAAAAGGTCGGCCTGCCGAGGGGCGTGCACAGTGTTCGCCGCATCAGACACATTCGACTAATGTGTCTGAGTGCGGCTGCTGTGGACACGCGTCGGGCCGAGACCCGAGTTTAAAAACCACATGCGTGTGTCTGCAGTCTTTTATTTATGGTAGTGCCGGTCGTTGCCGACACTACAATTTGGCGACGAGGGTCCAGAATCCTCGGAGCCTTCCTCGCGCTACCCTGCGGCAGCCACAGTGCGCGGTGCTCGTGCCTGGGGGGCGCTGAAGGCTCTCACACCAACGTGTTGCCCAGCACCAGCGTCGCTGCCGAGGCCTCGCCTCCAGGGATCAAAGGAGCGTGTAGACCGGCAGGCGAGTGCTGAGAGGGCGTGTCAGATTAAAAGAAAGAAATATACGAAGAAGGGAACGGACGTTTAGCTGACCACAGCACTAGAAGAATCAACTGCACCAAGTGAGTAAAGACTGCCCCCTGTCGAAAAGTATGTGATTTCCAGGCACTTAAACCTACAAGGCTAATATGAAACCAAAAGGCTACTGAAACTGCCAATTTGAAAAAAAAAAAAGGCTACTGAAACTAGTAAATTCAAGTGCCCAGAGCCCCAATAATCGAAATACGGCACATGCTGTGAATACCTACTGAGAGGGACCCAGATAACCAAACTGAACACAAGCCTTTCTGTTCCCAAAAAAAAAAAACTCTGAGTTGCCAGAGACACAGCCCTGAGGTATTTCAAAGCTCCACGCTGGTCACCCACACACACACACCCTTTTTGTAGGTCGTCATGTCTGTGATACCGCCCATAGAACCGTTCGTGGAGGAAGGAGCTCCATCAGCACAAGCTGTTGTCGACACAGGGGCGTCTGTAAACATCCTCGCTGCTAGCGAATATCAGAACATGAGTCTGCTGCCCACACTCACGAAAGCCAAAATTAGAGTATACGCCTATGGACAGACCACCCGGTTAACATTAAAAGGTATGTTCCATGCCACCGTAGCTCGAGTCGAGTGCAGTTAGTGCCAAAGTCTATTTAGCAGAAGATGGACAAAGAATGCTTTTAGTTGCCAGACGGTGGAGGATCTGGGGGTTGTTACGTTTGCATTTGGCATACACCAGGAAGCAGTGGCAGAACTGGTAGCCCAGTACCGTGAGGTTTTTTAAGGAATTGGGTACCTTAAGGACAAGGAAGTGAAGCTACACATTGATAAGACTGTCCAACCTGTGGCGCTCAGACACAGAAGAATAACATTTCACCTGAGACCTCAAGTAGAAAAGGAACTGGAGCAGCTAGAGAAGGCTGGCATAATCGAGAAGGTGACAGAACTGACTCCATGGGTGTCACCCATAGTGGTCGCGCGCAAGCCAAAGCAACCAGGAGAAGTTTGCATATGTGTGGACATGCGCCTTCCCAACATGGCGATCAAAACGTGAGAGACATCTTACACCCACCATAGATTACATTATAGAAGAGCTCAGCGGGTCATGCTGGCTTTCCAAACTGGATCTACGTTCAGGATACCACCAATTGGTTTTGTCTAAGGAGTCAAGGTATATAACAACCTTCTCCACCCATGTGGGTCTGAGGAGGTATCGACGTTTGAGTTTTGGAGTATCTAGTGCAGCAGAGGTGTTTCAAAACACCATACAGGAACTGTTGAGGGATCTTCCTGGCACGATCAATGTCAGTGATGATATTTTGATTCATGCCCCCACCGTCGCTGAGCATCACTCTCGGCTCCGCCAGGTTCTACGAAGGATTCAAGAGTCGGGCCTCACCCTCCATCGCCAGAAGTGTGAAATTTTAACAGATCACATACAATTTTTTGGCTATGTCTTCTCTGCTGCTGGGGTAGCGCCTGATCCTGCAAAGGTGAGAGATGTCAAGGATGCTCCTCCCCCGACCTGCGTGACTGAGGTTCGCAGTTTTTTAGGAATGGTCAACTATTGCGGCCGTTTCATAAAAGATTTGGCATCGCTAACACAACCGCTCAGAACTTTGACGAAGTCTTCGGAACCGTGGGTGTGAGGTGTAGTCCAGCAAGAAGCGTTTGAGGCCATAAAAAATGCTCTTTCAAGTGACACCACTTTGAGATACTTTGACCCAAAGAGAGAAACCAAGGTCGCAGTGGATGCTGGTCCAAAGGGGTTGGGTGCGGGACCGTTTAAAAAACAGAATTAGGATGACTGGTCCCCACTGGCATTTGCAAGCAGGTCTCTGACTGAGACGGAGCAGAGGTACTTCCAGATAGAGAAGGAGGCCATTGCGGTACACTGGGGGTGCAAACACTTTCATATGTATGTGTATGGTCGCCCGTTTGTGGTCACTACTGACCATAAGCCACTCATGCCTCTGTTGAACGGTCCCGCTTCTAAGCCTCCACCGCGAATCGAGATATGGATGCTCCAGCTGCAAGAATATCGCTGCCGGCTGAAGTATCGTCCTGGCTCCGACAATCCGGCAGACTACCTTTCCTGGCACCCCAGAGCTGCTTCAGCTCATGAGATCAAGGATGCTGAGGAGACTGAAGAATACGTCTGAGTGATTTCTGACCGATCCAGGCCCAAACCTATTTCTGAAAGTGACATTGTTCAAGCTACGGCTAGTGACGAGTGTCTCCAAAGGTGTTCAGAGCCATCCGTGATAATCAATGGTTTGTGGTGAAGAAACAGATTCCTAAGTTGGGGGCCTCATCACAAAGGATCCTTGGGAGTATGTATCAGGTGAGAGATAAACTGATGGTGGATGCTGAGGGGTGCCTCCTCCGAGGATGCCGGTTGGTAATCCCATTGTCACTAACATCACAAGTGGTGCAATTGGCTCACAATGGACTCCAGGGCATGGTGAAAACAAAGGGGCGGTTGAGGTCCAAGGTATGGTTCCCACTCATGGATGAGCAGGTGGAAGAGGTGGTAAAAACTTGTGAGTGGCGTCAAGCGGTGGGAGAGCGAAGTCGCCACGTCCCGGTGGAAACTGAACCTGGGCCAACTTCTCCGTGGATGTCTGCCAGTTTGGATTTCGGGCGCCTTCCGGATGGGGCGACACACGTTAGATCTGATTGATGATTTTTCCAAATATCCAGAGGTGGAAGTAATCTCCTCTCTTCCTGCAGAAATGGTGATTCCGCGACTGGAAAAAATAATAGCCACTCACGGCCTCATATCCGAGATCAAGACTGACAATGGACCTCCTTTTCAGAGCAAGGAACTATCTGAATATTTTTAGAAGACGGGCGTCCACCACCGACTAATCACCCCCCGGTGGCTTCAGGCAAATGGTGAGGTTGAACGTTTATGCGCACTTTGAACAAGGTGTTACGCATTGCTAATGCCAGTGGCCAGCAAAGCGAATATGCAATATATTCATTTTTGAGAAGCTACCGTCAGACTCCCCATTCGACAACTGGTAAAGCTCCGGGGCATGTTGTGTTTGGACGGCCTGTGATGGACTCCATACCCCATCACAGGACATGGGCTCCCAGTCCCATCGATCCTGTTCAAGTGCATACCTGCCGGTCCGCCACTAATGAATTTGCAAGCGGTCGTCGGAGAGCCAGGCTGTCTGATCTGAAAGTAGGAGATCGGGTGTTGCTCAGGGTCTCCACTCCAGGCAGCAAATTCCGCATGCCATTCGATACTTCTCCCTGGATGGTTGTGAATCGACGTGGCTCGTTGGTGGTGGCTCGAAGAGGAAAGGATGTGGTGACCAGGAACGTATCGTTGTTCAAGAAGTTTAATGGTCCCGAAAGTTCTCCTGTGGATGCTGAAGTCCATGCATCTAATGATGATCTGTCTTCGGTTCATAATAATGGTGGGTCCGATGAAGACAATACTGAGAGTCAAGTTAGTGTCCCGCCAGTCGTTCCGTCAGGTGAAGCATCATCCCCTGCTTCACTTCCCTTAGCGAGTTCAGGGCGGGCGGACAGTACTCGGTACCATCTGCGTCAGAATCCTGCTCCCTCCTTGAGACTTCGTGATCATTTTGTGGATGTTTAATGTGCGTTAATCTGAAGTGTGTGTAGTTATTGTTTTTCAATTTTTAGGAGGAATGTAGTGTCGCGCCAGTGATGACACTGTGCGCTGGACACTGCCAAAGTTGTGTGGTGTAGAGGGGTGTGACCACTCCTCTACACCTCGTGGTGTTTCCCCCTGTTGAGGGTCTTGTATGATGGTGTAGCCCGAGGTCATGTGACCTGGAAAATAAAAGGTCGGCCGGCCGAGGGGCGTGCACAGAGTTTGCCGCATCAGACACATTAGACTACTGTGTGTGAGTGCGGCTGCTGTGGACATGCGTCGGGCCGAGACCAGAGTTTTAAAACCACAGGCGCGTGTCTGCAGTCTTTTATTTATGGTAGTGCCGGTCGTCGCCGACACTACAGTCACAACGCATACAGATTCCAAAATCAGCATCTATGATGTGCTCTTTTCGTCTATTTCAGAACAAGGAAGGGAACGAAAGGGACATCCTCCTTGCAACCATTTTGCAATGAATCAAGTAGTTTACATCCAAAGTTGCAGTGACAAATCACTGGTTGTGGAAGCTATTGGTAAGCGATTGATTCCTCTTTGTGAATGTGGTTTGTTGGGGTCGGGGGGAGGGAACACTAGTCGAGGGTATAGCTGTGTGCTCTGTCATGAACCACCAAATGCCGCCCCACCCAGGAGGACACATCTGGAAACATCCGGAAAGATTTCCTTAGCCCCAATGGGATCTTTCTGATTGCACCCGCTCACAAAGAAAATCGACAGGTGTGTCTCACTCTTGACGATTTAGATATGAGTCACATTACCTGGTAAATGTGTGATTCCTCACCCTGGCCCCTTAAAGCAGGAGGCACAGTTATTGGTGTTTTATAATAAAAGGTCATTTATTATGAGCAGGGCCACTGGAATCATGCGGGAGGAGAATGGCAAATTATACAGCAGGTTGAGTAAATTATGCGGCAAGAAAAGGCAAATTATGCAGCATAACGTGGCACATTTTGTAATAGTATTACTTCATTATTTTGTCATTTTTAGGGTTGAGCCTGCTTTGCATGCGCTCGTGCATGCGTATCGCAGCGAGACTCATTTGTATTTAAAAAGGGCTCGGAGCCCTGTCAACTTGATGTCAGTGTCTTTCATTGGTTTGTGGGCTTCCCTAATAAAATCTGCTTGCTTTCATTAGTCGAAGGCACCCATATGTCATGCCTTTTCCGGTGGCAAGCCCTCCTCGAGCGCAGCGACCAAGTACAGAAAACATGCGAGGCTCGCTGTTTTCCATCGGGCTTGTGGACTTTTTTTTCTCTAATTTACGAGCGCGATCTCGGTTGGCAGAAGTCGAGTGCTTTACATACTTGATTTCACTTTTTCGGGTTATGTGCATAAATGCACTTTTGCCTGATAGGTGAAAAGTCGGGTTAAGAGTTTACAACGCAATCAGCTTTAACATGAGCAAACGCGAGACCCGTTGCATTGTAAATGCTTGTTAAACTTGGTAACACTGTCTGGGTATTGGTTGTATCTTCTTAGTACCCGGTTAATACTATTATTACTAAAACAGTAATAAGCAACAGAAAGGTGACCACTCCATCTCATCTAAAGGGCCTTCCACTATGTGGCAACATGGTTCTCTTTATTTTTAGTAACTCTGAACCACTTCAGCTAGAAAACATTTTTTGGTTTGTTAAAATCTGCAGATTATGCATCAGATGAAGGATTATGTGGAAAATGGGTCAAATCTATAATTATGAGAAAATCGCTGCACAATCGCATAATGCCAGTAGCCCCGATTGTGAGTAATCAGCGCACACACCTTTTGAATCAGAAAAATTGAAATTATTATAGTCCTCTCAGCAGCCATAATATAAAATAAGATGAACCTTCCGAAAACAAAACACATTTTATATCGCACATCCCTACTATTGGTAATAATTTGGCAAACTAACATCTACATGTATATTATCATCAGCAGCAGCATCGTACAGCTGAATGATTGGTATTTTCCTTTGCTACTTTATGCTAAGCATGTAATATCCCTGCACATGCTTACATACTCCCAGGCCTATAGTCTGATAACTACTCTCTGGAATGTACCCCAAGCAACTGGAGTTTGTGTCTGGCCCGTGCAAATACTAAGGTCTCTTTATACCTTTCTCCTCAATGATTTTCTATAGAGAGGGGAGGGGGGTTGTTTTTGAAGCGGAATGCATCTGCATCACAAATAAGCAATGCATCTATCAGAGGCATCTTGAGACAAGCTAATGTATTGAAAACCACCTCCTTCCACATTTACTCTGTGCTTGGTTGGGTGGCCTTTAATGTTGCTCACTACGTGTAGCTTTCTGGATAGAAGAAGAGAAGTTTACTCTTTGCTGTATTTCTGATATTTTTGTTAGTGCAACTAATGTCCAACTGCTAGCAAAATAATATGGCAAACTTGCATACTCTTAGCTATTCTTAACATTACACATCCACACTAATCACCTTTTCATCAGAAATGCCTTCCCACACGTCAGCTCTCTCAGAATTATTCAAAAATCGCCTATCTTTTTTTGCAGCTACGGCCACTCTAAGGAACAGTGGCTACAATAGACAAGCTTTTACAATGCAATAGGTCTCACATTTGTCTGAGTTAGAGCTATTAGCAATGTAAATTAATACCTGGACTGTTCTTGCCACATAAATTAGTCAACCCTGCCTCATAACTTCAACTTTTCCTGCCATAAATAGAACCAGTGGCCCTGCAAATAACAATCACTTCCATTTACCTTCTACCTCTATCTGCAGCTAAAAATTAAAAATGTTGCCATTTAGCGTGCTAATTTAAATCTGCCATGCTAATTCCAATAGAATACCACTTTCACCACCCCACCATCAGAGTTGCTGGCTGACTAACACAATTCCCCCAGAAAAGACACAAAACAGCCAGAGAGAAGAAATAAACTAGAAGAGTCACCCAAACATATCAGGAGTATTCAAACAGTCATAGTGTAATAAGGATGTTAAGTTGGCCTGAATCATGGTCATAATTGTAATAAGAAGAGATGATTAAAACATTTATCATATAAACCTTTATCAGAAATATATTTTGGCCTTAGACTGTAATGCTCAAAACAGGCTTTAGAGGGCACCATAACAAAAATATATTTTGTAAAAAAACATGGTCATGTAATCATGTTGTTAGCCCCTAGAGGGCATAACCCAATGAAAAAACAGGAGAAAGTAATGCAATGTACCCATATACTTAGTCCCTAAAGGGTGTTTTTAGGGCTAGCAGGCCTACTGCAATGACATTACAAACAAGGTCTTTAAAACAAAACTACTCCCAGCTGTTAAACAAAAGTTCTAGGCATGAGAAAGCTTACAAGACACTGAATGGTAGAGGAGTTATTATTTTGGGGGCCCTGCTAACCTAGTGTGGGGACCTAGAGATGATGTAGACACAGCACATCATGCTGAATGTTTTGCAGATAGTTCCATTGCCCTAGGATCACCACACGCTGAGTTATGAGCATAAGTGTTTTGTAAAAGTAATGCGCTGCAAAGCATTCTGGGGTCAGTTTCTCAAGTGCAGTGAATATTGTCGAATTGGCTCTCCCGGTGTGCTGGGAGAGCCGCTTTTGCTTTGAGAATTTCTGTTTGAATCAAGTGTTTTAAGGGGAGAGCCACAAGAAATGCCTCTGATTAATTAACTGTGAACAATGTGACCAGTGCTCTAATATCACTGATTGAGTTCACGCTGTTGTGCCTTTTAATGCTGTGAGCACCAATGGCGGCCATGCAGCACGAAGTGGAGAGACAAAAGAAAAAAATAGTTCACCCATGCTGAAGTATATCAGCAATCGTGCAAAAATCCATGTAACAGGAGCAGTTTACAAGGCGTGACAAAAACAGCCTCAAGTTGGGACAAAAAAGCATTTACCAAAGACATCAAGTGATTTTTTTTAAAGGCAAGCCCAGGAATGAATTAAAGTGATGGGCGCAAGATGGGCGTGGTTAAAAGCCCACAATACTTACAACAGGTCAAAGTGCTTACGCGCTTGACCTAAGAAGGCCTACAGTTGCCACCGTGTAATGGGGACGCAGCACTCACCTACCACTGTGTAATTAAGAATACATCCCTCTCCTGCCACAGGGTATTTAATCAACGAAGACAGCCTCCACTGGCCACAGTGTAATTAGGGACCAAGCCCACCACCTGCCATAGTGTAATCAGGAACAGAGCCCCCCCCTGCTACAGTGCAATAAGGGGGCAGAGCCACCTCCTCCGACTGTAAACAGGAAAAAGGCCTCCACTTGCCACAGTGTAATCAAGGACACGGCGTCCAACTGTCACTGTATGATCAGGGAAAGAGTAGTCACCTACCATGATGTAATCAGGGACTGAGTCCTCAGCTGGCACAGAGTAATCAGGGACTGAGGCCTGCCATGATATATTTAATGTGCTGCTCACTGTATCCTAGAGAACATTGTGTAGAAAGTTTAAGATGTTACATAACTAACCTTTACTACCAAATTTCGGGAAAATTTTAAAAAGTTAGTGATAGAACCTTACCGCTTTTTGAACTCAATGATTTTCAAATAATTTTAATGGCCATGTATTAACTTAGGGTGGTGTTTTTTTGTAGAGAAAAATAACTAAAAGGTTTTCAGTGAATTTTGTTAGGTTTGTCATGATATAATGATAACACACAGTGAATGTCCATGGTACATATAACAAGGACATCCGCTCATCTTTCTGTTAAGCACTGCTTTTTGTAAATGTGAATGTTTCACTGATCTCTAGACATGACTCGAAGCCTTCAACTACAGACTGTGTTTACGGTGTGTGCAATGTACACCACTCCTCTATATGTGCATAGTACTCAAGTGTTGCAACACAATAAACAGCGTTACACAGCAGACATTTTTCATTACCTGAAATGACACCCTAATACAACACAAGCAGCAACCTTCAGCAGCAGAGGGCACTGTACCACACTGACAGCATTACCAGAAACATTCTACTGCAGACCGAGTTCACCACAAGTGCACAGAAGACCCCCGCCAGGCTTCAGGAGCAGACACGTTATCTACCCGGTATACCAACCATACAAGATAATCAGCATCCAGCCGTTGCGGACTTCACCACACATGCGCAATACATCCTCTGACACTATGTCTGTACAAGTCCATGGTACAGCTCTTATACAACACCTCCAGCAATCTTCTCCTGCAGACTGGGTTCACGACTGTTGGAGTGTGTCTTTTAAAAGCAATATTAACATGAAAAGGCTTGCAATATATTGTGTAATGAAGCTGCATAGAAATGTGTAACAGAGAATAATGCGTGAGTTTGAAATGTGCCCACGGGGAGTGGCCACCAATGTATATGAAGACTAATGAAACTTATTAATGATGAACTAATTATGTACTAATGTTTGAATTTGTATTAGCATATCATAATTAGAATTACGTATTTGGGTTTTGCAAAATTAATTACTAGGCCTTAGTTAGCGAGGGTCTGGGCCTAGCTGCCTGGTCTCATATTAACTGTGTTTTTCTAATGTGCAACGTACTGTTTTCCTGAAGGACATGAAACTGTACTTTTCCAGAAGCTAGAGATGTGTGTGCAGCCGTAGTAAATTATTTCTCATGGGACCGACTTGCTCAAGGAGAAATCCTTGCTGAATGCAACAGTGTAATTCGTAACAGGTGCAAGGCTGCCTGGAGTAGGAGAAAACAATGGGACTACTAACTGGAGCGTAAAGTGTAAATTTTCTTACTTGACATTCCGACCGGTGAAGACGTCAATAACGTGAGCCAATCAACGACATGAGAACTGTGTTTTGTGGAAAATTCTAGTGAAGTGCGTGGAGAATTATTGGACAGAGATAATGATACACCAAATATTATCCAATAGGCTAGTTCGACAGTTTTAAGTTCACCGCATGATCTGAGGAGAAATCAGCCATTATTCAGACGTTCTACTTTAAGCCATACTATGCCATTGCTCTTGTGAGACTGTCGTTTATTCTTCCCGCTGCTTTAACCCCTTCGCTGCCAGGCCTTTTCCCCCTTCCTGTGCCAGGCGTTTTTTTGCCTATTTGGAATAGTTCTCGCTTAGGCCCTCATAACTTTTTGTCCACATAAGCTTCCCACGCCAAATTTGCTTCCTTTTTATCCAACATCCTAGGGATTCTAGAGGTACCCAGACTTTGTGGGTTTCCCTGAAGGAGGCCAAGAAATTAGGCAAAAATACAGTGAAAATTTCATTTTTTTCAAAAAAATGGGAAAAAGGGGCTGCAGAAGAAGGCTTGTGGTTTTTTCCCTGAAAATTGCATCAACAAAGGGTTTGCGGTGCTAAAATCACCAGCTTCCCAGCTTTCAGGCAGACTTGAATCAGAAAACCCAATTTTTCAACACAATTGTGGCATATTACTGGGACATACCCCATTTTTACGATTGTTTGTGCTTTCAGCCTCCTTCCAGTCAGTGACAGAAATGGGCGTGAAACCAATGCTGGATCCCAGAAACCTAAACATTTCTGAAAAGTAGACAGAATTCTGAAGTCAGCAAGGGGTAATTCGTGTAGATCCTACAAGGGTTTCCTACAGATAATAACAACTGAAAAAAAATGATTGAAATTGAGGTGAAAAAAACAGCAATTGTTCTCTACGTTTTACTCTGTAACTTTTTCCTGCAATGTCAGATTTTTTAAGACAACATACCGTTACGTCTGTTGGACTCTTCTGGTTGTGGAGATATATAGGGCTCTTAGGTTCATCAAGAACCCAAGGTACCCAGAGCCAATAAATGAGCTACACCCTGCAGTGGGCTTTCATTCTGTACCGGGTATACAGCAATTCATTTGCTGAAATATAAAGAGTGAAAAATAGCTATCAACAAAACCTTTGTATTTCCAAAATGGGCACAAGATAAGGTGTTGAGGAGCAGTGATTATTTGAACATCTCTGAATTCCGGGGTGCCCATACTAGCATGTGAATTACAGGGCTTTTCTCAAATAGACGTCTTTTTTACACACTCTCATATTTGGAAGGAAAAAAATGTAGAGAAAGACAAGGGGCAATAACACTTGTTTTGCTATTCTATGTTCCCCCAAGTCTCCCGATAAAAATGATACCTCACTTGTGTGGGTAGGCCTAGAGCCCGCAACAGGAAATGCCCCAAAACACAACATGGACAAATTTAATTTTTTGACAGAAAACAGGTGTTTTTTGCAAAGTGCCTACCTGTAGATTTTGGCTCTAGCTCAGCCCGCACCTAGGGAAACCTACCAAACCTGTGCATTTTTTAAAACTAGAGACCTAGGGGAATCCAAGATTGAGTGACTTGTGGGGCTCTGACCAGGTTCTGTTACCCAAAATCCTTTGCAAATCTCAAAATATGGCTAAAAAAACACATTTTTCTCACATTTCGGTGACAGAAAGTTCGGGAATCTGAGAGGAGCCACAAATTTCCTTCCACCCAGCGTTCCCCCAAGTCTCCCGATAAAAATAAAACCTCACTTGTGTGGGTAGGCCTAGCACCTGCGACAGGAAATGCCCCAAAACACAACGTGGACACATCCCATTTTTTGACAATAAACAGAGGTGTTTGCCTATGGGGTCGCTCCCCTTCCGTGACATTGGTGCAAAAAAAATAATAATCCCCGGTGCCTAGTTGTTTCTGCCCCCATTGGCGGAAGATTGACCTAAAATCCGCTGATCTGCCCCCAGGGGGGCAGAAATGGTCTAAATTCAATTTGCCCCCCAGGGGAGCAACCCTTGCCTAATGGGTGGCTCCCCATCTCTAAAAAAAAAAAAAAAAAAAAAAGATGTTTGCCCTGGCGCCTAGCATGGCCTAAATTAAATTTGCACACCCACACCCCCCCCCCATCCGCCTGGGGAGCGACCCTTGCCTACGGGGTCGCTCCCCTTGCTTGACGTTGGTGCAAAAAAAAAGATCCCTGGTGCCTAGTGGTTTCTGCCCCCTTTGGGGGAAGATTGACCCAAAATCTGCCGATCTGCTGGTCTAAATACAAATTGCCCCCAGGGTAGCGACCCTTGCCTAATGGATCGCTCCCCATCTCTAAAAAAACAAAAAAATTAGCCCTGCCGCCTAGAGGTTTCTGCCCCATGGCCTAAAATAAATTTGCCCCCCCCACCCCCATGGGGAGCGCCCCTTGCCTACGGGGTCACTCCCCTTGGGTGATGTTGGCACAAAAAAAATAAAAGAAAGATCCCCGGTGCCTAGTGGTTTCTGCCCCCCTTGGGGGCAGATTGACCTAAGATCGGCCGATCTGCCACCAAAGGGGGCAGAAATGGCCTAAATACAATTTGCCCCCCTAGGGGAGCGACCCTTGCCCCACCTCAAAAATACAAAGAAAAAAAAGAAAAAAAAAATGATCCCTGGTGCCTAGAGGTTTCTGCTCCCCCTGAGGGCAGATCGGCCTAATAGGCCGATCTGAAAAAAAAAAATGCCCTCTCAGGAGCGACCCTTGCCCAAGGGGTCGCCCCCTTATGCCAATTTCCACAGAAAAAATAAATCCCTGGTGTCTAGTGGGCGTTTCAAAAGCCGGATTGCTTTATAATCTGGCTTTTGAAATGCTGAGAGAGACTTCAAAGGAAGGAAATTCCTTTCCTTCCCTTTGAAGCCTCTCCGGCCTCCTCCACATGATCGGAAGAGAAATGCTTTGCATTTCTCTTTCGATCGCACTTCCAGCGCGATGGAGGAGGCCTCTGTGACAATCAGCGCCCGATGCGCGCTGATGTCACGGGGGCGGGAGGAGAGCTAGCGCTCCTCCCGGTTCCCGGGAGCAGGACGAGGTGATATCATCCAAGGCACCTGGGAACCGGTCCAAGGCACACAAACGGTTAACCATCCTCTAAGTCCTTCCTGATACTTACTTCTCCTCCATATGAGGGAAGTGCCTTATTCTTTAGCTATGCCATACTGAGATTTTGTCTTGTCCTATCTTTGCTCATGGTGAATCGACTGGTGTCCCAAGGACGAAGACTGACGCTGTTTGCTGATTCGTTGGGGGGGTAACTATCTGATGAGAATTGTAATTTTCTGTAATTGTCTGTTTGCCTTTCCTTTCTAGCTACCAACTGCTCTTTTGATAGAGGCCATAGTTAGATGTTTTTCCAAATTTGTGTTTGCTAAATTGTTTTGCATGAAGCCCAACATGCTGATGCTAATTCGAGGTAGAGGTGTTCACAAATATTTGACGCAAATAGACAAATGACTGGGTTCTTGCTTTGTTGAATCCTGTACTACTGTGACTTTGCTAAGCTGCTTCTTATTAATGATGTGATAATGCTGAATGAATATTCTCTGTGCACTGATTAATTGTGTTCTAATTACAAAGTTTGAAGAGTTACTAATAAGATGAATTGCTAATGAGATTAACTGAGATGATATTAGATTGTAACCAATAGGGAAATAAATATTCTAACTCTTAACTAAATTGGTGTGGTTATTCATGACTGAAAGGTCATGGTGTGTTCACTTTATTGATTCTTATTAAATGTTATTGATTAGCTGATTAGTTATTGTGAATATTGATTGAGTTATTGTCATATTGATGTTTATGCCATAAAGATATTGCGTACTGGGAAGTACCCATACGTGGGCCAAAGGTTCATCGACCTAGGCGTGTCTCCTTGTAAGTTTACTTATCAAGGTTCTGACGCGCTAACACGACATATGCATGGTACACCACACAACATAACGAGCACTCTACAGCCACAGACTGGTTACCACCTATGTGCAGTACCTCCGTCTAACAACACTGCCAGCAGCCTTCGGCTTCAGACCATGTTTAGTGCATGGGGAATGGTCTACTGGCACGACATAGAAGTTTTCAACTGCAGACTGTTTTTCTACACATACACGGGGAAGCACTCTAATAAGAGTCAGATCCCCGCTATAAAGCAAACTATAGTTACTACATGTGCACGGTTCACCAGTCGTAATATAACCTGCAGCTTTTAGCTGCCTCAGTACTCGTGTGGGATACAGCACGTAGCAAAGACTACACTTATATATATATATCAACCACTGTTGATGAAATGGAAAGTCTCTTGATGGGCGTTGTAAGGCTCCTCATTGGTATTCATTTTACTTATCAGAAGAATGAAATGCTGATCCAGTCCCATCTTGATCCTATATGTGACACAGTTTATACGCAGATTTCTGCAGCCAGTGCTGAGCGCAATGTTACTTCATAGGCAGATGATGTGGCATCCAGGCCAGATCAGTAGTCTCAGCAGTCACTAGTTCCAACTCCTGCTACTTGCCGGAGTCCCATGCCCTGGAACTGCCACCTGCCAACAGCGCTGACACTGCTCCAGCCACTTGCGCGAGCCAGTCTGTAAAACGGAAAATAGTCGACAGGTAGTAGAGCTAGACTGACCATATGCTTTGAAGCCGAAGCAGTCATGCTCCAATCACAATCTAGGTCACAATGGTCATTGTAGAGTCGTGCCCTGTAGTTTCGCGCCAGTGACGAAACTGGGCGCCCGGCACTACTTAGAATGTTTGGTGCTGGAGGGGTTCTGTTACTCCTCAGCACCTCGTGGTGTTTTCCCCTGCAAAGGGGTTGTTCGTTGGTTTAACCCGTGGTCATGCGACCCGGGTAATAAATAGACTGGAAGTCCGGGGCGTGGTGGAAGAGAGCCGCGGTAGACAGACAAACGATACATGTCTACCCGCGATGCTTGACACCCGTTTCAGGCCTGCCCCAGCGCTCGATAACTACAAGCGTGTCAGCCTCAGTTATTTCACTGTAGTAGTGCCGGCCCTCACCGACACTACAATTTGTTGACGAGGGTCCGAAACCCTAGCAACGTGCGCTACCCCGCGGCGGCCGCAATGAATGCGGAGCTCGTGCCGCGGGGGGCCTTTAAGCTTATATACTGTTGCCTGGCAACAGCGTCCTCGCCGCGGCCTCGCTCCGTGTGAAGAAGAAGTGTTTGTGCCAGCTGGCAGACAGCAGAGCGCAAGCGACGTGTTTTAAGTGGCACAATACAGCTCTACCTGGAGTATCCAATTGTATGGGCAGTAAGTAAAACACTGTGTTTTTTTTTTTGTGTGTGCTGGGCATCGCGTGACTGCTGGTATGTAACTCAGCAGCCACGCCCCTGGCAGAAAAAATGTCTTAAAGCCAATGATGCCAAATCAACAGAGCTGCCATAGCCAAGATCACTACAGGGCAGCACACTCTGCCCTTGCCTGCAAAGAATGACCCACATGTCAGAGTGCTGCTCCAACCAGCCAAAAATTGCTCTCTACAGATAAAGATTGCCTGGAGATACTGCCCCAGGTCCATTTTAGTCATACAGCCACGCCCCCCCATCATCCATCATGTCTGTCATACCACCCATAGAACCGTTTTTGGAGGAAGGAGCACCGTCAGCGCAAGCTCCAAAATGGAGAGACTGGGTGGCACGATGTCAACACCAGGACAGTGCGCGCTCTACGGGCATCTAAAATGCAAAAACCAAACACTCTCAAGATAATGTAATCTATGCATTGTAATGATATGTTATTGTTTAACCTTTTGCATTGCAGAATTCAATCCAAAAGATTCATTTTTAACGTGCTTATAAATACTGCACATTTGCAATGTATTGTTGCAGGTTTTCAGAGTGAGTCAGGGTGTGGTCCCTTTCCAGGACCTTCTAGAAGCTTTTCCTGCAGCATGCTTGGGTGTGGCTGTGGGCTGGGCCAGGTCTCTATAAAATGGACTCAGCCCAGCTCCACATGCTCACTATTCAGAGGTCCCGGTGCAGAGCAGCAGCAACTTCCTGAGCTCCTGCTCCGGTGGCCTACCTTGACCTCCCAGGCCTCTGTGCTTCATTCTTCAGTGGTGATTCCTAGTCAGGACGGTAAGGCGGGAGGTTGGGCTGGGCCCCCGACTCTGTATTTGTTGACGCTCTAATTCTTGGGCCTAATTTTGGATGCTAATAACATTTTGCTCCTGCAAGTGTAACTGTGCATTTAAAACTTTTCATGGCATTTGTATGCACGCATTTGAATCGGCAACACGGGCGATTCTTTTCTTGAGATTAATTTGTGTTATTCATTGTGCGCTACCATTCCTTGACAGTTTCATGGTAGCATTCGAATCAGCAACGCGCGAGATTCCCTCATGGTGTGTAATTCTTGATATTCACTGTACGCTGCAATTTTCTTGGCAGTTCCATTGTGACATCCGAATCGGCAACATGCGCGATTCAACTTGTGTGAAATTCTTGGTATTCATTGTGCGCTACCATTTCCTAGGCATTAAATGGTGGCATTCGAATTGGCAAGAAGCGCGATTCTTTTCTTGTGTGCCTTTCATGTTATTCTTTGTGCGCTACCATTTCTTGGCAGTTTTCATGGTGGCATTCGAATCGGCAACACGCGCGATTCTTTCCTTGTGTATCAAAGATGTCAATTACTGTGCGATATCATTCCAAGACATTTTCTTGGTAGCATTTTGAGTTGACAAGTTGTGTGATTTTTTTCCTTGAATATACATTGTGTAATTTCATGGTGCACAATCCTTTTATGGTGTTTAGTACACATATAAAAACCTGCAATGTGCGCGATTTATTTTTCCCATGCTAAAGAAAGTACGTGAATCTGAAAGTTCTATTTAAAATTTTCTTGTCTCCTTCCCAGGTATTGGGTCATCAAAAATCCTAGTCAGTTCTAGAATTATTCTAGGGTTGTTTCATGTTTTCAGAAATGACAAAGCTTAGAGTTATAGCATGGTACTAATTTCATGAGATGTAATTTTGATGTTGTATTTTAACCTCTTGCTTTCCTACAGGTCTCCTTCCTAGCTGTTCCCTTCCTAATCCCCTTCTCCCCGCTTGGACTCTCTTAGACTCTGTGATAAATCTAGATTATTGGTGCTGTCTAGTGGTTGAAGTGTTGGGAACGTGCACAGACCCCGAGGATCTGGTGACTCTGACAAGAGTCATGTTGTTTTTTGAGGCAACAAAGGTGGAGGACGATCAGAAGAGGGCAATGATCATTCACCTAGGGGAAAAAGGACATTTATAATATATCCAACAACCTTCAAGAAAACGCCCCCAAAACGCATCACACCCTGATAGCTGCTCTGAACAGACACTTTGAACCAATGGCTAACACGGACTATGAACGTTTCGTTTTTAGACAAGCAAGACAACAACCAGAGGAATCCATTGACTTGTTCCATTTGCGGCTGCGCGGCCTGGCCAGTACCTGTCGATTTGCAGATGAAGCAGAAGAAATACGAGGGCAGGTAATACAGGGGTGTGCGTCAATAAAACTTTGCGAGCGAATCCTGGAGGAATCAAAGGAGGTCGTTAGCTGGTATTCTCATGATGGGACGCACAAAGGAGTTGTCAAAGGCGCAGGCATCTCACATGGAGGCAGCACTGCAGAGACCCATCAAAGAAGAAGCGTTGAATATGGTGGCTGCACTCACAACAAAGACAAAGCCGGGCATGCCAAGACAATGTGGGTATTGCGGTGGCACACCACACCGACCGACGGAATGCCCGTCAAGAGGAAAGAAGTGTGCAGGATGCGGGAAGCTCAATCACTTCGTGAGAGTATGTCGATCAGGTAAACCACGCAACAGCACAGCAAACATCACAACTGGTAAGTCAGAACAAGGGAGTGACATGGATGACGATGAGGCTGAGGAGCATGTCATTCATTCGTTGTTTACCATTGAGAACACGGCCCAGTCATCAAAAAGACTACCTAGATGCCAGATAACGGTGGACACTCATGACATTCTTGCTGTTGTCGACACAGGGGCATCTATAAATATTCTTGCTGCCAGCGAATATAAAAGAATGAGCCCGTTACCGACACTCACGAATACAAAAGTCCGAGTGTATGCCTATGGACAGAACACCCCGCTTGCGTTAAAGGGTATGCTTCATGCAACAGTGGCACATGACTCTAACGCAATAAGTGCTAAAGTATATGTAGCCGAAGATGGACATGGAATGCTATTAGGCTGCCAGCGACGGAGGACCTGGGGGTTGTCACTTTTGCGCTTGGGATACATCAGGAGGCGGTGACAGAACTCTTAGCCCAGTATTCTGAGGTATTTGAGGGGATTGGTTGCCTCAAGGAGGTGAGGCTGCATATTGATGAGACTGTCCAGTCTGTGGCCCTCAGGCACAGAAGAATAGCGTTCCACCTCAGGCCCCAAGTAGAAAAGGAACTGAAACATCTGGAAAAGGCTGCTATAATCGAAAGGGTGACAGGACCGACTCCACGGGTATCACCCATAGTGTTTGCCCGCAAGCCAAAGCAACCAGGACAAGTCCGCATATGTGTGGACATGCGCCTTCCCAACACTGCGATTAAAACGGAGAGACATCTCTCACCCACCATAGATGATATAATAGCGGAGCTTAGTGGGTAATGTTGGTTATCCAAGCTGGATTTACGCTCCAGATATCACCAGTTGGTCCTTTCCAAGGAGTCGTGGTATATAACGACTTTCTCCACCCATGTTGGTTTGAGGAGGTACGTTTGAGTTTTGGAGTATCGAGTGCGGCGGAGGAGTTTCAAAACACCATACAAGAACTTTTGAGGGATCTTCCTGGCACGATTAATGTAAGTGACGATATTTGGATTCACGCCCCCACTGTTGCGGAGCATCACTCTCGGCTCCGCAATGTATTACGAAGAATTCAAGAAACTGGTCTCACCCTCCATCGCCAGAAGTGTGAATTCTTAACGGACCACATTCAGTTTTCTTTTTTTATGTCTTTTCCGCTGCTGGTGTAGCTCCTGACCCTACGAAAGTGAAAGATGTCAAGGATGTTCCTCCCCTGACCTGTGTGACTGAGGTTTGCAGTTTTTTAGGGTTGGTCAACTATTGTGTCTGGTTTATTCAAGACTTGGCATCGTTAACACAACCGCTTCGAACCCTGACGAAGTCATCAGAGCCTTGGGTGTGGGGTTCGGCTCAGCAGGAAGCTTTTGAGGCTGTCAAGAGTGCTCTATCCAGTGACACCACGTTAAGGTACTTCGACCCAAAGTTGTTACACCACGGGCCGCCGCAGAGCCTCCCGGCCGGGCCGCCGAATGAGCCACGGCCCGTGTCAGAGGTCACGAAGCCCGCGGCGGCCCTTATCTCCGGCCGCGCGCTGTTATGTGGATGCGGCGAGGCCAGAGGCCCAGAATTGGGTCTCGGTCCTCACCGCGCAGACATTGTTGTGGGGTGTCTGCGCCCCCCCCCCCCAGCATTACTTACCGACACACGCCTTCAGGGACTTCCTCTTCCTCCTGCATGGTTTTTGAGCCATGCCTTCTCCTTCCCAGCATGCCGTGCACTTCCCTTCTTCCCTGCATGCGTCTGTTCCTTTTGTACAAGGGTATATTTCCTATCTCTTGCTATAGCTCCTTTCCAATCCAAGATGGTGGTGTTACTTCTTCCTGTTTATCACTTCCTGTCTAGGGGTATATAAGGGGAATCATTTCTTCTTCTCATTGCGTTGCAACACTTCTGCTGTGGTGGTCACGCTCCGGCTGGTCTTCTCTTGGACGCCAGTCATTCTTGTTCTGTCTTCAGCCTTCCAGGATGCTGAGTTCTAAATCCTTGTGTCCTCCTTCTGTTTCAGGAAGTTCCTGTTGGAGGTTTTTTCCCCCTTGGGGTTTGTCCTCTGGAACTCCTTCTGGAGGGCATGGACTGTGGTGGAGTACTATTGTCAACAGCACAGTTGCTACCGGACGGGGTCACCCCTACCTCCATCAGAGCAGGACTTGCAGGAACCGGGGCCGCTCACCATCCCTCTCCAGTACAGACGATAAGCCCAGGGTGAATCGTCACAGATTTCAAGGCCCAAAACTTCAGTCGCTGACCGGAACCATGGAGAATCCTGTGATGAGTACGGAACCAACAAGTCAAACTTTGCTCCTGACTATCCAACAACAGGCCCAAGAACTCCAACAGCTACGAACCGAAAATACGGCTTTCCAACAAGCCTTAAGCTCTAGAGCCACTGATGTTCCTACCATCTCTGCAACCACACCTCGCTTCTCTGGGGATCCTAACAAGTTGTGAGAGTTCCTAGATGCCTTGACAGTCTATTTTGCATTCCGTCCTTCACAGTTCATGCAAGACAAGACTAAGGTTGGATATTTGATAAGCGCTCTATCTGGCCCAGCCTTAGCCTGGGCAACCCCCTTGGTGACAGGCACTGATCCCAGCCTGTCTAACTATTCAACCTTTGTCGCTGCCTTTAAGCAAATGTTTGAACGTCCTGAACTTGAATCTCCGGCAGAAGAAGCTCTATGCAATATTCAACAAGGAAGTCAGGATGTTCTACAATACATCACACGATTTAGGCATTTGGCAGCTGAAACTTCTTGGGTGGAGCGTACTTTGGTGACCCTGTTTCGCAGGGGTCTTAGGGATGACATCAAAGATGAACTAGTGCACTCCGCCAGAGTGGAGAATCTCAAGGGTTTAATGGATTTGACCCTTGCGATAGAATATCGTCTAAATGAGCGAAGGGTGGAGAAGAAAGAGAGTCGTATACCATCACACTCGATGACCTCCCGTGCCATTCCTCATCGTTCCGAGGAGACTCGTTTTGAACCTAAAGGATCTACTGATGAGGAGCTTATGCAAATTGACATGGCACGAGGGCCGTTATCAACTAGTGAGCGTGAAAACAGGCGACGAAAAGGACTTTGCCTTTACTGTGGTGCTGCTGGTCATCTACTTCGTACCTGTCCCATCCGTCCAGCCAAGCCCTTGGGAAACGCCAGCTCCCGTCCTCTGTGAGAAGGGTGAGGACGGGATATTCTGAGTTACCTTCCATCTATTCCTCAAGGGAAGAAATAACTGCTCTTTTCCTCTTACCTGTCACATTACAATTAACAGATGTCCGTGAAGAAAGAGCACTGGCCTTGTTGGATTGTGGAGCCAGTGGTATCTATCTAGACGAAAACTGGGCCATGGAAAGACAGATTCCGCAGATACCCAAGGAAGTACCAGAGCAAGTCCACATGGTGGATGGTTCCCTCCTAGCCTCGGGACCTGTCAGGCATACCACTCCTACCTTATGTCTGCATTTCGGGCAACATCAAGAAAATATTTCCTTCGATTTGATATCCTCACCACATCACATAATGATTCTGGAGATTCCATGGCTAACTCGGCATAATCCCTACATTAATTGGGAAACTAGAACCATTTCTCTTTCCTCCCACTTTTGCCAACACCATTGGTATTTTGCAGGAACCTATTGGTCCCCGAAGAGTCTCTTATTAACACCACCTAAAGTGGGATGTTCCATCAACGTTCTACAAGGAGTACCCAGACATTATCTAGAATATGCTTATGTATTCCAGAAACCAGAAAGGCCATTACTGCCACCCCATAGGGAATACGATTGTGCCATTCCTTTGGAATCAGATGCCGTGGTTCCTTTTGGGCGAATGTATTCTCTAACCGAGCCTGAGAAAAAGATCCTCAAGGAATATCTAGAGGAAAATGTACAAAGTGGTCTGATTGCCCCTTCCTCTTCACCTGCATGGGCTCTCCTCTTTTTCGTACCAAAGAAGACGAAAGACTTACGTCCTTGCATATACTTTTGAGGATTCAATAAAATGTCTACTAAGGATCGCTACCCTCTGCCTCTTATTAAGGACATCTTAGAAGCTGTCAGAGGGGCTAAGAAATTCACCAAGTTAGATTTTAGGGGAGCATACCATCTTTTAAGGATAAAAAAAGGTGATGAATGGAAGACCGCCTTCAGAACACCTTTCGGCCATTATGAATATCGGGTGATGCCTTTTGGACTAACCAATGCTCCCTCCATCTTTCAAAGATTTATGGACGCTATTTTTTCTGATCTTCTACACCAGACAGTGGTCATCTATCTGGATGACATTCTAATATTTTCTGTTTACCCAGGAAAACACACTAAACATGCACTCCAAGTATTAGAAAGGCTTAGACAACATCATCTATTCTGCAAGCCAGAAAAATGCGAATTTGACCAAACTGAAGTAAAATACTTGGGGTATTGCATCAACCAAGTAGGTGTTGCCATGGATTCAGACAAGATCCAAGCCATTCTGGATTGGCCATCCTCCTCTTCCATCAAGGAAACTCAGTGTTTTTTGGAATTGGCCAATTTTTATCGTCAGTTTATAGCCAACTTTGCCCAGAGAACCAGATATATATTACACAAACCCTTAAGAAAGAAAATTTAAGGAAGGGTTTTTGTTGGACCCAAGACGCCGAATTTGCCTTTCAAGAGTTAAAAAAAGGCCTTCATTCAAGCTCCCATTCTACGGCATCCAGACACCACCAAACAGTTAATTGTCGTCACGGATGCCTCAGAAAGAGCAATTGGGGCTGCTTTGCAACAAAAACAAGATGATGATGGGCTAGAGCACCCTGTATTCTCTCTCTCACACATACTATCCGACTCCGAACTTAAGTATTCGGTGTTAGAACGAGAACTACTCGCCTTGAAGACAGCTTGCACTGAATGGAAACACTTTCTTATGGGATCGAAAGAACCTTTTGAGGCACGGACAGATCATCGGAATTTACAGTTTTGAGAAACTTTCAATGCCAAAATAGTCGGCAGGCTCGATGGGCTTTTTTTTTTAGTCAATATGATTTTTACATCACGTATATCCCTGGTTCCCAAAATATTTTGGCAGATGCCCTATCCTGCCGCTATTCTGAGTGTAGTAATTCTCTTGTGCAAAACCTATTTGAAAATAATAAGATCATTGGCTTGGTACAATCATTCCTAGACAAGGTTAAGACTGAATATTCCAACCTTGAAACAACTGAAATGAACAATTTACGACCGCAGCTTCATAAAGCCCAGGAATATTACTATCACAAAAAGGCTTTGTTTCTACCTACTAAGATAGTCCAAACAGAAGCCCTACGTATGTGCCACGACTCTCCCATCGCAGGTCATCGCGGAATGAAGTCTACCCAAGAGCTCCTGCTTCGCTCTTTTTGGTGGCCCACACTTAAAGCAGATACCAAGGACTATGTGACTTCTTGTACAAGTCAAAACACCTCGCAATAAACCAGTAGGATTACTCTGTCCGTTACCTGTTCCACCAGGTCCGTGGCACACTATATCCACTGATTTTATGTGCTCTTTGCCTCCTTCGGTTGGGGATCGGGTAATAATGGTAACAATTGACTCCTTCACGAAAATGGCACATTTCACGGCATAAAGGAAACTACCTACGGCTAAAGAACTAAGTCAAGTCTTTATTCAGGAGATCTTTCCGCTTCATGGCCTGTCACAAGTCATTATCTCAGACCGGGGTCCCCAATACATCTCCCGATATTGGAGGCAATTTTGTAAGACACTAAGAATAGAGGTGGCTTTATCATCTGGTTTCCATCTCCAAACAAATGGGCAGACAGAACGGCTGAATCAAGGCCTTGAACAATATTTACGTAGTTTTTGTAATGCTATGCAGAGTAACTGGTCTACGTACCTACCACTTGTGGAATTCTCATACAACAATTCGGTACACAGTGCTTCGAAAGTCTCCTCTTTCTATTGTTCTTATGGATTCCATCCAAAAGCCATTCCTATTCCTCCGAAAGAAACATCCACTCTCCCTGACATTACCTCATATGTCCGGCAACTACGGGGTATCCAACGTGTCATATATTCAAATCTTTTAGCCCCTAAGACACGCATGAAAAGAATGGCTGATAAGAAACGTTGTGAGGCCCCGCATTATCAGATCCACGATAAGGTCTGGCTTTCCTCTAAATTCTTACCTCTGCGACTAACCCAAAATAAATTTAAACCTCGGTATTATGGTCCATTCCTGATTTTCAAAAGATCAATCCTGTGTCTGTTCGTCTTCGCTTGCCTCAGACTTGGAAAATACATCCTGTATTCCATGTATCACAGCTTAAACCCTATGTCCCTGATCCTTTTTGCAGACAATTCACCTGTCCTCCTCCTCAATTGATTGATAACGTGCCTGAATACGAGGTCCAGGAAATCTGTGACTCTCGGGTCTTCCGTGGTCGTCTCCAATACCTCATTCATTGTAAGGGCTACCCTATGAGTGAGTGTTCCTGGGAAGACGCACCTTTGGTTCATGCCCCTTTTTTGATCCGACGTTTTTTCCGTTTTTTCCCTCACAAACCTGGGGCCTCTGGGGCGACCTACTGTTACGCCGTGAGCCGCCGCAGCGCCTACCGGCCGGGCTGCAGGAAGGGCCACGGCCCGTGTCAAAGGTCGCAGAGCCCGCGGCGGCCCTTTTCTCCAGCCGCGCGCTGTTGTTTGGATGCAGCGAGGCCGGAGGCCCAGAACTGGGTCTCGGTCCTCGCCGCGCGCGATGCGGACATTATTGTGGGGTGTCTGCGCCCCCACCCCAGCATTACTTACCGACAAACGCCTTCAGGGCCTTCCTCTTCCTCCTGCATGGTTTTTGAGCCATGCCTTCTCCTTCCCAGCATGCAGTGCACTTCCCTTCTTCCCTGCATGCATCTGTTCCTTTTGTACAAGGGTATATTTCCTATCTCTTGCTATAGCTCCTTCCCAATCCAAGATGGTGGTGTTACTTCTTCCTGTTTATCACTTCCTGTCTAGGGGTATATAAGGGGAATCATTTCTTCTTCTCATTGCGTTGTAACACTTCTGCTGTGGTGGTCATGCTCCTGCTGGTCTTCGCTTGGATGCCAGTTGTTCTTGTTGTGTCTTCAGCCTTCCAGATTTCCAGGATCCTGAGTTCTAAATACTTGTGTCCTCCTCCTGTTTCAGGGAGTTCCTGTTGGAGGTTTTTTTCCCCCTTGGGGTTTTTCCTCTGGGACTCCTTCTGGAGGGCACGGACTGTGGTGGCGTACTATTGTCAACAGCACCGTGGCTACCGGAAGGGGTCGCCCCAACCTCAGTCAGAGCAGGACTTGCAGGAACCAGGGCCGCTCACCATCCCTCTCCAGTACAGACGGTAAGCCCAGGGTGAATCATGACAAAGGTCACATTGGATGCGGGCCCAAAAGGACTGGGTGCGGTACTGTTTCAAAGACTAAGCTGTGGAAACTGGTCCCCAGTGGCATTCGCCAGCAGGTCTCTGACTAACGCTGAGCAGAGGTACTCTCAGATAGAGAAGGAGGCCATTGCGGTGCACTGGGGCTGCAAACACTCTCTCCGTCGGTGAAAAACAAAGAGCTGGTTAGGGTCCAAGGTATGGTTCCCACTCATGGATGAACAGGTGGAAGAGGTGGTAAAAACCTGTCGGTGGTGTCAAGCATCAGGAGAGTCAAACCGCCCCACTCCGGTGGAAACTGAACCTGGCCCAACCTCTCTGTGGATTTCTGCCAGTTTGGATTTCGGGAGCCTTCCTGATGGACGACACACTTTGGTTCTTGTTCATGACTTTTCCAAATATCCCGAAGTGGAAGTGATCTCCTCTCTTTCTGCAGAAGTGGTAATCTCTTGTCTGGAAAAGATAATGGCTGCTCATGGCCTCATATCTGAGATCAAGACTGACAATGGGCCTCCATTTCAGAGCAAGGAACTGTCTGATTATTTAGAAAAATCTGGTGTTTGCCACCGAAGGATCACCCCAAGGTGGCCTTAAGCCAATGGTGAAGTTGAATGCTTTATACACACGCTAAACAAGGTGTTATGCATTGCTCACGCCAGTGGCCAGCCGAGTGAATATGCAATATATTCTTTCTTGAGAAATTATCGACAGACTCCTCACTCTACAACTGGTAAGGCGCCAGGACATGTCGTGTTTGGGAGGCCGGCTGTGGATTCCATACCTCATAATAGGACATGGGTTCCCAATCCCATTGATCCTGTTGAAGTCCAGGAACGCCGGTCTGCCACCAACTGATGGGCAAGCCGTCGCCGGAGGGCCAGGCCGTCTGATCTGAAAGTGGTAGATCAGGTATTGCTCAAGGTCACCAATCCAGGCACAAATTCTGCATGCCTTTCGATCCTGTTCCATGGAAGGTTGTTAAGCGACGGGGGTCATTGGTGGTGGCTCGAAGAGGAAACGATGTGGTGACCAGAAAGGTGTCTTTGTTCAAGAAATTCAACTTCCCAGAAGGGTCTCAAGTGGATGCTGGAGTTCACGCATCCAATGACGACCTATCATCGGTTACCACCGGTGAGGACTCTGAGGAATGCTGCACCGAGAGTGGAGTTGGTGTCACGCCTGTATCTTCGTCAGATGAGATGTCATCCTCTATGCCAGGTTCATCTGTAAGCACAGGGTGAGCCGAGAACACCCGGTACAATTTGCGCCGTAATCCTGCTCCATCAATCAGACTTCGTGACCATCTGGTGGATGTTTAATATGTGATAATCTGTAGTGCGGACAGTTGTTTGTTTTTCAATTTTTAGGAGGAATTTAGTGTTGCGCCAGTGATGAAACTGGACACCCAGCACTACTAAGAATGTTTGGTGCTGGAGGGGTGCTGTTACTCCTCAGCACCTCGTGGTGTTTTCCCCTGCAAAGGGGTTGTTAATTGGTTTAACCCATGGTCATGCGACTCGGGTAATAAAAAGTCTGGAAGGCCGGGCATGGTGTAAGAGAGCCGCGGTAGACAGACAAACGATACGTGTCTAACTGCGGCGCTCGGCAACCGTTTCAGGCCTGCCCCAGCGCTCGATAACTACAAGCGTGTCAGCCTCAGTTATTTCACTGTAGTAGTGCCGGCCTTCGCCGACACTACAGTGTCCCAGTGACACAACCGAGGTGATGAGGCTACCATCCTAGGTCCGTGCCAGGAAGGGCTTCCTAAGGCACTTCCCCATGCTCTGCGCTTAGTGGAGCCTCCCCCAGGTGTGACAAAAAGAATACATTGTGTGGGTCTGCCAGGTGTGGTCAAGGAATTGAGTGTGGGACCCGCCTGAAGCGCACACACGAAATCACAATAACGTGTCCCAGTATTTATTTGCATGGCACAGCAGTCCGTGCGACTACCTCCCCCCACCCCCAATCAGCCAGCAACATAAGAGTCTTCAAGGAGAGACAGTAAGGCGTGGTTACCATTGGTCTAGCTCTAAACAGCATAAGGCTAGGAATATTACAAATGTCCACCAACATCACTGGGACAGGGCACGGCTAGCAATGTTCTACGGCAGACTGTATTTACTAAATGCACCATAATACACCCCTCTAATAAACGGGGCAGTCCCTTGTTCGACTGATTACTATAATTGCTCGGTACGCCATCGCAACCAGGTCAACTATTCACCACTGGAAGTTAAGCCCACTAAAAGGCGAATGTCCGCCCACCGTTTCCAAATGTCCTTCGACATTCATGTACACTCTGTTGCGGCCAACGTGCCTGCGCAGAGAAAACTATTACTACGGCTGCATAACATTCCGCTTTGTGTGACATTTCTGGCCTATGAGCACAAAGCAAAAAATACGAATCCTGGCAGCACCTGGAGAGTACAACACAGTTCGCTGAAAGTTGCCGAAATAAGGTAATTTTAAGATGACATTGCATTTAATTGGCATAGAGCGCACTGCCACAACCTATTTATCTTTCGATAGAATTTGCATCACCTAGCTCGAATTTACCAAACAAACTTTCTCTTGAACACTTACCATCTTAGGAAATACATTGAAGGTAACCACGAAAGCACAGGACCTGCTACCACGAACTCAGGGAAGACGGAGGGCTGAGGCACAGCTGTTGTGAATGGAAGACATCCTCTGTGTTTTAATTAAAGGCACAGCTCTTTGCCGGCTTGCTGTTAAAGCAACACTACCACCCAAAAAGTTTTCCTCAAAGCGTGTGTCTAGCGAGAGAGACTCTAATACCTCAGAGGCGATAAACAGTAGGATTTAAACCAAAGAGAACGTTTTAAAGAGAAATTAATTTCCATGGTCTTGCTCGATTAAACTTGTGTTTGATGCAGGCCTGAAGTGAGTTTGTGCTCTAGCCTGTTATGCCCAAACGCAGTAAGTAAAACTAGAGGTTTTAACATGGTGCTCTCTGCCACAGAAAGATCAGAACTGTGGCAGAGAGCACCATGTTGAAACCATTGTATGGTCCCTCTCACCCACTTTTCTGCAGTTCAGAACGAAAGCGGTTCGTTTTTGAGCTGGAACGGCCGCCAAGGAACAATGATTGCAAGCGTCGGTTTTTGTGCCTTTTGAAGTTAACATTCAGAATCCTTTTCCCTCGGAGTATAAAGTTCACGTATCAAGTATTTCTGCACTGTGTGCTCCTCACCCGGAACCGTACGGGTTTTTGCAGCCTCAGCTACAGGGCTGCAGACCTAAGGGGAGAAACAAAAGAAAACAAGCATTTACAATGCATCGGTCTCGCGTTTGCTCATGTTAGAGCTGATCGCGTTGTAAACTCCTAACCCGACTTTTCACCTATCGGGCAAAAGTGCATTTATGCACATAACCCGAAAAAGTGAAATCAAGTACGTAAAGCGCTCGACTTCTGCCAAGCGAGATCGTGCTTGTAAATTAGAGAAAAAAAAGTCCACGAGCCCGATGGAAAACAGCGAGCCTCGCATGTTTTCGGTACTTGGTCGCTGCGATGGAGGAGGGCTAGCCACCGGAAAAGGCATGACACATGGGTGCCTTCGACTAATGAAAGCAAGCAGATTTTATTAGAGAAGCCCACCAACCAATAAAAAACACTTATGTGAAGCTGACAGGGCTCCGAGCCCTTTTATAAATACAAAAGAGTCTCCCTGCGAAACGCATGCGCGAGCGCATGCAACGCAGGCTCGACCCTAAAAATAGTTTGCCCACTCTGTAGTATATCGGAAATCGTGCAATTATCCCAGTAACCGGGTCAGTGTCCAAGGCGGTAACAAAACTACCCCAAGGAAGGAGAAAGGTAAAGCATTTACCAATGACATGAAGGGATTTTTGAAAGGCAACCCAATTAACGAATGAAAGTAATGGGCGTGAGGTGGGCGTGGTTAAAAGCCCACAATACTTACAACAGGTCAAAGCACTTGCGTGCTCGACCTAAAAAGTAATCATTGTGCAAATGCTTTGGTGGAGGCATGCTATTCCCCTCAAGCTACCATTGCTCCATTTGGAGCCCGTTATGTAGGAACCACAAAAATGATCCTGTCTCAATCATATCAATGAGACACTATTCTAAGAATCCTACCCAAAAGGTCATTTTGCATAGCAACATATTTGTGCATTTGTGTCAGACCAACCTGGAGGTCGGTTCGCAAAGCTGTGGTTGAATTTTGAACAGTGGCTTCTTTGCACCTCACCCTTTAATACATTGAGTTCATTGTCTTTTTTTTAACAATACATTCTCTTCCATAATAATTTCAAGAAAATATTATGATGTTTATTGTAGTTTGTAATGACAGCTTCGTTAGAATCCACATCATGTTGTAATAGAGTATTCTACTTTAATTAAATTTTTAGGTCAGGCTTGACAGAGCAGGGCTTTGAGAAACATTACCAGGTGAGGGGATTTGGCTAAGGTAGCCAGGAGTACATGTTTTGGTTGGACAGAAGTTGTGTTCTTTCACAAAAAAGTGCCTGCCCTTCACAAGGCTGTGATCATTTTATGTATCCACCTGCTGGAGCCAGCGGCAGTATGACTGCCTGAGTTTGAACTTGCAGGGGCAAACACATGACATTTTAATGCTCTTAGTGCCTTAGATAACTCAATATTATCCCTTCAATCTTTGTGTTAGCTTTTCAGGCTTACAATTAATACATAAAATGTTCACTTATTATCAATACAATTAAGAACACATAAAACAGCAGTCCCACGCCTAACATCTTTCACCAAGTGGGATCTAAAGAGCATCTAATCAACAAACAACTGACTGCCCACACCCATTCAAAGTGCAAGTGCTTTGCAATAATGTCAATGAGACAACATAATTTAATTACATAAACTGGTGATTCTATTAAATGTATCCTTTAAAATTATAAACCTAATTCTCACAATATTTCATTGCTACATATTTCCTCAAACACATTAGAACAAATATTATAAACTTTCTGCAGCAATAACTGCAGTCTGGCTTGATGCTAAATTAACAATATTAAAAACACCTCACACTGACCTAATATATGACTAGGTTACAATGCAGTGCCAGGCAGTTGGTGCAGGTTGCACTCTTGCTGCAAAAGTTGTAACTGTTGGTACTGATAGGGCATCTACTATACAGCTTGGTCTGATCATCGTCAAAACAACCAAATAGACATTAAAACAAGGTTATGTAATGAAAAATAAGTTCATCGTCTGTCCTAAAACACAGCAGTAGTACAGACCTAGTTGATCCAATCCCATACAATCTAAACAAGGACAGAAGCCATCCTTTGTGTGCATGTACATATTTTGTGTAAAAGAGTAGTACGTGCAATATTTTATCCTTCTCCCCCCACCAACAGACAGTCACAAACTTCCCTTTCTTTGACAAGCCTTGCACATTTTGATGTATAACATATGTTTCTGTTCAGGATGGACCAAGTCCAAATACAGCTTGCTACCTGGACACAGCCTGCCTTCGAAGTAATCTCCTAGTAAGCTCCCTGGTTTTATTTGGGAGTGCTCTGTCTCCCACATAGGTGCATAAAAGCACTCTTTTACAAGCTCTGCACTATCCTGTCCTACCGCGCTTGGGTCAGCCCACTGTTGCCCCAGTTGCAGCCCATTTCATGTACTTTTCATATGGGTCAGACACATGTCTGTAGACTCAGGCCATCCAAACTATGAACATCTTCCAGGGATTTTAGGTAGATTGTTGCCTTCTGGTTCATCACTAACCTGACTCAGTACAACACTGGTTTTAAGGTTGCCCGGTCAGTGACTAGTGTAAACCGTATTTCTGTATAAAGTGCTAATAGGAGGTACCTAGCTCCAATCTTAAAGCCTTTAAAAAGTTATTTTCCATTATTCGCAAAGGGTGTAAGCTCCCATACCCCGAGAGCTTGGCCCCATAAAGTTCAGCCACTACTGATTTCTGTTTGTAATTCTGAAGGATGGTGTTGGTGCTCTGTGAACCTGCCTTACGCCCAAATTTTAAAACCGCCCCAATAGCCTGCTTTAAAACCAAACCAGTCTTCGGTATCTGATCCCTCCAGCTTATTTGTTCTGTGAACCGCATCCCCAAGTAATGGTTTCTCAAAGTAATCTCAAATATTCCAGGGGTAGGCAAGGGTTTTAGCATTGGCCATCCACTCTGAAAAACCTTGTTGGTTTTTCACTGTGATAATTCTTATAAGGCCCTGTTGAGAGGGGCTGCATATTGTTTTTCAAGCTGTATGTTTCTACATATTTGTAATTGTGAGCATGCATGATGGATGCCAGTTTAGGTGCACTTGAATAGACTAGTGTTTGGTATAGAATAAAGCCAATGATAAAGGCTAAAAGTTTCATAGGTTTAATTAAACAGTCATACCAGATTTCATAGGTTTGATCTGTTTATTATGAAACTAGTCTAACCAACGTAATGTGAAAATGATGTGATAAAGGCAATAGGCTTTTAAGGATGAATCTTTCTTACACTGTGCTAAAGCTTGTAGGCAGATAGTTTGTTACAAGGAATTTCACAGATTACCATTTTTTAAGGCAAGCTTTTTAGTACTCGTGAACCACCCGAACAAACCGTGGGGTGCAAGACATACATTACAATAATCCTTGATGTGTGCTTTTTGGTGAGATAACATTGCTTGGCCAATTGTAATTTGGTATACATTTACACTAATATGACTGTATGCAGGATGGCAGCCTTGTGGAAAGATTAAGCTCAGTATTGCAGGCTGGAGTTAGTTATGGTGACAGGCCAATGATAAGTGCTACAGGCCTGCTTATTTATAATGAAAAGCTATGATAAAAGAAGTAGGCCTTTCTTATTAATTGTGCAAAGCATAAGGTACAGTCAATAGGCATTTAAGGATATAATATTTATTCTGTTATGACTGCATTAAAACATATAGATAGTTTTTTTATTAGACAGTACCTCACTGATTACCTTAGTATTCAAGGGTTTTGGTGCCGGTTACACCCTCTGACAAACCATATGTATAAAAGATTTGCACTTTGAGAGTCCCAGTTAAGTGCCGTTAGGAGAGATAATATTTTGCTTTGCCAACTGTGATTTTGTATACAATTCAATTTTTTGACTGTATGCCTAATGGTTCCCTTGTGAGAAAGCTCTTGCCTACTACGGTAGGCTTAAATTGGTAATGGTAACAAGCCAATGATGATAATTCTAGGTTTCACTGGTGTACAGGGAAATGTTATGCCAGATACCATTGGTCAGACCTCTTTAATATGAAAAATTATTAATAAGACAGTGGGTCTGTCTTATTCATTGTGAAAAGCATATGGTAAAGGGAAAAGGCCCCTAACAGTGTATTGTTATCAGATAATGTTACAGGCTGCTGAAAGGTATTTGGTAACATGAATTCCCATAGATTACCATAGTAGGCAAGGGATTTGGAGTTCCTCACCCACTCTGACAAAGCCTGGGAGAAGATTTTAACTGCAATGATACTTGTTAGGCCCTAGTGACAGGGGTTGTTTATTGTTTGCCAACAGAAATTTTGTACACATCTGTAATTTTTGGATGATTGCCAATCTATGCAAACTTTAGTAGGGCTGTGTTGTATATAGTGTCAAGCCATCGTTAAAGACTAGAGTCCCTAATGGTTCACTGGGAAAAGTTATTTCAGATTTCTTATGTGGGATTTGTTTATGATGAAAAGTTACTTACTTAGTGTGGATAGCATCTGTTAACATCTTCAGTGTGGGCATTTGCCACTGGCCGATGCCCACACTACCACCTGGTGCAGGTCACGACCAGTAGCCGACACCAGGGAGGAGGTTACATTTTTTTTTTTAAATTTAATTCCCCATCATTAGACAGACGAGGCACGCTGACGTCACAGTCTGTTTTCCCCACCGGAGCACGAAGCAGAGGTAAGGCCGCTTCCTGCTATGATGGGGAAAACGGACCCAAACGGGCCTCCCACTGTTTGAGAAGGCCTTGTTTGAAAGGAGGGATTCTCCCTTTTCAAACTAGGCCTTCCAGACATGGTTTCCTGGCACTCAATCGCAGCACAGCTGCAATCAAGGGCCAGGAAACCCCACTAGACACCAGGGATTTCATTTGGGAGGGGTTGGCCCCCTCTGGAAACAGGCTGCCCCCCCCCGGGCCATATATTATTTAAAAAAGTAAGTTTACCCCTGGGGGGTGCGATCATGCCCCTCAGGGGTTAAAAAATACATTTTGAAAAAAGTTTTTTTTTTTTTTTTAATTAAATTGACGGGGGACGCCGTGAGCAGGGGCAATTGTGTTTTTAATAGTTTTATGTTTTCCCCGGGGGGCCACTTTGGCCCCCAGGAAACTATACAGCTATTAAAAAAACATATAGATCTATGTATCCCCTGGCAAACCAGTTATCTTTTGGTCACCATGGATGTACCTCGATTATGCATGATTATGGTATCCAGGCCTGCAGATACTTTCTAGGGACTCGTAAGATCGAATTTTTGCAACACACAAATATACTTTTAGCTATATTAAGATTTTGCCTTACCCATAATGTCTTCCGGTTTGATAATGAGTATTATCTCCGAAAACAGGGGGCAGCTATGGGAGCTTCTTTTGCACCCACATTTGCCAATCTTTATATGGAGCATTCCTTATAGTCAATTCTTGCGGGCTCGCAGAATTTGTTCTGATACTATAAGTTTTAAAACAGAAATTGCCACCATGATCAAAAGATTTTTGAATAGAGGATATCCGTTGAAGATTCTAAATGATGCCTAGAATAGAGTGATTAGCATGTCCAGAGATAAATTACTCTTTAAAGCTACAGTCAGAGAGGAAAATTTACAAGAACACAAACAACCACCTAGATTGTTTTTTTAATTTAATCAACAACATATAGAACTTAAAAACATCATGCAAAAGAATTGGCATGTTTTACAACATGATCCCCATATTAAAGAGGACATTGGAATTCATCCCCAGATTACATACCGTAAAACTCATTCGTTGGGGGATCATTTAACTAGAAGTCTGTTCTGCTCTAAGGATAATCTGTCATGGCTATCCAAGAAGACTTTGGGTTTTTGGAAATGTGGTTGTTGTAAATCTTGCAAATTTGCACATAATACTCATCATTATACTACATTTGATGGCAAGATCTGTGAGATAATTGATTGCATAACATGTGAAACTGAATATGTTGTTTATGTCATTGAATGTGGCTGCCATAAAAAATATGTTGGCAGCACTATTCATAAACTTAAAGTTAGATTCTTAAAACATCTTAGGGCAATAAAGAATCAGGATAGGTCATATCCTTTAGCCAAACATTTCTGGGAAGTCCATGACGGTGGCTGCAGTTGGTTGACATTTTATGGGATCAAAACCATTAAAACCAACTTAAAAGGAGGGGATAGAATGGCAGAGTTAAGACGGATGGAATCAAAAATGATCTTGTTACTTGGCTCTGAAAATCCATGGGGGCATAATTTAGATGCGGAGCTTTATGTCCATCTGTGACATTTTTGATAGTTTGAAGTTGCACTGGGCTCTATCTCATCATCAGAATACTCCTCACATAAAGTGGCAGGTGGATGAATATCCATGATTTGTTTTAGTGATATTTTACTTCAGATTTACCTTTCTTGGCCAGCATTAGTATAGCCATTTTTACCTTTTATTATTCATGAATATGAGTTTCAATTGTTCATTTTTTAACATTCTGTTTATCACTTCACTGATTAGATATGTTTACATTTTTAGACACTGAGCACTTTAGGAATATGAGTGATTTAATTATTTAAAAAAAAAAAAGTTTGATGGATTTGTTTATTTGTAGATAGATAAGTATATGGATTGTTATAATAGCGGGTTAGCCCAACCCAGAGAACAGGTGCATGTGGCGGCAAGCACAGAGAGAGTGCTCTCTTGTGAGCTCCCCAAATTTGGTTCAGCCCCAAATTCCTCCACCCAAATCATATTGTGGAAACATCAAAATCATCTATCACAAAACAACCTGGTTTTGTAAGGCAGGCACCTGTATTTTTGGTCCCGGGCGTGGCGGCCATAAGGGAAACTTACCAAACCCAGACATTTCTGGAAACTATGGAAACTATACAAAGGGGGGAGTCTACTGAGGTGTGACTTGTGTGGCTTTCCCAAAGTTTTCTTACCCAGAATACTTTGCAAAGGTGAAATGTTGAATAAAAACTCTATTTTTCCTTACATATCTGTCACACAAACTACAGGAATATGCTGGGATCCACAAAATTCCTACCACCCAGTGTTTCCTCACCTGTCCTGATAAAAACACTACCCCACTTGAGTGCCTCCACCTAGTGCCTGGGTCAGGAATGGATCACCCCAGGCTCAGCAGTTGCCCTATCGTAAAGACTAACATTGACTGTTGTGTGATCCATTCCTCACACGGGAACTAGGCCTACCCACACAAGTGAGGTACCATTTTTATCGGGAAACTTGGGGGAATGCTGGGTGGAAGGAAATTGGTGGCTCCTGTCAGATTCCAGAACTTTCTATAACCGAAATGTGAGGAAAATTTGTTTTTTTTTGCCAAATATTGAGGTTTGCCAAGGATTCTGGGTAACAGAACCTGATGAGAGCACCACGAGTTATCCCATGCTGGGTTCCCCTAGGTGTCTAGTTTTAAGAAATGCACAGGTTTTCCTATGTACCGGCTGAGCTAGAGACCAAAATCCACAGCTAGGCACTTTGCAAAAAACACATCAGTTTTTTTGGGGAAAATATGATGTGTCCACATTGTGTTTTGAGGTGTTTTCTGTCACGGGCACTAGGCCTACCCACACAAGTGAGGTACCATTTGTGTTCGGGAGACTTGGGTGAAGGGACTCATGGGCCAAAATCCACAGCTAGGCACTTTCCAAAAAACACGCCAGAGTTCAACGTAAAAATGTAATGTGTCCATGTTGCCTTTCCTGTCGCGGGCATTAGGCCTACCCACACAAGTGAGGTTATATTTCTATTGGGAGACTTGGGGGAACACAGAATAGAAGTTATTGCCCCTTGTCTTTCTCTACATTATTTCCTTCCAAATGTAAGACAGTGTGTAAAAAAGACATCTATTTGAGAAATGCCTTGTAATTCACATGCTAGTATGGGGACCCCGGAGTACTGAGATGTGCAAATAACCACTGCTTCGCAACACCTTATCTTGTGCCCATTTTGGAAATACAAAGGTTTCCTTGATACCTATTTTTGACTCTTTATATTTTACCAAATGAATTGCTGTATACCCGGTAAACAATAAAAACCCATTGCAAGGTGCAGCTCATTTATTGGCTCTGGGTACCTAGGGTTTTTGATGAACCTACAAGCCCTATATATCCCCGCAACCATAAGAATCCAGCAGATGTAACAATATGTTGCTTTAAAAACTCTGCTGTAGCTGGAAAATGTTATAGAAGAAAACATGGAAAGACATGGCTCTTTTTTCACCTCAATTTCAATATGTTTTTTATTTTAGCTGTTACTTTCTGTAGGAAAACCTTAAAGGATCTACACAAATGACCACTTGCTGAATTCAGAATGTTGTCTACTTTTCAGAAATGTTTAGCTGTCTGGGATCCAAAACTGGTTTCACACCCATTTCTGTCACTAACCGGAAGGTAGCTGAAAGCACAATAAATAGTAAAAATGGGGTATGGCCCAGTAAAATGCCGAAAGTGTGTTGAACAAATGTGGTTTTCTGATTCAAGTCTGCCTGTTGCTGAAAGCTGAGAAGATGGTGATATTTGCCATGCAAACCCTATGTTGATGACATTTTCAGGGGGGAAAAACACCATGCTTTCTTCTGCAACCCTTTTTTCCAATTTTTCTGAAAAAAAACAACAACATTTTAGTTGTATTTTGGCTAATTTCTTGGTCTCCTCCAGGGGAACCCACAAACTCTGGGTATCTTTAGAATCCCTAGGATGTTGGAAAAAGGATGTAAATTTGTCAAGAATAGCTTATGTGGACACAAAGTTATGAAGGCCTAAGCGCGAAAAACCCCAAATAGCCAAAAAAGGGCTCTGCACTGGGGAGGTGGGGGGAGGGGGGCATGAAGGCTCAGCAGCTAAGGGGTTAAAGTCAGTAGGCTTTTAAAGATTGGTTGTTATTGCACTATGCTAAAGGCTGTAGAAAGCTATCATGTTACACGAAATCTCACAGACTACCAAGGGTTTTGGTGCTAGTGGCCCACCCGAACAAAACATGGGGATAGACTACCTTCACTACTACAATCTTATTCGGCATGGGCTGGCTACAAGGACCCAGATAGGCCAATTTAACAAGAGTATTTTTAATCCAGGTTGGGGACCGATCTGAGGTTTCAAGGATGCATCATAAGGCAACGTGAGGTCCTTGTGTGGGGATGGACCACACAGTGTTGGTTCCGAGGAACTTTGAGGCCAGGATGCAAGGTCCTGTATTGCCTTCCAGCATGCCATCGATGAGGGGCTTGCTTTGTGAAGGCCTGCGTCTGGTATGGGTTGCAGCACCAGTTCCAATGAGGTGAGCGGCGGCGATGCACTGTCCTGAGTCGTGGTGGCACCACACACCGGTTCTGACACAGAATTCTAAAAGGTGATGCTTCGCACAGCAGTTTTGATGCAGAGTTTCTGGGAAAAGATGAGTTGCACAGAGGCTCCGATGAAGGGTTCCTGGGAGGTGATGCATTGTGCTGCCTTAGTTATCTTCTCCTGGGATCGTAGTTGGGCTGGCAGATCACCTTTGATTTAACATCAAAGGGTCCAAGACTGAGTTGGCACCACTTGGGAGGGCAGGACTCAAGGCATGCAGAGTCCAGGTGCTGGGGTTCAATGTGAATGAAGCCTGTTCTGTCCCTGAGGCGAGCCAACTGGCCCTTGGAGTCTCTCTGATGTTCTTGGGGTCAAGAAGCAGGCCTTTCCTGCAGATCAGTACAGCAGTCCTTCTTCTCAGTCTTCCACAGGTCCAGATGTGTTTTCAAGTGTTGGGTCTAAGGGTCCAATATTTATCCCTGGTGCCCACTGCCTCCTTGCCCTGCCCCCAGATAGTCTGGGGTCACAATAAACTAGTGTCAAGCCCTTTGTGAGTGTGCTCAGGCAAAGCTTTGTGTGGTGGGTGACAGCGCCTCCCCCTCATCAACTCAGAGTGGCCATCGTAACAACACCTTTCCTTCCTTGGTGTCACTGTCTGGGAGCAATACAAAAGCCCATCTTCCAGCTACAGTTAGTCATGTGACCCAGGGGCATGCTGCAGGCACAAAAGGGGTAGGACAATTTGATGCCAGCTTTGTAAAAGTGGCACTTTCAGAATTGTGACTTAAAACCAGACTTTATAATTAAAGAGGGCTTTTAATTACAATTATTTAGACACCAAACTCGACCTGTCTACCTACCCCATTTGTAAGTTATCACTGACTAAATGTAATACGTTATCTCAATGTTATCCTATAGGAGAAGTAGGCCCCACAGTAGTGAAAAATGCATTTAAGAGTTTTTCAAAACCAGGAAATATAAAACTTAGAGGTACATATCCAACATTTTAAATACACTGCACCCTGACTTATGGGCTGTGTAGAGCCTACTTTAGGGGTGATTTATTTGTATTAAAAACAAAGTCAGCAAAAACACAAAGCTGGAAGGCAAAAAGTTGGGGGGAAACTACGCCAAAGATGTCAGGTCCAACATGTGCCCCCACCCCATCCCCAGCTGAAAGTCAGTTCCCCTTTAAAGTTCATTCCCTGTAGGGAGATGGACCCCCTCAACCATTTGGGATTTGCACCCCTCATCTGCATTAGCTAGCTGATGGATCTATGATCGGTCTGAACATGGAAGTGAACACTCAGGTTCTTCAGTGCCCTGACCACTGCAAATTCCTCCTTTCCACCTCTGTTCCTAGGGAGGTAACCTCCTGAGGGTAAAGGTTGATTCAGGCCTTCATCATTTAGCTGTGAGAGCACAGCCCCTATGCTATGCTCTAGGGCATCTTTCTGCACAATGAACTTCTGGGAGAAATCAGGGACCTTACGCATGGGTGCCGTGCACAAGGCCTTCTTCGTGGTGTCAATAGAAGTCTGGCACACCTCCGTCCAGCTCACCTGTCTTGGCTACTTCTTAGAAGTCAGCTCTGTTGAGGGAGCAACAGTGCGGCTGTACCCCATGACAAATCCCTGTAAGGCTCTCACATCTGCCTCGATCTTAGGATATTCCTAAGCCAGACTTCTCTCACTTTTGGCCAGGAGGGGCTGCACATTGCCTTCTCCCCCTTAGTGACCCAAGTAGACCATGGAACCCTGTACTCTAGGACATTTCTAGCTTTGACAGTCAAGCCTGCTTTCTGCAGCACCTGAAACACTTTTGAGGTTGCACAGGTGGTCCTCCCAGCTAGAACTGAGAAATGCAATATTGTCTGGGTAGGAGCACTCAAGTTCTCCACACCAGCCAGAAACCAGTTGAACAGGGGCATTCTTCAACCTGAAGGGCATCACTCAGAATTGGAAGTGACCTTCAAGGGTAGAGAACAAAGACATCTCTGATACCCTCAGTTAAGGCAATCTGCCAGAACCCAAATGTTAAGGGATGAGTTGTGTTTCATTATTAGTAATTGCACGGAGCCCCCGGTAACCCACACAGAAACTGAATTCCGGGGTGGTACCTGGAGGGCCATCCTTGAGGACTAGCACCACATGACTGAACCAAGGGCTTCTTGGGGGCTCAATTACACCTAGCTACAGCATTTTGAAGACCTCTTCCTTTATGCTGGCTCTCAACTTGCTGGATAGCCTGTACATGTCATTCTTCCCAAGCATACTGTCTCCAGTGTCAATATCATGGGTACATCATGTGGTGAGCCCTGGGGTTAAAAAGAAGAGAGAGGCGACTTCGCAACAGCCCTTCTGTTGTTCTAGTGTCAAGGTAGGGGAGAGGTTACCCTCCACTGGCCCATACTGCTCCTTGAAAGAAAGGAGGTTAGGGAGAGGTTCACTATCCTCCTCAACTCCATCATCTGTGATCAGGAGCATGCTAACATCTGACCTCTCATAGTGGGATTTGAGAAGATTGACCTGCTGGACCCATAAAGTGTTACTGGAGGTCTTGCAAACATTCACCTCATAGGGCCCAGATCCTGGGTGCTATGGGCTTTATCACCCACAAGTCTTGGCCAGGCTAAACCTTGACCAGAGTTCCTTTCTGGTCATATAATTGTTTCATAACCTCCTGTCTGGCTTCTAGATTCTCCCTTGCCTTCTTCCAGAAGCATGTCATCTGGGTGAGGAGGGCCAGCATGTAGGTGACCACGTCCTGAGGGGCTTTTGTTGGAGCTTGCTTCCAAAGCTTCTTCACCTTGTTCACCAGAGATCCTCTCACAGGGTGCCCATAGAGAATTTCAAAGGGGCTGAGTCCAACCCCCTCCTGCAGTTCCTTCCTGTATGCAAACAACAGGCATGGCAGGATGATATCTCACTTCCACCTCAAGGGTGCCTGTAGGCCCATGGTAATGGCCTTAAGGGTCTTGAACCTCTCAACAAGCCCAATGGTATTGGGACGGGATGGTGTGGAAAACGTATATGTTACTCCACACTCGTTCCACATAGACTTCATAAATGCTGACATGAAGTTGGGACAACAGTTGGATACTACCTCCTTGGGATACCCCACATGGGTAAATACCTATCAGTGCCCTGGCTACCGCAGCCCAGTCACTGTCCGCAGAGGTATGACCTCTGGGCACCAGGTGGCATGGTTCATCATGACCAAAATGAACCTTCTACCCAGGACTAACTTGGGGTCCAGAGGCCCACCAATGTTGATACCCATCCTCTTAAAGGGAATGCCAATGACGAGAAGGGAAATCGGGGAAGCCTTGTGTTTCCCTTTGGATGTGCCACTGACTTAGCAGGTGGGACATGATTTGTAGAATGCATATGAGGCTATCTTTATTCTGTGCCATTAAAAGTGGGTGACAAGCCTTCCAAAGGTCTATGTGTAAATCAGGTGATCAACGGATGTGTCGCCAGCCACGTGGGCTGTGGCCTGCCACTGTAGACTCTCCAGAGTAGGACACTCCTTCTCCACTCTGCTGAATTCCCCGCTGGTGGGACCTCCCTCCTTCTGCCAGGGAGGTCAGTTCAGGTAGGTGTCCCAGGAGGCAATATCCAACCTGTAGGTTTAAGGCCTCGCCCTAAGCTCAGCATCTTCCGGAACTGTGGGAGTTTCAGGAACAGCTTTACCGCACCCCTTGCCCTTCTTCTTCTTGGCAGGTACCCGGGCCCTTCTTCAAAGCTCCATGTCCTCCTGACTACCCTCTTGGCTGGCCATGGACCGTGTGGTCAGGCAAACCCACTCAGGCAACCCCAACATCCTGCATCGTTATCAAGGACGCCATCCACAAGGTGCTTCCGACGCGAAGTCCTGCATCGAGGATACATCACGCACCGGGTGGTCCCAAAGAAGCTGCAGGGCTTGTGCTGAGGAGACCTTAAGGATGCCATTGACAAGTGATATGTGTTTTGAAGGCCTGTGTCTAGTTTGTATTGCACAGCAGGGGTTCCGATGGCGGTGAGGACAGCAATGCAAAGTCCTGAGTCAGGGCGGCATTGCACAGTGGTTCCAATGTAAAGTTATGAGATGGGATTTGATGCGCAGTGGCTCTGATGTGGAGTTTCTGGGAGGAGATGCGTTATGCTGCGGCTGTGATGCTGAGTTTGTGGGAAGCGATGCATCACCCTCCGGCCTTTCTTCTGAGATTACAATTGGGCAGGCAGATACCTTTGATTTCAGTTCCAAGGGTCCAGTGCTGTGATGGCTCCACTTGGGAGGGCAAGACTCAAGAGTAGCAGAGTCCCGGTGCCGGGGTTCAAGGTGAAAAAAGCCCACCTTTCCTTTTTGCAATCAAGAAGGACACACAACAGACCTTCTCAAGGTGCAGACCTTGACGGACTGTGACACCAATTAGTCTTTAGGTATTTGAATCCTATGGATTCTTCTCAGGGCAATTGTGCCTTGAGAATTCAGCACTAAAGCAAACCCTGGAATCACGATCCACTGATATTCAAGTGATTCCTTCAAGAGCCCTTTTTTGCTGGAAATTCTATTAAGTTAAAATAAGTTTTTGACTTACATACAGTGTCTTTTGTTTTATGCTCTTGTCAGTTTAGCTAACACCACATCCAGGAGAATTACCTGAGTGAATGTCTTACTGGTCTGCACTGGTGTAGGCAACAAATTAGGGAACACATTCAGGTGATTGTTTGCAGTGTTATGACTCCTTCTTACTAGGAGTTAAAAGATGTTTAAATGACCTGACTTGAAATATTCTGCAGTGTAAGCAGTGTATAATATTCAGCAAAAAAGAATGCATGAATCGATTTCTGAGCGTTGTCAATTGCCAACCGGTTGAGAGAACTCAGATTACTTTTCCAATGTGGATTGAAAGAAGTAATCAAGGACAAATTGGTTTGTTTGCCTTGTCCATACACTTTTTGGGAATTCATTGTCCTAATTCTATTTATTTAACATAGATTACAAGAGAGACGGAAGGAAACAAGGAAGTGCAGTAGATGTTATTTCAAGATCTTTCATCTGCTTGATCAGAGATTTCACTTGACCTTTTCTTTCAAGTAGCTCCTATGCAAGTCGGAGCTGTAAGGGGAACTCTAATAGAGAGCAAAAAGAAGCACACAATATGGCTGGATTTTCTGTAATACTGATAGCGCGGGCACACATGTAGCACAAGCACTATCTCTAGGAGGCATTTCCTCATTTGCAAGGGGGCATGGTCCCATGCAAATGAGGAAATCACTTTGCCTCTGCGCTTAGAGGCAAAGATGCCTGACAGTGCAATACAAAAAGTGGCACACTTTCAGTGTGTCTCCTACAGACAGGCCTAGGCGTGGGGGTTCAAGAGTTTCCCTGCAGATATCCCTCTGCAGGTGCGTGCCATCACTCACTGCAATTGCCTGTAAGGGGATCTTTCTCCCATCTCTAGAGTGCAGGCGGCATGCCCCCTGTACTGTGAAGTGAAACACAGAGCGGCTTTAAAGTAGTCTTTCCATATTTCACTTGAATGCCCTGGCTCCAGGGGCGTGACTTTGAGGCTGCGCTGTGGGTAGCACATTCTTTGTACTATGGAGCGTTTCCCCTGTTTGCACACAGCTCATCTTTTGAAAGGTGTGCTGTGGTGAAACAGGGTAACTGTGCTGTTTGTATAAGACCCTCTAAAGTAATTCAAAAGTTAATTGATCACCATTATCTTTTTGGTCTTATTCCAGAGGCTTCTTTTTCATTGAAAGTACCATTTGGTTAATCATACAATAGTCTTATCCTTTGTCATTATTGACTCCTGATTTATAATTATAGTGTCATTTTGGAATTCCTTAGTTAAAGTGGCACAGCCCATTTACAAATTGATTAACTCAAACAACTTCTTTATTGTCTTAGATCTGTGATCATTGCTATGCTTCAAGAAGTTATTAGTATCTAATTGATCAGATAAAGGAGTCAATGTTTAATTTAATTTAGGCAAATTTATTATTGGTGGAACTGCAGTAGCATGTTTTTTCTCCAGTTTCTGCTAAGTTTGTACTTTCCTCACTCGCCCCTCATAGGCAATTTCATGCCACAATCATTCTCTTTGGACATATTTATCCTTTAACTGAGAAAGAGAAGAAGATACTGAAGGCATATTTACAAACAGAATTAGCATAATTGATACACAGTTCCACCTTCCTTTATTTTTTGAACCCTCAAAAGAGTAAAATGTTTTACTATTTATTGATTTAAGAAGTTTTAATCCGATCACGATCAACGGGAGATATTCTTTATCATTTATGGAGGATATTTTGGACTAAGATGTTGGTGCAAAAGTATGCCTTAGAATGTGCCATTAACAGCTGTACATAAAGGAAGGCGATGGGCAGAAAACAACTTTCTGCATCCTGCTTAGGCATTTTAAGTATTGACTTGATGTAGCGCAATGCTCATGCTATTTTTCAGCACTTTATGGATTCAATGTTACGTGATACGATTAATCAATTTGTACTGCTTTATTGGGCTAATGTCCTAATGTTTTCAAAGACTCTTCAAGAACATTAAGAACATGTAAGCCCAATGTTGTCAAGGCTCCAGCAAGGTAAGCCTATTCAGTGTGAGTTTCAGAAAGACTGGCTAAACTTTTCTGAATTTAAACTGTATGCTTCTAGACTTTCTATGGATCCTAGGACGAGTTCAGCTACTTTGTATTGTCCTTCTAATGTTAAGGTGACTCAAAATGTACAGAGATTTATTAACTTTTCTCACCTATTTATCAAGATTTTTGCAGAAGTCTCCAATGATAGCCACCTTGTTTAGAAAAAGAGAATAAAGAGACAGGTTTCATTGGTATGGTCATGCTGAAAGAGCTTTCAACGTATTCAAACATATGTTTAATCATGCACCAATCTTAATAACATTATGATACCTCAATTACATTTTCTGTTGGAACAGGTACTCCGGACAGAGAAGTTGAAGCAGTTTTGATAGGAAAGCAAAACTTTAATAGACAACAACATCCTGTCTTTTGTTCATCTCTTCTTTTATCAGAATCTGAATGGAAATATTTAGTATTTGAAAATGAAACCTCTAGTCCTGAAGATGTCTTCTAATGAATGAAGACATTTCTTATGTTGATGGACACAAGAGAACCATTTAGAGTTTGAACAGATCATTGAAACTTACAGTGTTTGAGAAACCTACAGAGCAAGAATAGTCATCAAGCTAGGTGGGCACTTTTATTTGAATAATTTGATTTTACTATCACATACATTCCTAGTTTAAAGTATGTGTAAGCAGATGCCCTATCCAGTTGATATCCTTGAGCCACTGCTAACAACCTGCGATTCCCTCTTAATGTGTACCTGGAATTTCGTAGTCATTTTTGAATGAGGTCAAGATATCTCAATAAGATGGATCCTAAAGAGATGGGAGGACGTCATCTAGAGACATGTGCAGTTCAACAAAATAGGTTGTATTTCAGGCAGCAAGCCATTGTTGTCCCTACCTAGGAATTAAAATAGAATGTCATGAAGATATGCCATGATTTAGCCGTTTATGGTCTTAGAGGAGTTAAAACTATTAGGATTCATTTTATGATCTTTCTGGTGGCAATAAGTTTATACTGCTGTTCAGAAATATGTTATTGTCTGTCATATCTGTGCCATGTACACATCTCTATATTTAAATCATCTTGGATACTTACAACCATTACCAGCAGCTCCAGAGCCTTGCCATACATTCTCCATAGATTTTATAACCTCACTTGCATCCTCTGCAGGATACAGTGTGATAATGGTTACAGCAGACAGTTTTAAAAAAAAATATGACCCATTTTCTCCTCAGATTACAAGCAGTCGAACAAATAGCCCAGCATTTTTTGAGTGTTTTTTTTTGTCTTCATGATTGCCTTATACTACAATTTCTGACAGATATACTCAATTTGTTTCACAGTTTTGGAGCATCTTGTTTATGGCATTATGAATTGAACAAGCTTTTTCCTCTGGCTATCATCTTCAGTCAACTGGGCATACTGAAAACAAAATAACGATTATAGAAACATCTGCAGAGTTATTGAAATGCCACATAAGATTAATGAGCTTCCTATTTAGCAACTGCACACTTTTCTTTTAATAATGCAACTCACATTGTTATCCAGATTTCACCTTTGTTCTGTATGCAAAGATTTCGTCCAAGGTGGTTTGCCCATAGCAATGGTAATGGAAGTCATCAAAAAAAATGAAGCACAGTCTTATCCTGTGATGTCTGTTCCTATTAGTACCATATATAGGGATGTATTTGCAAGAAAAGGGCGCATCACAACAAATGCATTGGGTTGAAAAAAGTGCTACCTACTAGTACAAGAACATTAATGGCAGGATATGATAAGATCATTACACTTCTATGACACAATATGAAGCTAAATGATATTGACATACAATATTATCTTTAAAAAGAACCACAACCAACCAACCAACCAACCACCCTGAAAAAATGAAGAACCAAAAATGGAAATTCATAATGTAAATATTTTTTTTTTAAATGACATACCACTTTTAAAATAACAATTATTTTACATACAAAAACAGCATATTTTAATAATTTTGCAATCCACTGATGTAGTGTAGGAAACTGCAACATTACAAATTATAAAAGGAGCAGTTATTGTTAAATTCTGTAAGATACACTTATAGCAAAGTAAATACTTCTAGTGAATGGATGCATTGGAAATGTATTAAATACTACTCCAACGTTTGCTCTTGGAGAATCACCACACATAAAGACATTGTTGAAAGTGAAGGGTAACACATTGTCCCCTCAAACATCACTGAAATTTAAGTTAGGAAACAGGACTTAAGATACAGGTGCTGAAGCTCACATTAGCCAAAAGGAACTATACTAAAAGTACAATTCCATCCCTTTCTGAAGAAGTGACGGGGCAACTCCCTACCATAGTAAATATAGTAAGACTAATAAGTAGAATAAGAATAATCACAAGAAAAACTGAGCGCACCCTGAGTATATAATGAAATGCAAATCCTCAACATTTAAAAATAACACATATTAACTACGATTTCTTACTGCAGGACCATGAATATAAAGACAAAAGAATCATTGTCTATGCAGCCAACATTAATTCAGTAATCCTAACAGTGCAACACACACTTGATGGACAGGACATTTAAAGCACGCCCACCACCTTTTACACAAGTATACACTCTACATGGGCAGTTCCATAATATAAATCCCCCTTTCATAAATGCATTATTGCCAAACAAGCAAAGTGTAACATATAATGAACTCAGCACTAATCAAGCAACAAAAAAATCATTTCAGTTCCTAAAAAGTCATTATTGAATTTGATCAAGCTATGATTTCAACTATCCTAAACGTCTACTCCCATTCAGCAATACAAGGGAGCTACTGGGAGTATGGTTAACGGCAGCAAGATGGCGACGCGTCTTGAGCTGTCTCTGCGCTCAGAACCAAGATCCATCATCACCCTCCCAGCATTCAGCCGAATGGTTGGCCTGTGGGGTGCTGAGCACCTAGGGACCCCGAGGATTGGTTGCGCTGCCCTGAGGACTGGCGAGATCCTTTGCTTTGCGGGCTGCTGATGGGATGCGTGGCAAGCCAGAGGAGGCGAAGGGACAGAGCACCAGACAACCAACGGCGATTAGTGGCTCAGAGAGAGCAGATGAGAATAGTGAGGACTGGAGCATGTGGCCCCTGTGTGACTCTCTCTATCTCCACTCCTCTTTGCTTTAGCAATTAGCCACTTGTCCAAAGACCGTGAAGCAATGGGAGGGAGTGGCAGACGATATGCTCCTTTATCGCTGTCCAGGATGGTGATGTTCCCTCATCTTCTTTATTATTTCATAATCTCCCAGTACATATTCTTTGCTCCACTTTTTGCATTCTTTACGGCACATTGGGAGACTTTATTTGGGATAAAGACAGAAGATACACTGTGCTCCATAAGCTCCAGCTGCCTATAGATATGGGAGGCCTAGGAGCCCCTAATTTTAAGTATTATCATTTAGCAGCAGAGCTACAATGGCCATTACAATGGCTGGTAGGCAGTCACTTAGAAAAGCTGTGATCTCTCATGCGGGACCGTGCCTGTCGAATGATCCATGAGTTGTTGCTGCCAAAAAGCAAGCTCCCACAACTGTCAAATAAATTGTTGAAAATAGCACAGGGCAGCTAGTAGAGAAGTCTGTGGCTGTCCCTGACCCTTGGACCGGAGATTCACATTAATTCTATTCGCCCCTTCAAGGACTTGCTGGGGAGAGAGGGGTAGAGATCTGGGAAGCTGCGGGGGTAGACACCTTTGGTGCCCTATTTCAGAAAATTTCCCTTACTCCATTTGAGCAACTACAGGCAGATCATAATTTACCGCTGGGCCAATTCCTAGCCTACAATACATTATTGGTCGAACTACAGCGCAACTGGCAAATTACAGATATTGAGTCAGACATACAGTTAGTGTGCACACTCCACATCATGGGAAGAACGCGTCTATTGATCACGTGGTTCACCCCATATAACCCATTGCAATCTATCTGACAAGGGGAAGGGATATTGGTTGCGTACTGACACACAGAAGTAGTGGGACAAGGTGCTGGTATACATGTGCAAGCTCTCCTGCCACACAAAATTGAAATATATACAACACAACATCCTACATAGAGCTACCTTACACCAGCACAACTATATAAAATATATGGTACCACCTCGATATGTCATAGATGCGGCTTTCAAAATGCTGACATGGCCCATATGTTTTGGAATTGCTCAGTAATTATGTTGATGTGAAGAGAATTCACGGACACATTGGCCAATATCACAGGGTGAGCGGGCTTGTGCACTAAAGAAGCCTGTGTATTGGGACTGCTGAAAGACAAGAGGACAGGAAGTGCCACCAACTGTTTTATAGACCTGGCTTTACTGATGGCCTGAAGAGCCAATGTGATGCAGTGGAAGGCAGTTAGCCTGCCAGGATTACAATACTGGCGTGCTCCTACCCTGAAATAGGATGTAGCCAAATCGGTAGCCCTCCACAGAGAAGAAGCCCGGGGCACGCGCAAAGTCCCAATTGCACTGGTATGGGACACACTCCTAAATGAGTTGCAGGAGCTCTCAAAGGCGCTCTAACATCAAACTGGCTTTTGGCGGATAGGATGAGTTCTATACTCCTCTACGTTGTATGGATGAACGTCCACAATGTCTCCTCTCCGGATTCCATTCTTTTAGAAGTATGCTCGAAACGCAGCTGTATATGCATGCCATTATGTCTCCATTTCACTATTTAGGATTAGATAATATGTAATTGGGAATCCTTAGCATGGGCAGCCAAACACATATGCCATTCACTCTTAATGTGCTTTATTGTGTTTGCTATGACCTGACAGAATTTTTTTAACAATTTGTTTATGTGAACACTCTGATCTGAACCAATGCCTCCTGTTGTGTAAAACGTATTCGCTCACAACTTCCTGACAATTTGGAAACAACTATTATGATATTGCGCATTATATATGTTTGTATTCAATGTGCATCTGTCTGTTTCTATTAAGATCAATAAAATTGGTTAAAAAAGGGTGCCACTACCACTTTAACCAAAGTATATGGTGGCACCAAGAAAAACATGCATTTAGTAAAGGATACTCCACAAATGTCCCTATAAAGTGCAAAAAAAAAATAGCATTAGCCTACGACCGAGTCACAGAAGTAGCAAAACACTACAAAATGTTAACAGAATCCTCACATCACAAAAAATGAAAAATAACTCTCACCACTAATAGACAATTCAACAACAATATTTAATTAATTTCCACTACGTCCTTTCACTATTAGAGATTTCTTTGCTACAGGGAGTGCAGAATTATTAGGCAAATGAGTATTTTGACCACATCATCCTCTTTATGCATGTTGTCTTACTCCAAGCTGTATAGGCTCGAAAGCCTACTACCAATTAAGCATATTAGGTGATGTGCATCTCTGTAATGAGAAGGGGTGTGGTCTAATGACATCAACACCCTATATCAGGTGTGCATAATTATTAGGCAACTTCCTTTCCTTTGGCAAAATGGGTCAAAAGAAGGACTTGACAGGCTCCGAAAAGTCAAAAATAGTGAGATATCTTGCAGAGGGATGCAGCACTCTTAAAATTGCAAAGCTTCTGAAGCGTGATCATCGAACAATCAAGCATTTCATTCAAAATAGTCAACAGGGTCGCAAGAAGCGTGTGGAAAAACCAAGGCGCAAAATAACTGCCCATGAACTGAGAAAAGTCAAGCGTGCAGCTGCCACGATGCCACTTGCCACCAGTTTGGCCATGTTTCAGAGCTGCAACATCACTGGAGTGCCCAAAAGCACAAGGTGTGCAATACTCAGAGACATGGCCAAGGTAAGAAAGGCTGAAAGACGACCACCACTGAACAAGACACACAAGCTGAAACGTCAAGACTGGGCCAATAAATATCTCAAGACTGATTTTTCTAAGGTTTTATGGACTGATGAAATGAGAGTGAGTCTTGATGGGCCAGATGGATGGGCCCGTGGCTGGATTGGTAAAGGGCAGAGAGCTCCAGTCCGACTCAGACGCCAGCAAGGTGGAGGTGGAGTACTGGTTTGGGCTGGTATCATCAAAGATGAGCTTGTGGGGCCTTTTCGGGTTGAGGATGGAGTCAAGCTCAACTCCCAGTCCTACTGCCAGTTCCTGGAAGACACCTTCTTCAAGCAGTGGTACAGGAAGAAGTCTGCATCCTTCAAGAAAAACATGATTTTCATGCAGGACAATGCTCCATCACACGCGTCCAAGTACTCCACAGCGTGGCTGGCAAGAAAGGGTATAAAAGAAGGAAATCTAATGACATGGCCTCCTTGTTCACCTGATCTGAACCCCATTGAGAACCTGTGGTCCATCATCAAATGTGAGATTTACAAGGAGGGAAAACAGTACACCTCTCTGAACAGTGTCTGGGAGGCTGTGGTTGCTGCTGCACGCAATGTTGATGGTGAACAGATCAAAACACTGACAGAATCCATGGATGGCAGGCTTTTGAGTGTCCTTGCAAAGAAAGGTGGCTATATTGGTCACTGATTTGTTTTTGTTTTGTTTTTGTATGTCAGAAATGTATATTTGTGAATGTTGAGCTGTTATATTGGTTTCACTGGTAATAATAAATAATTGAAATGGGTATATATTTTTTTTTTGTTAAGTTGCCTAATAATTATGCACAGTAATAGTCACCTGCACACACAGATATCCCCCTAACATAGCTAAAACTAAAAACAAACTAAAAACTACTTCCAAAAATATTCAGCTTTGATATTAATGAGTTTTTTGGGTTCATTGAGAACATGGTTGTTGTTCAATAATAAAATTAATCCTCAAAAATACAACTTGCCTAATAATTCTGCACTCCCTGTATAGGTGTATCCCTTATACAATAATAGTAGTTTCCACTTCTGTGATTTTATATATGTTGCAGTTTGCAACATTATATCTGTACACTGCAGAATTATTGAAATACATGTTATTTTATGCATATTATGTTATTAAAATTGTGTAACATATTCCAAAGTATATGGAGGCACCAAGAAAAACATGAATTTAGTAAAGGATACTCCACAAATGTCCCTATAAAGTGCAAAAAAAAAAATAGCATTAGCCTACGACCGAGTCACAGAAGTAGCCAAACACTACAAAATGTTAACAGAATCCTCACATCACAAAAAATGAAAAATAACTCTAAACAATAATATTTGATTAATTTCCACAACGTCCTTTCACTATTAGAGATTTCTTTGCTATAGGTGTATCCCTTATAAAATAATTGTAGTTTCCACTTCTGTGATTTTATATATGTTGCAGTTTGCAACATTATATCTGTACACTGCGGAATTATTGAAATACATGTTATTTTATGCATATTATGTTATTAAAATTGTGTAACCTATTTCAACATGTTTTACACTATGTATTTACAGTTTCTGCAATTCTTTTTTTGGGCTGGTTCTGTGTTATTTGGAGGGCTAATCCTTTTCTTCTTTTCCTTAATTGTCTAATACAGATGATAATAAGGACTGTTTATTTTTAGAAGAATTTACTTATTTTCACCTTGCTTAACCATTGCTACTCACGAAGCAGGCAAACGTTTGGATATGATATTCTCAAATCTGGATACACTCCACGGTAATATGCCAAAACCATTAGTATGGTCAGATCATTTGTTGGTCCCTTTCTCTATAGAACTAACGTCAAAGATCAGGACGAGGCCTGCCCCATCACTAAAAAGCCCTTGGCATCTTATTGAAGAACAGGATTTTACTACCCTTTTGACCAAAGCTCGGCTAGACCTTTCTGGGGATCCCGTTGAAGAATTGACCATGTTTCAAGCCTGGAATTCTTCTACACTTGATACACTGCATCCCTGTAAATCCATGAAAACCATGGATAGGCCGAAGTAGCCTCTTTGGTTTTATCAGAATCTCGTATCTGTGAAAAGACACTGTTGACAGATGGAGGGAAAATATCATCTATCTTTGACTGTCTACCACAGAGAAGTATGTGAAAAGTTTAAAAATATGTCATAAAGGAATCAGACGAGCGAAGATTTCTTTTTGTACCAGTAAAATTGAGAAAGCTAAATTTTCATCTTATGGTCATTATTTAAATTGTGATAGTTATGTCTTCCCCTAAAGAGGCTGCAATTACAACCAATGCGTCCTAATCTAGCTGTGATGCGTAGGCTTATTATTTTAAGGACAAAATCCAATCAATTAAAACTGTGTTTGAGCCCACAGAGGCCTCTGTCTCCATGTTGGCAACTGCTTCTGTTGGTCACAAGCTTCAGGACAATTTGTTTCAATGTCCAGCTTGAAAATGGTGTCACTACTAAATAGTTGCTAATCGGGTTTGCCTAATGATCCTTGTCCCCCTCCTATTCTAAAACTAGGGGCTGCTTCTTTACTTTTAACAATGATGTGTTCATTACTACATCCAGATTACCCGATTCCTGAAAAGCTGCAGCTGTGATTCTTAGTTTGAAAAGGTCTACTGCTGATTCTTTCACCTCGGTGAATTTTGGGCTCACTTCCATTTTACCTGTGCTATTTTTAAAGCTAGAGTTTCATATACATTCTTTACTTAATACATTTCTTGAACAGCTTGATATTTTAGATGGTTTACAATTTGATTTCCGAGTTGCACACAGCACGAAATCTCTTCTGTCTACTGTTTCTGAGAGTTCTAAAACATTCTAGATAAAAATGGTGCTGGAGTCCTTATTCTGCTGGACCTGTCTGTACCTTTTGACACCATCCCTCACAATATCTTGATCTATCGTTTGAGGGAGATTAGTGTTGAAGTACAATGGCTTGTAAACTTACTTGCAGACGGAACTTACTCTTTTCAGCTACCTTCCTATTCATCCCAATAAATCCGTCTGAACTGTGACGTGCCCCAAGGCTATCCTTCTTGCTCTTTTGGCCAAACATTTCTAAGCTTTCGACTCTGAGGTACTGTCCTACACGGACAGCACTCAATTAATTATTCACCAGGTTGAGGATGATGGACACACCAGATTTAATTCTAGACATTGTCTGACTGCCATTGCCCCCTGGATGAAGCAAAACCATCTGAAGGTCAATTCTGACAAAATGTAGCTGCTGGTTTTAAGTCCTAATCCACAGATTTGTAATAGTGCCTGGCAGCCACAGGAGCTTGGAATAAAGTTTGACTCTCAACTGTCTTTCGGTCCACAAATCAAAAATGTGACAGCCATTTATTTTGGACTGCTGGAAATGTAAGATCCTTCCTTACCTTTTACAGCTAGAAAGACTGCTATACGTGTGCTGATTACCTCCAGAGTTGATTACTCCAACGCCCTGCACTTGGGGGTTGTAAAGAAATATGTTAGCAGACTGCAAATAATACAAAATGCTGATGCTAGGCTTCTAATTAACATTCCCAGACATTGTTCTGTAGCTAACAGACTAAGGGCCTGATTACAACTTTGGAGGACGGTGTTAATCCGTCCCAAATGTGACGGATATACCACCTACCGTATTACGAGTCCATTATATCCTATGGAACTCGTAATAAGGTAGGTGGTATATCCGTCACATTTAGGACGGATTAACACCGTTCTCCAAAGTTGTATTCAGGCCCTAAATGTTTGCACTGGTTGCCTATAGAAGAGAGGATTCAGTTTAAAACTCTATTGTATATTCATAGAGCAGTTTTGAAGCATGGCCATATGAGTTTGCAGATGACATTTTCTTCCTATGCACCTAGGAGAAATCTACAATCAGCTTCTTCTTGTTCCTTACAAACCTCTAGGTCCCAAAGCAACAGATGCAGCAGCTTTTCTGAGCTGCTCAGTGGGAACAAGTTGTGGAACAACCTACTCTTGTCTCTGCGGACTTCATCCAATCAAGTTTCATTTCTAGAACAGTTGAAACTTTGCTCTTTCCACAAGATTTCGGTTTTGCTTCCTTTTAGTACGTTATCTTTACTCTGATGAAGGTTTTGGTGTCTGAAGATTAGGATTTGATAGCGACTTGATGCTCTTTTCTGAACAAGTGCTACGCTCTATAAGTACATCTCTTCATTTAATTGTTTTTATTTTCACACTTGCGTAAGAGAAATGTTTTATTTGTGATTTTTTGTTTGCACTTTTTTAATTAATTTAAATTAACAAACATGTTTGTTCAAACTGTCCCTCCCGGGAACACTGCACAATATGTAAAGGAGGCTGGCCTCCTACAACTCACAAGGGAACAACAGCTGATGCTCGGGGCCCACTTACAGTGAAGGAATTGAGGTAGACTCTGGACAGTATGAAAAAAATCTAAAACCTCGGATGCAGATGGTATCTCAGTCAAATTATATCAGACGATTCCTGACTTGCTACTGGAGAGACTGCTGGGGGCAATGTGAAGAAGCACTCAAGAGTATCCACCTCACTCATTTGCTGAGGGAGGAGGTAGTAGTGCTTATCTCTTAGTAAGGCAAGGTCACAGAGCTACCGCAATTGTATATACCAATATCAATGCTCAAAACAGATATTATAACCCTGAGTAAAGCACTTGCTAACAGACTCCTTGGGATAATAGGCTCCTGGGTTCCCTCAGACCAGATGGGATTTGTCCCAGGCAGAAATACTGGCTACAGTATTTGCAGACTCAAACATGTACTGCATGAGGTTGTGGCGTCTGACAATCACTACGCTGTGGCATTGCTAAATGTGTAGCTTGCCTTGGACACTGTGCACTGACAGTACTTGTGAGCTCTGCTGTTGGCTATGGGATTTGGCTCCTGTTACATAAGATGGGTGCAGCTGCTCTACAGGACACCAGTGGCCAGAGTACATACTGGTACTGTGGTGTATGAGGTGTGAACTCTGCAGAGGGATGCCCACTATCAAAAGTATTATTAGCTTTGGCAACTGAGCCCTTAGTGTGCAGTCTGCAAAACGGGAAGTGGTATCCGAGTGGGAGATGTAACACATGTGGTCTCCATATATGCAAGTGACACACATTTGAGTGATCCACGGAGGTCAGTCCCACTCCTCTTGGCAGAACTTATTAAATCTGCAGCAGTCCCAGGTCTGAGCACAAACTGTGATAAGCCCTTGTTATTTCCTTTGGGCGAACTAGGGCAGGCTGACTGTAACCTTCCCACTAATGTGGGGCTGAACAGGGTCTGTCACTGTTTTAAATATCTGGGTGTCCCATTATCTGAGTACCCAATATACTCTCAATGTGGGTAAATTGGTGATTTGGTTGGAACTCTCCGTAGAGTTCTGGAACATACTCTCCCTTTTGATTATGGGTTGCATTTCTTTGGTCAAGATGGTTTTCCTACCCTGCGGGCACTATGTATTACAGCATACAATATGCCAAATCCCCATGGCCACATTTCGTAAATTAGGTCGTATGCCATCCACATTAGGAACAAAGAATAGTGGAGCACACAAAGACTCATATCTTTTGAATCAAGTTATAATAATACTCATGGCCACCTGGGTAATTACATTGAATAAGTAGGTAGGATAGGAGAATTCATAAAATAGTCAAATGCAAAGACAAATGGGTGTAAAACTTTCTTAATTATTATCCTCTTGAATAAGGTTTATTTCTTTTTAGCAAAAGAGCATTATGTAACTTATCAGATCCATGATTCATAAAATTTCGTACATGATTTCTGAAAGTTTGGAAAATAAATGTCCATTCAGATAAAATTCCATTCAGCAGTAGAGCTCTCATATATAATCTTTGTAGATCCTCAGCCAATGAAAGTAAACTTCAGCCTGTATAATGTTCAGCCTCCACATTAGTATGGGCAGCGAAACGTAGCCAGTTGAAACTGGACACTTTGAAATTACATTGGGTGGAAGGAAGCCTTGGACTTTCTGACATGTTCTTGTACTACGCTGCAGCACAATTACAACAGATGGTGCACTTTCTGGATAGCAGATCTAACCATAAAACACAGTTGTACATGGGACTGATTATGAACATGACTTTGCCTGAACTTCTCACGACGGGCTGGGGTGCCCGGGTGATATGATTGTTGTGTGGCACAGTGATGGCAGAAAGTGGTGATCAAAGTCTTGAAACGACACCCGTTCACAGGCAGTTACGCTTCTGGATCATTAAACCATTCAAAGACACGGGCAGGGAGATGTCCTTCCAGGCTGGAGGATGATGACTGTCACACATCAGGCAACCTGTATAAAAACAACAGATTTATCAGTTCTGAGCAAGTATTGGAGGAGTTCAGGCTAGACAAGCCAGTTCTTACAACATGCTAAGATGGCATACATCGTCTGCTGGATCTGGAACACGTTCCCTAAATCCCCACCCAACCACACGAATGAGTGTCGACTACCCGATAGGGCAGGATGAAGAAAGTTAATTTCAGATTTAATTGCAACATTGGTACAGGATATGGGAGGGTACATAATTAAGGCCAGAGACAGTTGAGCGACTTATTGCCTTGATACCTTAACGCAATCAAACTGCAAAAAGTCATGCAAACAGATCAATTGCAATTACTCCAGTGCCCGCTTCAAACAAGTGCAATTTCATTATTTACACAGAGCATACCTCACGCCCTGCAAACTAGCTCGGATTCATCCAGGGAGGCCCTCCCTCTTTATTGGGTGTGGCACTCCGGGACGCTGATTTCATACATATGACAAAGGCTGCTAAATTTGGGAAGGAAGTGGCGAGAACTCTGAACGGGATGAAGGGGCTGTCTATGATAAAAAAAAGACGTTTGTTGAATTCATGGTTACGAAGGAAGAACCTTAAAATAAAACTGAGTATGAGCATTTGGCACTGCACTGACGGCAAAGACTGATTACAATACACTGGGTCCTCCTGAGAACCCTGGAAAGGACAGATGGAAAAGAGATTGTCAGAACGGGCCCTGGCAGATTAACAGCACATGACACAATCTTGCCGTGATGATAAAATGATGGAGAATTTAGCAGAATGGGCAGAAATGCTGGTAAAACTTTCAGACCCTCCGAACAACAGATCGTCTTCAGGAGTTGGAACTTATCATATTCTTACTTCAGGCTCCCATAGGAATTGGGGGAGGGTGAATTGGATGCTGCTGTGTCATATGCAATTGAGTTTGTTCCTAAATTGGCATCTCTTGGTAAACTGTAATGTGTGTGCTATTTTGGCTACTGGCCTCTGCAATGCTCTGCCTGTTTGATATGGTATACCTATAGCTGCACAAAATCCAAATATAAAGTTTTAACAAAAAAACAAAAACATTTGTTTGTTAATGGTGGTTATGCTTCATAGTGTTATTTTTTATTATTATACGTACATTTCGCTGTGTCCTTGTAATATAATCATGCAATAGTTCTGTCGCTGGGTTTTCTTTTTTTACATTCTTTGGCGGCGTTTTCTGGCAGTGTTGGCACCCGTGGTTTAGAGTTGTAATATTTAAATATTTGTTATTTATTTGTGTGTGCTCTGAAATATTTGAGTTATTTTTGTAGTTAAGTTTAAATTTTGTTATAATTAGGTACTTACTTTGCAAATGTAGAGCTTTTATTTCTGTAAAGTGTTGCAGCCTTTCTGGTTGTAGATTCAGTTGGTCAGAATGTTTCTTTCCAGCAGTGGTGGCTTTTTATGCCAGAGCAAGTTGCATGTTTTCTCTTCATTTTCACACTATTTTCGTATTGGGAATAGGTTTTTATTTGTCAAATGTTTTAAGTTCATTGGTTGTTATAGTTTTTAAATGTTTGTACCTTATACAGTAAACGCTCATTATTTTTATTTGTATTTGCCAATGTATATATTTTTTTAATTATAGAACTATATACATATATATATTTTTGAATGATTTTTAGGATATTTTGGTTGAGAGTATTTTGTTTATGACCCATAGCATTTTATTTTCTAATGCTACACTAACTCCTTCGGTTGCCTTATTCTTGACTGCAGCAAAAGGCACATTGCCTAATTCTCTCCTTTAGGCTCAACATCACTGCATATCCACCTACAAATCTGCCAAAGGATTGGCTAGAGTTTCCCTTTCCATACACCAGAGCCACAGAAGCCACACAGGCCTACCAGTCATCAGCAGTCCATTCACAAGTCTATGAGGCGCATCCTGATAACCATCCCTCCACAGCCACAGCATCCATTTAACAGGTGGGTCTTAATGGTTTCTCAACCAGTAACCCTCAACTCATTATTCCAAAACTCCATTATAACAGTTCCTCAGACAGCAGGCCACCACAGTATCTTCTCATACAACACTGCGTTCACTAGCTTCTTAGCATCTCCTTTTTTCCAATTCAACTATGAATGGCCCCGGGTTCAATTAATTCTGTCTTTGCCGCAACATTTGGCAGTACGTGTACAGCATGTGACCCAGCTACCAAACATGAAGCAATATCATTCAATAGATCTACGTACATATTAGTTTAATAAAGCAAGATGCTTTTACATGCACACCAAAAAATAATAGACTTCATTAAACCTAAATCCAACAATTCAAATCACTCTGCTAAAATGAACTTCTTTCGCTACATATATGCATCCACATCAATCACAGGACTAGCTCAAACATAAACACTAACATACTTGAGTTCAAGCTGGCACCAGAGCTGTTAGCAGAAACACACAGCATGGTGTAGATGGGCAATATCCTCACTGCAACATGAAAGACACAATAAATATGAAGATCAGGAAGGTTTATTACTCTAAGGCAATGCTTCAAACTCACAGGCTCTGCTAAGGGGGTTCACAAATCCTCTTCTGAATGAACAAAAGTTCCAAGATAGATTTTAAGGCACAATATCAAGGTCAAATATATTACAATACAATAATAAAGTGGAAAAATATAAAGTACAAAAATATTGACTTTACTTACTTTCTATTTAATATCAGCTATACAAACATGGTGGTCACAAATATCTACAATACATAGGAACATTTATATTTAACATTATAAAAACTTTAAAAATAATTTTAAGGAACAATTACATTGAAATATATATATATCAATATGTATAAATATATATATATTTATATATATATATATATATATATATATATATATATACAGAGAGAGAGAGAGAGATAGATACAAAATCTAAATATAAATGTTATAGCTTTAAATGAAACAAAAGTTAACTTTAAAATAAATGTAAACAAATAAATATACTAACAATAATTTACAAAGAAATACATTAAAAATATATAAAATAATGACAAGCATAGAAATAATAATTACAATTGTTTAGCACCACGTTATATATATTTAATCAATAATGAAAAATTAAACTTAAATATAAATATTAAATCATTAAAATGAAATATAAAAACAATCCTACAAATGTTAATATTTTTCAAAGAAATAAACTAAAAAAATGAAAGAAAATATAAGACAAAATAAAAATACTTTAAATCTCAAAAATAACAATAAATATTAACGCAAATACAAAATAACAAGCGAAATTCAAATAAAAAGAATTAAAAAATATTCAAAAAACTACTACAAATTAATATTACAAACAGCAATACAAAGAAAAATGTACAAATCTAGCCACACTTTAATAAACATTAATAAATACAGATAAAAAGAAACATGCCAATAAAACGTCATTCAAACACAATTTACAAAAAATCACATATATCAAAGAAAGTCAAAAGTATTATTCCCAAGGCAGCTTCAGAGAAAGTGTTGCTATTCCCAGTCGAAACTAAAAAACAAACTGAAAAATGTTACCCCTTGCAAGCGTCAGATTTAAAGGTACTACTCCGACCTGAGAAACAGTACAGAAATGGTTGAGTTTTGGACTTTGAAAGGTCAGGTTTACTATTATCACTGCAACCTACACAACAATAGGGAAAGTATTGGAATCTGGAGAGGTCACATTGTCTAATCCCACTTGAACAATCCAGGCCCCTGACTTACCTGGACCAGTTTTCCAATTGGTAAAGGTCCTCACAGACCTGGCTCCAGCACCTTCAGGTTCCTGACTCTCTCCTGCACACACTGTCTCTCGTAGCTGTGCCGCCTCTTGCTCTCTCTGTCTTTGCACTGGTGCCATTCTTTGACTTCCACCTGTTGCCTTTCTTGATCAACCCTCTGTTGCCTTTTGCTCTATTGTAACACTTTTTCTTCTGTTGCCTTTATGCTCCTTTCTCACACTCATCCTGTTTCCATTTCTGATTGCTCACGCTCTTCCTCACCCATCTGTTGCACTTTTACTCTTTCTTGTACTCTTCCTCACCCTTCTATTGGCTTAGTGTGCCACTTTTCACTCTTTACTTTATCAGAATACACAGCCTACCGAGACCCGCCATCACAAACATGGCCATCCAGGACTCCAACTGGGTAGACACGCGGTGTCCGAATTGGCCAGCCTCCAACAACCCAAACAGCGACATCAAACACCTGGACAAATAGACCATAAAATGTGCAGACTCCCTGGCACCCCGTAAACACAATGCACAGAGAAGAATGCGGATGGAGGCCAATTGATACACTGAGGAACTCTGTGCAACAAAACAACATTACACACAACTGGAAATGAAATGAAGAACAAACCCCATAGAAAATCAAACATTAGACAGCCCTGAGATGCTATCACCAACATATTAAAAAAAACAAAGAACAGGGCACTAGCACAGCGCATTGACACTGCTATAACAGCAGAAATTATATCTTTGCAATCATCAAAGACTTCACCTCACCAGCTGCCAACTATGAAACACCACTGAAAAATTGTAACGAACTGGGAAGACACAGCTAACATCAAGAGAACCATCTACTCCGGAGCACAAACAGAACCCTACCTCGACCACATCTACAAATTGGGAGCCATCCCTATCAGCCACATCATGAACTCTATCACTTCCGAGAAGTGTCTGGATGCCTGGAAACACGCAATGGTCAATGCACTGCTAAAGAAACCCTCAGTAGACTCTATGCAACTAGCAAACTACTCCACAATCTACCCTACGGCCAAAGTGATGGAAAAAGCCATAAACAAACAACTCTCTCACCACCTCAATGCACATCAGATAAGTTTAGAGCATTCATTCATTCAAAAAATCTCTGAATTAATGTATGAGCTTCAGACATTACATCTCAGAAACATGAAGAGGCAATCAATGGTGTTAACTAATATTTGCAGTAAGTAGCAAAATTTCTGTAGAAGCAGATGTTTGAACCTGTTCTGTTCCTATGCACAGATGTTTAATGAATACATATTAAAACCCCAGGTACAGTCGGTATAGGCTAGATGGGACAGTAGTGATATATTTGCCTGTTCTTTTTTAGTGTTTTGAGGCAAAGAAAAGAACAGTGTGATGCTGACTTGCAATAACAGATTTTTTTAAAACTTAGAATTTCAGTAAAAAAAAACAAAGGTTACATGAATTTACTCGTACAAAACCGTAGAAATTCAGCAGTTATAGTTACCTGAGCTAACTATAACTGGTGCTCCCATAATGCACTGCTTATGACCTCACATATTACATCACTCATGACTCTCACCCTCTCCATACACTGCTCATTAGCCCCGAAATATAACAGCAGTCATGACAATTCTATAACGTCCTTAAAACTATAAATGAAACATTAGCAGTCAAATTTTTGAAGAAAAAACTGTGCATGGCCTCGGCGCCAGTTATAGTTACCTTGGGGCACAAATTATAGTTACTTGAAAGAACTCTAATACTGCTGAATTTCTATGTTTCTGTATTAGTAAATTCAGAATCTAACTATAACATGCCTGTAACCTCAGTTTTTTTTCTGTGACTATATATATATGTATATATATATATGTGTGTGTGTGTATATATATATATATATATATATATATATATATACATATATATATATATATATATACAGGCAGAAATGCCGAAACGCGTTCCTGTTGTTTTTTCTAAATAAACTAAATCGAACATACGCCTTGGAGTGCTGATTTTGCTGTTTCACAAAGGGGAAAGTGGAAACTTATAACCGTTTTCAAGCCCCACTGGCACTTAGGTGCAGAGCGACCACGCCAAATCTGTGCTTATATATATATATATATATATATATATATATATCAAAACAAATCCCTTTCAGGGTTAGAGTGACGCATAAATTATGCAAAAACTTGGGAACTACCCAGAGTTCTCTATTCCTTTTTGCATATATATATATATATATATATATATATATATATATATATATATATATATATATGTGTGTGTTTGTGTGTGTTTATATATATCATGTTCTAAATCGAAAATATTCAATCTGAAGATATAGGGAGCAGAACTTTACCATTTGTCTGATAATTGGAGCAGCAGGAAGGTGTGTTCAATGAGCACCATAAACCTTTTTGTCTGCTAAAATCACATCTTAATGAGGAGCAAAAAGGTCACCATCCATGCACATGCTTGACATGGAGTGGAATTAGACGGTATTTGATCACTGAAAAATTAGATATACAGGTAGGTGACATAACGAAAAATTACTAAAAGAGCAAACTCGAGGGAAAGGTATGAGGAAGGAAAGAAGGGAGGAACTATTGAAACGGGGAAAGAGCAAGGGGGATGAGAATGAAAGTATATTTATTTATAAAGGCTGGAAAAGCACCATCCATGTGATATTGTTTGTAGAGTAAACTCTGTTACCACTGATTTTTACAATGTTTGAAAACAATAGAAGCACTAAAAAACACAACTGAATTTACAACAAATTAACACTGAAAACAGGAAAGCCTCTACATAATGTATAATGGATGATCTTTCTACTCTTACATGTATACTAATAGTAAATATTAATTCTGTAGCCTTGTTTTTCAGGTAAGCTTAATTCCTACTTTGTCTCAAAAGTGATGTGCATGCATTATTGTCAATTAGGTTAATATGAGAAAATGAGCAATGGACGTGGCTAGCGTGAAGTACTGCATAATGTTAGGGACTCTTCACTACAGCCTCTAAAACATGGCTTTTCAAATAATTAAGATAAACATATAAGATTTAAAATGTACCATCCATGACAATTCTGTCGACAATTTATTAAATTGTAATTAACCTTAAACTTTCCATAAATGTAAAAGCTTACTAACAGTTGCACATTCTTGCAAGACAAGTGTGCACACAAACATTACAATACCGCACATAAAGAATATTGAATGGGACATTGGTGCTGACCCATTGCCCACACTATGAATACCTCTCAACTTGCCTTTGTGAAGATACTGCGACGGTGCCAAGAAGAAAAATGATTCTCGTAAAATTCAACTGAATCTCCCACTGTGAAAATCGTCCTTAATCTTTAAAAAACAAGTTTAATCTTCATTGCTTTCAATGGGTTCCTCCTCTAAGTCTATTCCTTCACTTCATGGAGACCCAAAAAGATTAAGAGGTGTGTGTGTAGGTATTCATCCCAGTGCAGCTCAGGTAACAGCAGGGTAAAAGTCGAGGGTACACGCCAGTACACGGCATCTAGCCACTCTTTTCACAGGGTGAATGCCATCTCCACTGCCAAGAGGATGGGCCCCACATATATATGTTGAACTCATCCTTGTGTAATTAAAAAAAAACAAAAAAAATGTAAATGCCACTAGCTTGTTTTATTTCTTTTATAGCATTACTCATCCCAATCCAGGGTGTCAGAGCTCTTTATGTCACACAGTCACAATATACATTGAAACTTGATCATATGTGTGTAGATCAATGTACAGGATGTGTTACATATGACAGTGAGAGTTCCAAGGTGTAGGAGTCACATGTCCTTCTTGGCTGATTATACTATTTTGTAAGGATTACAATTTATGAACTGCAGGTAACATAGGGATCTCTGTGTTAAAAGCAGTGATCCACTTACACATCTACATAAAATAAAAATCTCCCATCTGCGTGTTAAAGGATGTGATTTGCAGGAGACATATTAATCCTCTATGCTACTTTGATACCAAACTGGGACCAGATAAAACCCATATGTTTCCAGCAAATATGTTAACCTCCAGAGTTATCTTACCATTATTATTCTCTGACATTATTGGGCACACAAAGATCTCTGTATCAGGTGGAATAGCCCTATAAAATATTTTTAAATGCAGATTTTGCAATCAATTAGGCAGAACAGATTTACAGCCACGTTTCTCTTTGTTGCCAATTTCTTTCAGGCTGGATTTTATAAAATAAATGTATAGGTAGAGGCTCAGATTTTGTGTCGGGTTGCATCATTTCTTTGGCACAACCCTCACCCAAAATTTAATTTGTTAATATTTACAATGCACTCAAATGAACTCATGATAGACCTACTAAACATACGTGTGAGGTCTTAAAATCTAATCTCAATTATTGTGATGTCATTACCTGTGACTTCATGGGTTGTGATGCCACTACTTATGATGCCACATTCAATGTCATGCGTCACAAAGTCACCTGCATGCTGCTGGTTAGTCCCCCCACCCCTTTTTTTAGGACTTGTACTTTGGGTTATAGTAACACTTTAGAAAATTCCCCACAATCTCAGAAGTCCCAAAGATTAATAGATTAATCATGCATTTCAGCCTCGTTCAGCAGACACCATTGTTCTTAAAGATTCTACACTCTTGGGGCCAGATGTAGTAAGCGTTTTGCATGGCGCAAACTGCGAAAATCGCAGTTTGCGCGATGCAAAACACGCATCGCAATTCACATTCCCATTTTGCGAGTCTGTACCAACTCGCAAAATGGGAATGCGACTTGCAAATAGGAAGGGGTGTTCCCTTCCTATTTGCGACTCGCACTGCGACGCAAAATTGCTTTGTGACCCCTCCCCCTTTGTCAATGTTGCATTAATGTTTTTTCAGAGCAGGCAGTGGTCCAATGGACCACTGCCTACTCTGAAAAAACCGAAACCAAATGGTTTCGTTATTTTTTTGTATTGCAACTCGTTTTCCTTTAAGGAAAACGGGCTGCAATACAACAAAAAAACAGCTTTATTTAAAAAGCAGTCACAGACATGGAGGTCTGCTGTCTCCAGCAGGCCACCATCCCTGTGAGTGCAGGGAATCTCAATGGGGTCGCAAAATGCGACCCACATCATTAATATTAATGAGGTGGGTCTTTGCGACACGATTGAGATTTGCAGACGGTGTCTGAGACACCGTTCTGCATCCGATTTTGCAAATCGGAAATTACGAGTCGCACAATTTCCGATTCACAAAATCGGAGTTTGCTACATCTGGCCCTAGGTATCAAAAAGCAACAGCATAAAGGTCATTAGCAGCAAAGGTCAATCAGAATAAAACGCTTGGGTAAACGCAGCAAGGATTCTGTCTCTTCTCTCGCCCCTTTAATGCCTCTCATTTTGGTAACCTTTTTTTACTTTCTTCGAGAGCTGTCAGTGATAAACGGTATATATGCTGGCTGCACAGCTGTTAAACTGGTTTTTCCGAAAACACTTTTCAATTCGCTGCCAAGACTGCTCTCCTGGGTAGAGAAAAGTGCCCTCTATTTCATCCTAACCGACAGAGAAAAGTACTCCAAGCTCAGTCTTGTATCCCAGCACTGACTCTGACTGCATAGCCAAATAAATCAGGAGGGAAACACTTTCATGAGCCAATTCCCCTTAAAGGTACTACCTGCCACAGAGATCATCCTGTGAACAGCAATGCTCAGCATGTAAGCAGTAATCACGTAGCTAATTTAGATGACCGAATGCCTGCTGGGTGAGGCACCCTATGGGAAGACCAACAAAACATTCGCTGAAAGTTAAAGTAATCATCATAGGAAGGCCCTCTGAAACTTACACTGTTCCATAATCATGTTTTCACATCTTCTCTAAATGTCAGCATGGACGTGGTAAGTTGTTATTGTTTAAAACAAGGAACTGAAAGTATATTACTTTTTGTTAACTTTTTGGGAAGGTCCTGCTAAACCGTATAAAATTATTGGAGATATGCTCAACAAGAATTAAAACATTTCTAGCTAAAGCGTCAAGAATTTCAGATTCTATTAAGGACACCGGAGGTAAAAACTATGCTTTCCCTTTCTTTTATTGACAACACAGCAGCCAATGAAAACATTAAAAACTTTAAACTACATATCCCATGAACATTAGCCATCCAATCATGGCCCTTCCCTGTCAATATATGTAGCTCCAACAATAAAGTCCACCCTCTTTCTTTGCCATAGACAATAAGAACATAAAGGCCTTTATTACAACCCTGGCGGTCGGTGATAAAGTGGTGGTAATACCACCAACAGGCGGGCGGTAATAACCGCAAAATTATGACCACAGCAGAAACAGCTCAGACAGACAGCTACTTTAACACACCGACCGCCAGGGCGGAGTCAACAGGCACCACAGTGACAACCGCCTACAGCCAGGTGGAAGACAATGTTCCGCCCACTGTATTGTGACACACCAAACCGCCACCTTTTCTGGGGCGGTACCAACGACATCAAAAGTCTGGCCGAAACACTGCACAGAAGGGAAACGACTCACCTGAGGAGACTCAGGGAACAACCACGACGCCATGGAGCCCGAGTTGCATGTCTTCCCAATGCTCTTCTAAATGCTGCTCCGCTACGAACACCAACGTCAGCAAAGACGACTACGGTGAGTACAGCCACCTAGCACACAGGGGAGGGGGGAGGGAAAAGAGAGTGACATACACACGGAACACGCAACACCCCCATCCCCAATACCATACACACAACCAAATGCAGTAACATAACAGATTGATCCCGTACCCCTCTGGAATAATTTGGCCAGAGCACACAGAATGTAGTGTCCAATAGTATTGCAGGGATGAGAAACCCTGATGGTATGTTGAAGGTAAGCGAAAGTTTGAGGTTGACAAAAACGTCCAGAGTCTTGTTAGTAGAAAGTGCCTTTATTCGTAGGTGCTGTAGAGCATGATAATCGTCATGGATAAACAGCCAACACGTGTTTCGTCACACAAGTGACTTCATCAAGGCTGCAAAAAATATTGATAAAAGCAACAGTTGGTATATATACGTGTATGGAATCAGTAGTGAACTCATGTAGAAAAGATACCGAAACCAAAAACCAGTGACTTAGTGTGGGAGCTTGAAAAGATTGGTATTAAAGTGAACATGACGAGCATACACAGTGCGACCGGGACACCCATAGAGAAAGGAGACACACTATGGATAAAAATGATTTAGTACGTCCATGCAGTAAATATAGAGATCCAGAATGTCTCCAATAGTGGGCTAATACACTGTAAACAGTGATTCGAAGTAACGTGAATATGAGACTAGGAGCAGGGTTGGGAGAAACCAAGCAAATAGATGAGTACGAACACCTAAAAGGGAGATGGAGAGTGGTACATAGTAGGTGAGTGACAGAGAGAAAGAAAGGGCCCAAAGTGGTTGAGAGCCATAGTTTTTGTACCTGGGCCGTCCGGCCTGAGTAATCAATGTTAATTAGATCTGTGGGCTGGAATAGGTGATAGAGATCTAGGAAGGAAAGGAAAAAAGAGTAAAACAGGTAAGACTAGCCCGTAGGGGAATACGATCCGAGAATGTCCGTAGGCATGAGGTACGGAGAGAGAAGATAATACTTGTGTACATACCTTTGTAAATTGAGGAAATTCAGAGTGGTAAGGCTGCCTGAGCAGCAACAGGGTGATTAGGTAATTGAGCACGTAGGTAAAGAATGGTATGGGAGGCCTTGATAAGCCGTAGAGACAAGACCTGAGAGGTGTCAGAGAGATAAGTATAAAATGAAAGGGTCGGTGTGGAGGAAGCAGAGGCAAACAGGAAAACAATTAATAAAGACAATTAAAGGTCATTGACGAATAGAGCCGAAGTCTGTGTTCGGAGATCAATAATAACACTAGCCCAACAGTGCTGCAACGTGCAAATGGTGGGATATGAAATGTATCAAAAAACACAAAAGGAGAAAATGAGGCAAGTACGGTAGGTTGATGTCAATATAAATATAACTGGCGGTACGTAGTGTAAACACAGAGCGCTAATATTCGGCCTGTGAACTGCCAGAGTACTGAAGACCAGGCTTGAGAAGGTCCATGTAATAAAGGTGGAGGACCCCTGCGGCAGTGAGAAAACATGTTGGACCTTGGTGATAAAGCCAGGGCATATAACGGTACTCCAAAGTGAGCTTGAGAGAGAGAGCGACCTTATGTTGTAAATTCGGGTAAGTCGAAACGCATTTAACCTGTAATAGTATGCCGGTGCTTGGTAAGAGGCGAGCGTACATCAAGAATGGGCAGTTAAGCAATAATGGTAAAGCGCGTTTCGAAACGAAATGCGTCAAGGGATTTCAATTGCGGCTAGAAAATTGGTTAGGCCATATGCGGCAATAATGTAAAAAGTACATAGAAGCATCTAACATGAGCTGAACAGTCAGAAGAGTCAGGAACGGAGTGGCCTAATTATCAGAAATGGAGGACATACCTTAGAGATTCAGGCCGGGGAGGCGCGGTGAGCAGTGAAAGAGCGTCTGATGGTCGTTGCCGACCCGCGCTCTTATGGTGAACAGGGAGTTGGGGTGCCATGGAAATGGAGGGGGGACCCAAACTGAGGCTGAGGGGGACAGTGTGGCGGCCATATTGGGTGTATGGAATAGGGGTCCGGAATAAATGGATTGAAAAGAATTATTGAGAGAAAGAAGGGGGGAGCAAGCGGAAAGTCCATAAGTAAATAGAATGGGAGCATGGAAAGTAAGGTTGGAACGGGGGGAAGGAGAAAGGGAAAGACGGAAGGGACATGTCCTAAGTTGGTGATCACGGTGTAAAAACCTTTACTGTAGTAGTGAGAGAAACACAAACACCGAAGAGTGCAAACGAAGTAATGGGAGTCCAGTGAACCGAAGACAATGTTGAACGTGAAAAAGTCAGGCCATATTATTGCAACGAGCCGCATACAACAAGTATGTAAATACAAATGAACTATATGAATACCTCGTATTACTGAACAAATAGTACATAGTGAGGATGGAAACGGAATACAATGATAAGTTAAAGAAATAACATCTATTTATACCGAAGACAATGTTGAATGTGAAAAGCCAGGCCATATTATTGCAACGAGCCGCATACAACAAGTATGTATATACAAGCGAATTATGTGAATACCTCGTATTACTGAACAAATGGTGCATAGTGAGGTCGAGGATGGAAACGGAATACAATGATAAGTTAAAGAAATAACATCTAATCATAATCAGATGAGTACGTTGTTTGTACACATAGATACATCCAAACATAGTAGAGCATTTAAAAAACGTTATGTACATAGTTAAGCTTTGTGCAGAAGGGTTGTCCATAGGAAGATATGATGCAACATGCAATGAAATGGAGGATCCCCATACACCACATATGTCTATGTAAGTAAAATAAGTGGATGCTTGGTGTTACCAGACACATGGTGCAGAGTAAGGCCAAGAACATAAAATATAAAGACAGAGTTACAGAATTAGCATCTATTCATAAATGATTGAGTACATTGTTAGTACACAGAGATGGATCCAAACCTAGTAGAACATAGTGAGCTTGAACATACGGGTTGTACAAAAGTAGAAATGGTGCAACATGCGTACAGGATGGAGGATCAGATTGGTTATGTCAGAAAAAAGTGTAATTCACGGTCCGTGTTGAGGCCTAGCTCAACTGCGCGGAGTTTTATGATCCATTTGGCCTCGCATTTACGCAGTTCCCTGGTTCTGTCTCCCCATCTTGGTGAATTAGGAACCTGAGTGATGCCATGGAATCTGATTTTCCGAAGATCCCCTTCCCCATGTGCGGTGTTAAAGTGAACGGCAAGGGGGTAGTTGATGTTAGCATTTCTGATGGCCCTGATATGCTCCTGAATGCGTTCTTTGAGTGGGCGTATAGAGCTTCCAATGTAGATCAGTCCATATACACATATCAAACAATAAACAGTATATTTCGTGTTACAATTGATAAAACACTTGATGTGGTACGTTGTCTTGGTATTGTATGAAAAAGATATGGTTTTGTTGAGGGCTAGTTGACAAGAAATGCAGCAGCCACATTTGTAAAAGCCAGTAGCTTTCTCTGGAAATCACCCCAAAGGGCGTGTGGGAGAGGAGGGGCAGAGAAAGCTAGGGCACAAAATGTTCCTGAGAGTCCGACTCCTGCTATGCACAATGGTGGGGGACCCGCCTATTGAGTCTTTGAGACACGTATCCAGCATCAGCAAGTGCCAATGTTTCTTGAGAATGCGTAGTATCGCCTTGCTAGCTGGGCTGTACTGAGTAATAAATGTGACCGGTCTCTGGCTGCTAGGATTTTTTGTGACAAGTTTCTTTGGGCCTTTGATAAGTAACTCGTGTTGTTCCTTGTTCAAGATGCGTTTGCTAGCTCCCGAGATGAGTTTGTTAGAGTAACCCCTATTTTGGAAGCGGTGGGTCAGGTTTTCGAGTTCCTGTTTGAAAACATCAGTGTCAGAGCAATTACGTCGAATCCTAACCATTTCTCCGTATGGGATGGCCTTGATCTGTGTGAGGGGATGAGCACTCTGTGCATGCAGGATAGAATTGCAGGCGGTGGGTTTTCTGTAAAGTCTAGACATGACCTTGTTGTTGGTAGTGTACAGCAATAGGTCCAAAAATTCGATTTGAGTAGTGTCCACCTTGTGGGTAAACGCTAAGTTGAACTCATTAGTGTTGAGGTGTTCTATGAGTGTATTTAGGTCATGGATGTCACCAGTCCAGATGGCAAGAATGTCATCAATGTACCTACCCCAGTAAAGAATGTGCTGCGTGAGGTGTGCCGGACAATTGGACCAAAGGTGTATTTTCTCAAATTGACCCATGTATAGATTGGCATACGATGGTGAGAACTTGGCTCCCATGGCTACACCCTGACCCTGCCTAAACCACCTGCCATCATGCAAGAATACGTTGTTCTCTAGCACTAGTCGTGTGAGTTCAACAAGCATGTGAGTGTGTTCATATAGTGTTGCATCCCGGGTACTGAGTGTTCGTTGGAGCATTTCGATACCCCTTTCCAGGGGAATGGACGTGTAGAGTGAGCTAACGTCAAGACAACAAAAAACGCAGGTATCCGTCCATTCGATATCTTCAAGTTGACACAAGAGGTCCCTAGTGTCCTGTATGTACGAAGGTAAGTTACGTACCAAAGGTTGGAGGAAAGAGTCAATGTACTCAGAGATGTGTTCTCTGGGAGAACCGATCCCTGAGATAATAGGTCTGCCAGGAGGAAAACCTCCTGGTTTGTGGATTTTCGGAAGGATGTATATGCAAGGGGCACGTGGTGCCTCAATGAACAAAAACCTGTACTCTAAATCAGTCAGAAGACAACGGTTTTTTAAAGACGTCAGTTTGGTTTTGATCAATTTGGTAATATTAGGCAGAGGGTTGGTGTGGACCACAGAGTAAGCCTGTGTGTCACTGAGTTGTCTGTTAATTTCACTGATGTAGTCAATTTTGTTCATGATGACGACGTTGCCTCCTTTGTCCGCCTCCCTGATGACAATGTCTGTATATGTGGAGAGTTTATGTAGTGCTTGGAGTTCATTGGGGTTTAAATTCTTACTTGGTCTGTAGGTACGGGTGTTTGTCTTGTCCTCTAAGTTAAAAAGTTCCGTACTGATGGCTTTGTAAAAGACATCAATGTGATTGTCCGGTGGTAAAACGGGGACAAATGTGGAGCTGGGTTTAAGCCCACTGTCAACTTCTAAGTTGGGTGTGATGTTGAGTTCAGTCAATAGTTCATTGAAGCTTAGTGAGGGCGAGGAAGCGTTGTCAAGGGAGAGAACCGTATGGATGTCCTGTAGGTCCCTAATAGATTGGTTGCAAGTTGGTAATGTAGCCCGAGCAGCTTTATTAATGTCTGATTTGCCATGAAAGAACTTTTTTAGCTTGAGCTTGCGTATGAATTTAAAAAGATCTATGTGGATGGTAGTATAATCAGGTTTGGAAGTGGGACAGAAACCCAGACCTTTTTTCAAAACATTTATTTCATGTACAGAAAGTTGCAATTTAGAAAGATTCATAACCTGTACTGTTTCCTCTGAAAAATTGGTAGTTTGTTGTAGAGGGAGAACATTCAGGATCTCTGGATTTTCGCGGTTGCGCGAGTTGTCATTCCCTCCCTTTAAACCCCAATGAACTCCAAGCACTACATAAACTCTCCACATATACAGACATTGTCATCAGGGAGGCGGACAAAGGAGGCAACGTCGTCATCATGAACAAAATTGACTACATCACTGAAATTAACAGACAACTCAGTGACACACAGGCTTACTCTGTGGTCCACACCAACCCTCTGCCTAATATTACCAAATTGATCAAAACCAAACTGACGTCTTTAAAAAACCTTTGTCTTCTGACTGATTTAGAGGACAGGTTTTTGTTCATTGAGGCACCACGTGCCCCTTGCATATACATCCTTCCGAAAATCCACAAACCAGGAGGTTTTCCTCCTGGCAGACCTATTATCTCAGGGATCGGTTCTCCCACAGAACACATCTCTGAGTACATTGACTCTTTCCTCCAACCTTTGGTACGTAACTTACCTTCGTACATACAGGACACTAGGGACCTCTTGTGTCAACTTGAAGATATCGAATGGACGGATACCTGCATTTTTTGTTGTCTTGACGTTGGCTCACTCTACACGTCCATTCCCCTGGAAAGGGGTATCGAAATGCTCCAATGAACACTCAGTACCCGGGATGCAACACTATATGAACACACTCACATGCTTGTTGAATTCACACGACTAGTGCTAGAGAACAACGTATTCTTGCATGATGGCAGGTGGTTTAGGCAGTGTCAGGGTGTAGCCATGGGACCAAAGTTCTCATCATCGTATGCCAATCTATACATGGGTCAATTTGAGAAAATACACCTTTGGTCCAATTGTCCGGCACACCTCACGCAGCACATTCTTTACTGGGGTAGGTACATTGATGACATTCTTGCCATCTGGACTGGTGACATCCATGACCTAAATACACTCATAGAACACCTCAACACTAATGAGTTCAACTTAGCGTTTACCCACAAGGTGGACACTACTCAAATCGAATTTTTGGACCTATTGCTGTACACTACCAACAACAAGGTCATGTCTAGACTTTACAGAAAACCCACCGCCTGCAATTCTATCCTGCATGCACAGAGTGCTCATCCCCTCACACAGATCAAGGCCATCCCATACGGAGAAATGGTTAGGATTCAACGTAATTGCTCTGACACTGATGTTTTCAAACAGGAACTCGAAAACCTGACCCACCGCTTCCAAAATAGGGGTTACTCTAACAAACTCATCTCGGGAGCTAGCAAACGCATCTTGAACAAGGAACAACACGAGTTACTTATCAAAGGCCCAAAGAAACTTGTCACAAAAAATCCTAGCAGCCAGAGACCGGTCACATTTATTACTCAGTACAGCCCAGCTAGCAAGGCGATACTACGCATTCTCAAGAAACATTGGCACTTGCTGATGCTGGATACGTGTCTCAAAGACTCAATAGGCGGGTCCCCCACCATTGTGCATAGCAGGGGTCGGACTCTCAGGAACATTTTGTGCCCTAGCTTTCTCTGCCCCTCCTCTCCCACACGCCCTTTGGGGTGGATTCCAGAGAAAGTTACTGGCTTTTACAAATGTGGCTGCTGCATTTCCTGTCAACTAGCCCTCAACAAAACCATATCTTTTTCATACAATACCAAGACAACGTACCACATCAAGTGTTTTATCAATTGTAACACAAAATATACTGTTTATTGTTTGATATGTGTATGTGGTCTGATCTACATTGGAAGCTCTATACGCCCACTCAAAGAACGCATTCAGGAGCATATCAGGGCCATCAGAAATGCTAACATCAACTACCCCCTTGCCGTTCACTTTAACACCGCACATGGGGAAGGGGATCTTCGGAAAATCAGATTCCATGGCATCACTCAGGTTCCTAATTCACCAAGATGGGGAGACAGAACCAGGGAACTGCGTAAATGCGAGGCCAAATGGATCATAAAACTCCGCGCAGTTGAGCTAGGCCTCAACACGGACCGTGAATTACACTTTTTTCTGACATAACCAATCTGATCCTCCATCCTGTACGCATGTTGCACCATTTCTACTTTTGTACAACCCGTATGTTCAAGCTCACTATGTTCTACTAGGTTTGGATCCATCTCTGTGTACTAACAATGTACTCAATCATTTATGAATAGATGCTAATTCTGTAACTCTGTCTTTATATTTTATGTTCTTGGCCTTACTCTGCACCATGTGTCTGGTAACACCAAGCATCCACTTATTTTACTTACATAGACATATGTGGTGTATGGGGATCCTCCATTTCATTGCACGTTGCATCATATCTTCCTATGGACAACCCTTCTGCACAAAGCTTAACTATGTACATAACGTTTTTTAAATGCTCTACTATGTTTGGATGTATCTATGTGTACAAACAACGTACTCATCTGATTATGATTAGATGTTATTTCTTTAACTTATCATTGTATTCCGTTTCCATCCTCGACCTCACTATGCACCATTTGTTCAGTAATACGAGGTATTCACATAATTCGCTTGTATATACATACTTGTTGTATGCGGCTCGTTGCAATAATATGGCCTGGCTTTTCACATTCAACATTGTCTTCGGTATAAATAGATGTTATTTCTTTAACTTATCATTGTATTCCGTTTCCATCCTCAACTATGTACTATTTGTTCAGTAATACGAGGTATTCATATAGTTCATTTGTATTTACATACTTGTTGTATGCGGCTCGTTGCAATAATATGGCCTGACTTTTTCACGTTCAACATTGTCTTCGGTTCACTGGACTCCCATTACTTCGTTTGCACTCTTCGGTGTTTGTGTTTCTCTCACTACTACAGTAAAGGTTTTTACACCGTGATCACCAACTTAGGACATGTCTCTTCCGTCTTTCCCTTTCTCCTTCCCCCCGTTCCAACCTTACTTTCCATGCTCCCATTCTATTTACTTATGGACTTTCCGCTTGCTCCCCCCTTCTTTCTCTCAATAATTCTTTTCAATCCATTTATTCCGGACCCCTATTCCATACACCCAATATGGCCGCCACACTGTCCCCCTCAGCCTCAGTTTGGGTCCCCCCTCCATTTCCATGGCACCCCAACTCCCTGTTCACCATAAGAGCGCGGGTCGGCAACGACCATCAGATGCTCTTTCACTGCTCACCGCGCCTCCCCGGCCTGAATCTCTAAGGTATGTCCTCCATTTCTGATAATTAGGCCACTCCGTTCTTGACTCTTCTGACTGTTCAGCTCATGTTAGATGCTTCTATGTACTTTTTACATTATTGCCGCATATGGCCTAACCAATTTTCTAGCCGCAATTGAAATCCCTTGACGCATTTCGTTTAGAAACGCGCTTTACCATTATTGCTTAACTGCCCATTCTTGATGTACGCTCGCCTCTTACCAAGCACCGGCGTACTATTACCGGTTAAATGCGTTTCGACTTACCCGAATTTACAACATAAGGCCGCTCTCTCTCTCGGGCTCACTTTGGAGTACCGTTATATCCCCTGGCTTTATCACCAAGGTCCAACATGTTTTCTCACTGCCGCAGGGGTCCTCCACCTTTATTACATGGACCTTCTCAAGCCTGGTCTTCAGTACACTGGCAGTTCACAGGCCGAATATTAGCGCTCTGTGTTTACACTACGTACCGCCAGTTATATTTATATTGACATCAACCTACCGTACTTGCCTCATTTTCTCCTTTTGTGTTTTTTGATACATTTCATATCCCACCATTTGCACGTTGCAGCCCTGTTGGGCTAGTGTTATTATTGATCTCCGAACACAGACTTCGGCTCTATTCGTCAATGACCTTTAATTGTCTTTATTAATTGTTTTCCTGTTTGCCTCTGCTTCCTCCACACCGACCCTTTCATTTTATACTTATCTCTCTGACACCTCTCAGGTCTTGTCTCTACGGCTTATCAAGGCCTCCCATACCATTCTTTACCTACGTGCTCATTTACCTAATCACCCTGTTGCTGCTCAGGCAGCCTTACCACTCTGAATTTCCTCAATTTACAAAGGTATGTACACAAGTATTATCTTCTCTCTCCGTACCTCATGCCTACGGACATTCTCGGATCGTATTCCCCTACGGGCTAGTCTTACCTGTTTTACTCTTTTTTCCTTTCCTTCCTAGATCTCTATCACCTATTCCAGCCCACAGATCTAATTAACATTGATTACTCAGGCCGGACGGCCCAGGTACAAAAACTATGGCTCTCAACCACTTTGGGCCCTTTCTTTCTCTCTGTCACTCACCTACTATGTACCACTCTACATCTCCCTTTTAGGTGTTCGTACTCATCTATTTGCTTGGTTTCTCCCAACCCTGCTCCTAGTCTCATATTCACGTTACTTCGTATCACTGTTTACAGTGTATTAGCCCACTATTGGAGACATTCTGGATCTCTATATTTACTGCATGGACGTACTAAATCACTTTTATCCGTAGTGTGTCTCCTTTCTCTATGGGTCTTCCCGGTCGCACTGTGTATGCTCGTCATGTTCACTTTAATACCAATCTTTTCAAGCTCCCACACTAAGTCACTGGTTTTTGGTTTCGGTATCTTTTCTACATGAGTTCACTACTGATTCCATACATGTATATATACCAACTGTTGCTTTTATCAATATTTTTTGCAGCCTTGATGAAGTCACTTGTGTGACGAAACACGTGTTGGCTGTTTATCCATGACGATTATCATGCTCTACAACACCTACGAATAAAGGCACTTTCTACTAACAAGACTCTGGACGTTTTCGTCAACCTCAAACTTTTGCTTACCTTCAACATACCATCAGGGTTTCTCATCCCTGCAATACTATTGGACACTACATTCTGTGTGCTCTGGCCAATTTTTTTTTCTCTAGGCTTGGTTGTGGGTATTCTGTTACTCACTTTTGTGCCTGCTGGGTAGTAGGGCACTCGGCCTGATTGCACCAGACATTGTTCTTCCATATATATTTGCTAAAAACTACTGTGTTACTACCTAGAAGTGCGGCTTCCGTCACCCTTACTACCCTTGTGTTTCTTTCACTTCCAGGTTACCCTCTGGAATAATGCAAGGACAACAACAATAGAGTAAAAAGAGTAAAAGATAAATATAGTAGTAGGCAGAGCAAGGCCACAGTCTCTCAAGTGGGTGAATTGCCCACTGGCTGTGCATGGGGCAACCTGCCCTGTGCTCTTTCCTTGGGAGTGCAAGGCCACAATCTCTCAAGTGGGTGACTTGCACACAGGCTCTGGAGGGGGCAACATGCCCTGTGCTCTGTCCTGGGGAGTGCAAGGCCACAGTCTCTCAAGTGGGTGACTTGCTCACTGGCTCTGGAGGGGGCAACATGCCCTGTGCTCTGTCCTGGGGAGTGATAGGCCACAGTCTCTCAAGTGGATGACATCTCCTCTGGTTCTGAAGGGGGCATCGTGCCCAGTGAGTTTCATCCTGGGGAGGATGGGGTGAGTGGAGGGCATCTCCAATGGTTCTGGAGGGGGCATTGTGCCCAGTGAGCTTCTTCCTGGGGAGGAAGGGGTGAGTGGATGGCATCCCCACTGGTTCTGGAGGGGGCATCATGCCCAGTGACCTTCATCCGGGGGAGGATGGGCTGGGTGGATGGCTTCTCCACTGGTTCTGGAGGGGGCATCGTGACCTATGATGCAGATCTTGGGGAGTGCAAGGTCTCTCAGCTGGGTGTCATACCCACAGGATTTACAGGGGCCAGGCCACACAACAGCCCATGGACGCAGGACTACACACTGTCTGCCGGCGGTGATGGCTGCTTAGTGGTGGCAGTGGTGGTGCTGCAGGTGGAGCTGGTAGTGGTGGGGGGAGGCTCCTGCCCATCCCCTGCAGCCTCGGACAGCTGCCCACTGGGGCTGGTGGCGGTGCTGCTGGTGGAGCTGGTGGTGGAGCTTGTAGTGGTGGGGGGGGAGGCTCCTGCCCACCCCCTGCAACCTCTGATGGCTGCCCACTGGGGCTGGTGGTGGTGCTGCTGGTGGAGCTGGTAGTGGTTGGAGGAGGCTCCTGCCCATCCCCTGCAGCCTCAGATGGCTGCACCACCATGGTTGGTGGTGGTGGCTCCAACTGAGTCCCAGCACCAGTCCCCATGTCCTTACTGCCAGCAGCTGGGGCTGTCTCCTTGCCCCTTTTGGTAGCAGCTGGGGCTGGCTCCGTGCCCTTCCTTCCTGTAGCTGGGGCTGGCTCCTTGCCCTTCCTTCCTGCAGCTGGGGCTGGCTCCATGCCTTTCCTTCCTGTAGCTGGGGCTGGCTCCTTGCCCTTCCTTCCTGTAGCTAGGGCCGGCTCCTTGCCCTTCCTTCCTGCAGCTGTGGCTGGCTCCTTGCCCTTCCTTCCTGCATCTGGGCCTGGCTCCTTGACCTTCCTTAAAGCACTTGGGGCAGGCACCCTTTCCCTCTGGCTGGCTGGTAGCCGGGATCCTTTCCCACCTGGAGTTGTTGGGAACACTACTGTGGACTGGGCAGCTAAGGTGCTTGTCCGGGTTTTGACCACCCTGGCCTGACGTGAGGGATGGGAGGGGTAAGGAAGAGGTCAATGGTGGCGAGGAAAAGCTTCTTAAGGGCATTGGGGCAGGAAGAGAGAGATGGCTTGGGAGTGGAGGAAGAGGTAGTGGTTGTAGGAGGTGTCACTCTGCTGTGTTTGGGTGCAGGTGCATGGGCTGGATGCTGTTGTGAGGTGGATGGCTGTTGGGTGTCTGTGTGCTTACGTTTGTGTACTTTGGGAGGAGGGGGCACAGGCACAGTGGGAGAGGACACAGGGGACGTGTGCATGGATGTGGGGGTGGTGACTGCCAGTGAGGGGTGTGTACTGATAGGTGTGCTGGTGATGCTGGTAGTGGATGAGGATGTAGTGCGTGCAGGTGTGAGTGGAGACACTACTGGGAGGGAGGTGGACGATGAGGAGGAGGGGGCCACAGTGGAGGCAGTGGATGTTGGTATGTCTGCTTCTGGCTGAAGGGGTTTAACCATATGAATGCCCTTAAGTAGCTTACTGTAGCTTACTGATTAAAGGATGTTCCCCCACAGGCCAACTCTGAATACGGGGATGACCAGCCAAAAGAGCCGAACGACAATTATTAATCGTCCTGTAAGCCAAACCCCGGGGAGCGAAATCAGACAGAAAATTGGCTATGACATGAATTTCTGATCCCACAGGATCCAGACTACTTTCACAGCACAAACATAACCACTTCCTCCAGGCTTGCTGCTATCTTTTATGAGTGGAGGGGTCCCAAGACTGCGATAAGAAAAACATTGCTGATTCCAAAACTCCAGGCACCTGCCATCATCTCCTGAAAGTCCCCAAGCCATCAGGGAAACTGACCTTGTAGAACCAGAGGGTGCGGCTGGCCCGACCGATTCGTGAGAAAATCCTCGCACTCTGGCAGCATCACTGGGAATTTGCATGAGAGAGCCATCACTGATGGGAACCAAGGCTGTGCTCTCCAATATTGTGTCACCAAGATCATTTCCACCTGCTGGCATAGTACTTGGGCCAGGACTAGCGAAATCAAGGCGAAGGGGGGGAAACATATAGAAGTTCCCCTAGCCAAGGTTAAAGAAATGCATCCCTCCTAGACGACTGAGGGTCTGGTCTCCAACTGAAGTAAGTCAGAATTTGAGTGTTCAAGAGGGAATCAAACAAGCCTATCTGACAACATCCCCACCGCAGTTGAAGTGCTTGGAAACCTGCGGCTTGAGCTTCCGATCACTGCCATCCCACAGGAAGTGAGAGTTCCAATCCGCAGTTGTACTGGAACGACCCGGAATGTATTCCGCTGTTACCGATATTTGATATTGCAGACAATAATGCCAAAAATCCTTCGCGATCTCTGCCAAAAGACAAGGTCTAGTCCCTCCTAGACGATTTATATATCTGACCGCGGACACATTGTCCATTTTTTAGGAGAATGTAACAGTGGGCTTTGCCTGGGGAAAGTGATCTGATCGCAAATGCCGCTGCCAAGAGTTCAAAACAATTGATGTGGTAACTTAACTCCCCCAGGGATGAACAACCTCCTATCTCCACTGAGCCGCAACATGCTCCCCAGCCCTAACGGCTGGTATCTGACTCTATTACTATACCCTGGACTGAGGTAAAAATCGCTCTGCCATTCCATGCATCCATGGGGTGAGCCACCAAGATATCTCGATCTTGGCTTCCTCCGAAATCGGAACTGACTCCGAATACTGCAGTACTTTCTGATGATGTAAAATCTTCAGTCTCTGAAGGGCCGGTCTGTAATGCAGAGGCCCCAGAAAAAGTGCCTGAATTGAAGATGCAAGTAGGCTGACTAGACATGCCAACGTCCTCAATGATATTGTAAGAAAGACAAGGGCTCTCCTAAACTCTTTCTTGATCGATGCCCTTTTGTTCAGAGGAAGAAGTATCAAGATCAAATGAAGAAGGGCTTTAACCGAATCTATCTGAAAACCTAAGAACTCGATATTTTGTGATGGCACCTTGCTGGACTTCTCAGTGTTGATGATGAACCTGCGATCCTGCAATTGTTGGACCACTCAATTGAGATGACAAAGGATCATGTCCCTGTCTTGAGCCATAATTAGGATATAGTTGAGGTATATAATGAGCCTTAATCCCCGTTCCCTCAGATACTGACCCACCAGATGAAGAAGCTTGGTGAAACACCAAGGTGCTGAGGACAGTCCGAAGGGCAGAGCTGTAAACTTGAACCAATGGGTCCCCCATTGGAATTGAAGCAAATGGCTATGGAGTGCAAAAACCGGCAAAGAAAGGTAAGCATCTTTGAGATCCAAATGGACCAGCCAATCGCTGTTTCTTAACAAATCTCTGAATAGGTGTATGCCCTCCATTTTGAATGGCGGTAGACAATCCAAGAATTGAATTGCCTGAGGTTCAGCAGCAGACGAGAACCACCTCCTTTATTTTGCACTAAGAAAACCGTGCTCACGAACCCGTGAGGATGAGGCGTAGTCTCTGTCACGGCTCCTTTCTGCAGGAGCACAAAAATATCATCCTCAATAAATTAGCAATCTTCGAGGGAAAAATGTAGAGGAGGGGAGGAACCCTTAGAACTCTAGTTGAAACCCTTGGACAACTACCACGGATCTTGAGTGATATTCTGCCATGCAAGGAGGAACTGTTGAATTCTGACTCCAAATTACATCCAAAAAGGGAATGATCCTTACCCGTGAGATTGGGGTCTTGAGTAGAGCCACGTCCACGATACCATCTGGAGGAACGGCCCGCCCTCTGCAATGGTTGGGGAGAAGTTCAAGGAGCTGTATGAACTCCCTCTGCCCCTTTTAGTGGGAATTCTTGCAGTCTGGAATCCACGGCCTGGTGCTCGGCCCTGGGCAAATACAGTGTTGTTGAATACCTTTTTTATAGAGGTTTAAGTCTTGTCCAATGCCATGAATGTTGCTACATATTTGCCCAAATATTTGATGAACTTGTCGCCAAAAAGCATGCCATTAACTAGTGATCCAGCCTTGTTAGTTCCCAACTCTGCCAGTTTGGGGTCCAAGCGTATAAGAAAAGAGCTCCTGCGCTAAAATGACATGGTGCAGTTTGCATTGCCCAGAAGACAAATAGCGTGCTGCGCCCATTCCAGCACGATCTCCGGGTCCAGGGGAGTATTTGTTTCTTTGGATTGTATTGTCAAATTCAAGATTTTTGTCAATGGCTCTGACAAGTCTAACAGTTAATCCTGACACCCGCGCCAAGCACGGTCAAGCCCCTTCTTGGGGTCTTTGGCAAATTTTTTCAGGAACGTCGCCATACTGGGGTCCAGCTCTGGGTTATCAGCCACTTTACTGACAAAAGAAGGCTAGGGGCATTCAGACCAGAGAGTGTTGCGCACTTCTTTTTCAAAACTTTTGCTCAGCCTATCCTGCACATAATAGGCCACCTCAGCACTGGGAACCCACTCTATGGATCGGGGATGGATTATACCTTTGTGAGAGAAAAGGAGGGTCCAACCACTTGGGGCCGGTATATCGGAGGGGTGTTCATGAGACTTGCACTTCTTGAGTGGAGGGGGGAGGCCTTTTTGCGAGTCGTCCGGCTCGGAATTAGAAGATGAGTGTTCTTCAATTTCTATTTGAAGTTGAGAGGACTTGGGGAAAGGACTTGCTGATTCATGTGGGGAAAACCCACCATATTCATGATCACGCAGCACTGAAGCTGCCATTTGCGGCAACATTTCAGCAGAGGTAGATCCCCCTGTGCATTGCAACGGAAGGCCGGAGACCTCCATAGGCTCATAAGATTGTGAGCGAGTCTGTTGACTGCCTTTGCCCAACAGTTCTCTCCTGCCCCAAGTCCCAAGTCCTTTCCCCAAGTCCTTGACCCAAGGGTAGGTCGCTCCCCCTGCCGCTGCAGCTCCTCCAAGTTCCCGAGTTCCTGTGTTCCTGAGACCCACCTAACTGTAAGTACCCCCCTCCTCCCAGCCCCTCGCCCTGCCCCGCGCCACTCACCTTCTCTCCTGCTCCTGCTTCTTTTCCTCCTCTCTGTCTCTTCCTCCTCGCCCCCCCTCTGCAATCTTCTTCTGTGTTCTTCTGTTCTTCTCTTCTGTTCTTCTGTTCTTCCCTTCTGTTCTTTTGTGTTCTTCCGGTCTTCTGTGTTCTTCTTCTCTGTTCTTCTCGGTGCTTCTGTGTTCTTCTTCTCGGTTCTTCTCTGTTCTTCTCTGTTCTTCTCTGTTCTTCTCTGCTCTTCTGCTCTTCCGATCTTCTGTGCTTCTGTCTTCTGTTCTTCTGTTCTTCTGTTCTTCTGCTCTTCCGGTCTTCTGCTCTTCCGGTCTTCTGCTCTTCCGGTCTTCTGTTCTTCTGTTCTTCTGTTCTTCTGTTCTTCCGGTCTTCTGTCTTCTGCTCTCCTGTCTTCGGCTCTTCTACCTCCTCCGTCTTCTTCCCCCGAGCCTGCCCTCCTGCTCCTTCCTCATCCCCCTCCCTCACTCGCCTCCCCCTCTCTCACCCCTAGCTAACCCGTTCGCTATCTACCTCCCTCACTCCTCCTATCTTCCTATCTCTCTAGCTCCCTATCTCACTATCTAACTCCCCCACTCTCCACCTCCTCCTACCTACCTATCTGTCTATCTATCTATTTCCCTATCTATCGACTTCTCTATCTATTTTCTCTATCTATTTCTCTATCTCTCCCCCCCTCCCGCCACCCCCTCTACTACCTATCTCCCTATCCTCTCACTCTACCTCTCTCCCTCACCCACCTCTACAACCCCCCCTCCCCTATCTTCACAACCCTACTCCTATCTCTCTCCCTAATCTCCAAACCTCCTAACACTCACCCTCCTCCACCCTAAACCCCCTCCCCCAGCTCCTCTCACTCTACCTGTCCCCCCCCTCCCTCGTGCTTTCCCGCCGCGACCTCCTGCACGCCCCGCCCCCCAGCTCCCATTCGCCCCCAGCTGACCCCTCCCCCCCCCTCCTACCTCTTATGGCGGCCGCTGCGCGACAGTGGTAGCGACCCTTGACCCAAGGGTAGGTCGCTCCCCCTGCCGCTGCAGCTCCTCCAAGTTCCCGAGTTCCTGTGTTCCTGAGACCCACCTAACTGTAAGTACCCCCCTCCTCCCAGCCCCTCGCCCTACCCCGCGCCACTCACCTTCTCTCCTGCTCCTGCTTCTTTTCCTCCTCTCTGTCTCTTCCTCCTCGCCCCCCCTCTGCAATCTTCTTCTGTGTTCTTCTGTTCTTCTGTTCTTCCCTTCTGTTCTTCTGTGTTCTTCCGGTCTTCTGTGTTCTTCTCTGTTCTTCTCGGTGCTTCTGTGTTCTTCTTCTCGGTTCTTCTGTGTTCTTCTCTGTTCTTCTCTGTTCTTCTCTGTTCTTCTCTGCTCTTCTGCTCTTCCGATCTTCTGTGCTTCTGTCTTCTGTTCTTCTGTTCTTCTGTTCTTCTGCTCTTCCGGTCTTCTGCTCTTCCGGTCTTCTGTTCTTCTGTTCTTCTGTTCTTCTGTCTTCTGCTCTTCCGGTCTTCTGTCTTCTGCTCTCCTGTCTTCGGCTCTTCTACCTCCTCCGTCTTCTTCCCCCGAGCCTGCCCTCCTGCTCCTTCCTCATCCCCCTCCCTCACTCGCCTCCCCCTCTCTCACCCCTAGCTAACCCGTTCGCTATCTACCTCCCTCACTCCTCCTATCTTCCTATCTCTCTAGCTCCCTATCTCACTATCTAACTCCCCCACTCTCCACCTCCTCCTACCTACCTATCTGTCTATCTATCTATTTCCCTATCTATCGACTTCTCTATCTATTTTCTCTATCTATTTCTCTATCTCTCCCCCCCTCCCGCCACCCCCTCTACTACCTATCTCCCTATCCTCTCACTCTACCTCTCTCCCTCACCCACCTCTACAACCCCCCCTCCCCTATCTTCACAACCCTACTCCTATCTCTCTCCCTAATCTCCAAACCTCCTAACACTCACCCTCCTCCACCCTAAACCCCCTCCCCCAGCTCCTCTCACTCTACCTGTCCCCCCCCTCCCTCGCGCTTTCCCGCCGCGACCTCCTGCACGCCCCCGCCCCCCAGCTCCCATTCGCCCCCAGCTGACCCCTCCCCCCCCCCTCCTACCTCTTATGGCGGCCGCTGCGCGACAGTGGTAGCGACCCTTGACCCAAGGGTAGGTCGCTCCCCCTGCCGCTGCAGCTCCTCCAAGTTCCCGAGTTCCTGTGTTCCTGAGACCCACCTAACTGTAAGTACCCCCCTCCTCCCAGCCCCTCGCCCTGCCCCGCGCCACTCACCTTCTCTCCTGCTCCTGCTTCTTTTCCTCCTCTCTGTCTCTTCCTCCTCGCCCCCCCCCTGCAATCTTCTTCTGTGTTCTTCTGTTCTTCTGTTCTTCCCTTCTGTTCTTCTGTGTTCTTCCGGTCTTCTGTGTTCTTCTCTGTTCTTCTCGGTGCTTCTGTGTTCTTCTTCTCGGTTCTTCTGTGTTCATCTCTGTTCTTCTCTGTTCTTCTCTGCTCTTCTGCTCTTCCGATCTTCTGTTCTTCTGTTCTTCTGCTCTTCCGGTCTTCTGCTCTTCCGGTCTTCTGTTCTTCTGTTCTTCTGTCTTCTGCTCTTCCGGTCTTCTGTCTTCTGCTCTCCTGTCTTCGGCTCTTCTACCTCCTCCGTCTTCTTCCCCCGAGCCTGGCCTCCTGCTCCTTCCTCATCCCCCTCCCTCACTCGCCTCCCCCTCTCTCACCCCTAGCTAACCCGTTCGCTATCTACCTCCCTCACTCCTCCTATCTTCCTATCTCTCTAGCTCCCTATCTCACTATCTAACTCCCCCACTCTCCACCTCCTCCTACCTACCTATCTGTCTATCTATCTATTTCCCTATCTATCGACTTCTCTATCTATTTTCTCTATCTATTTCTCTATCTCTCCCCCCCTCCCGCCACCCCCTCTACTACCTATCTCCCTATCCTCTCACTCTACCTCTCTCCCTCACCCACCTCTACAACCCCCCCTCCCCTATCTTCACAACCCTACTCCTATCTCTCTCCCTAATCTCCAAACCTCCTAACACTCACCCTCCTCCACCCTAAACCCCCTCCCCCAGCTCCTCTCACTCTACCTGTCCCCCCCCTCCCTCGCGCTTTCCCGCCGCGACCTCCTGCACGCCCCCGCCCCCCAGCTCCCATTCGCCCCCAGCTGACCCCTCCCCCCCCACCTACCTCTTATAACGGCCGCTGCGCGAGAGCGCAGCGGGCGCGCGCAGCGGGCGCGCCGCTGGCGCGCCAGAGGCAAGCCCGTCTGCGCCCGTCCGCGCCTGGCCCGCGCCCAGCGCCACGACCCCTGGTCCCCAGCTCCCCCAAGCCCCGCTGATCCGCTACGACCCCACCACCCTCCACGCCCTCAACCCAGGGCGCTCCAAAACCTGCTTCCTAGCTCACCCCAAACGCACCCATGGACCCTTCGCCTGCAACTCCTGCAAACGCATCTTCCACCACGCAACTACCACGACCACAAGCCCACGCGCCATCAACCACCTCAAGTGCATCCTGATCAACGCTCGTTCCGTCCACAAGCACGCCGTTGAACTTTGGGACCTCCTGGACTCCACAGCCCCGGACGTCGCCTTCATCACGGAGACATGGATGAACGCCTCCTCTGCTCCAGACATCGCTACCCGCCATCCCCGAAGGCTACAAGATCTCCAGAAAAGACCGCACCAACCAAGTAGGAGGAGGTGTCGCCATCATCTTCAAAGACTCCATCAGCGTCACCACCTCCACCGAAGACCCCCCCCTCGCCGCTGAACACCTGCATTTTCAGATTCGCACCGACCCAAGGACCACCCTCAGAGGATCCCTCGTCTACCGTCCTCCCGGACCTCGCGCCTCTTTCAGCGACGCCATCGCCGACTTCATCTCCCCGCACGCCCTCGCCTCACCGGACTACATCCTCCTAGGCGACCTCAACTTCCATCTGGAACAAAACAACGACCCCAACACCACCACCCTGCTCGACAACCTCGCCAACCTCGGCCTCAAACAACTGGTGAACACCGCCACCCACATCGCCGGACACACGCTCGACCCTATCTTCTCCGCCAGCAAACACGTCTTCTTCAGCCACACCTCTGCCCTACACTGGACCGACCACAGCTGCGTCCACTTCACATTCCGACGCGAGACCTCCCACCTCCGCACTCAACCCATCCCTCATCGACAGTGGAACAAGATCCCTGAAGAGCAACTCTTCTCCGCTCTCGCCGCCAACCAACCCTCACCACCGACCCCAACGACGCAGCTCTCAACCTCACAAACTGGATCTCCAACTGCGCTGACAACCTTGCTCCCCTCAAACGCACGCATCGACAGACCAACACCAAAAAACCTCTCTGGTTCTCTGACACCCTCAAAGAATCAAAGAAAACTTGTCGTGCCCTTGAGAAGGCCTGGCGCAAGGACCACACCGCTGACAACATGACCGCCCTCAAGAACGCTACACGCGAACACCACCACCTGATCCGCACTGCCAAAAGGAACTTTTTCACCGACAGACTAGACAAAAACAGCCACAACAGCAGAGAACTCTTCAGCATCGTCAAAGAGTTCTCCAACCCCAGCGCCAGCGCCAACGCCGTCACGCCCTCACAGGATTTGTGCGAATCCCTCGCCACTTTCTTCCATCGCAAGATCAGCGACCTCCACGACAGCTTCGGACACCAGACCCAACCATACACCACTGAACCCGCTTCCCCGGACATCACCCTCAACAACTGGACCCACATCAACACGGAAGAAACCAAATCCATCATGAACTCTATCCACTCCGGCGCCCCTTCGGACCCCTGCCCGCACTTCATCTTTAACAAAGCCGACGACATCATCGCCCCGCACCTCCAGACCGTCATCAACTCTTCTTTTTCTTCTGCTACCTTCCCCGAATGCTGGAAGCACGCTGAAGTCAACGCCCTACTAAAGAAACCTACGGCTGACCCAAGCGACCTGAAAAACTTCCGCCCCATCTCTCTTCTACCTTTCCCAGCCAAGGTAATAGAAAAGACCGTCAACAAACAGCTGACCACCTTCCTGGAAGACAACAACCTGCTCGACCCTTCACAAACCGGATTCCGAACCAACCACAGCACGGAAACCGCCCTCATCTCAGTCACAGACGACATCAGAACCCTGATGGACAACGGTGAAACAGTCGCCCTCATTCTCCTCGACCTCTCGGCTGCCTTTGACACCGTCTGTCACCGCACCCTAATCACCCGCCTACGCTCCACCGGGATCCAAGGCCAGGCCCTGGACTGGATCGCCTCCTTCCTCGCTAACCGCTCCCAAAGAGTTTACCTCCCTCCGTTTCGCTCAGAACCCACCAAGATCATCTGCGGCGTACCTCAAGGCTCATCGCTCAGCCCGACACTCTTCAATGTCTACATGAGCCCCCTCGCCGACATCGTACGCAAGCACAACATCATCATCACCTCCTACGCCGACGACACCCAACTTGTACTCTCCCTCACCAAGGACCCCGCCAGCGCCAAGACCAACCTACAAGAGGGTATGAAGGACGTCGCAGATTGGATGAGGCTCAGCCGCCTAAAGCTGAACTCTGAAAAAACGGAAGTCCTCATCCTCGGCAACACCCCGTCCGCCTGGGACGACTCCTGGTGGCCCACGGCCCTCGGCACCGCACCGACCCCCGCAGACCACGCCCGCAACCTCGGCTTCATCTTGGACCCTCTTCTCACCATGACCAAGCAAGTCAACGCCGTGTCCTCCGCCTGCTTCCTCACTCTCCGCATGCTCCGTAAGATCTTCCGCTGGATCCCCGCCGACACCAGAAAAACCGTGACCCACGCCCTCGTCACGAGCCGCCTGGACTACGGCAACACCCTCTACGCCGGGACCACAGCCAAACTCCAAAACCGCCTGCAACGCATCCAAAACGCCTCGGCCCGCCTCATCCTCGACGTACCCCGCAACAGCCACATCTCCGCACACCTGAGACACCTGCATTGGCTCCCAGTCAGCAAAAGGATCACCTTCCGTCTTCTCACCCACGCACACAAAGCCCTCCACAACAAGGGACCGGAATACCTCAACAGACGCCTCAGCTTCTACGTCCCCACCCGCCCCCTCCGCTCCGCTGGCCTCGCACTTGCTGCCGTCCCTCGCACCCGCCGCTCCACGGCGGGTGGGAGATCTTTCTCCTTCCTGGCGGCCAAGACCTGGAACTCCCTCCCCACCAGCCTCAGGACCACCCAGGACCACTCCGCTTTCCGGAGACTCCTAAAGACTTGGCTGTTCGAGCAGCGATAACCCCCCCTTTCCCCCCTAGCGCCTTGAGACCCGCACGGGTGAGTAGCGCGCTTTATAAATGTTAATGATTTGATTTGATTTGAAAACTGGTCAAGGGTTGAGTGATTGGGTTTAAGGCCTTTATCAGTGCCCAATTCACTGAGTCCTGCACATGACGTCCAAGTGCCTCCACCAATCTTTCCTCCATCTGGTGCTCTATAGGCACCTCTTGCAGCTCCAGAAACTGTTCATCCTCATCGGCGTGGTACGCCATTATATTGTTGCTGGGAGTTATGGAGAAGTTCAAGGGTGGCAGTGGAAGAACCCTGAAGCAGGTGTATACTAATGTTGAAAAAAGTTAGCAATATAGCTGCCAGGCCAGTAAAATACTTGCTGAGCGAGACACCTGCTAAACCAATGAAATTTTAATGCAAAGATCTAGATTCCCCCTGGGCCAGGCCCCAAAACGTGCTATTACAGCCCTGTTGGGTGCTAACAGAGGTCAATCTGGTTTCCAAGATGAAGTACACGCATTGAGCCGATCGGAAAGTGAAAAGTTTCTGAACCAGTGCAACGCGCATGCACATCAAGAGCAATATGAAGAGGACAGCGTCCTCTGATGAAAATACACAGTGGACACTCCCTCTGCCTCACTCCCGCTCCACACTGGCAAACGCTAGGGATCGTAGATCCATGAAAAAGTGAGATAGCGTGGCAGCACGAAGCCTGTGAGGAAAGTGCATGCGCATAAACAATTAAATGAAATGTAACAAAGCAGACCATGCAAATAATTTGGAAACACTTATCTGGCTGCTGCAGCAGCAAAGAAAGAGGACGGAGTTAATTGTTGGAGCACAGTATTCATGGGATATGTAGTTTAAAGTTTTTACGGTTTTCATTGGCTGCTGTGTTGTCAGTAAAAAAGAGAGAAAGCATAATCTGAAGCCTCCGGTCCTGCCACAGAATCGCTCTTAGATAATCTGTGGCTTAAATGAAGCCCAAATTACATACTTATAGAGTAAAAGAACTATAGACATATTTATGATGCTGGTTATGGCGACTCAGTATTTTTGTTACATCTTGTGCTATAGAGCTCCTCCCCCCTGTCTCTCATGTAAGCACAGGTGTTGTGAAATGAATAAATGTATAGATGTCTGGAAGGAAGAGAAAAGGGGGCTCTTCTAGGGAGGGGTCGGCTCACTTGCTTTGCTTTCTTTGTGTCATCAGAGATTTTATTTCAAAGTGGGGGTATTTTAATTTTCTGCTACTCCCTTGCGTGTAAGCAACTGCTGTCCACTCACAGGAACGTTTACACTGCTGGTACTCACAGTGCCAGACTCCATGCAGCATCTCAGTCACACACAAACTTGTCCGATTACATCTCAAAGTGGTTACATTTGAAAATTTGAAACGATGAAAAATAATTCTAGAATGATCCACTTAAACAGTGAAAGCTGGTTAGTGAGCTTGAGTAAGGACATCAATCATCAACAGTGCAGCAGTTTTAGTGCAGTTTGAAGGCAATTACATTGCACAAAATATATGAACTCTCCCTAATTACATGAAACTGCTTTCTTTACTCCAGATAAAGTGTCACTCAAAGGGACACCCATGTGGCATTGAAATGTCACAGATGGCATATCTGCCAAGTTTACAGATTGCGTATGTGTGACATTTGAATGTTTTTTTGAGTGTCTATGTGTGACATTTCGTTACCTGATGTGTGTCACTTTGACTGACACTTTATTGCAAAAAAGTCCTGAAACACTCTTTCTGTATTTATACTGTACCGTTAATCTAACTCCTTCTACTAACGTGATCATTTTGAAAATATTTGTGTTCTATAATAACAAACATGCGCTCAATTTGGTAACACACAATAGCCTTGTAAAGAATCAGTTCACCGGTGGAAAAGGTGACACACCAGTCCCAGAATGCAAAGTGCCCAGTCTTGGATAAATGCTGGGTGTGGACAAATGTGTCTATTAACCAAGACACTGTCATATGTGAATCACTTGCATGTAGTTTTATGCTTAGTTGTTGCAGCTTCCTTATTCACATGGCAGGACCACAAGGAGCTACACAGATACCAGAAGCAGCACCTGCCATACTGGTACTTTCTGGTTGAATGTATCATTATGAGTGGTACCTTCGACCAATACTGTTTTTTTAAACTGACAGCACATTGAATTCTGGGATCTTCAGTTTCTCATTGTGCATGAATTAGTGACTAAAATGTCACAATTTGTTGAAAGTGTGTCATACTCACCTCAGCATATTTAAAGCAATATATTACTAATGTTTATAGTCAAAGAACAATCTTGGGGAGTGTGGATGAATTAGCTTTAAAAGGTCGTATGTTACTTATGCAAAGTTGCATTATCACCTTTGTATAATTTTCTATAATTAAACATATTGTTTTTGCTACTAATTTTAGAATGCAGTTTTTTACACCAATAGTTACATGGAATTATAGTTTTGGTGAATGTTGTGGGGTTCAACAGAGAAAACAGGAGGAATGGGACAGGACTGCACAATATCCAAATGTTTATTACTGCTGTCTTTTCAGTCTATGTTCCCATGGTGACAGTTGACCAGTTGCCACATGACGGCATTGTTGTGCAAGCTGCAGCTGACAATCTTGTGGATGATATTGTTCCAGCCATCATGCCCCTGGGGCTAGAGCAGCTGTTGCCCTCTGAGTCAAACTGACAGCTCTTGTCCTGACTTTAGCAGGCAATTTCCAAGAGTTTCTCTCTATGACTATTTGTCTTTCTCACCTATTTACGGCTCTACTACTGCCTCTTTCTCTATCAGCCCATCTCTCTCCCACCTGTCTGTCGCTCTGCCTTTTACCACATCCTCTTTTTATCTGTCTGTCTTCATTCTTCCTCTATTTTTATGCCCATCTCTCCCTCGTCCTTTATCTGTCTCTCCCTCTTCTCCCCTCTCTTTATCTATGGTTTTCGTCCTCCTGCTCTAATAGTATTCAGGGACTTGGATGCTCTGGGTGACAGCACTGGCATCAGGCATTTGTACTTGTAACCTAGATTTCATGCTGGCGGTTACAGGTTTAGTATCTCGGGATTCCCACAGCTCAACGAGGTGCTTTCACTGTTGAGCAGCATCTCCCTTGGTCCTGCAAAACTCTATAGGCTGTGGTAGGGATGCATCCTGCCTGGTCCGAGAACCACAGAGTCACTGGGGTTCTGACACGGCTTATAGTGATCCCGTTACATCCACAGCAGCAGGTTCAATAATCCCACTGGATTCAGGTAATTGCAGTCACAGCCACTGCCAGGTCCCTCCAGTCAACAGCAATCTTCCACTCACTGCAGTCTCTGTAAGAGACATGAGGGCACAGACAACACTGAGGGCATGACGCGCTGTCCTGCCTGCCATGTGAGCTTAAAGATGACCCAGTCTGGACCTCTTCAGCTGAATGGTGCACCAAAGCTTTACTATAATTGGCTGCAGGGACCTTTGGATCTATTGATCACTGTTACTGGAGTGGGCAGCCTTTTCTGCAGACATAAAACAGCAGACCAGCACTAAGAGACATGATGTGGCTTAGTTTAAGGATGCTTGATAAATTCATGAACTTGTGGTAAATTGCCTTAAAATGCATTTCTTTCTATTACAGGGTGGCACCACAGGAGAGTGATCAACAGGAGTTTATTCAAGTTAAGAACAATGATCCCCAGACTGAAGATCCAGCCATCCCAACCATCTTCCCCTGCAATCCCACACACAGAGGACCTCATTACAAACCTAGTGGTCAGTGATAAAGCAGCAGTAATACCGTTAACAGGCCGACGGTCAAAAAAATGGAATCACGACCATGACGGAAACCGCCAACACAGACAGCCACTTTAACACTCCGACCGCCACGGCGGTAGCAACAAACACAGCGGCGGACACCACCAACAGACAGGTGGAACACAATGTACTGTCCACACTATTACAAGGCACCAATCCGCCAGCTTTTCCTGGGTGGTACCAACGCCATCAAAAGCATGGCGAAAACAGTCTTTGGAAGGGAAACCACTCACCTCACAACACTCAACCAAGAACCAGGACGTCATGGAGCCTGAGCTACAGGTCCTGCCCATGTTGCTGTATCTCTTAATACACCACAAAGTGGAAAGAAGGCAGCGGCGGCGACAACCACGGTGAGTACTGCACCTAGCACACAGGGGAAGGGTGGAGGGAAAAGAGAGTGACACACACACGCAAAACGCATCACCCCCCCCCACAACAACACACACATATCCAATAACATCACAGATACACCCCGTCACCCCCTGGAAGAACACAATGAGTTTAACTAGTGTAATATATTCAAATAATCAGATATCCCAAGAGAACAGTAAATAATCAGTATACACAAATATTTTCAGCAAGGACACAAGTCCGTACACTGTCCCATGAAATGTCCGTGGACCAGTGGGCCTAAAAAGCATGGGCGAAGTCCACACATGACACCTGCCTCAAAACGGAGAGAACATTGCAGGGGCAACAGGTCGGGAAAAAAAACAGGCACCTCAGGGGGAAGGGGAGGAGGGGCACCTCAGCCAGATGATGGTACGGCACCATTGCTCCTCATGGGGGCTCCATGCTCACTGCTTGCTCCTGGGGAGGGCAAAGCCACAGTCTCTCAAGTCTCTCAAGTGGGTGGGTTGCCCACTGCTTGGTCCTGGGGGGTGCAAAGCCACAGTCTCTCAAGTCTCTCAAATGGGTTCACTGCCCAATGCTTGGTCCTGAAGAGTGCAAAGCCACGGTCTCTCAAGTCTCTCAAGTGGGTGGGTTGCCCACTGCTTGCTCTTGGGGAGTGCAAAGTCACAGTCTCTCAAGTCTCTCAAGTGGGTGGGTTGTCCACTGCCTGGTCCTGGGGAGTGCAAAGCCACAGTCTCTCAAGTCGGTGACATGTTCCACTGGTTCTGGAGAGGCCTTTGTGCCCAGAGTGCTTCATCCTGCCAAGGACTGTGTTAGTGGATGTTTTTCTCCACTGGTTCTGGAGGGGGCTTTGTGCCCAGAGTGCTTCATCCTGCCAAGGATAGGGTGAGTGGATGTTTTTCTCCACTCGTTCTGGAGGGGGCTTTGTGCCCAGAGTACTTCATCCTGCCAAGGACTGTGTTAGTGGATGGTTTTCTTCACTGGTTCTGGAGGGGGCTTTGTGCCCAGAGTGCTTCAGACTGCCAAGGATAGGGTGAGTGGATGTTTTTCTCCACTGGTTCTGGAGGGGACTTTGTGCCCAGAGTGCTTCATCCTGCCAAGGACTGTGTTAGTGGATGTTTTTCTCCACTGGTTCTGGAGGGGGCTTTGTGCCCAGAGTGCTTCATCCTGCCAAGGGTGAGTGGATGTTTTTCTCCACGGGTTCTGGAGGGGGCTTTGTGCCCAGACCAGAGTGCTTCATCCTGCCATGGACTGTGTTAGTGGATGTTTTTCTCCACTGGTTCTGGAGGGGGCTTTGTGCCCAGAGTGCTTCATCCTGCCAAGGATAGGGTGAGTGGATGCTTTTCTCCACTGGTTCTGGAGGGGGTTTGTGCCCAGTGATGCTGCACCTGGAGTGTGGCATGTTGACTTCGTCTCACCTGGGTGTCACAGCCATGTGATGTACCCGGAACAGGTAGGATAATACTCCATGGAGGCAGACCCACACTCCATCCTGCGGTGACTTAGGCTGCCAATTGCTGGTTGGTGTCATTGCTGGAGGTGGTGTCTCAAGTGACGTGTCCAGGGTCCAGGACGTCACCTGCAGACTCTGACAGCTGCACACTGGGGATGGGGCTGACGTCTGACAGAGTGGCATCAGCTGTGCACTTGGCGGTGCAGATGGTGTTGCAGGCAGCGGTGTCTGCGGCAGAGATGCTGCCAGTGCTGGCCGTGGTGCAAGTGACTGTTGGGGTGGATGGAGACTCCATACTGTCTCCGGCAGCCTCTGATGGCTGATCCTTGGGGAGGATCCTGCAGACTGACGTTGTGGCAGCGACGGTGCAGGTGGTGGTGCAGGTGGCGGAGCAGGTGGCGGTCGGAGCAGGGGTGGTGACTGCAGTGCATGTGGTTGCCATCCCTGATGATTTGGTGGTCACCAGCCCCTCCCCAGGTGAAATCATGCCCAGATGTGATGTGCCCTTTTGCTTGTGGCCCTCCCCCATCTTGACAGCCACTGCAAGGACCTTGGCACTGTCCACTCTGTGTTTATGCGAGGCCTTGCTGGGTGGGTGGTGTGGCTGTCCCCTGCTTGAAGCCAGTCCCTTTGTGAGCTTTGCAGGTGGTGGAATAGGGTGGTCCTTCTTTTCTGTCGGTGGCACAATGGCAGCTCTGACGGGTGCCCCTTTGACCGTACTGGAGTAGCAGGGACCACAGCGGATGCAGATTTGGTGGCTGAGGTGCTGGGCTGGGATCTAGACATCCAGGCCCTAGGAGAAGGATGGGGGAGGTGTAGGGAAGAGCTCCAGGTTAGCTAGGTAAATTTATTTGGACACACTGGGACGGGAAGATGGAGGGGGTTTTGGAGTGGAGGGAGAGGTAGTGGTTGTAGGAGGTGTACGTCTGCTGAGTTAGGGTGAAGGTGCATGGGTTGGAGGCTGTTGTGAGGTGTGTGCCTGCGTTTGTGTACTTTGGGAGGAGGGATCACAGACACACTGGAAGAGGACACAGGGGACATGTGAATGGTGGTGGGGGTGGTGATTGCACATGAGCAGTGTATAGTTAGGGGTGTGCTGGTGATGGCGGTAGTGGCTGAGGATGTAGTGCATGCAGGTGTGAGTGGAGACAAGACTGTGAGGGAGGTGGAGGAAGTGGAGGAAGTGGAGGAGGGGGGACACAGTGGAGGCAGTGGATGTTGGTGTGTCTGCATGGGTATGGTGCTTGTGTGAGTACCTGTGGGATGTGTGGTTCTTATGTTTGCCTGAGCCACTTTTGTGTGTTGATGTGTGTGCATGCTGGTCTGATGGTGTGCTTGGGATAGGCTGAGTAGAGGGGATTGGGACTGGGTAGTGGAAGTTGGAGGGGGGAGGCTGGGCACAGGGACAATAGCTGCCATCAGTGCTGAGGCCAGAGCCTGAAATGCTCTCTGTTGGGCCGCCACGCCAGAATTAATGTCCTCCAGGTATGCATTTGTTTGCTGCAAATGCCTCTCAACATGGCATTCAGAATGGTTGACTGCCCAACAGTAAGGGATCTCAGGAGGTCAATAGCCTCCTCACTGAGGGCAGCAGGGCTGACTGGGGCAGGGTCTGAGGTGCCTGGGGCGAAGGAGATGCCTATCCTCCCGGGGGAGCGGGCACGGGAAACACACTGAGGGACTGCTGGGAGGGTGGTGCTGGTAGAGATCGTGGCAGCTGTACCTGTTGTTGCGGTGGGCACAGAGGTGCCCGCCACCGCAAGGGAGCTCCCATCAGAGGAGGAGTCACTGTTGCTGGTGTCCCCTCCTGTCCCCGTCGTGGAGCTCCCCTCGCCCTCCATCCCACTGGTGCCTTCACCCTCCGTGGATTCACCCTCCTGGGCCATGTGAGATGCAGCTCCCTCCGTCTCGGTGCCTCTGCTCCTCTGCCAGATGATGCTAATGCACACAAGGACAGGGTGACAAAACAAGAAGGGTGGGAAAGACAGAGGAGACACAAGGTCAGTGCCAGCAACACCACTACCGTTGGCAGACACAACACACAGGGAGCAGCCCTATGCACTAGGCCATGCACTAGCAGTTAGTAGTAAAATCACCTGCCCATGGAGGACTATGCCTAACACCATTTGCTGCACAGCTGGAACCCAAAGGAGCCTGACTGAATGTAGATGCCCACTACCACTATTGGGGTTGGAGTGCCTCAGAGCCTGCCTATCAAGGGACCTACCCTACCAAGCTCGCCCTGGTCTAGGGGAACCCACAATCCACATCCCCCACGCAGACACCTCATAAATCACGCAGAGTCAGCTGAATGAGACTGTACTCACCCGCTTGTGGCTGCTGGTATGCCTTCAAGCACCCATCCAACTCTGGATATGCCACCGCCAGGATCTGGAACATCAGGGGGGTCATGGTGCGACAGGCACCCCTTCCACGTTGGGAGGCCATCCCCAGCTGGGCCTCTGCCGTCTTCTTGCTCCAGCGGCACAGGTCCTCCCATCTCTTGTGGCAGTGGGTGCTCCGTCTATGATAGACCCCCAGGGTCCACACTTCCTTGGTGATGGCACGCCAAATACCCTTCTTCTGGTGGGCGCTGCCCTAGAGGAAAGGTACAGGATGAAAGGAAATTACTCTCGCGTCCGCACCGTCATACTCACCAATTCCCACCCACCAGTTCCCACCCATGCCCTGACGCACATACACTCACCATCCTCACATGCAGACCTCAGCCCCCCCACATGTATCTTCCATCCACACCACTCCATACATTCATGGCCCACACATCATGCTCACAGTGTACTCACCTGTTTGTCTGGAGGACCGTAGAGTAGCGTGTACTGGGGGAGGACCCCATCCACCAGTTTGTCCAACTCCTCCGCGGTGAAGACAGGGGCCCTTTCCCCAGACACATGAGCCATTGTCGCTTCCAGACTGAGGTCACAGCAGCACTTGCAGTGTAGGTCCTCTCCTGTTGAAGGTCAGGTATCAAATGAGTGAACAGATAGAAAATGGTGGTCACGTCACGGCAGTGCGTACCGTCAGCGCCGGCGTACATCGTCATTGGCTCCTGGAACCCATAGGGCCCAATGATAACCAATGCTAAATTGCGCGGCGGTCTTCAACCGCCTACCGCAATGCTGCACAACGCCAGCGCAGTTACCTCATTTCCCCTTGTCCCTCCTTACAGGTCAGGCAGCCGCCATTTCAGGGGGACACATGGAATGGCACCTAACTGCGTCACAGCACATTTTGGCAGAAATACGGACAAAGTACGCCACACACGGATTTACTCACATTACAGCAAAAACACTTGTGCAACCTATGTGGTACATGACCCTCTGCTCACCATTCTCCTCCATAGGGCACATCTGCTGGGGCAGATGATGAGATGGCGTCATCCTCCGGTGTACAGACCCCTGGTGGACCTGTCGACAATGGGAGACAAACACATCATTATCACCTACAGACTTGATCGTGCCACAATCCAAGAACTGTGTGCCCAATTGGAGCCAGATCTGATGTCAGCTATCCGCCATCCCACAGAAATACCCCCTCTAGTGCAGGTCCTGTCAGTGCTCCATTTCCTGGCAAGTTGCTCCTTTCAAACTACAGTGGCCATGACATCAGGGATGTCTCAGCCAATGTTTTCTAACGTGTTGACCAGAGTGTTGTCAGCCCTGCTGAAACACATGCGCAGCTACATCGTATTCCCCCAGGTGGAGGATTTGCCCACAGTGAACACTGACTTCTATGCTCTGGGACATATCCCCAACATAATTGGTGCAATTGATGGTACACATGCGACATTTGTCCCCCCAGCAGAAATGCACAGGTGTACAGAAATCGAAAAAGCTACCATTCTATGAATGTGCAGATGGTGGGTTTGGCTGATCAGTACATCTCTCATGTGAATGCCAAGTATCCTGGCTCTGTGCATGACGCTTACATTTTGAGGAATAGCAGCATCCCTTATGTGATGGGCCAACTCCAGAGGCACCGGGTGTGGCTAATAGGTGAGCCCAAGGTCCCCACACAGTATGAATAGGTGTCTGGGTATGGGGTAGTCACTAAGGGTTAGTGTCTAACAGATTTCCCTCGACATTTGCAGGTGACTCTGATTACCCCAGCCTCTCATGGCTACTGACCCCAGTGAGGAATGCCAGGACAAGGGCAGAGGGACGCTACAATGAGGCACATGGGTGAACTAGGCATATTGTTGAGTGGACTTTCGGCCTCCTGAAGGCCAGATTCTGGTGCCTCCATCTAACAGGTGGCTCCCTATACTACTCACCGAAGAAGGTGTGCCAGATAATCGTGGCATGCTGCATGTTGCACAACCTGGCTTTGCGACGCCAGGTGCCTTTTCTGCAGGAGGATGGGCCTGATGATGGTATTGTGGCAGCTGTGGAGCCAGTAGACAGTGAGGAAGAGGAGGCAGAGGAAGAAGATATTGACAACCGAACCAATATCATCATGCAGTACTTCCAGTGAGACACAGGTAAGAGACTGGCACTGCTCATTTCATATCTGACTACTGTAGGACATTGTATAAGTCAGCCTCTTAACCTCTGTGTATGGACACTGACAGTTCACTTTGGCTTTCCATCTCACAGATCTAATTACCTCATTCTGCCTTCTGCTATATTTACTGCTGCCCAACAACTGTCATACATTGGTATGCGCAAATGAACATTTACACTGATATTTATGGAAGAAGTTGTAATTATACATTTGTGAAAGTACAGGCTCACTCCAGATTGGTTTGTGATTCAAGGGTGTTTATTTATGGGCTAATGTGTATAGGGGTATGTGGAAGGGGCTGGGGTGATGGTGGAGGAAGGTCCATAGTAGAGCCCAGTCTCTCTGTACCACAAGTGCATTGTCCAATGGGGCATAGGAAGTGGGGCAATGTCAGTTAAAGGTGAACAGGGTGACATAGTGGGACAGAAGGGTGACAATCAGGAGAGTCTTATTCCCTGGTGGGGGTCTTGGCAATGTTCTCTGTCTTCTGCCTGGATCGCAGGGACTGTTTGTGGGGTGGTTCTCCGCCTGCAGGGGGTGGGGTGCTGGTGGCCTGTTGGTCCTGTGGCGGGACCTCCTGTCCACTAGCGCTGGCAGACGTGGAAGGCTGTTCATCGTTCAGGCTGGTGTCAGTGGCCCGGTGGTATGTCACTGTTTCCCTCATGGTGTTGGCCATGTCTGCCAGCACCCCTGCAATGGGGACGTGGGTGGTGTTATTGGACTTCAAGTCCTCCCTGATACCCATGTAGTGTCCCTCCTGCAGCCGTCTCCTGAAACTTGGCCAGCACCATGCCCATCGTCTCCTGGGAATGGTGGTATGCTCCCATGACGTTTGATAGTGCCTCATGGAGGGTTGGTTCCCTGAGCCTGTCCTCCCCCTGTTGCACAGCAGCCCTCCCAGCTTCCCTGTTATCCTGTGCCTCTGTCCCCTGAACTGTGTGCCCACTGCCACTGACCCCAGGACCCTGATTGTTCTATGTCCTATGTTTGTGGGGTTGCCTGGGGTTCCTGTAGTGGTGGACACACTGCTGATTGACGTGTCCTGGGGACAGAGGGATGGACCTGCTGGGTTGGTGCTGTGGTGGTGTTTCCTGAGGGAGGAGGTTCTGTGGTGGGTTGGGACTGTGGCAGGGGAACCAACTGTCCAGAGGTCCCTGCTGGGCCGGGCTGGTCATCCTGATCCAGGCATGCAGAGCTGCTGTTGTCACTGTGGACCTCTTCTGTGGGGGGACTGGATATGGCTGGCACCTCCTGTCCGGTGACATTGTGTAGGGGTCCTGTTGGGGTGTAAATGCATTGTTATTGTATCTGTGTGTGCCATCTTGTGCAATGGGTGTGTTTCCCTCTACTACTGTGCTTGCAATATCGCCTTTGCCCTTGTGTGAGTGGTGATTGTGTGCCCTGGGTAAGTCTTTCCCTTGGACATGCTTTGGTGATGGGTGTCCATGCAGGTCTGTGATGGGTGTCCATGCATTGTTGTTGCATGCAGGGCTTGGTATTGGGATGGGTGGGTTGTGATAGTGGGGTATATGTGAGGTGGTGGAGTGATGGGTGTGAGGGTAGGGGTAGGTGTTTGTGATGGCATGCAGATAGGGCGGGGGATAAAGTACTAAAGATTTGACTTACCAGAGTCCAGTCCTCCTGATACTTCTGCGAGGCCCTCAGGATGCATGATCGCCAAGACTTGCTCCTCCCATGTTGTTAGTTGTGGGGGAGGAGGTGGAGGTCCACCGCCAGTCCTTTGTACGGCTACTTGGTGTCTGGGTACCACAGAACGTACCTTCCCCCGTAGGTCGTTCCACCTCTTCCTGATGTCATCCCGTGCCCTGGGGTGCTGTTCCAATGCATTGACCCTGTCGACAATTCTCCGCCATAGCTCCTAGCAATGGATGTCTGCTGCACCTCTGATCCGAATAGCTGAGGCTCTATCCGGATGATTTCCTCCACCATGGATTTTGAATTGTCCAAAGTGGTTGTGTTTTGTACGTGTGTGTGTATTTTGAGCACTGCAGTGTGTACTGCCAATGGTTTACTGTGGTTGAATGACCGCCGCATTGATTCGTGGGTTGTGATAGTGTGGGCGTATTCCTGTTGGCGTAACGGTGTGGGTTTTGGTACCACCAATTTGTCACTGACCTTTGGTGTGGCGGACTTGTGTGGGTGTCTGTATTGTGGAGGATTTCTAAGTGTGGGTCATAATACCCGTAGTGGATTTCCACCACGGACACGGTATGTTGGCGGCCGTCAGCACAGCGCTCAGTGGACTTTACCGCCAGGGTTGTATTGAGGGCAAGAATCTCTTACATCGCATTAGAGCATGACAACAAAAGCCAGTAAGAAAACACTACAACATATCTCCCTCCATGTTAAACAAAGCACAATATTCAACATTTTCCTTAAACATTTACAATAAAGAAAGCTATACAAGAAATAATGAGTATAAGGAAACTGTACAATGTATAGAAGGATGTCCAAAATACACTGATGCATACATACTTCTCAAGCATAAACCATTTCAGATATGCATTTTTGAAGACAATTTTAAATAAAGAAAACTAAAAACACACATAGGCCCTCATTACGACCCTGGCAGTGGGTGATAAAGTGGCAGTAATACCGCCAACAGGCGGCGGTAAGTACAGCCAAATTATGACCATGGCGTGATATCTCCTTTAGACAGCCAATGTACCACACCAACCACCAAGGCGGAAACAACAGCCACCACGGCAGTAGCCGCCTACAGCCAGGCGGAAGTCAAAGTTCCACCCACCATATTACGATCCAGCAAACCGCCACCTTTTCCAGGGTGGTACCAACGCCGTCAAAAGCCTGGCAGGAACAGAGCACAAAAGTCAAAGAACTCACCATTGGAGACACAGGGAAGAACCACACTTCCATGGAACCCAAACTGCAAGTATTCCCGGTGATCTTCTACGTTATGCTCCACCTGCAACACCAACGCCGACGAAGACGACGACGGTGAGTACAGCCGCCTAGCACACAAGGGAGGGTGGAACGAAAAAGAGAGCGTCACACACACACAACACACACCATTCCCACACACCACACACACAACCAGCTGCAATACAGAAACAATTTGACCCGGAAGAATAATGCAAGGACAACAGGAATTGACAAAAGTGAATGTAATTAGTTCAACATCAAAATTAATAATCCGATTTAGCCATGAAACAGATATTTAAACTTGTATAGAAAAGGGGCACTGTCCAGTCCAAAGTTCAAAGGGCCCACATGGACATAGGGCACAGTCCAAGGGCCAACTCGAAACTTGACCACATCCGGATAGAGCACTGCAGGGGCATCAGTTTGTAAATAGGCAGGCACCTCGAGGAGGGGCACCTCAACTCGATGCGGGAACAAACCCACTGGTTCTGGAGGGGGCAACATGGCCATTGCTTTGTCCTGGGGAGTGCAAGGTCACAGTCTCTCGAGTGGGTGTCTTCCCCACTGGTTCCAGAGGGGGCAACATGCCCTGTGCTGTGCCCTGGGGAGTGCAAGGCCAAGGTCTCTCGAGTGGGTGTCTTCCCCACTGGTCAGACCCTACACTCTGTGATGGCTGCATGCTGGTGGTGGTTGGGAGAGGCTCCTGGGCAGCTCCTGCACTCTGTGATAGCTGCATGCTGGTGGTGGTTGGGGGAGGCTCCTGGGCAGCAGATCCATGGCTGGCGGTGGGGGCTTAGTGACAGCTGCTGGTGGTGGCAGTGTTTGCCTGACAGCTTCCACTGGCATAGAGTGCCTCTTCTTCTCCTGGTCATGGATTGGGGATCCCTTCTCCCCTCCTGGCAGGGGTGGGTGGGCTCTTCCTCTTTCTGCATGCTGGCGCAGGCTCTTTCTCCTCTCTGCCTGCTGGTGCAGGCTCCTTCTCCTCTCTGCCTGCTGGTGCAGACTCCTTCCCCTTCTTCCCAGCTGGTGCAGGCTACTTCCCCTTCTTCCAAGCTGGTACAGGCTCCTTCCCCTTCTTCCCAGCAGGTGCAGGCTCCTTCCCCTTCCTCATAGCTGGTGCCAGACTCTTCCCTTTAATTCCAGGTTGTGCTGCCTCCTTCCCCTTTAGTGTTGTTGTTCTGGTATCCCTACCACTACAAGTAGGTGGTGCTACCACTGGCCCTGTGGACTGTTTGGCTGAGGTGCTGGGCTGTGTCCTTGCTACCCTGCCCATACGTGCTGGATGGGGGGAAGGGGTTGGGAAGAGGTCAATCTGGGAAAGGAAAAGCTTTTTAGGGATGTTGGGGCGGGAGGAGGAAGGAGTAATGGGGTGGAGGATGAGGTAGTGGTTGTCTGAGGTGTATGTCTGCTGGATTTGGATGCAGGTGTATGGGCTGTATGCTGTTGTGAGGTGAATGGTTGTTGGGTGTCTGAGTGCTTGCGTTTGTGTCCTTTAGGAGGGGGGTGGACAGACACGGTGGGAGAGGACACAGGGGACGCGTGCATCGATGTTGTGGAGGTGACTGCCAGTGAGGTGTGTGTTCTGCTTGGTGTGGTGATGATGCTGGTAATGGATATTGATGTAGTGCATGCAGGTGTGAGTGTGGACGTAACTGGGTGGACAGGCGAGGAGGAGGAGGGGGAGACAGTGGAGACATTGGATGTTGTTGTGTCTGCAACTGAATAGTGTTTGTGTGAGTGCCTGTGGGATGAAGTGTGGTGCTTGTGTTTGCCTGTGCAACTTTTGGGTGTTGTCTTGTGTGCATGCTCACCTGCCTGGGTGCTTGGGATGGGTTGGGGTTGAGGAGTATAGGACTGGGAAGTGGAAGTTGGTGGGGGGACGGTTGAAACAGGGACAATGGCTACCATCAGAGAGGAGGCCAGAGCCTGAATCAATCTCTGTTGGGCTGCCATTGTACTGTGAATGCCCTCTAGGAATGCATTGAATTGCTGCATCTGGGCTGCCAGCTCCTGGATGGCAGTTACTATGGCTGATTGCCCTACAGAGATGGATCTCAGAAGGTCAATAGCCTCCTCACTCAGGGCAGCAGGGCTCACTGGGGCAGGGCCTGAGGTGCCTGGGGCAAAGGAGTTGCCCACCCTCCTGGGTAAGCGGGCACGGGCAACTCGCTGAGGGGCTACTGGGAGGGCGGTGCTGGTACGGGGGTGGCGGCTGTACCTGCAGCTGGGGTGGTCACAAAGGTGTCCGCCACCACCAGGGAGCTCCCATTGGAGGAGGTATCAGAGTCTGTGTTGTCCCCTCCAGTCTCCACCGTGGTGCTCCCCTCGCCCTCCGTCCCACTGGTTCCCACAGCATCGGTGGACTCTGCCTCCAGGGTCCTGTGGGATAAAGCTCTCTCTGTCGAGGATGACAAAACAAGAAAGTGGGGAGAGAGACAAAGGATACACAGAGTCAATGACTGCAACAACACCATCGTTGGCGTACACAGCACCCTCACACACAGGGATCAGGCCTACACACTATGCATTGCACTACCAGTGAAACGGCTAGTCACCAAGGCATGAGGAGGGGCACACACTGCCAACTGCAGCACACCTGAGACCTACGCAGCCCGGCTCAGAAGTGAATACTAACAAGCTAGGTAAGCAGTAATTTCCATTCAACCCCTACCTTCCAGAGGACCTATGCTGCTATGTCTGGCCTGGCCTAGTGGCACCCATGGACACACAACCACCACCCGGATACCACCCCACCAGCCGTAAGTTGTAATGATAGCCACTGTACTCACCCCTGGTGGCTGCTGTGATGCCCTCAAGTGCCCATCCAGAACAGGATAGGCCACTGGCAGTATGTGGGCCATCGGGGGGGTTAGGGTCTGACGGGCATCCCTTCCTCATTGGAAGGCCATCCTCAGCTGGGCCCGCGGTCCTTCATGCCCAGCGTCTCAGGTCCTCCCACCGTTTGCGACAGTGGGTGCTCCGCCTGCCATAGACCCCCAGAGTCCACACCTCCTTGGCGATGGCACGCCATATTCCCTTCTTTTGATGGGCTCTGACCTGCAGAGGCAATACAGACAGGAAAACAGCATTAGACAAACAGTCCAGCCTGTCACACATATGGCCCACTGTACCCATTTGCATCACCATTGGCATACACATAGCCCAGCGCAACACATATATACCGCCAAGAGGACATCCACCCACCCCCTTACACAATGCCGTTATGCACAACTCCATGCATTCATGCCACAATCATCGTGCCCACAAAGTTGGTCTGGAGGCCCATAAAGCAGTCCGCACTGAGGTAGGACCCCATCCAGCAGTTGCTCCAACTCCTCAGAAGTGAAGGCTTGGGCCCTTTGCCTGGTCACACGGGCCATGGTAGGTTCCAGACACAGGTCACAGCAGCACATGCAGTGTAGATCCTCTCCTATGGAAGGTCAGAAAACAATTGAGGGATGTGAATTAAAATGGCGGTCATGTTCGCGGCGGCCAGATAGTAGTGGCATGCTGCATGTTGCACAACCTGGCCCTCAGACGGCATGTACTTTTTCTGCAGGAGGAGGAGACTGGAGATGCCCCTGTGGCAGCAGTGGTCCCTAAGGACAGTAAGGGTGAGGAGGCAGAGGATGAGGATGTGGACAACAGAACATTGGTGATACGTCAGTACTTTCAATGACACACAGGTGAGACAGTGCTACTTAACATTTCTATGACTATTGGTGTATTTTGTGTGGCATTGGCATGCTGGCATGACCCCCTTCTTTCCCCTACTTACTGTTACCTATGGATAATCATTTTACAGATGTTGGTGATATGACAACATTCCCCTGATGTGATCACAACAGCCAGCTACAAGTCATTAATTCTATGCTCATACTATTTACAGTTCGTTTGCAATGGCTGTAGCTGTTTCAATCAATACAAATGTGCAATACATGAAATACTAGTAGTCACGTTTTATCGAAGGGTGTTTATTATTGTGCTAAAATATAGAGGGGAAAAGTGCAATGTAATTGGGTGATGATGGAGGAAAGTCCAGGGCATTGTTCCAGTCTGTTTGTAGCACAGGTGCATTGTCCATGGGGACATAGGAAGAGGAGCAATGGCAATTCAAGGTGGACAAGGTGACTGAGTGGGACACAAGGGGGACAATCAGGAGAGTCTCATTACCTGGCAGTGGTCTTGGCAAAGTCTCTTTGACTTCTGTCGGGGTCGCAGGGAACGTCTGTGGGGTGGTACACCTTCTGCAGGGGGAGGGATGCTGGTGGCCTGTTGGTCCTGTGGTGAGGCCTCCTGGCCACTAGCAGCAGCGGAAGTGGAGGGCTGTTCAGATGACTGGCTAGTGGCAGGGGCCCACTGGTGTGCTGTTGCCTCCCTCATGATGTTGGCCATGTCTGCCAGCACCCCTGCTATGGAGATCAAGGTGTTGTTAATGGCCTGCAACTCCTCCCTGATCCCCTGATACTGTCCCTCCTGCTGCCGCCTGTTCTCCTGTACATTGCCTGAGATCTGGCCCATCGTGTCCTGGGAATGTTGGCAGGCTCCCAGGACCTCAGAGAGTGCCTCCTGGAGAGTCGGTTCCCTGCTCCTGTCCTCCCCCTGGTGCACAGCAGTCCTCCAAGTTTCCCTGTTGGCCTGTGCTTCTTTCCCCTGAATGGTGTGCCCATTGCTACTGACGCCAGGTCCATGATTGCCTTGTGGGTGAGGTGTGGCCTGGGGTCCCTGTATAGGTGGGCACATTGCTGATTGAAGTGTTCTGGGGACAGAGGTGTGGGTATGCTGGGTGGGTGCTGTTGTGTTGGTTCCTGATGGGGGAGGCTCTGTGATGGTCTGTGAGTGGGCTTGGGTAACCAGCTGTCCAGTGGTTCCTGATGGGCCAGGTAGATCATCCAGATCCAAAAGTCCAGAGTTTCCCTGGCGATTTCATCCAACATGACCCTTAACTCCTCCTCAGTGAAATGGGGGTGCCTTTGTGCTGCCATGGTTGTTGTGTGATGTGTGTTGGTGAGGGTGTATTGGATAACGTGGTGGGGTGTGTGATGTAGGGTACGTGAGGGGTGTATGGGTGTCAGTAGTGTGTGTGTCTAGTTGTCTCTGTGCTCTTCTTCTCAGTCTCTCGTTGGCAATAGTTGTTGGTAAAGGGCTGTGGTTAATGTGGGTGTGTGTTTTATAGTGGTGTGGGTGTGGGGGGGTGGTGTGTGTATGAGTGTCAGGTGTGTGTTTTTAGTATTGGCCAATGTAGTGTTGTTTTGTATGTGGGTGTCCATTCTGAGCGCAGCGGTACCACCAATGGTTTACCGCTGTTTAATGTCCACTGTGGTAATGGGCATTGTTCTGTTGGCGTAACGGTGTGGGTTTTGGGACCGCCACTTTATCACTGACCTTTGGGTTGGCAGATTTGTGTATGTGGCTGCATTCTGTCAGATTGGTGTGTGTGTGTCATAATATGGTGAACGGATATTCGCCAGCACGGCAGTATGTTGGCGGCCATCAGCGTGGCTGTTAGTGGGATTTACCACCAATGTCATAATGAGGGCCATAGTCTCAACCCGTCTCGATTCATATTTCTGCCCAATAATCCATCACTTGCATGTATCCTTCCAGAACCCCTTGTAGACTCTTTGCTTTCCAACATATCATGCTCTAATGAACTACACACTGACATTTTCCTCATATTCCACCATTTGCCATCTGACAAACATATCATGTTACCTTTAGTCTGACAAATCTTCATGGGGTATGACCACTTCAATTAGCCTTTGTTAGGGCTCCTGAGTCTGACTCAAACCCAATCACGTTCCTTTGCTTTCTTACATTTCCCTACACAATGTTTCTTGTGTCTTTGTGTATAATTCTTTTGATACATTTTAGCCTTTCTCTCACACCACATTCAATTAATTTGGAATGTGTCATTCTCTCCATCCAAGCTAGAACAATCACTGTGCACAGTAGTCTACCTTTTAGCACAAAAAATTGGGTTACACCCATGAGTGTGTGGTGTGGTGCGATATCTAATTTCTCCAATTTAAGTCTGCACCTACAGCCAGTTGAACATTTTCTCCTACTTTACTTTTGAAGCGGTCCACCAAATCACCTTCATGAGGATGAAAAACAGCAGCTCTATGATGTTTGATACCCTCTTTTTAGAGGAAGCAGTGAACTCCGCAGATATAAACTGTGGACCATTATTAGTAACAATTACATTTGGGCAAACCTCCCTCTTGAATACTCTTTCAGAAAAACTAATGACATGAGGCCTTCACTTCTCTTACAAAAGCCAGTTCCGACCATTTGGAAAAATTATCCATTATCACAATAGTATACTTAGGGGGTTATTACAACTTTGGAGGAGGTGTTAATCCGGCCCAAAAGTGACGGTAAAGTGACGGATATACCACCAGCCCTATTACGAGTCCATTATATCCTATGGAACTCGTAATACGTCTGATGGTATATCCGTCACTTTACCGTCACTTTTGGGCCCGATTAACACCTCCTCCAAAGTTGTAATAACCCCCTTAATGTCTTCCTACAAACACACATATGAACCCCGTATATCCATGGCTACCTTTTCCCATGGTCTTTGGGGAAATTCTACAGGTTAAATGAGTGTTTCAATGGACACATGAGACTTGTCAATACATGTGCATGCTAGATAAGTCCTTACAAATCTCTCCAAGTCCAAATCCATGCGTGACCACCAAAAGTCCACACATGTTTTTCTTTTCAAAGCAAAAATGTCCTTAATTCAACAAACTTGGTAAATGTACCCATAAACTCATGGGAACTACCAATCATCCATTCTGTCTTACAATCCCATTAAAAACACATAATTCTTCCCAGACATTTTTTAAATCTCGCAAATCCTCAATCATTCTGGTTTTAATTCTGACTTTCTCAGGTAAGGTGTTTATGAACAATTGTAATGTTCGCTCTTCCAACACTGCCCTTTTTCACTCTTCCACAACCTCACTTTTACGAGTTTCTCTTATACCAGCTACCATCCATTCATCTTCTCCTTCATAATTATCCACAACAAGTGGTAATTGTGAAAGACAATACATGCTCTGGTACATATCTGATGGAACAAATGAAATTCTGTAACCGATAGAGCCACTTGGCAATGCGTGGAGTCACTTTTCCTACACCTTTTGTAGAAAACAAATCAACCAGTGGCTTGTGTTGTGTCCATAATTTAAAATGCCTTCCCTATACAAAAGTTTTAAAATGATGCACACCACCAGCTTGCTAATGCTTCTTTCTGAATAGTAGAATAAGTACTCTCTGTACCCTTCAGCATACGTGAGGCAAAAGCCACCACACTTTCATGCTCATTGTTTGACTGCATCAACGTGGCTCCAAGACCATACTCACTATCATCCGTTATGATGATAATTTTGTCTTTTAAGTCAAAAGGTTTCAAGGCAATGTTTTTTCTGACAAACAATTTCATGTCATCAAATGCTCTCTGGTGCAGTCCTTCCATTGATATTCCACTCCCTTCTTCATCAGCTGGCACAAACTATACACTCTCTCTGCAAAACACTCCTCAAACCTGGAGTAATGCTCTGCAAGGCCTAAAAATCACAATTATCACAATTGACCTTTATTCATTGGTGGAGGAGCCTTTTCTATTACTGCTGCCAATTTCCTTTTGGGTTTCACACCTTCACTTGACAACGCATGTCCAAATTATTCTACGTTACATACTTCCTTCAAATTTACATTTTTCCAGACTGATCGTCAATCCACACCCTCCAACTTGCTCAACACTTTTTTCAACATCACATCATGTTGTTCCACATCAGCACCCCAAATGAATACACCATTCTGGAAGAATAAAACATTCCGCTCAGAATTCCTTGCATAAATCTCTGGTAAACTCTCCATGCTGACGCTAGTTCAAAAGGCTTGCGGATAAATTGAAATGTACCTTCAGGACTTATGAAAGATGTCAACTGTTAAAATAGATTATGCAATCAAACATGGTGGTATGCGCTTGACAAATCTAATTTGGTGGAATATCTTACACTCATTACACTCATTGGCATTTCATCAATGCAAGGCAAAGGGTGTCTGTAAACCCAAATATTGTTATTGAGGTCCCTGAGATCTACACACATCCACATTTTGCCATTGGGTTTCTGAGCCAAGACAAGGGGACTGAGCCATTCTGACGATTCAATGGGCTCAATCACCCCTGCCTCAGACAATCTATTTCGCTCCTCTTTTAGTTGTACATGGAAGGCTGCAGGCACATTGCGCACCTTGTGCATTTTGGGGACAGCTCACTTTTGAAACAAAATGCGGTGCTCAAAATTAGGCAACCAACCCCTTTTGGAATACAGCATGGGGAATCTCATACCCCACTTTCTGACAGCGTGATCCCCTTTAATTAGTACCTGATCCGGTTGATTGGGATCAAGGATAATCCCCAATGCACGTTGTTCTTTCCAACCCAAAAGCATCCTCTGTCACGTTTTCGGGCGGGTCTGATCAGGACTCTGGTGGGACACCCCTTGAGGTCACCAAATATCCTAAAGAGGTAGTGTACTGGGGCAGAAGAGCAGCTAAAGCCATACACAGAGAGGACAGCTATGGACAGGCACAGAAAACAGGAAAGTAAAAGCAGAGCAACCCTTGTGTGAACAAACAGGAAACAGATTACTAATGGAAAAACACACTGGGGTTGTACACAGAGTAGGGCCCAGAACCTCCCACAGTGACAGGGAATGTCAATGCTTCTGTGCAGTTTACTCTTACAGATAGTCACCCTGCCAGCCCCATTGAAAGGAGGCAGCAGAAGTGATTCTGTCTCTGGACCCTAGAGCACATACAAGGATAGTACTTACATACACGCAACAAGCTTTTGTGGGTCTAGCTGGAAACACAGTGGCGATTCCTGGAAAAACAGCAATAGCACACTGTCGCTGTTAGGCACGAAAGACAACTTATAACACTAGACAAGGAGGAGGCTGGAATTGCATCCTGGAGACAGGAGCCAACCCCAGTACAAAGGAGGACACTTATATACTGGTGAAGACTGATAGAACACTTACCAGACACAAATACCGAGAGGAAACAGAAACAGAAGGGTCAAACTAAGAGACAGAGGCAGGAACTGGGAACAGGCTGAAGCAAAGGCAGGACTAGGACTGGAAAACAGGATGCAAACTTCTGGCAGGTTCAGGCTGAAACAAGGCAGGAGCAGAATAGAGAAACAGGGAGCAGGCTCTGGAAGAAACAAACAGGTACAAGGCTAAGAGATAGGGAGTAGACTCTGGCTGGAACAATCAGGAGCAGGGCAGAGAAACAGGAAACAGGATCAAGCTGGAACAGAACAGGAACAAAACTGGAACACCATCCGATAAGGGGTCTGTAACACAAAGGAATCAAACTCCAATGCACGACAGGGATCTTGAGGAAATGGCTGCTTATAAGCAGTTCCAAGCTGCAGGAAACCCAAGGTGGAATCACATGACTGGGCTGCACAGGAGAGGTCTCAAGTGTGTGTAGATTCAGACACTTTCAAGTTCTGGAGGAGAGGATCCGGTGAAAAGGAGCAACTGGACTTCTCCCATAGAAAACAATGGGAAACAGAATCCAGGCTTTCCTGACTACCAGGCTGTACATTATGGGATTTGCAGTCCCAGGAAGCAAATCTAGTACTACAAAAGTATACCACGGCGAAAAGAGAAACAAACCAAAGTCGGCAAGGGACTCTAGATAAGTGTTCAAGGTGATTCCCAGGCTACCGACAGTCCCCTTACAGCGCCCCCTAGTAAAGAGATGACAGAGTCGTAACATCCTCCCATTCTCAGCTATGAACACCTTTCCTTTGGCTGACCTGCCACGATAGTACAATTCTGCCCTGAAATACCCAATAACAGGTTGTTTTCCCCGCAGTATCCCACTGGTTATACATTGGAAGGAGTCCACGCATTTTCTCCTAACTGGGTCCAGGTTGCTTTGCCCACTAAAGTAAAGGACAACAGGAATCCACTAACATATTCACATCATATTTGTTCACCTTCGCCACACACTTTGGTGGACAACCAATATTCTTCTCACTTTTGTTTTCGCCTGCCTGCATGCCCACTTCAAAAACTACCATTACCTCCACATCATTGTTTTCACTGTCGGATTGTGATTCATAGATTAGTTTCTTTTGAGAATCCACCATACATTCACATGCTTTTACACTCCCTCAGTTTCCATCCAGCTTTAGGAGCTGGTCATTTATTTGACTCTGTCAGATGCCTCACACCACTGCATCTGAAACAATTGTTTTCCCACATATGCATGCAGAATTGCCTCTTTTGTCCTCAACCTAAACTAATTTGTGACCATGCTCTTCCTTAAGCTCAATGTTACTCTTGCTCAATTCTTTAACGTAGCAGGATGTATTTTCTATATGTTGTGCTATGCTAATTGATTTTTCCAATGACAGATACTTCAGTCCCAAGAGTTTTCCTTATCTTGATGTTATTTGTTCTATTTATCATCTGACCCCTAATAAATTTCTCTTGTAACTCTTTAAACTTGCAGGTAACAGCCAATGTATGTTAACATTGCTACATATTGTTCAGTGGTCTCCCCTGGTAGTTGGGCATGTGAAAAGAACGTGTGGCTTTCCACCACCACGCTTACTTTGTCCCCAAAATTTTCCTCCAAAGCTTTCATAGACCTCACATATTCATCTGATATAGATTTATCAGCGTCTGATCCTGATTCACCCTCCTCTTCTGTTTCACAAATGGGTAAAATTTCTAAAATGTTCCTACCTTCTACCCACAGAAATTCTTCAATAACACCAATTTTCTCCTTCTCACCAATACATCCCCACCAATGACCTTGAGATAAGTTTCAAAGGCCCATTTCCAATCTTCCCATACCTTTAAGGCAGAAACCGGATAATGTAGGAACGTGGGAGTAGCAGTTATATTTTTAGTCGACATGACTTATGTAAGAAAAAGAAAAAAAAAGTCACAACTGCAATTACAAATAGTCACTGCTGTCAAAACAACAAACTTAAATAAAGTGGCAATCGTTGTCCAAACACTGTTTCTTTTCATGGACTTCCACTAAATAAATCTGATGTCAACACACAATACTATTCACTGCCAGCAACATATTATAATCGCCTAAAACATGTTAGTTGTTTGTCTCTCCAGATATTAGTGTTGTTTCTATGTTTATATTCCCCTAGAAAAGAACTACACCTCCACTTCCTTCGAAATTTTCACTTCCGATCATCCATATGCACAAAATCCAGCACAGCACACATGGCTAAATACGCCCCAGGGTAAGTTCAACTCAATTTTTTTCTCCATTCCTTGTTACACACCACACACGATGTACTGCGCTGCTCTTCCCTTGAGAGTTGCAGCAGCTTCACTCATACAGCACAATAACTCTTGTGGCTAGAACCTACCGGGGAAGAATTCTCTTATCCTGTGGCCGCACAACCATACTTCTTCTGACTTGCGGCCACAGTGCATCGCAACACCACCTCAGTCTTCAGACCACTGTGCCACGTGATACCTCCTCAGTCTTGCGGTTGCATCACTTACATACATATTAAAAAAAAAAAAAAAACATTTCCATAAAGAAATCAGCTTACTGTTCCTAACACCCGACAGTAAGCTATGCAGTGAGGTTTTCATTGAATTTGTCACTTTACCTCTTCTGCCTGTTACCCTTAACTGCGATCGTTTCCACGCATTTTAACTCGGAGGAGGTCATCATCACCTTGTCACCATGTCTCAACAATCAGGGCCCGATCCTCAGCCCTGCCGAGTAGCATGCATCAGGGGTTAGGATAACACATTTTATTGTGATGGTCCACATCACCACACCACGGAGCAACCTCACTGACCTAGTCAGTGAACTGCTCTGCCACCTCGTAGTTCCACTGTCAAGTGAAGGCCTGCTGTTCTCTGAACCCTGACCTCTGTCAGGAGTTCGAGGTCCTCCTCCACCCGCAGGCTTCTGCCTGCGCCTCATCCCTGGTGTCTAGAGGGAGAGCTCTGCTCTTCTGCTAGGCTGCTCTATGCCTTCTTTTCACTTTTTTCCTCTTTTGCCTCTTTTTTCAGTGTGCTGTTTCTTTTGTGTTCTGTTTCCTTTTGTGTTCCTTTTGTGCATTTCACTTTTGGCTTTTACTGTCTTCCTCATTTTTCTCCCCTCACTCTGCTCTCTCTCCAATTTTGCTCTCCCCCACCGCTGCTGCCCCTGCGGCCCGCCCCCTCCTCTCTCTCGTGCTCCATCCTGCTGCTGCTGCCCCCCTGGCCTGCCCCCTTTTTTCGCACTGTTTTCCGCTCCTGCTCCCACCTCCAGCTATCCTCTCCTCCCCCCCATCCGTACTTACTGTGGCCACGCCGCTAGCGCACCGAAGGTGCACCTAAGGCAAGCCCATCTGCGCCTGGCCGCGATGGGAACATGACCAGCACCAGGACCCCTGGTCCTGCCACTTGCCGCCTCTACACAACAGCTGAACTCATCGCACTCAACCGAGGACGCAACAACAACTGCAAGCAAACAGCTCCAGGCAACAAACACGGTCCCTTCAGCTGCTTCCACTGCCGTCAAACCTGCACCACCAACAAGATCGGGGACCCAACGCAACCCACCTGCAACAACTCACCAAACCCGAAACTCCTAGAGTGCATCCTCCTCAACGTCTGCTCCCTCCATAAACACGCCACCGAAATCTGGGACCTCCTCGGCAGCACCACCCCGGATGTCGCATTCCTCACCGAGACCTGAATCAACGCCCAGACATCACCATCGCCATCCCCCAGGGATACAAGGTCACCCGTAAAGATCACATCAGCGGCCCGGGGGGTGCCATCGTCCACGGGTCCAACTTCTGCTTGAACACACACTCCAAAGACTCCAAAGATCATGACAGAGCCAACACACTCTGCAGGACACACCCTCAATCCCATCTTCACTACAGGAACCTCCATTACCTTCAGCTGCACCACGGAACTCCCATCGACAGATCACAGATGCATCCACTTCACCTTCAACACATCCACCATCACAAGACCCCAACTCCAGCCATCGCATAGAAAGTGGACAAGAATAACTGACGATCAGCTCACCGCTGCCATTGCCGCTCCCAGCATTGCATGCAAGATGACCCAAACACCCCAGCACGCACCTTCCAAAACTGGATCTTCGACCGTGCCAACACCATAGCTCCCCTCAAAAAGAACAACAACACCCATGCAAAGAGGGCCAGCTGGTTCACCCCTGATCTCCGAGAATCAAGACGCACCTGTTGCCGCCTCGAGAAAATCTGGAGAAACACCAAATCTCCAGAAGCCCACAGCAACTTCAAAGCCGCCACCACCGCACACCACCAACTCATCAGAAACACCAGAAAGAAGGTTATCCAAGACAGGATCTCCTCACAAGCACACAAAAGTAAGGAACTCTTCAGCATCATCAAGGAGTTCGCCCAACCCAACAGTGAAACAACGGATATCCTACCCTCACAGAACATATCCAACAGACTCAGGACCATCACAAAATCAAGACCATCTACGACAGTTTCAACAAGGACAACCCCGTGCAAAACCTCCCCTTCCAACCCCCAACACCAACAAACCCACAGTCTCCACCTGGACACCCCTCTCCACCGAAGATACATTGAAAACCATGAAGTCCATACACTCTGGGCACCACGGACCCATGCCCCCATCACATCTTCAACAGAGCTGCAGACACCATTGCCCCCAAGCACCGACTCACCATCAACTGCTCACTAGCTGCCACCACCTTCCCAGATGACTGGAAACACGCCAAGATCAACCCCCTCCTCAAGCAACCCTCGGCTGACCCCACCGACCTCAAAAACTTCAGGTCTATCTCCCTACTTCCATTTTCTGCAAAAGTAATAGAAAAAGGAGTCAACAGCCAACTCACCACCTTTTTAGAAAGCCACAACATCCTCAACATCTCCCAATCTGGATTCAGGTCAAACCACAGCACCGAAACGGCCCTCCTGTCTGCAACGGACAACATCCACTCCCTGCTGGACAAGGGAGAGACAGCAGCACTCATCCTACTTGACCTCTCTGCAGCTTTCCCCACAGTCTCCCATCACACCCTGATAAGAAGACTCCAAGAAGCCGGCATCAGAGACAACGCCCTCAAATGGATCCAATCCCTCCTCTCTGGCAGAACGCAATGAGTGAGACTCACGCCCTTCCTCACAGAAACCATACCCACCACCTGCGGAGTGCCTCAATGATCCTCCCTCAGCCCCACGCTGTTCACCGGTCCACTTGCCACCATCGTCAGAAGCTACGAAATAAACATAATTTCCTACATCGACGACACCCAACTCATCCTCTCCCTCTCCAACGAACCAGACAAGGCCAGACACAACTTTTACGAAGGCATGAAAGCAGTCGCCAACTGGATGAGAGACAGCTGCCTTCAACTCAACACAAACAATACCAAAGTATTAATCCTGGTCCCTCAACCCGATGCATGGAGCAACTCCTGGTGGCCACCCACCCTCGGAAACCCGCCCACCCCCTCTAGCCAAGCCCGCAACCTCGGAATCATCCTGGACCCTGACCTCAGCATGAACCATCATATCAACTCAGTCACCACCACCTGCGTCAGCACCCTCAGCCTCCTACGCAAGACCTTCAAATGGATTCCCCGCGAGCATAGAAAGACCATCACACATGCCCTCATCACCAGCAGACTGGACTACGGCAATGCACTCTATGCTAGAATCAACAAAAAACTCACCCACAAATTGCAAAACATCCTGAACGCCGCCGCCAGATTGATCCTCAACCTACCACAACACTGCCTCATCTAGCAACACCTAGGACACTGCACTGGCTCCCCATAGAAAAAATCACTTTCAAAATCCTCACCTTCTCACGCAAAGCCCTCCACAACACTGGACTAGCCTACCTTAACCAGTGACCCAACTTCCACGTACCCCACAGGGCCCTACGCTCAGCCCAGCTCTCTCTCACAGAAGTACCCCGCATCTGGAAAACCAGAACAGGAGGACGGTCCTTCTCCTACCTCGCCGGCACTGCCTGGAATGCCCTATCCGTCCACATCAGACAAACCACCTCCCTCCTCAGCTTCACGAAGAAACTGAAGACATGGCTTTGTTAATCCACCTCCCGTACACGCTACACTCCCTCCACCACCACTTTGAGACCCTGACGGGTGAGTAGCTGTGCTTTTTAAACACTGATTGATTGATTGACACTAAAATGCATAAGTCACGCATTTATAGCACCTCCTGACACCATTGGCCCTGCGTGGCATAAGGCAAGGTGGATGCTAGACCCACTCTCCACTAGGTAAAGCAGCGCGAGCCTGGTGAGTGCACTGCACCCACTGTATGCTGCCTGACCACAGCCTGCTGCATACAGACTCAGAAGCATTGCAATCAATTATCACAAATTAGAGTTGGCACTCTACATGACATTTGAATCAGCAGAGACTCACTCAGCCTGGGCCGCATTGCAGCCTGATGTGAGGTGGCTGTAACAGAAGACTACAAACACAGTTCCTATATTCACAGTGCTCAAATCACCCAGCAGTGTGCCTACACTGAATGATTTGGGTGTGTCGCCTTTCTCTGTTGCTTTTCCTGCAACTGGCGCCAACTCTGCACTGACGTCAGTTTGTGATGGGATGACCAATCAATAAGTGGGCGCGAATTCAACTTTTTTTTTTTTTTTGTACGGGCACACACCCCTGGCAGAGAGGATCCGTCATCTGGTCCACGTGCACCAAATTGGCAGGGCACTCTGTGTGCTAGTCTAAACACTCCTTGTTGTCAGCTGGCACCATGCAGGATATTATAAATGTTACTACCCTGTGTCCTCTGCCGCCCCCCGGAAGATATTGCTGCTGTTCGAGCAGGCCCATCAGAAAACATCATGCAGGGGATTCTTTAATCATCAAAAACTTCTACCAGACAGAACTAGACACTCTGGAAAAGAGCTAACTGTGACCCTCCATCAGGACTTGACACAGCTTCAAACTGCAGTTGTAGCCCATTGCCCTCCTCTCCTGCTGAAGCCCTGGGACAGCTCAAGACTGTAAACAAAGCTAGCTGGTGAAGCTCTCAGCTGTGAGATACACTCCCAGGCACTGGTGGTACGCAGCAGTCAGATGAGTCATGCACTGTGCCTAGTGTTGACACCTTTCCAAGAGAAGCGAAGTGGTTGAAGAGTCTGTTTCCAGAGTCTGCAAAAGCCTGTCGGTGATACTCAGTTGAACTGGGAACAAAATTGTATTTATTCATTTGTAACATGCCATTTCAGTATTTGTTTACTTTAAGTAAAAGTCACGGATCAGCTCTAGAACACATTTCAAACTGCTTTTTCTTTGAAGTATGTACAGATAAAGGGAAAAATATTTACAAGCTTTAGGTGATTTTGCTTATTTTTGTACTGGCTGGAACAACATAACATCTGCCCTGTGTCCATTTGATTTCTGCAGCATGTGCTTATCTGTTTTATAAAGTCCAATGTCATGGCGGTGTGAGACATTTTATGATGATGTATTTACTTTTATAACTTCTGGGCACACGCATTGTTTGTATCAGTATCCTAACCTTCCACTCAAGGGTTTTCGAAGCAGTTTCAAGACATTTTCGGGCATCCAAATTGATCAAAAGGGTGTCATTTCTAATACTGATCTCTTTCAATAGCTGCATTGCTTGGTTTATTCACCAGAAAATGTCACACTAAGGTGGTCATTCCAACCCTGGCGGTAAAAGCCGCTTACTGCTGTCAGAAGACCGCCAACATCCCGCCGCAGTAAACCGCCACGGTCATTCTGACCCACAACAGGCAAACCGCCAAAATACAGACATCCACAAAAGTCCGCCACACCAAAGGTCAGCGAGAAACTGGCGATGACCAAACCTCCACCGTCACGCCAACAGAAATACGCCCACACTATCACGACACACGAATCCACGCAGCGGTCTTTCAACCACGGTATTCCATTGGCGGTACACACCGCTGCGCTCAAAATACACACACTCTTACTAAACACAGCCACATTGGACAATCCTCTCCTCCATCATGGGAGCCTACCATCATTCCCAGGAGACGATGGCGACGGTACTGGCCAGGTTTCAGGAGATCCAGTTCCTGCAGGAGGAACAGTATTTGGGGTTCAGGGAGGAACTACGAACCATCAGTTCCACCCTGGGCACCATTGTAGGGGCTCTGAACCTTGTAGTCACCACATTGCGGGACACTCTGGCACCACAAAGGGCCCCTGACACTAGCATGGACCAAGAACTGCCTACCACCTCCGCCGGCGCTAGTGGACAGGAGGCCCCGCCACAGGACCAACAGGCCACCAGCACCCCCACCCCCTGCAGAAGGAGAACCACCCCGCAAGTGGGCCCTGAGATCCAGGAAGAAGTCAGAGTAAGATGCCAAGACCCCCGCCAGGAAAGGATACCTCCCTGATTGTCATCCCACTGTCCCACATTGTCACCCTGTCCATCCTTAAACTGCCCCAGCTCCACTTTCCACAGGCATTTGGACAATACACCTGTGATACAAATAGTCTGGACTCTGCCATGGACAATCCTCCACCATCACCCCTCACCGATTTGCAACCACCCACCAATATAGAGCACTGTAATAAACACAGTTATTGCACAAAACAATCAGGAGTCTGGCTGTGATATTGAACAAATGTATTAGACATTAACGTGTCAAAATGCTTATTTACATTGTGATACCAACATACCAATGTCACACAGCTGTAGTTCATGGGGAAACAAAGCAGATGTCACGCAGTGGGGCCCACATCTCTGAAATCGGAAGGGAAAGTCACAACTCAGTTACCATACACTGGGGGGAAAGGACAGACAGTAGAGAGGTAGTAGTGTTTAAGTATATGTAATATGCCGGTGTGTATTCTTACCTGTTTGTCATTGGAAATACTGCTGTATTACTGTGTTCCTGTTGTCTATGTCGTCTTCTTCGGCTTCCTCGTCTTCACTCTCCACAGGCTCCACAGCTGCTACAACACCACCATCTGGACCATCCTCCTGCAGAAAAGGCACCTGTCGTCGCAAAGCCAGGTTGTGAAGCATACAGAAGGCCACGATGATCTGACACACCTTCTTTGGTGAGTAGAATAGGGATCCACCTGTCATATGGAGGCACCTGAACCTGGCCTTCAGGAGCCCAAAGGTCCGCTCGATCACCCTCCTAGTTCTCCCATGGGCCTCATTGTAGCGTTCCTCTGCCCTTGTCCTGGGATTCCTCACTGGGGTCAGTAGCCATGACAGGTTGGGGTAACCAGAGTCACCAATTAGCCACACACGTTGCCTCTGGAGTTGACCCATCACGTAAGGGATGCTGCTATTCCGCATGATGTACGTGTCATGCACTGAGCCAGGGAACTTGGCATTAACATGGGAGATGTACTGGTCTGCCAAATATGCCATCTGCACATTCATGGAATGATAACTCTTCCTGTTTCTGTACACCTGTTCACTCCTGTGGGGGGAACCAAAGCCACATGGGTCCCATCAATGGCACCTATGATGTTGGGGATATGTCCAAGGGCATAGAAATCACCCTTCACTGTAGGCAAATCCCCCACCTCTGGGAAAACGATGTAGCTGCGCATGTGTTTCAGCAGGGCAGACAACACTCTGGACAACACCTTGGAAAACATAGGCTGGGACATCCCTGATGATATGGCCACTGTTGTTTGAAATGACCCACTTGCAAGGAAATGGAGCACTGACAGCGCCTGCACTAGAGGGGGGGATCCCTGTGGGTTGGCGGATTGGTGACATCAGGTCTGGCTCCAGCTGGGCACACAGTTCATGAATAGTGGCTCGGTCAAGCCTGTATGTCAGTATGACATGTCTTTCCTCCATTGTCGACAGGTCCACCAGCGGTCTGTACACAGGAAGATTCCGCCATCTCCTCGCATGTCCCAGCAGACGGTGCCTATGAAGGACAACAGCGAGCACAGAGTCAATCAACCCACAGGTACGTTACCACAGCATGCACATAACACGATTCTCACTCCATTGAATGCTTTGTATGAGTGTTGATGCAAGGCCTAGGTATGTGTGACGCAGTACAAAAAGTAAGCTATGTGGGCCCCTAAAATGGCGGCTGCCTGACCTGTGAAGTGCGACAATAGGATGTGAGGTAAATGCGCTGGCGTGGCACACCGTGGCGGTACGCGGTCGAAGACCGCGGCGCAAAGCAGCATTGGTTAACATTGAACCCTATGGGTCTCAGGAGCCAATGACGATGTGCGCCAGCGGTCGCGGTACGCACCGCCGCGGGCGTGACCGCCATCTTCTATCTGCTTAATCACTCGATACCTGATCTTCGACAGGAGAGGACCTACACTGCAAGTGCTGCTGTGACCTCGGTCTGGAAGAGACAATGGCTCATGCGACTGGGGAAAGGGCCCCTGCCTTCACAGCTCAGGAGTTGGAGAAACTTGTGGATGGGGTCCTCCCCCAGTACGCGCTACTCTATGGTCCTCCAGACCAACAGGTTAGTACTGAGGGAGCATGCTTTATGGGCAATGCCTGTGTTGAGTGGGGTGGATGAAAGATGGTGGGGAGGGGAGCGATTGAGGCATGTATCAAACGACGGTGAGAGCATGTGCCACATGGCAAGGGTAGGGATGGGGGGCCACTCACATTGAATATGCAGAAGGTGATGACTATTTTTCTCCCCCTGTACATTTCACATAGGTCAGCGCCCACCAGAAGATCGATATTTGGCGTGCCATCGCCAAGGACGTCCGGACCCTGGGGGTCCACCACAGACGGGGCACCCACTGCCTGAAGAAATGGGAGGACATCCGCCGCTGGAGCAGGAAGACGGCGGAGGCTCAGCTGGGGATGGCTTCCCAACGTGGGTGGGGTGCCAGTCGGACTTTGACCACCCTGATGTCCCGGATCCTGGCGGTGGCCTACCCCGATTTGGATGGGCGCGTGAGGACATCACAGCAGACAGAAGGGGGTGAGTACACTCTCAATCTGTTGACTTTGCGCGCAGTGGAGGTGTCTGGGTGGGGGAGGAGGGCTGTGGGTATCCCTAGGCCAGGGCGATTTCTGTAGGCTAGGCCCCTCCGTAAGGCATGGCCCTGTGCCCCCGCAACCCACCTCTGTAGGGTGCCAAGTACAGCTATTCATGGCCCTGTGTCATCTATGTGTGCAGATGTCGTCCATAGGCTTGTAGGCCATGTCACACGGATTGAATAGTCGACCCCGAGTGCGCGGCGTAGTGCAGGGGGCTTCTGTGTTTGTCCTGTCCGCCAACGGTGTCGCCAATGCATGCTCTCAACATGGAGGGCCATGCAACGGACTCTGAATTCACCAGTGGGACAGAGGGCGAGGGGAGCTCCACAGCGGGGACTCGGGCAGACATCAGGGACACCGACTCGTCCTCTGAAGGGAACTCCCTTGTGGTGGCGGCAACATCTGTGCCCCCCGCAACAACAGGTACAGCCGCCACCCACCGCACCAGCACCGCCCTCCCAGCAGCCCCTCAGCGTTTGGCCCGTGCCCGCTCACCCAGGAAGGTGGGCATCTCCTTCGCCCCAGGCACCTCAGGCCCTGCCCCAGTCACCCCTGCTGCCCTCAGTGAGGAGGTCATTGACCTCCTGAGGACGCTCACTGTTGGGCAGTCTACCATTTTGAATGGCATCCAGGGTGTAGAAAGGGAGGTGCACCAGAGTAATGCATACCTGGAGGGCATTCATTCTGGTCAGGCTGCCCTTCAGCAATCGTTCCAGACTCTGGCCTCAGCACTGATGGCAGCCATTGTCCCTGTCTCTAGCCTCCCCCCTCCAACTTCCTCCACCCATACCCTATCACCTCTACCTCTGCCTATCCCAGACACACCATCAGACCAGCCTGCACACACCTCAACACCCAAGGGAAGCTCAGGCAAACATAAGCACAACACATCACACAGGCATTCACCCAATCAACATCCACATACAGACATACCAACACCCACTGCCTCCACTGTGTCCCCCTCCTCCTTGTCTCCCTCCTCCCTCCCTCCTCCCTGTCACGTCTCCACTCACACCTGCATGCACAACATCTTCAGCCACTATGTCCCTCAGCAGCACACACACCAAAACACCCCGCACACGTGCAGTCACCACCCCCACTGCCATTTACACGTCCCCTGTGTCCTCTCCCAGTGTGTCTGTGACCCCCTCTTCCAAGATACACAAACGCAGGCAGCCACCCACCCAACAGCCATCCACCTCACGATAGCCTCCAGCCCAAGCACCTGCACCCAAAGACACCAAACTTACAACTCCTACAACCACAACCTCTTCCTCCACTCCCATACCCACTACACCTACCCGTCCCACTGCTCCTAAAAAGTTTTTCCTGTCCAAACTCAACCTCTTTCCCCCAACTCCCCCACCCCGTCCATGTCATAGGACTACAGTCAGCACCTCAGCCACAACAAAACCGGCCCCTGTAATCACAGTCTGCCATGGACTGTGGAGTGCCCCACCCTCTAGGGCAGCCAGTTCGGTACGAAGCCAAGGCACGGCCAGCCCACCCCCGGAGAAACATCCCAAGATAGGCAGTGGCCGGCGCGAGAGGGTGAAAACAACAGGGACTAAAACCCCTACCATGGCTCCGGCAGGAAGTGTGGAGACAGCTGGCACACCGCCCAAGGTGGGAAAGGGCCACAGGCGATCAGGGAAGGCTGGGAAGGGAAGCATGGCCGACAACACCACCATCAGCCCAGCTGTCCAGGAGGGCCCCGCAAGCCCCATCCCAGGTGGGCAGGAAGCCACCAACAGGCCCGGCACAGCTGCCCAGGAGGGCCCCGCCAGCCGTAGGACCGATGGGCAGGAGGGCCCCGCCAGCCACAGGAAAGGTGGCAAATGACCTCCCCACCATGGCCGGATCCGTTGAACTGGGCCCTTCATCTCAAGCACCGCTGAACTGGGCCCTTCATCTCAAGCACTGCTGAACTGGGCACCGGCGTCTCAAGCACCGCTGAACTGGGCCCTTCATCTCAAGCACCGCTGAACTGGGCACCGCCGTCTCAAGCACCGCTGAACTGGGCACCGCCGTCTCAAGCACCGCTGAACTGGGCACCGCCGTCTCAAGCACCGCTGAACTGGGCCCTTCATCTCAAGCACCGCTGAACTGGGCACCACCGTCTCAAGCACCGCTGCACTGGGCACCGCCGTCTCAAGCACCGCTGCACTGGGCACCGCCGTCTCAAGCACCGCTGCACTGGGCCCTTCATCTCAAGCACCGCTGAACTGGGCCCTTCATCTCAAGCACCGCTGATCTGGGCACCGCCGTCTCTAGCACCGCTGAACTGGGCCCTTCATCTCAAGCACCGCTGAACTGGGCACTGCCGTCTCAAGCACCGCTGCCCTGGGCACCGCCGTCTCAAGCACCGCTGCACTGGGCACCGCCGTCTCAAGCACCGCTGCACTGGGCCCTTCATCTCAAGCACCGCTGAACTGGGCACCGCCGTCTCAAGCACTGCTGAACTGGGCCCTTCATCTCAAGCACCGCTGAACTGGGCACCGCCGTCTCAAGCACCGCTGCACTGGGCACCGCCGTCTCAAGCACCGCTGCACTGGGCCCTTCATCTCAAGCACCGCTGAACTGGGCCCTTCATCTCAAGCACCGCTGAACTGGGCACCGCCGTCTCAAGCACCGCTGCACTGGGCACCGCCGTCTCAAGCACCGCTGCACTGGGCCCTTCATCTCAAGCACCGCTGAACTGGGCCCTTCATCCCAAGCACTGCTGAACTGGGCACCGCCGTCTCAAGCACCGCTGAACTGGGCCCTTCATCTCAAGCACCGCTGAACTGGGCCCTTCATCTCAAGCACTGCTGAACTGGGCACCGCCGTCTCAAGCACCGCTGCACTGGGCACCGCCGTCTCAAGCACCGCTGCACTGGGCCCTTCATCTCAAGCACCGCTGAACTGGGCACCGCCGTCTCAAGCACCGCTGCACTGGGCACCGCCGTATCAAGCACCGCTGCACTGGGCCCTTCATCTCAAGCACCGCTGAACTGGGCACCGCCGTCTCAAGCACCGCTGAACTGGGCACCGCCGTCTCAAGCACCGCTGCACTGGGCCCTTCATCTCAAGCACCGCTGGTCCATGAGCGGCAGGGGCTAACCCGCATCTGTGTCGGGCAGGGCTGCACGAAGCACTCTGGGCACCAGGCCCCCTCCAGAACCAGTGGAGACTGTTATCCACTTGTGAGACTGTGGCTTTGCACTCCCCAGGATGTAACAGTGGGCAGTCCACCCACTGTCTGGACTTGTGAGACTGTGGCTATGCACTCCCCAGGATGTAACAGTGGGCAGCCCACCCACTGTCTGGACTTGTGAGACTGTGGCTTTGCACTCCCCAGGATTGACCAGTGGGCATGGAGGCCCCTCGTGGATCTGGCGTTGTGCACTCATCTGGCTGAGGTGCCCCCCCTTCCCTTCCCCCTGAGGTGCCTGTAGTTTTACTATCTGATGCCCCTGCAGTGTTCTCTCCGTTGGAGTCAGGTATCCTGTGTGGGCTTTGCCCATGTGATTTGGGCCCAGTGGTCCACGAACAATGCCTGCTACAATGCTTGGACTTGTACATTTATGTATCTAAGAGTTTTTGATGAGTATATATATTTTTTTGCCAGTAATACAATATATTCCAATGTTTAGAATAATTTCCTTTTGTCTTTGCATTCTTCAGGGGGATTTGGGGGGTGTCACTTTGATGTGTTGCTATGCATTGATGTGTGTGTTGTAGTGGGTGAGGGTGAGGGTGGGTGTGTCGCGTATGTGTGTACCCGTAATAAGTTCCCCTCCCCCCTCCTCTGTGTCGTAGGTGCAGTACTCACCTTTGTCTTCTGCGCCAGCGTTCGTGCTCCTGGTAGAGGAGCAGGAAGACTGTCGCTGGGAGTATGTGGAGTTCGGGTTCCATGCTGTCCTGATTCCTCGTGGGCTGTATGGAGGTGAGCGTTTTCCCTTTGAAATGGCTGTTTCCGCCGTGTTTTTATCGGCGGGGCTACGGCCCCGGAAAAGGTGGTTGATTGGTAGGTTGTGATACAGTGGGCGGTACATTGTCTCCCGCCTGTCTGTTGGCGGGGACCGCCGCGCTGTTTGTTTGTACCGCCGTGGCGGGAGGTGTGTTGATGTGGCGGTCGCTGTTGGCGGTTTCCACCAGGGTCGGAATTCCATTTTTTTTCACGCCAGCCTGTTTGCGGTTTGGCCGCCGCTTTAACACCGACCGCCAGGGTTGGAATGACCCCCTAAGTGTCACACATTTGGCAGTTGTGTCACTCATAAGTGCACTGACTCTTTGGAAATGTCACAGATAAGCAATCTGAAGACTTGGCAGCTGTGAATCCTTGTCGTCACTATTATAAGGTGACACCACAGGATAGTGATCAACAGGAGTTTTATTAAAGTTAAGATCCACGACCCCACAGACTGAAGATCCAGTTGTCCCAACCGTCTTCCTCTGAAATCCCGTAAGGAATCTCTTACACCACATTAGAACATGGCAACAATAGAAAGTAAGAAAACACTACAACGCTTTCCCCGCAGATACCTGACACTTGGCAGAGCTGCATCAGCACTGAAAAATTGGAAACGGCACACCTAAGAGTGCTGAAAACTTGGCAGGCATGACTGTGGCCTGATCCAAATTGTAAATAATGTAGTGTTGGGGCCCTAGGCCCTTATGCTGCAAAATGAAGTGACGCAGACATAGTAGTAGTGTTCTGTAAACTGGACCCTGGCACGTGCGCCAGGCCCTTTTTATTGGCAGGGTCACCTGACTGGTGACGCCTGTGTTGGATGGGTGTGGGGTGTGAGTTTAGGGCCAGACCTCAGCCGAGTGGCTGGTGAAACACTAGAACATGTCCCGCAGGACACTACATCCCTCCAAAACTTTACTGAGGAATAAAACAAAGTCCAACCTGTAAAAGGAAACACAATAACAAAACACCACCATCAGTCTCTCAGCCTCAAAGAGGCAGGCCGCAGTATTGCAGTGGACAGGTGTAGCTGGGAGGACCCGGACAGCTCCGCACGAGTCCATGATTTAACCAGGTACAGCTAGGCACAAACACTGTGTGGATGAAGTCCGGACTCTGTGACAGTCAGATGGTTGGTTAAGTGTCCACTCAAGCACTGTGGTTCAGTCCTGTGGGCAATCGTGGCAAGGCTGGTGGTGTATACAGTTCACTGTGTTCGAATTGGGTGCATCATTCGAATTGGGTGCATCAGGAACGTTGGTGGTGTCCACTGCAAATATGGTTCTTGAGACATCCTGGCTTCATGAAGTCAAATCCCTTGAAGACGGATGACATCTGTGATGGTATGAAGTCCTCCTCTGAAGCCTTGGTACATCCTGATAATTTGTCGGTGGAACAGCTTCCAGACCACCTCTCTTTTGTGGATTCTTCACTCTGAAACTTCCTTGAGGCCCTTTAAATGGATGCCACAGGACTGGCATGGACTGTGCTGGGCTGCGTGTGGGACATCCCTAGGCTGCTGCAGGCTCTCTGACAGGAGCCACGGCCAAGTCATTCGTGCAGCCACAAGGATGGATGATTCGTAGTCAGTGCGCTTGACAACATGGACCATGTGTAGGTGAGCTCTCAGATGGTCTCCGGTCACTTGCTCTCTCACATTGCCAGGAGGATGTCTTGTTGGTGCTGTTGTATTGCGGAGGTGATGATCCATCTTGGTACTTAACTGCTCCTTCGACAGATATTGTGATGCACATGGCAATGATGGTGCTTGCCATTCGGTGACCTGGACAAAAAGTGATGTTGCAGGAATGAGGGTGACTGGAGGGACTTCACCAATAGCTAGTGCAGTTTTTTATTTTCCTCATGTGCAGATGTTAGCAGTGATGCCATCTGCTTCAAGCAGCCGGTGACAGGTGTCTGGACAGTCACACTGTGAAGCATGAGGCGAGTATGCGGTTCGGGCATGTAGGTGTCTTATGTTTTGTACTCCCGCTGAGCTATCTCCAGTGGCGTTGCTGCACCCCGGTGGCTGTCCTGTCTGTGGGTGCACTCTTCCTTTGTGGCATGAGTCCTCCATCTCTCCACCCTGTGATCTTTTGCTCTTATACTCCTGTGGTCGTCAGGTGGTGCAATATGACATGTGTTGTCACACAAACTCCTATCTTCCTTTTTCACAGCGTGGTGTCACACCACATTCTGTTCTCCTTTGCTGTGGAGCTTTCTCAGTGTTGCAGTGGTGGCATCTTACCACTCAGAGTGTGCAACTCTCCTCTTGCCTGTTGCAAGTTGCTACCAACTCTGTCTTGAGGCAGTGTGGGGGAGGACACTCCTTGATTAGTCTCTGACCCGTTGCAGGGCAGTGATGGCTGGTCACTTCCTTTGCCGCCTCCTCTTTACTTGAGGGCGCAGTGCTTGCGCCTCAAGGCAGTGCCATCGCGGCACTAGGTCCTGCTTGAACCTGGGTGTGCTTTTCAGGGTTGGTAGCTTCTCTCGACCTGCTTTGTGATGGGCCATTGGTGGCCTTTTTGTGTCGTGGTAAGGCTGGCTGGCACAGACTCTTGCCCCGTGAGTTATGTCATGCTCTCTGGTGCTTTGTTCATCTTCTCGGGCTCCTGCCCGTGTTGTCAGCTTCGGTGGTGCAGCTCTCTGTGCACCTCCGACATTGTTCCTTTTCCTTCTGGGCATCTTTGTTGATGCCTGGCATGTCCCTCTTCTATCGTGAGGTGATGTCCATCACTGCTGGGGCATGTGGCGTTCTTTCGGCGGTGGCATGGACAGCCGCCAGGGGCTGCTCAGGCCATGTGAGCTCTCCTAGTGCCTTGCGTGGCACTTAAGTCCATTTCTCGCTGTTGCAGCTAGGCTGGGACAGCTGCAGTCTTCTCCTTTGCTGTGCAGCGTCGTACACATTGTTTCTGTCTTCTGCGCCGTTTTTGTCCGTGGGCGCGCTGCTGGTCTTGCGCAGTCACTCTCTGGGGTGTTGCTAGCAACTTGCTGTTGCTTGTTTCCTGCTTTAAAATTGAAATAGGGTACAGTACCTTTCATTGGCCACTAGATTCCACTGTGGCGCTTCTTTCCAGCTTGAAGACAGTCATTCTTCCTACCGGGCCTCGTTTGTCCAAGCAAATGCCAGTGAGGAGCCATGCTGCCAGGGAGGAGTTTGTCAGGCTGGTGGGGGCTGCAGGAGCTGCAGGTAACTGCAGTTTTCTTTTTTTTTTTTAATCTCTTCATTTTTTATTCTTTCTTTTATTATATTTTTTTTTAGATTCAGCCTCATGGTAAAGAGGCACACTCTTGCTGTGGGGACCCCTTTGGGCAGTTACATTTTTTTCTTTTGGTGCGTGGCAGCACTGTTAGCTTTTCTTTTTTCACGCAGCCACAGAGCCTTGCTGGGGGGTGGGGGGCATTGGCGGCCTGGCCACTGTTTTCAACTATTTTCTCAGAGCGCAACAGCACATTTTGCCCTCCTCATACACAGTCGCAGCTGCCTTCCTTCACACTGCGGGCAGTGCTTCTGGCATTATTATTTGAAAAGAGGGGGGCGGCCCGGGGCAATTTTCCTTTTAGTGCGCGGCAGCACCATTGCGTATCCCATGTCGCGGCCACAGCAGCTTTCCCTAATGCTGCGGGCCGTTTCTGCTGATAAGAGGGGGGGTGCAGCATCCCCGGGAATATTTTGTTCTCACTCGGTGTGCGACAGCACCATTGCGGCTCTCTTGTAGCAGCCGCGGCAGCCTTCCCTGATGCTGCGGGCAAGGAGGGGCGGCACTGGGCATTTCTTTTAGATCTTCTTTCGGTGCGTGTGTACATCATCACGCTGCCATCCCCGCTTCCGCTTCCGCTGCCGGGCCTCGGAGCATCCCCTGCAGGCTTTGGGGAGGGACGTCCCTCCCAACGTGGCACATCTCTTCTCCCCCATGCTGGACCCTCACAGGCTGATTCTGCCTGTGGGCTCACCTCAAGCCCGGTGGGCTGCTGTGCACTCTGTTATGGATGTTGCCACCTTCCTAGGGTCGCGGCACCCTGGACAGCATTCCAGATTCGTGGCACAGACCGCATCACAGAAGGGCGCTTCCTTCCCTTGCTTGCTGCTGGGCATTTCCCTCTTGCGAGGGGGCACCCCCGGTTGAGTATGTGCAGGGGTGCCTTATGCTAAGGCTCCCTCCTCCCCTGCACAACGTCAAAGTTGCTGTCTGCGGCCACGTGGGGTCGTCGTACCCCTTCGTCGCCATTGTAGTTTTGGGGCCCTAGGCCCTCATTGTGCAAAATGAAGTGACGCAGACACAGTAATAGTGTTTTGTAAACTGGCCCTGGGAACGTGCGCCCGGCCCTTTTTATTGGCAGGGTCAACTGACTGGTGATGCCTGTGTTTGATGGGTGTGGGGTGTGAGTGTAAGGCCAGCCCTCAGCCGAGTGGCTGGTGAAACACTAGAACGTGTCCCGCAGGACACTACAAATAACACTTGTATCCCAACCCTCACAATTTAGAGGCTAAATCTTGATGTTTTAGTCTAAAAGTTTCCTAATTTTAGCTCTCTCTGTCTCTCTTAGAAAAGCCTCCACTTTAAAGTGAGAGAATAGGGAAATTAACTTAAACCATTTTGTCTTACTCTTCTGCATTCTCAGTTCCATACATGCAAACACACCAGATTCAGGCTGGAGACTCCCAGTTTTTAAAATCAAAAATTGCTTAATTTAGCGTTCTCCTGCTTACATTCGATCACTAAGACAATGAGTGAAATAAAGTCCCCTGTTCTGTTTTATGTTTTTTCAAAATCTTTCTTTTTCCTGTTTCCATATGTGAAACATGCAACATTTTAGAAGCGGAAAGTGGGAGATTTAAAAAACACAATTGGGAGGATATTCCTCCCATTGACTTCTTTTGAAGTAGAGGCAACTTTAGGCTGGAGACAGCCAAAAATAGAGGCATTTTAAGCACCCTCTCCCTCCCTCGTTTTTTCTTAAACATTCGTGAGTCTCCCGCTTCAATCGGGTCTATCGGCAAGTAAGATATGTTGTCAGATATGCAGGATCAAAATGATGGCAAAAAATGGCTGACGCAAAGCTACACTGTGTCAATATAATATCATTCCACATGCCTCGGTAAAAGGATACTCTTTTTATGTTAACCGTTTGCAATGGCTACATTCATATTACCAAATACAAATGTTTACTAGTTTATTTAGCAAAAGATAGGACTCTCAGAATCTTGTTTTACTTTCATAACATTTGAAATAATGGTTTGTAAAACATACATCCGCTAGACGGCAGTCTTCATCCACAGCAGTGGATACTTTCCAAAACATGATGAACAAAGGCAGAGCTACAATTATGCGCAGGATAGGTGGCTGGGCCTCGGTCAACGCCGCGGCCATCTCGAAGTGAACTAAATAAACGTATGGAAGAAATAAAACTCTAAAGAGATGACTGAGGTGACTATAATTTTGGTATAATTGTGATCGTTAGTTAAATCGTTCTTGAGTTATAAGCATGAGAAAAATAATACTATGTATACCTATTCACAATCTTCCTACTTAAATAGTTCTTCAAATCTGTACCTACATTCTTTCTTTGAACGAAACTTTTCAGATCCCTGTCGGATTATACAAAGTATGTCTCCAATGACTGTTCGCACAGAAATAAAGTGGTATGAGTTGCCATTTCCATATAAAGGCAAATCCATAGGGTTTCCCTGCAGCTCGGTTTTGAGACGTTCTACGTCAGATTACATGGAATTCCCCACACCACGTGCTAACTACGGCGAGGTCGTAAACGTCAAACGAGTAGCTGCCCACTCGCTTGATACACTTGCGGTACCGAGCACGTAATTGGTGACACAGGCATACCGGAAGCTAGAAACCGGTGCTGCCAAGTCACCAACAAAGGACTGTGATTTTTTTGTAACCTACCCACAGTTGTCCTCTTAAGGAAGCGGAGCACCTACTTTTTAAAAGAATAGTGGAACAAAAGCGCGGCAGTACGAATATGAATATGGAATTTAAAATCCTCCACTGGAGCAACGCATCGCGCATCGACATGGGAACCCTGACATTGCTTAATTGGGTATTCTGTGTCAGAACTGGAGGCTCAGATTATGCTTCTGTTTCATTACTTGCCAAAAAGGCAGCAGCCAATAACGAAGTATCAAAACACAAACTATATACTCTAGGAAAGTTATCAAAATAGCATCATTCTCGCCACCAATCTAGTGGCCCTTTACCCTCAAAACTGAAAGACACAATCCTGCTACCTCTTGCTTTGCGGCTTGGCAGTCAAGACAAGTGTCTCTCAGTTTTGATCATATATTGTTTCTGTAATATTTGCTGATGTTTAAATTGTGTTTAAACATAAAGGTTATATTATGAAGTATCTTTGCATGTGAATATGTGGTTTGCTAATTCCAGTGCATGTTAAATTTGATTACTTAAAGTGATATCTGTCAAGATCTGCTGCTTTCTGTGTAAGGGAGCCCCTGGCCTCCCAGGTGAGGATAAATCCCTTATGAGTGCCCATATCAACGGGTCTCAGTCGTGCAGGCCACTCTCATTAAGATCTCATGGAGTGTGGCGTGCAATATTGAAGACGGAACGAAGACCATGCTTGGAGTGCATGGGCGGGCGTCTCAAGTGGAGTCCTTTTTCCACCTTCATGCAGCCTAGACGAGCTTACCGGCCTGCAATATTAAAATGCAGTGGAGGTCCCATGCCAACTCTGGGCTGCAAAAACAGGAAATAAGGCCTCAGACGAAAAACGTAGTGGCACTGTTTAAGAGCACAAAAGGGAAGTGTTCAGGCTGCTTTAAACAAGTATAATCTGAGTCTCCAGTTCTGACAGAATAAAATAAGCATTTGCAATGTAATGGGTCTCGCGTTTGCTTGAGTTAGAGCTATTAGCGTTTTAAACTCCCAACTGGACTTTTCTTGCCACATAAACTGAAAAGTAAAAGAGTTTCACATAAGCGAGCCGCCATGAGCATGAAGCAGACACACAAAAGAAAACAGAAGTTCGCTCGCAGTTAAACGTATTAGCAAAAGTGCAATTATCCATGTATACCCTAAAAGTGCAACTATCCAAGTAACAGGGTCGATGTCATGCAAAGTGCTCGATTACTGCCCAGCGATATCACGCTTCCTACGAAATAAAAAGAAAAAGTAGTCCAGAAACCATATGGAAAACATCGAGCCTCGCTTTCAGTAGTTGGCCGGTGCACTGAAGGAGAGCTAAACACTGGAAAAGGCATGACTTAAGCATGCATTTCACTAATGAAAACAAGTGAATTTTAAAAGTCAAGCCCACAAACCAAATAAACTGGTGGGCGTGACATGGGCGTGGTTAAAAACACACAGAGAGATTACACTAGGGACAGAGCGCTTTGCGTGTTCGACCCTAAAAAGTATTAGCTACTGAATGAAGAACTTTCATTTATTTTAAGGACACGGAGAAGAGGATTATCCCATCCAACCTTGAGATTTGTTCTTAAGACTGAAATGTTTCATTTGGTGAAGGTGAAATGTATGTTTATAGAAATGTCTATAAGGAAATTGTTTCCACCCCTTTTATTGTAAATGTTAAAGTGTGGATAGTACCAATAGGTAGTTCTGTTACTGTGTTGGAAGAGAAACAGGAGTGAGCAAGCAAATTAAGCTGTTGTAGCTGCAGATGCTACATAGGAGACTCTAGGACCCCAAGCTCTACTTGGAGATGCAATCAGTAGAAAAGTTGGAAAATTATTTCTAAAGACTTGAAGTTGCGGACATATGGGCCGATTTAGAGTGTGACAGAGAGGGTATTCCATTGCAAAGGCAACAGAATACCCTCTCTATCAAACTGAGTTTCCACCTACCTCATTTAGTGGCGGCGGATCTTCATTATGTAGACGGTGGAGACAATTCTGTCTCCTCCACCAACACACCCTCTTGACTGCCCAATGGAGTAAGGGCTGTAGGATGTTCAGTTATATGTCTGCCCACCTGATTTAGAGTAGGCAAAGACATGGCCAGTTTTCACTGTCTGTCACCGCCAGGTGAAACCTGGCAGTTACAGACAGTAAAAACTACAAAATACCCCTGCTGCCATGGGAGAAAACAAACTCACATGGAGAGGGGGGGCATTGATTTTATTTATATTCCTAAACCAAATCCCACTTTTGTTTTTTGTTAAAAAAACTTTGTATATTTGCCATGCAGCTCCGTCATGTTGACTGAGCCATCCATCAAACTTACTATGCATTGACAGGAACAACTGTGACAGCGGTTCTTGCCAATGCTAGCAAGGTCCGCTAGGCTGGCGGACATCTCAGAATTTGGCAGATAGGGACTATTTCAAGGTGACAGAATAGTTTACTCCATCTCCCTGATGAAATAAACACCCGCACACCAACATCTAAATCAGACCCTTTATTTTATCTTGTGAAGAAAGAGGAAGCAAGATGGCGTCTCACAGGTTCCACAGGGATTGATGGAGAGAGTGATGCTTTGTTGCTAATTTCATGGAATGTGTAGTTTATGTTTTGGTAATTTGCTATTGACTTCTGTATTTTTTTACAATATAAAAAGAGAATCACAATCCTTTCCTCTGTGTCCTTAATAGAATTGAAACTTCTTGACACAATAGCTAGAACATTTTTTATTCTGGTCCAAAGTTGACTGGAATGGTACATTTATAGTAGTTTATATTTCCTTTCAATATACCCCTTTAGAATTTTAACCACTAGACTGCAAGGGCTCCTCCGCCCACCCCTCATCTCAATTCTGAGCCCTTTTTTGAGGTTTGGGGCAGTTTGCATTTAAATCTTTGTATATTTTTTCCCACAAAGAGTATCCAGGTCAAATTTGCATCCATTTTGCTCCCATATGCTGGGTATTATAAAGTTATGCTGGGTTTGTGGATTCCACTAGAGGGAACTGAGAAAATAGATACATCATGGGAAAAGCTTGTTTTTTGTCGAAAATATAAGAACATAGTGCTGTATAAGAAAGCAAGTGTTTTTTTCCTAAAAATGGCATCAACAAAAGGTTTGTAGTGCTAAGATCATCATCTTCAACTTTCAGGAACAAGCAGAATTGTAAAGGAAAAACATTTTGAACATAAGTTTTTCCTTTTTCTGACTGGTTGTCCAATTTTTCCTATTTTCTCGCAGTGTAAGTGTACTTGCAGTTTGTGGTGAAAACAGGTTTGAAACAAATGGAAAGCCATACATTTGGGAAAACTGGACAATATTTAGAATTCAGCAAGGGATCATGTGTATGGATTGTTCCAAAAGAAGCTGTAGTTAAATTTAAAAAATAATGAAAATAACAAGGGCAAATAGAAGTTTGTGATAACGTTTTCCTCTGGAATGTTTTGTCCTAATGGCTAATTTACACATGTAGCACTGTTATGTTCATCACACTTTTCTGGTTGCAGGTAAACCAAGTGTTTGTTTGATGTCTAAAAACACCCATACCCAGAGCCAGCAACTAGACTGCAGCTTGTAATGGTTTTTCATCATGTACCAACTATGTAGCAATGCATAAGGTAAAACCTAATTAATGAAATGGTCAGAAGGAAACATGAATTTTTGAATTGTGAACAGGATACGTAGGGCCAGATGTATGAAAGCATTTTGCATGCGCAAACGGTACGAATGCCCGTTTGCGAAAGCAAAATGCCATTTCAGAATGTATGAAATACCTTCTGAATGCAATTTTAAGGAATTGCTAAAATAGCGATTCCTTAAAATTGCGATCCTGTTTAGAAAGTCGAAAATTGCGACTCTCTAAATTAGAAATCGCAAATAAGGATTCCTTATTTGCAATTTCTTAGCACATGTATGAAGCAATTCCTAAATGCGATTTTGGCATTTAGGAATCGCTAATTACCACCAAGTTGAACTTGGTGGACACCATGTGCAAAATTTAAAAATGCATTTAAAATGCATTTTTAAATTGTACATGTAAAGCACACATGCCCTTTTGGCATGTGTGCACCTTACATGTCCCCCAAACATTTTTTGGGGTGCAGCAGAGGGGGCCTTGGGCCCCCAGCACCCTGGGGTTTTGCATTTCCAAATTGCAATTTCTGGTTCAGAAATCACAATTTTGGAAATGCAAAAAATTTGCAGCTATGGGCCAACAGGCCCATAGCTGCGAAAGGGGCTGGTATCGCAATTTGCGATTCGGTAATAGCATTTGCGATTTTTAAGAAATCACTATTACCGAATCGCAAATGTGATACATGGGACTTTGCGAGTCGGAAATAGCGATTTCTTAAAAATCGCTATTTCCGAATCGCAAAGGGCCGTGATGATACATCTGGCCCTAAGTTTACTATTTGTACTTCTCTGAATTTGGTGTTATCCATGGTATTGTGATTCTTAACGCAGTTTTCAAATTTGTGATCTTTCTTGCACGCTAGCTTACACTGATAAGTGGAAATTTCTATTAAAAAAATATGTTAAGAGATGTTCTCATTTAAATTAAAACAAATAAATCACTGGTACTAGGATCATTTGAGTATAAGAAAAATAAACACCTGACTTATAACTTGTGAGCTGTAATGCGATACCAAGGCAACAACCATTTTACACTCAAGTCACATGCCTTTTGTGCTCCACACACCAAGCTATTCATACTGCCAACCACAGGCCCAACACACCACACATATCAACAAACCTCTGCCTTTCGAGGGCCTTTCACATTATTATGCTCACAGGATAGAAAGAACAATCACTCTAACACTGACCCAGTCATCAGCCAACTTATAAACAAGCACACCTCTAGTAAACCACTACACACATACCATACCACAAGCCAACAACCAGAAATGCCCCAGCCAAAAGTCACAAATACTGCACACTAGCATATCAGCCACAAATACCACCAGCTAACAGCCATACATACCTCAATCTAACAGCCACATGCACAGCCACAAACACATTATACTAGCCTATATTGGTTGGTGCCATCACCCATGTCACTCATCCCTGAACATCTGCCTTCTACCTAAAAGAGAGCTAATGAAAACAAGCCTAAGCTCAGCTTTGGCTATCAGTTTAAGTGTCTGTCTCACCTGAAGCCCAGACTAATACAGTGCGGGTGGTAGGTGAGCCTTTAGTAGAGTCTCATTGTGGCAGTCAACTAAGGAAGATGTGCCTATCATGCCCCTTAAGTACCCTTACTGTGCTAAATCCAACTCCCTCCAGTGTGTGTAAGTATGTTTGGGGTGAGTCTGAGGATGCCCTTGTGGCTCATTCCTTAGGCAGTATGAGCATACCTTCTTTTGAATTCTAAGCTAAACATTCTGGCACAGACTCTCCTAAATTCCCTAAAGATATCTTCCAATAAAACGAAGGGCCTAATTTAGAGTTGCATGGATGGTATACTCTGTCATAAACAGGAGGGATGTCTTGTCTGCCAATATAGCGTATGGCACTTGTACTAGGCGGATGGTATAGCCGCCCCACTATGATGAAGTATTGCATCCACTAAATTCTGAACCTTCAAAATGTGCCAGACGTCCTGCTTACTGTGTTGTGCAGTGCATTGAGAACGTGTAATACGGTGTACCGTATACCGTGTAATACGGTGGAGGGAACATCTACCATATTTTGATGGAGAATAAAAATGGCCAGCAGGTCACAAGCAAGATCACAATGTGTCTTTAAGCTACCACCACAACACTTCCTTTCTCAAGGAGTCATACAAACATTTTCCATTGTGTAGTCAGGTCCAGTTGGTCTGGTGGTCAGCTGGAAAGCAAATAAGGCCTCTGGAAGCTTGTTGTGCCCCTATACCCTGAACAGGAGGTCAGCCAACTTACATTTGGAGTCCCTTCTGGGATCCTAGGCTCAAGGCAAACTGGTCCAATCTTCCTTTTTCAGACAAAAGGGCAGTCCTTCTTCTAAATCTTTTCCAGTTCAAGAGTGTTCTCATTTCATGTTCTGAGGGTACCAGTATTATACCCATTTCCAGCCTGTTGTTGTGAGACAAACCCTTTGTTTACTCCCTAACAGGGTTTTGATCAGTTCTTCCCCATTCTCTGGGTTTGGCTCCAGCCTGGATAGCGAAATAAAAGACTGGGACAGGCTTGGTGTCAGGTTCCTTTGTGTGTGCTGGGGCAGGTTCCTTTGAAGTGCAATCAAGGAAGGCCACAGCCCCTCACCATCCATCTTGTCAGACACACTCCCCTCTACACCCAGGCCCCCTTGTTCACTGTCTGCCCAATATATATTTTCCAGTGGGGGAGACATCACCGGTCACGAGCAACTGCCCACTCACAGAAAGGTCCTAGGAACTTTTGGCAGGGGAATGACAACTTTCTTTTTGCATTTGTCTCCCTAAGTAGGAAAAGTATGGCCAGATGTGGGCCCCATGCTTGCTATGCCAGCCGATTCAAGCTAGCCTGTCTGATGGGGGTGATACCCCGAAACCGGTCCCAGGATGCTTATTTCTGGTCCAGGGAGGACCTAGCCTGGCCGCTTGGGCTGGACTGCTCCCACAGCGGGCAGGGTCAAGACTGATTTGGATATACCTGGGTCCAAACCTGAATGGCGTGATGAGCAAAAAAACAAGGGATTTAGGCCTAGATCGGTGACTGGGGGTGAATGTTTGACATTGTTCAGCATTCTGTCCATCATCTGCTCCTTTTGCAGCTTTCTAAAAGTGGTATTTCCAAATGAGTGATTTAAATCTGGGAAAGAAGATTTAAAAACAATTAAAATGAAGGGAAGTATTTCTCTAGCTATTCCCAAACTGAATTTAGCACGTATTAAATGTAATATGGTAAACCAGTGTTAGTCTGTGGGAGGCCAGCCTTACCACAGTGAAAAAGAAGTTTGGAGTTTTTTCACTGCCAGTACTTGTAAAACATTAAATATGCATGGTAGTGTCACAACGTTTATGAAAACTTTTTTTGCTCTTGTCACTCCAGCGAGCATTAAAGTTTGTTGCTTTTGCACTAAATATTCATTTTGTTACACACATCACTTAGCATTTCCTTGTACCATCATCTGTCAAGATTAACCTTGCATTCTCATCAACAAATATTGCATTGAAAAAGTATTTTCGACGAAACACGTGTTTATTATCTCTTTTTCCATCACGCCTTAGCTGGTAACTCACACTTATTTGGCTGCTAATTGATTCTGCTGGTCGTTTTGTCACACTAACTTTATCACATGTGTTGCACATTGTTAATGTTAAGCCTTTTGTGTTCTCATATGGAAACTGTAATATAACCTGTGTGAAAATAAAAAGGGGAGACATTTCCATTCTAATATACATGATAAATGGGACCTCATGGTCCGTTGTTACAACTTTCAGAATGTACTTTCACATACCTTACTGATTGTTGTTACTCTACAAACATGCTCCAGGCTTTTAATATGAACATCAAAACACAGGGTCATTGGCGAAACTCAACCATTGTATTCTAATATACCACTCATGCATGCAACAAAAAAGCAACAATCGATACTCTAATTAAGGGACATTTCTAGTTGAGCACACACAACACTTGTGTAAACAAAAGACAAACACCTCCAAAAACCAATGTGCCACCACAATCCAACTTACCACCAAAATTTGCAATATGCCATGCTGAAAAGATATATGTATATGATAAGCACATACACACAATCAGCACAGGATGAGTGTCAGTAACATAAGCAACATTCCAGACATTCAAGGTAAGCTGCTATCACTATTTCAAAAGCTGTGCATACCTTATTCACTCACTTTCAAGTATACAGTAATACAATTGGCACATATGTGGCCTTTGCCCAGTGTGATTCACAAAGAGGCAAATGATTGGATAATCATGTAGTCTAAACACATTTATGGCACACTGAATCAGAATCAGAACAACTGTATTCAGGTGCCAAAATTATCCATAAAAGTGCACAATCCAAGATTAAACCATGAAATCCAACGAAAGATCCAACGTTACAACAAGACTCATCATCTGTGATTTGTTGTGAAAAAGCCAATTGCTAAGGTGCACCGTCTAAAATTCCGGGACGTCGTAAGTGGAATTAAAAATTGTTTAGTATATATGTTTTTTTAAATCCACAAAAGAAGATAAAGTGCAGCATTTTATTCCCAGATTTACCATGCCAAGGACATAGGCAAGTGCCAAGGTTTTTTGAAAGCGCAATGAAAAACAAAGTAAATACTTACAGCATCCACTCTAAAGCCAAAAACAAACATCGTTCCCAGCACCCGTGTGCACTAAACAAATAATTAGTCAGTGTACTGTCAAGGGACAGATGCAAATAGGCTGCGACAGTGAACTTTAGCGATTCTACAGCAAGTCTGTGGGGGACAGGCTTGATTAAGTAATAACGTTTTCACATGTTTATATTTAGACTACCTCTGGAAAAGGCGTGAACCAGCCCAATCCGCAGGAAGGTTTTCCTCACTTACACTATCCATTGTATGCTAGAGCCCTTATCTCGTGCTGGACAGTCCTTGATAATATCTCTTATAAAAGTCGTCTTCTCATTTCTCCAAACAGATAGCCACAGGAGCAGAGGGCGTGCTCTAAGGCAGCCACACAAATAAGTCAAACCCAGCTCCTCATGGCATATGAAATGAGAGAAGGAGAAAGGGGCAGAGGGTACTTTCTGTTAAAGCGACTTTCCTCCACCTGAATGGCTTCACAATTTGCGACACCCCATATCCCAGCCCCTTATGTTGCAACGGGGACGCACTGGGTCGCATAGATCTGCAAACGTGGCAAGAGTGCACTCCCCCTTGGGGGGGTGGGAGGCTGGGACGGGGCTGAGGTAGGCTAAGGAGAAAGGCAACTGCCTTGCTAGCTTCTGCCTATGGTGTGTGATATTTGCTGAATCGAAAATGACCCCTAAATGAGAAAAAAGTGCCAGTCTTTCTTATAGATTTGGGCCTCCTGTAAGGGTAGAAATGAGGATACGCTTGGGGCCGCAAGCTGTAATATAGGACTTTGAAAAATTAGTTTGCAGATCAAAAGTAGACATAAATTAAATGAAGGGGGACACTAACCAATGCAGAACTTTAGGGTATGTACCATCAGCACAGGGTTGTCTGCATAAAGCAGAGTAAGGAGTGAAATGCTATTCACCTTTGGAACATCAGTGGTAATGATGGTTGAAGAAGGGCTGAGCTCATTGATATATAATTTCAACAAAAGTGGTGCCAACACACAGCCCTTCCTCACGCCTCGACAAATGTTTATCTTGCTGGAAACTTCACCATTAGGGCCAAACCATACTCTGGCTTTGATATTCTCATTGAGGTAGGCTAGGAATGTCTTCGTTCAGCCCTTTAGAGTGATGTTGCCATAGTTTTGAGCAATTCTCACAATCAAACGCTGAAGTGTGAATGCAAGATACAATGGTGTTTGCTTGGCACACTGCCAAACAATGTACAAAACTGACACTGCCTTCAGTTTCACGTCAACAGCTCTCAGTTTGTGCCCCATCATGAACAAATGGAGACAACAACTTCAGAGTATGGACTATGCAAGAGACAAATGTTGAAAGAAGCATTACTGAAACACACAATCCAGAACAAGCAAACACTTTTAGGGAATGCAAGATGAATTAAACCGTGATATTTTGTATCCTGTCCTGAACACCCACCCACAACCTGACAACCGTAAAGCAAATCAGTTCACAGTATCCACTGAATAAGGTTCCTATGTAGCATGAAACAGTACTGAAAAACACCATGAACAAAAAGCAGCTGCTCTTGTACTCGGGGCTGTACTGTGACCCGCCAGCCACCAGCACCCGGCTGGGAGTGGTGTGGAGATCATGCTGGTAGCACTTAAACTGTTGAAACAGATAATGAATATGGGGCCAGATGTACGAAAGGATTTTACCCATTCTGTGTCTATGGGAAAAAGCTTTCGTACATATGGCCCATGATTATCTTTCTATAAAACCTTTTCTGACGTGGATGATTCAACAGCCCTTCTAACAATTGATTTCTCAGACTAGCCGTGATTGCAGATAGGCCAACATTTACCAACATAAAAACACATTATTAATTGAAAAAATAGGAGGATTTCGTTTTTCACGGACATACATCAAAGTGGGAGACTAACACAGATACCATTCAAACTTTTGCAGTAGTATTGCAGCTGAAATTTCAAGATGTGGTCTCATTCATGTCAATACTCTCTTCATAGAGAAGACTCTGGGCATTTAACATATAAATTACATTTCTAGACCTGATCTGTGTGAGCATATTTAACACATTTTGCCCAAAGCACAGATTTTGTTAAAGAAGCTACATGTGCTAGCTTTTGTATCTGAAAATTGCTACTGTTAAGGACTCAGAGCCAAGCATTATTCCTTTTTTCAATTGCGTTATTACAATAGCCATTTGAAGTAAACATGAATAAAAACCACAACTTTCAAGAAAAAGCTTTCATTAACTACAAATCACTTGATAGCAGGATAATTAGCCCAATTAAAGACCCCACAACACTGCTTGTCATCCTCTTTCTTTGCTGAAGAGGGAAAATATTCTTGGGCGTTGTCGGTCTTGGCCTCGATCCTACCAAATGCGTAAAATGATTACCATTGCAAGCAACACCAGCAGGGTGTAGCAATCCATTAAAACAATGGGCAAGAAGGATTACACGAGTCACCGCCATATGAATGTTTCATTACAATAATTTATAGCAACACGACAATCTTCTGTGGTGGGATAATTCACGTTCTTAATAAAATTAAAACTTTCATATGCAAAAGCTAGGAAGTTTTGCATGCTACGACCGGAACGAAGGAAAGGATTATGCTGACACTTGTAACGCCATTTGTTTCAACTGACTAGAAATAGAATTTTGTGAAAGTAGATTTTTGAGTCTAGTCCGTTGTTTCCATAATCTCTTTCAATAGAACTCTTGCCAGTACAGACTATGGCGCCATTGTACCCCTAACTCAGTGAGCTGCGAATTCATCTTCCTTAGTGTCTGGAGAAGTTGTCCGTTTCACCCAGCACACAATTGCGGCAGTTGAGGCAAGATTAAACGACTTCGCCTAAGAAACCAGCGTTTATTTCACTTCTTGGAGCTTAAACTCTCTAATGTTGAATTTCTTCCAACAACTAACTACAATCTGGGAGAGTTCAGGAAAGTCTGATATACAATGATTCAGGTAGATGTTTTTGTTCTTCTGTGGATGACAAAAATAATTCCATCCAGAATAAGATTTTTCCAACCCCATCTAAACCCCCAAGATCAGACACATGCTAGCAAATAAAGCAAAACTGTTAACTTATTGTAAACTGTTTTCTTATCAGGTCACCATCGGTAGACAATCTTTACAAAAATCTCACAACTTTCTTTACATCCCATAGGCCTGTATACTAAGGCTCAGGTGGAACCATGAGATGGACACCCTTCATCCTTCATGTTTGCCCACAAATACATTGGCCAATGGGAGATGACCTGCTGCAATGGCTGACCTAAATCAATCAACAGTGTGATAGGCCATTTCAGCACTCACCAGCTAAGCTAAGAAATCCGCCACGTGTACTACATTCATCATCTCAGGATCCAAATCCTGTTCAAGGCACTGACTGGTCTAGCTGGTTTAGGCTAAATAATTTCTCTTATTCGTACTGATGGCCCAATCTTGTTTGATATAGCAGGTATACTCTAACAAAGGCCTATGATTTATCATCATCTCCAGACGTTCTCCACTCCATCAACCATAGTTGATCTCATTGCAGAAGTGAATGGGGGTGGCAAAAAATAGTTAGTTACTAAGCACTCTGAAACTGCAAATGGAACCGGAACAGCCACAGACATCTCCATTAGGATAGGGCTTCACCTATGAGATCTCCATAATGCGGTAAATAGAGCCAGCTGGTCTCAACGGTTTCGAGCTTGAGCTGCCACATGTGGAATCATTACAAATGGCAGAAAAGCATGAAGTCTCAGCCGAACCAACTATGTGTTACTTTGCTTGAGTTGCCAGATTCCAACTGCAATGAGTTGAACTGCAAGACTAAAAGTTCCACCTCACAGGGACTGCAATTAGTTATCACCTGCTGAAAGACATTCAGGTCTAATTTCCAGTTATTGGAATCTTTCAGATATCAGGAGTTCCAGTCTGCAACTCAAGTGCTGATACCTGGACGATACTCTGTGGAGAACAAAATGTGCTTTTCTATATAGTGGTGCCAGAATCTGCTAATATATTTCACCTTGTGCCTCCAAGCCTGTTTATGTATTGGACCACAAGAACATTATACAATTTTTATAGGAAACAGCAATCCATCCTGTTCATTGTCACAGATTTGATCACAAACCATCCCATTAACAACTCTAGGCAGTAGATATGGAGGGTTCCCTCGTTCATCACCATTTCCCTCCAATGAAGAAATGTCAGCACCAGGCTCTCTAACCCTAATGGCTGGCACTGGATTCTATAATATATATGTGTGGTGCAGAGGTATAGGTGAGACACAGGCTGACAACAGGCCCCCAGTTCTTGCTGGATGTGTGAGCAATATTGTAAAGAGAGATAGCGTGTTCCTCAATTCTCTGTTAATAGCTTCTACCCTCAAGGTATTAATTCTTAGGCTGACTTCAACTGAGTTTATCCTGAATCCCAGGAATTCAATTTTGAAGGGATCACCGCAGCATTAGGACCAATGCTGATGAATGCCAACCCTTTACAAAGTTCACTGTCATATCCAATCTTAGGAGAAGATTTCTATTGAGAAATGAGAATCATGTAATCTTAAACAGATTATGAGACAAACCGCCCTGAGACCTGAACTACTCTACTACCAGCCTTATCACCTTGGACAAATTTATGTCTGCCCATTGCACCAACACTGTAGGAATCTGCAGTTGGGTTTTAAAAAAGAGAGCAAGGAGTAGGTATTGTTTTTAGTTCCGGCCAGACCATCCATTCGTTCTGCCTCAATTTGTTTCTCAGGAAGTGAATTTCCTCTGTAATGAAGTGCGTAAAGAAGAAAGAAATTCTTCACTTATTGGTTTATCATCAGGCAGAAAACTTGGTGTTTCTTATGGACCAAACTTATATAACTGATGAATCCACTGTGTCAGGTAGGTGCCTGTACGACTACCCCTTTTCTTATCAACTCTCCTACCTCTGTGGTTAATCAAAGATCTCTTGGCATAAATGCTGTATGATGAGGGGGGTGTCAACTGCATGAGTTTGAGGAAACTCTAAGTTAACTCTCCAGAAAATTTGTCAAATGCATGGGTCTGACTTGATGTCATGCAAAGCTCAAAGGAATTTGAAACCTAATATCCCTTGAGAGGGAAGAATGATTCTTACAGCGAAATCCAAATTAGTAAGTGTGCCCCTCAAACCCTCCCCACCACCAGAATAGCCCCAGCCAGCTCAGTGGGAAAGTGGGAAAAGATGTAGTGGGATAAGGAGACAAAGCTGGTTCAATCCCAGATGCTTCTTTGCCAGGCCAGTTGTTTATGAGGACCTTGCTGGTTGATGTGGCCTGTCGCACATTCTCTACCCAACTGGCCTTTCGAAACATCCCTTGGTTAAATATTTTCTTTATGGAGAGTTGTGCTTATATAGAGCCAGGTAAGTCATGACAACCCTGCTCAACTCCTTGACAAAGCGATTGGCAGGTAAAATTCCATCTGCTACAACGGAGGGTTCCATCAAGAACAAATCTATTTACTTGGTGTCAAGGTGAATAAGGATTGTAGTGGGTATCACCATAGAAAATGCACACTTATTCTTTTTTTTGTGGCCAAAGCCAAATTTAAAATCTTTTTAATGGTCCTGGCATGTCTAGTAGCTTGACTTGATGTGGCTACCAGAGGCAGTCAAGTCCTTTTTTGGGATCACTAGAACATTTACTGAGGAAGGCTGACATATTAGTGTCAGTCTCTGGAGTGCATATAACTTTCCCTCTCAAAGTGGGTCTTGGACATTGAGCCTTAATGTGGTTTCTGACCTCCTTGTCCTGAGCCCATCTCAACATTATGTGTAAGCTGCAGTTTTAGGGGACAGACTTCACTCAGCCAAGCCAGGGTGAAACATTCTCTAAAGAACCATCTTTTGAGGGTAACAATTGTCAGAGAGTGGGCCTGAGAAATAGCCAGGACCAATGGTACTCTTCTGCTTCTGGGTGGGGGTCAGGCAAGACCTCTGATTTTTGCATGCAACTTCTAAGTGTCTCTTTCCTGCTTCTGAGGGGTTAGCAGATGTCACATTATGGTCTTGAAACACAAAGGGTCAGATTTAGATTAATTTGACTAAAGTAAGAGCTCTTTCGCCCTTTCCTGGTGCTTTATGGTTTTGCCTGAACCCCTTCATTGATACTCTCCAGGGGGCAATCTGATTACCTAATAGTCTTCTGATTACTTTGATTATGGGAGGTTTCTTTAAGGATGGGATCCCGCCAATGTTCATTATGATCTACTTCCTTAAAGCTCATTGCCAACAGGGCAGGCAGGTCTCACAACAGATCCAGCAAAGGCTTCAGTGTTAATCTAAAGCCTGCTGAACTTGGACCTGTACAGTGTCATTAATCATCTGGGATTGGTCATCCCTCAAAGCACAGTCAAACCACTGGCTCCTCTATCAGTACACCCTGGCATGTCACAATTACATAATAGATATAATCTATATTGTGGTACAAATTGAAGGCATTTGAGAGTGCCAGGGTGCAAGACCCCGCGCAGTGGGTCCGAATGCTGACTTCTTCTCTTGTGGCAGACTACTGGTAAATTTTGCAACCCCTTTTTATAATTACATGGCAGCAAAATCAGGGGAATGTGTGGTCAGGTCCATCTCCACAACTCGGCCAAGCGAGCGCATGTGGTGAAATAGTCAGTATCAATAACAGTGATGAATGACCACTGTGGGTGGCCTACACCCAACTTGAAAATGTTTTGTACTTGCTCACCTTAGTCACAGAAAGGAGCGAAAGACAGCATAATTAAAATAGAACAAACAGCACACCAGGGTTTTTCAGAAACTAAAGGGGGACAATGTGGGGGAGTGGAGGCAGTGTGCACAACCTAATCAAAACACAATAGAACTAACTATTACATACGTGAGATGCTGAGTGACTTTAGTGAGGGAAAGCAGCAAAAGAAAGAGAATGAAATTGTGGCATGAAGCTGTGTTGTGGTCAGAGACTGGATGCATTAGTAATGCTATGATCATTTGACATATGTTTATGAATATTTTTCTTGGAAGTTGTAGTTTATATTCACGTTTACTTCAAATGGCTGGTTATTATAAAGCAATAGAAAGAGAAGGGATAATCCACGCATCAAGTCCTGTTGTGCAATTATATTTCTGCTTTATGTATCTTTGTTCAAAAACTGTCAGGAGGCATCTGGTCAGTGTCAGAGCCTTAGAACTGCCAGTCTATAACAAAAAGAAGCATGGCAGGTGAAGAAGAAAGGCGGCTCATGGGGATGTGTAGACACCCAGGGTTTGTTTCTTCCATCAAATACCAGTGAGTGAATTCCTTGAACACATTTGAACCTATGTAAAAGGAAAGTCCAGACTCGGCCTGACAAATTATAGTCTTTTTGAAAAGGAGTCATATGGGAATTAGATTTTGCATGTCTTGTCCGGAGTTAAAGAACTGCATAAGAATCCTGAACATTATGGAGGGATTCCTCACTTGTAGGTCAGGTTACACATATAGAAGACATTACTCTCTTAGAGCATATTCACCTTTGGCCAGTCAGAAATATCCCCTACAACATCTTAACAATACATAATAAAGTATAATCTAATTTCCCTAGGCTGAGCAAACACTAAATGGGATACTTATGGTTTTGCACTCTGTACTGATTGACAATGTGGACATTGTCATGGGATCATAGGGGCAAAGCATGTAACTTTATTCATTTACTATTTTCAAGGTACCTGAAGGCTGTGTAATGAAATTCCAGCATCTTTACAGGAGTGTGAATAAAAATCAACTGCTCCTCAGTGCAGTCCTCTCAGCTTTTCCAGGTCTCTGCCCCACACTTACTTCCCCCTGCTTCTCAAAGTGTGGAAGTAGAACATGAGGTTTGGCGCATGACATGCCACACTACATCCACTGCTTACGTGAATGATAAATCGTGCTAGTTTAGTCCAAGGCAGGGATGAGACCCTCATAGATCTCATTCGGAGCATTGGGCAAGAAGGTGGTAGGCCACAGGTGGCACTTGGTATCGAATAGAGTTCTGTGTAGGACGTAGGGTCATTTAGATGGAGATTACACTGTAACATTGTCCATATAAGAAGGTTCTTCTGCCTATCGGTCTCTGGCAGGTCTCCCTGATGTATGTTTTGTCTTGCTCTTGCAATTACATAAATCAAATGTCAGCATTTAGAACAAGGAAATAGGATGAGTTTCTAGTCATGTGTAACCACATCTCCATACTGTAATTATAAACCACTCAATGTCAGTTAAGATGTAGGGCTAAGATTGTGTTTCTTTCTTCTTGAATTCAACCTCTGAGCTACATCATGACTGGATCATTTAGAACAAGGAAATAGGATGAGTTTCTAGTCATGTGTAACCACATCTCCATACTGTAATTATAAACCACTCAATGTCAGTTAAGATGTAGGGCTAAGATTGTGTTTCTTTCTTCTTGAATTCAACCTCTGAGCTACATCATGACTGGATCATTTGGCAGAGAAGTTCAGAGAAATCTAAGTGTGCAACTGTCTCCCAAACTGCGACTCAACTGGAAACTTGCTCTGGTACCTTGTGGGGCATCTCTGTAGTCCTTAGGAGTTTGACAGAGAGAGTGCTTCAGAAACTGGAACTCTTCTCGTCGTGTTCGACCATGCCATTGGCTTGAGGCCACAAATGTGTAATCTATTGATGTGTGGAATGTGTGTATTCAGTACTCTTTGACATCCTTGCCACTACAGGAGGACCGATTTCACAGCTCTTGTAATGTCATTTGTGGAGAAAATTCAATTGAATGCAAGAATCATGACATCCGCAGCCAAGCTGGGTACAGGCACTACTTTGAGAAATCTGAATTCTCTATCTTTTACTGCTAAGAGACCTTGGTTTGATGCAACTGGTCCATATGAGTTGACAGCTACTTTGTCCCACACTACTTTCTGGAACAGTGACATCTTAAGACTCAGCCAGTATTTTCCCCTTCCACTGATCCAGGAAAGGGAACTTTATATTTAGATGCAGCATTCTCTTTCAGGTTAAAACCCCAGAATGCCCTTCGTGGGCCATGTGGATCACTCTTGTAAAGATCTTGGGGATCTTCATACAAGTGCTTCTCAGTGAGAGCCATTACAATGTCAATCTATACAATGCAAAACAATTTGAGATCACAAAGTAAATGTGGTTTCTTAACTTTTACATATCTCTGTTGCTGATGCTCAAGGAGTGCAGTGACTACAAGGAGGAGAGGATTAATTTTAGTGGTATTTGACGCTCGTGTTGGTGCCGCATAACTCAATGGGAAGCATGACAAGTAATCAGCTGAATTGTTTTCCTTTTTTGGGCTTATGAATTTTTCTGAATCTGTAGTTTTGTAGCTCCAAACCTTAATTCTCAATTCTGGGCAGCTAATTAGTTCCATATAAGAACATTGGAACTGTTTTCAGGCCCAAAAAAGTGCTAACGTCTCTTTTTTCTGCTTGTGAATAGACAAGCTGACATTTACTATGACCTTGACTGGAGCTTTTGGACCATGGTGTCCTTGTATAACAAGGGTTCACTGCCACACAGGACCGGGATCCACCACAATCTCTCCATGTAGAGATGGCTTGAAGTAAGTCATGTTGGTATCTGCAGTTTGGTCACAAACATTGTTAAAACAGGCATGGCATTGTCAAGACCATTGATTTATTTTCCTTTCTTGATTAGTTCTCGAAGGGCTGCACTGGCAGTGAATACCAGGAAGTATCTCACACAGAAACTGAACAGGCTAAGAAAATACATGAGAGACAGCATGTTTCCTTAAGATGGCACAGTGGTGGTGGTTTGCACCTGCCAGACACGGGAAAGCTTTTACCAACACTTTGTTATCTTCATCCAGGAATTTACCAATGAAAAGGCCACTTTCTGATCTACATCACCTTTCTGATTTCACCCTGAAAAATGCCAGCCGCTGACTAGATTAAAAATTCTGGCGTTTAATTAGGGTTTGATGGGCAGGTGGACGAAAGTATTGCGGTACACTGTCCCCAAAATCCTGATTTGCTTGCTTTATTTATCTATCATGTTTCAGTCAGTGAAGTTTCTGCTGGCTCCGTAGGTGGAAACCTTAGACCAATTTCCCCTGCAAATTGGGCCATTGCTGTAAGTATCTCAGGTCAACCATCCTATTTAAGGAGGACGTTCCAATGCCCTTTGTTCCTTTTTTCTGTTTGGATACTGACATTAACGCAAAAATATGAGCCCCGCACACTGGGAAAAAACTTCAAATATTTAAGGAGCATATCTTTTTTATTTCTGATTTTCAAAAACGGATAGTACTGTGGGAGTTTGTTTCTGATAAACAAAAACATTGTTGGATGGCCATAAAAAACCTGCTATCAAAGCTGCAACTCCTTGACATGAGACACAGTGGCAGCCACCCCTCTGAAAGCACAGAGAGATCTCTGTTTTCCTGGTGGATATCTTTAAATATGTGAGTAATTTTTCCACAAGGGTAGTGGAGGATGTACAGCTCAAGTGGACAAAGGGATCTGCCACCAAACTCTAAATAAACTCATTATTCCCTTATAGCAAGAGACCTAGATGGGTAGGAACAGTGGTAATTTAGCTTGAAAATGCTTCCAGCTCCAGTTGATGATAACTTGTGTTCAAGTCCAGTTCTGACAATATTTTATTCAGACTTTTAAAATAACTGTATAACTTTTATGTCCAATGTTGTCCAAATTAAGTTACTACTGTCTGACTGACTATATTTGAGAAATGTTCACTTGGGAATCATCTCTTGCATCTAAGGTGTCAAAGGTCTTTTTCTGTGAAAGTCCAGATTCAGTAGTCACATGTCTGTACAGATGCAAATCTGGCCATCCGAATGTGTCTTGGGAACTGGAGAATTTGGGAACACCCAAGGTTCCGGTCATGTTACTGATTCATTGAGATCCTGTTAGAAAAGATTTTTGGATTTCAGCTCCATCTTGTTTCTGTATCTTAAAGGGTATGTATAAGACCTTCTTTATGATGATATGAATGGACATCGATTCACAAACATGTCTGGGGTAACCGAAGTGACACCACACACCCTTGATCTTAATAACACCACAGACAGTTACATGGCATGTCCTTTGACTCTGAGTTTTCTCAGGAAGTCATGGCACATGCCCCCCACCCTGATAACATCACAGATAGTGACATCGCGGAAGTCACAAATCACCTGCATGATTAATATAACACAACATGTAAATATGTCTGTATTAGATACCACCTAAAATAGGGTGCTGACATGGTCTTTGAAAGTTCTGGAGTGTAACACTAGCCCTAAATTGTAGCAAGCATGTGAGCCAGATCTCTTCTAAGAGGTTAAGGGTGTCCTGCCTAAAAGAAACATTTGAAAAGAGTGGGGTCAAATAGTGCATTCAACATAAAGCTGTTAAAAAGCCATAGGCTTTGAAGGGACACTTCTTAAATATTTAAGTCCTTTCATGATGTGCCAAGCTAATGAAACCTGTCACCCCCCAAGAGTTGACCCCATTTTTTTCCAAATGTTCTATAAGTGGCCCGTATAATAAAAATCACCTTCATTGTACCCGGACAAGCATTTTGTCATGGGTGCTCGCTTAGGCCAAAAATTACCTACAATATGTCAGAACCAGAATTGTGGCATTAATGCCATCCACTTACCATGGATGAACCTTATGTCAAAAGTTACCTCAGTATGTCAGAAGCAGCATTTTGTCATGGTTGGCACCAATGCCCCCCCCATGCCCTGGTAGTCCTCCATCATGACAATAATTAACTTCAATGTACTAGTGCCAGCATGTTGCCAATGCTGCCTCATGCCAAGAAGTTCCTCAAGTAAGTCAGCTCCTGCAGTTTTCCATGGATGCCCTATGTGCCAAGAATTACCTGTAGAATGCCAGTACTAGTATTTTACAATTATGACAAGAACTACCTCCAGTCTGCAAGTATTTCTTCACAGATGCCCGTCATGCTAACCATTGCCAGGACCAGTATTTTTATATGTATGCCAACTTAAGACAAGAATTACCTTAACTATGCCTGAGCAAACTGCAGACTCACAAGCAGAATACCACATTCTCACTCACGTTTGTTTTCATTCACTCACACACATTCAGTCACTCACTTTTTTTTTATTTTCACTAGGTTGCACTCCCTTATTCATTGTCTCTCACTCTCTTGCACCTACTCTTACTCTCACCAACGAGATATCTTCAATTGGTGCAGCAGGTGCATTGGCACTGGGGCGCTGAGGGGCTCTTTCAGACCAGATTAATGCTGTATTTTATAATTCAATCAGCATCCTGGTAGCCCATTTCATTCCTTGCACTGGAGTCCATGTCACACTATCTATGCTACTGACTCCCATTCCCAAATTTTCACCCACTGTCACTTATTACCTTCACTATGATCCACATTTTCCCACTCATTCACAATCTTATTCAAATTTACTCTTATTCTGACTAAATAATACTTTATCATTCATACTCAGTTGCTCTCGCTATTGCTCACATTAACTCTTTTTCTCTCACTCATTCTAACTCACATTCTCTAATACCCCTCACATGCACTCACTCTTGCTCAGTTGCAGTCACTCTTATTCTCAGTCAGTCTTACTCAATCTGACTCGGTAAGGCTGACTTACTGATAATCAATCTCACACTTTATCACCCGCAGAAGGCTGTCTCCCGCCGGGCTGGAGAGAGCCTGCACTGGCTCCCAGTCTGCCTGTGAGCGCACTGGTTGAGCGCTCCCAGCCAAACCTGACACTGCTTTGTCAGGATTGGCTGCAGGGTAGGCTGGGAGCCTGTGCCTGCAGCAGCAAGGCAGGAGAGGAGCAGCGCGGGCATGGTGAGGAACAAGGTAAGTGTTTTATTTTTTTAAATTTACTTTAATGTTTATTTCTCTCGCCCACACACCACTGCCCCCCGCGCGCCTCCCCGCCCCCTCAAAGCACCGTAAGCCACTCCTGAAGTTTAATATGTAGCCTGGGTCCAGAAGGCCTACGAGAGTATAGCCAAACGGAAAAAAAACTAGAGCCAAAGACAGTATTTAAAGACACCTTGGAGGATTTGGAAGCACATTATCAACCCACTGTGTGTGTAGTCACAAACAGATTCAATTGTTTTCAAAGGAAACAAGCATAAACAGAAAGGTTACATAGCTGCCCTAAAAAAAACTAGCAGTATTGTGTAAATTTGGGACATTGCAGGAAGATCTAATAAGAGACCAAATTGTCATAGATTCGAACAATGAGGACATTGAAGAAAAATTGTGGGTGTGTGTAGAAGCGCCACTCAAGGAAAGTATATGAATTATATAAAAGGTGAAAATGTCCAAAAGATGTGCTAAAGCAGCATTGAATTCTGGGAGTGAAGTCGAATCTGTATCCAAAGTAACAAATGTCAAGTTGAATGAAAGGATGAATGAGAAGAGGGGTGGAAAAGTTCTGTGTGGAAGCATACTGATATGAGTAAACAGGAAACATATGACAAAAGACCGGAATGCTTCCGATGAGGGAACAAGAGATATTTAGCTAGGGCAAGAATTGTCCTGCCAAAAAAAGTAAATGTTGTGGTCTTATTGGCCATTTCGCCAAAGTGTGCAGGAAGAAGAAAAAGAAAGGGAAAAGGGACTCAATAAAGTGTGTATTAGAAAACAATGAGGAAAAATTGGATGAAGAAAATGATTTGGGTATTACTCTCGATCCCAGTATCAATGACCAAGTTATGTTTTTGAGTAAACCTGTGAGTCCCACGGAAAGACAATTGGTGAAAAGATTTCCTGATATGTTTTCATGCAAATTAGGAAAATTGAGTGGTTATGTTCACAATATTAACTTGAAGGGTGGCGTTCTGCCTGTATGTCACCAAGTTAAGAAAATACTGGTAGGGATTACAGTGAATGTTTTGGAAGAATTGGATAATTTGGAAAGCAAGGGCATCATAGAGCATGTGGAGAGTGCAGAATGGTTAGCTCCCTTAGTGGTTGCTTGGAAACAAAAATGGTCACATAAAATTATGCACAGATCTCAGAGATTTGAATAAGAATATTGTTGTGGACAAGTATCCCCTTTGAAGAATTGATGAACTCTTGTCACAGACCACAGTTGTCAAAGGGTTCTCATCCACTGACTTGTCACCAAATTGAGCTGACTCCAGACAGCAGGAGTTTAACATTGTTTGTCGCTCCTTTTGGTTGCTACAGGTTTCTAGGTATGCCGTTCGGTCTTGCATCAGCGGCTGCTGTTTTCTAACACCTGATGCACAAATTATTCACTACATTGAAGGAGTGACGTTCTTTCAGGATGACATACTTATGATGGGCCAAGACAAGCAAGAACATGATGCTAGGTTGGAATTAGCCTTGGAGAAATTGACTCAAAAAGGATTCACAGCAGAACTAGGAAAATGCAAACTTGCTTTAAAATCTGTGACATATTTGGGGCATAAAGTAGGCAGACACAATATTTCGTCCAAAAAGAACATAATCAAAGCAGTCAGCAACTCCCCTGCTCCTACTTCTAAAAAAGAAGTTAGATCCTTCCTTGGCCTGGATGAAATGTATTCCAAATTTGTACAGAATTCCACCATGAAGACATATGGGTTGAGACAGTTTTTGAAGACAAGACAGGAAATTCATTTGGAATGACAAGTTGCAAGTGGATTTTCAAAGGATCAAGACAGATGTACACACAGCTGTTCCCTTGCAATGACCTACACTAGTTACAGAGGCCTGGGTGCTGTTTTAATCTATGTGGCAAACATGGGGGGAAAATACACAGTAGCCTATGGTTACTGTTTGCTAACTCATGCAGAACAGAAGTGTTTTGTTATTGATATGGAACTGCTAGCTGCAGTTTGGGCCAGAAAGAAATTTAGACAATATTTATGTGGGTCAAGATTCACATTATGCACAGATCATAAATCATTAGTGAAAGACCTAACATCTAGTGGTGTAGCTAAGGCAGATTGCGGGAATGACACTAAGGTTGTTAGATATTGTATATGTTGTTGAGTACTTACCAGGTAACAGGAACAAAGTGGCAGACTATTTGAGCCATTCACCATTACCATTAGGTGAACATTCTGGGCATACTGAAAATGAATGGGATAAATACAGTGTGCCCATGATCATTGAAAATAATGCAGTGATATTGAATGAAGAATGGATGGAGAAGTATGAAAAATATGAAATGTTGGCATATGTGAAAAAGTTCATCACAAAGGGCTGGACAGGAAAAAGCAAACTACAGGGAGAATGCCAGAAGTTGTGGGAGATTACGAATGAACTGTCTCTTAGTTGGTTATATTCTTAGATGGGAACAGACTAGTACCTCTCAAGAGATTACAATTAATAATTTTAGAAATAAAGCATGAAGGGCATCTAGATATTGTCAAATTTGAAGAAAAGAGTGAAGTCATCTTACTGGTGGCCAGGCACAGATAAAGACACAGAGAGGTTTGTTGGAAATTGGCAAATTTATACTAATTCACATAAGGCCCAATCTGTGTTTCACCCACCCCTTAATTAGCATAACTGTCCAGCTAATCCTTGGGAAGATTTGAGTTTAGATATTTTAGGTCTTATTTTAAATGATTGGGGAGAAGCTAAACACATAATAGTCATCGTGGATCACTATTCTAAATGGCCTGAATTTGAAATAACAGAGATGGTGAATGCAAAATCTATAATTTACTTCTTGGAATAAACATTGTTAAGGGAAGGAAATCCTAAAACCATACTTAGCGACAATGGGTCACAATTTACAGTGGAAATTTACAAAATTCTTGTCCAGTAATAGTATCAAGAGTAAGCACACTCCAGTTTATCATCCTGCAGTAAATAGGGTTGTGGAACGCCTTAACAGAGTGATAATGGGCAGTGTGCAAAGAGCCTCAATGCAGGGTTTGAGTGGGAGAAAGAGTTAGGAAGCACAGTATGGGCATACAGGATTACGCCAACATTAACTATATACAGCCCATTTAGAATATTAAGAGGGAGAGAACCATTCACAAGGGACAACACAGCATCGATGAATATGAAATTGTGCAGCAAATGGTCTCCCTCTATGTTGAAAGTAACTTACTTAAAATGCAGGCACTGTATAAAGAGTATTATATTAAGAAACATGGGATGAGAATATCTACTTAAAACCAGGTGATCAGGTGAGAGTGAAACTAGGCCACAAGACTAAACAAGCATTTGCAATGCAATGGGTCTTGTTGCTCGAGTTGGGGCTATTAACGTTGTAAATTCCTAACTGGAATAAGTAGGAGTGGTGTATATAATTGAATTGGGTGTAGCGGAGTCTGGGGTTCCGAGAGATATTTTGACAGTGGAGAGTGCCGCTGCCCAGGTCGCCTGTGACAAGGGGGTTGGGAGTGCCTCATCCCAGCAGGAACTCGTGCACTCTAGTTCTGGGCAGACCCCCGACAACAGCGTTGAGTATACTCGTGATATTGCACCCCGTGTGCCTCCCGTGGATAGGATCAATGTGAGAATCTTTGATGTTGGTGGTTCATTGTCGCCCACACCCCATGTAGTGCGTAGTAAGTGTTGTATTGCGCAATATGATAAGAAGGTGCCAGCTTGTATCCCTGTATTCTCCCAAGTACACCAAAGGACTGTAGGGTGGTGCTGAGTAAAGCTCCCCGGTGTTCACTAGGCCTGATTCGCACCACGGCATCATGTTATGATGCACTGACAGGGGTTGGGCCCTAGGCAACTGTGCCAGAGGAATCAAAGGAGAATATGGTATATCAGAGCACTTACTGTGTACATAACGCAGCCAGCATGTCTTGGCAACTTCTATCAGGACGGAGCCGCGTGGAGCGGGAAATGACCTGTCCAACAGCCAGGCCAGCACTGGGAGCGGCGATAGCGTGTCCAACATCACCTTGCGTTCTACCGTGTGGCTCTCCCCTAACCAAGTGGCCGGCCACTGTAGCTGGGAGCCGCATAATACAGTTCGAAGTTGGGCATACATAAGCCCCCGCCCACTGTGGGTATTGTGTCGTGGACAGTGCTACTCGACGTCTGTCTCTACCCCAAAGTAAATCAGTCACTATTGAATGGAGGGACTTGAAGAATGAGCGAAGTAAGACAATTGGGAGCGCTGCAAAATAATATAGGAACCTCGGGATGATGAGCATTTTGGCGATAGCCACTCTGCCCATGGGTGACAAGAGAAGAGCACCCCAGAAGGGTAACGAACCACGTATGGAGCGAAGGAATCTGTCTATATTGCCATTTCTTATGTCTTCTCTAGAATGATATACCTGTATGCCCAGATACTTAAAGGTGGAATGGCACCACAGTGGGTGGTAGTTTGGTATATCCGATTGGAGCTCCAATGGTACAGGGGAAAAAGACAGGATTTGGACCAGTTTACACGCAATCCAGAAATGTCTGCAAAGGTACCGAGTATATCCATCACCACCGTTACAGAAGCAGTATGATCTTGCAAGTACACCAGGGCGTCATCTGCGTACTGGGAAATAATGTGGTGTGTGCGTAGCTCCGGGATGCCCCACTGACGTGCTTGTGTGCGTAACTTAGTGTCAATGGTTCCATAGCTATGGCAAACAGCAGGGGGGACAATGGGCAGCCCTGTCTGATGCCCCTGCATATTGGGAAGGAATCCAAAATAACGTGTACCGTTTTGACACAGGCCGTAGGATTAGAGAATAATGTCATAATCCATTTTATATATACTGCACCAAATCCCATTGCGCCTAAAGATTTAACAAGGAAATCTCAGCTCAACGTGTCAAACGCCTTCTTGATATCCAAAGACAGGGCCACTGCTCGAGGGAAAGGCTCTGGGTTATTATTGTGCGTTATACGAAGCAGTCGCCTGATGTTCAGGAAGGTGTTTCTACCTGGTATAAACCCTGACTGATCCTCATGGATCAGTTGGGTAAAAATGGAAGGAGTCTATTGGCTAAAATTTTCCCTACCACTTTACAATCCGAGTTCAGCAAGGAGAGAGGGTTATATGATCTAACATCAAGAGGATCGCAACCGGGCTTTGGGAGCACTATTATGAGGGCCTCGCACATCGAGTCCGGAAATTTCACCCGGTCGTACGCTTCATTGAACACTCGCGCAAGGGTTGTAGAAGGTGATTCGCCTGGGATGCAAAGTACTCCACTGGGAGGCCATCCGACCCAGGTGCTTTATTTCAGGCCAGTTGGGACAGCGCTAGACGCATTCCTCCAGACAGATGGGGCCATCTAGCGCGTCCGCCTGCTCAGGTTGCTGGCTTCGCTGGGGGGTAGATCTCAAGAAGCCAGCCACACGCTCCGCCGAAGGAGGAGGAAGGGATGCGTGTACTGACCGATAGTAGGTATAGAAGGCCTCATTAATTGCCACTTGAGAGTTGACTATCACACCCGAGTCCAGACGGATTGCCCCTATGGGAGAAGAAAGGGAGTTCTGTTGCACAAGCCAAGCCAGTAGGTGGCTCGATCTATCTCCCTCTGCGTACTGTTGTGTCATATAGTGCCTATGATCGTGTTTGCTAAGTTTAGAGTCGGCCTCTCTGTGATGGCTCTCAGGGAGCTTATCTCATCTGTTGGCATCTCATTCCCAGGCCCTGCAATCTCCACCTCGCGCAGCTTAGATTCCAGTTCCGTCATCTCCCTAACCAGGGCACATCGAACCCCCACAGAGGCGGCCATGCAGTGTCCCCGCACTAACACCTTGTGGACATCCAACTCAGTCGCACGATGTGTTGTAGAGTTATTATTATGCGAGAAGTAAGTGGATAAGCACTGGGCCAGCTCAGCACAGAAGGGGGGGTCGGACAGTCCCTCCACCTGCAGGCGCCATGTAGGAATCCGCGCCGATGGCCCCATCCTAAAATCACCCACAGCAGGCAGTGGTCCGATGCAGTGCGAGCAAAGTAATCAGATGCATGCACCCTATGTACTACTGTTGGCGGAGCAAGGATCAAGTCTGTCCTGGTGTGTAGGTTGTGGACAGGGGAGTAGAAGGAGTATTCACATTCCGTCGGGTGCCCCAATCGCCAGATGTCACACAAGCCATTCTTCAACGTCCAGGCCTCGAGCTCCTGCGAGATTTGTCTGCTCGGGGCAGACCGTAAAACGCAGTTAAAATCACTACCCCAAATGCTGTCCCCGGTCAGATCGCGGAGCAGCCCAGCTGTCATTGTATGCAGAAAATGTTTTTGATTGGTTTTGGGTGTATATAGTGCCAGGAGAAACAATGGCGTTCCATCCAGGCAGCCCTCGGACACCACATAGCGGCCGTCAGGGTCTATCTGCTTGCAGGCGACCTCATAGGGCACCCCCGGGCGATCCAGATTGCCACTCCCCGGGTGAAGGATGAAGAGGTAGTGCCAAACATTTGTCCCCTCCAGCTTGCACGAGTTTTCTCTAGAGTGGCTTCTGACAAGTGTGTTTCCTGTAGCATAGCAATATGCACTAGGTGGCGTTTCAGATATGCGTGTATGCGCTGTCGCGGTGTAGCCATACCCCTCACATTCCATGTGATCACGTTATACCGTGGCGTGCGTACCTGTGTTTGTGTGGTCATTGCTGTGTTTGTGTGGACCCTATAAAACGTCTCCATCTTTGCTCATTCGAATGGACTTAAACCTTTTCCCAATCTCGCAGCTTGCCACCCTAAGGCCCCTGTTGCTCTGGATCCGGTTATGGACAACAGACGCCCTTATTCCATTTCGTTGCAGGCTTCTTAAAATGGTGTGCCCATGTCAAACGATCTTTTATCCATCTAGGCCTAGGGTCCTATTGGCAGGATCCTTCCTCCATTCCTAAAAATGCTGTGCAGTTGCTGAAGGATGCTTTTTGGCACAATGACCAGATTTGTTCAATTTGCCAAGACTGTTCCGTCGTCTATGTATGATAGTTATCTATCAGTCAAATGCCAATACGAATTTGATCCCTTTATGGACATTGCACTATCTCCATTTGCACGTGCCCTTTTTATTAGGTTTAGAATAGGGTCTCTCCCTTTGTGTTCCTTAACGTATAAATGGTCCAGTTCCACCAATAGATCTAAGTTTTGCCCGATGGGTTGCAAAAGTGAAGAGTCTGTATCACATGTTTTTTTTCATTGCCATGCATATCACAAACAAAGAGCTCTTTGGATCATCCAGCTTTGTAAACACATAGGTGCCAGGTCTCGTCTTCATGCTGAGAGAATTTAAAAATCTGATCCATCCGTCCAGATAGTTTTACCAGTGGCAACATTTCTTGAATCAATCTGGCGTTTTAGATTAGCAATTTTAAAGAACAAGACTGGGTAGCTAACTTTTAGATTTATTTATATATATTAATGACTTCTGACGTAGATTTTAGCTCTCACTTTGTGGATTTAGGGAATTGGTCTGTGGTTGAGTGGAGTTTTTTATTATTAGGAGACATATACCTTGTTGTTTATTTTGTTTGAATTGTATTTTTTCTCCAACTTTTTTCAATTTTTTCATTGTGTTTATATCTCTAGTGTTTTCTTTCCTTTTAAATATATAATTGATGTGTATTGTACTTTTATGTTATGTTTCTACTTACCGAAATAAAGTCAAATGATGATGATGATATAAAACGTTAAGAGAGCTCAACAAGCCTGGTCCGCCACTTTCCTAGTGGACTCTGACTACGCCCCGACCTCAGGCACAGTCGCCCCCTAAAGTCAAGAGCGCGTCCCAAACCCCTCATGTTGGATATGGTGTGTGGCATTAACAAAACAAGCCTATGAGAGAATAGTGGGAGAGGCCTATGAGAGAGTAACAGAAAATCAACAATATAAAACAGTAATAATATATATGAGAAAACAGAACAGAGCCTGCGAGCAGGCATAAGAGAGAACTGGTCCATATGGATGAGAGCCAGAATGCAGGGTCCGCGCTCCCAACCATTCGGAAAAACATCTCAGGCCCTGTTGCCCTCTGCTCCAGCGGAAAGATCACGGAGATGTGTCGTAGCTCCAGCACCGCGCAGTCGCCGGTCCTGCAAGGGCCTTCACGCCTAGTGGTGGGGAAAACAGAGGGCATTGTCATACCTATGTCTCCATGAATATGAATATAAATAGTTTAGATCAGATGTCATCAGCGGAATGAGGAGTGAGCAACGGGCCCATGGGTGAATCCTCAGAGTCAGATAGATTCTCATGTTCAGTTTCAGTGTCCACGAGGTCACCTAATGTCGAGAATGGATTAGACACAAACCGTGTGGTTTCACGTAACATATGAGAGCGCTCCTCTTCTACCTGTGTTGGGGTGGGTTTGATCTCTGAGCGAGTCCGGAGCTTGCGTTTCCCCTTGGGGCACGGCCATTCCTCCCTTGTATCCTCAAGCTGCGTGGATTGGGCAAGGCCCTTGGCATGGAGCCAGGTCCATGCATCTTCCAGAGAGGCAAAAATATATACTTTAGGGCCATCCTGTACACAGTGAACAGAAGAGCGTATTTAATGTTGTCTTCACGGAGGTACTTCTTCACCTGATAGAAGGAGCCACGTTTCTTTTGAACTTCAGCAGTGAAGTCTGGGTAGGCCACGTTTCTTTTGAACTTCGGCAGTGAAGTCCGGGTAGGCCGTTATTGATGCATTCTCAAACTTCAGAGGTCCTTCCTTATGAAACAACTGCAGAACTAGGTCTCTGTCCCGATAATTAAGTAATCAGGCTATCAGAGGGCAAGGGTGGGATCCCGGCGGCGGGGTCCGCCTGGGACCCTGTGAGCGCGTTCCACCAAGAAGAACTTCGGGACTCTGTCCCGCAAGACTGTGTCTGTAAGACACTTTTCTATGAACAATTCAGTGTTCTGTCCTTCTGCCCTCTCTGGAAAGCCCAGCAATCGGATGTTATTCCGTCTCAATCTCCCCTCCGCATCTTCTGCTCTGCACCGCAGCCCATCTACCTCTGTTGTCAAGTGAAGCATCTTCTCCTGGAGTACTCTCAAAGTAGGATTTAGCGCAGCCACATCCTCTTCCACATCCGTAACCCGGTCAGCCAACGCGCGATGATCAGTCCAGAGTAGGTTAACATCTATTGTTACAGCATCAATTTTCGACTCCAGGGTGGTCTTGGTGTCCATTATTGCCTGTAGCACCCTTTCGAATTGTGAGGTGTGGTTATGTAGGGTGCCTTCTATTTGTCGCAGAGCCTGGAAGGTCGTGTCCTGTTCCTTAGCCGGGACATCTGTCATGTCCATGGTCCCCGCAGGTGTTCTAGTTGACTTTGACTTGAAGTAGGCCGCCGCAGTTGACGACTGCCAAGGGGAAGGCAGCCGTCATCGCACCAAGTGTCCCTGGATCACCGGGAGGTATCCACAACCTCGTGGCGCGCGCCCTACCCCACTGGGCCGGCTACAGCACGAGCAACATCCAAAGCAGAGCTGGCGAGATGGACCTCGCTACTAGAAGGGGTGTTGTATCTGTGGGAGCTTGATTTTTGATGACACACCTCCAGGTCACCACTTTTTTAGGAGGCCAGCCCAGGCGAGCCCAGGTACAGTATTGGGTCTCTTTGGGCAAGGCTGAGTGGACCGGAGATGGAAGCCGGCCTGCCGCGTCGCCAGGGCATAGACAACGGAGCACCAGTCCCACTGCCCGGCTCCAAATCTCGAGCCGTCTCTGGGTGCCTCCGTCACCCAACACTGACGATCGGTCCACTTGACATGCGCTGGGTCCGAAACCACGACCCCGAAGTGCGAAGCACCCAGGCCGGCCAGGACGCGGCTCGATAGTTGCTGCTGATGCGCCGCATTCAAATTATGGGGTGTACGCTCGTACGAACTGGATCCTTCGCGTCACCCAGTCAGCTGCAGGCCCCAGGGTGCATCCCACCCAGGTGCCGAAGGATGGTGTGTGCAAGCGGGGCATCGTCCACACCCCAGCGGCGGTGGCAGATCCACTCACTGGGGATGGCGCTCGCCGATGCAGTAGGCCACGATGCCATGATGCTCAGATCACCGCTGGATCGTCGTCTACTTAGGCCATGGCTCTGTTCCCTCTCAGCGGGGGCCGAAGCGCTGTGGGGTACTCCCGGGGCAACAGGGCATACGGCGATCTGCCGGAGAGGTCTGGGGATCGCCTTATTTCAGGAGATTTAGCTGGCTGGGAGCAGAGCAACGGATTATGCTGCCGCTCCTGTCACCATCTTGGCCACGCCCCCTCTTCTTTTTAATAAGGGTATTCTCTTATTCCTATCCTCGGACTCCCATTCATGCTGTCTCCTTACCAATTTATTAATTTCTCTATTTAGCAATAAAATGGATTGCCTTACTTTCTTTTGTAGTGGCTTAGGACAATGATTTGTGACGCTTTGAGTTATATACTCAATACATTTAGAGAAATAATTTAGTGGATCCACATTCCATTCATCTCCATCTCTCACTAAGCATTCAAGAGCTTTGTTTACTGAAGTCCTTTTAGCGGGGGTCCAAACAATTCTACCTGTTTTCCCACAAAAGCTAATGACCTTGCCCAAAGGATTCCAAGAATCTATAGGGGAGAACTGCATTTTTAACAAAAGAATGAGAATTTTATGATCACTAAAAGATGTATTCATAACTCTCATATCCTCCACTGATTGAGCAATATTGTAAGAGGCTAACATGTAATCAATAATTGAGCTACTCTGTGGAGATTTATGTGTGTAAGCTGCTGGATGGTCAGAACAAAAACACCCATTTAGGATAATGCAACATAAGTCTCTCAAGCCTTTCAATAGTGTGCATCCCCTTTTATCCGTTCTGATTCTAGGGGTAAATAGAATCGGCTGAATATTTAAAGCGGTTTCCCTCTCTGAGTCCCCAAAAATGGTAAAGGATGAATTGGACATTTTACAATTTAAATCACCCAATATTAATAACTCATCTACACTTTCACGTAGATTAGAGCAGATTACTGATATTTGATTAAGCATAAACAATAGATCTCTATTGAATTCCTTATCTGGAGGAATATAAGCGTTAAGTATTAACATGGAGGTTTTTCTGCCATTCTCTAAAATTGGATACACTCTCACAATCAGAAAGAAATTTGAGGAGATGGACAGACTAACATATTCCCATTTAAATTTATTGCTTAGTAGCATAGCAATACCTCCTTTTGCACACCCTTTCTTTGAGGGCTGTGCCTTTGTGCTTAGGACCAAATACCCGGGACAGGTGAAACCTCTACGCTCCAGGTCTCCTGAATGCAGATTATGTCCACATGTAGAGAACAAATAAGATCTAATTTCTCAGAAATTTTCCCTAAACCTGCTGCATTCAAGGAGACCATGGAGAAACTCTGATTAGTACCAGGGTTGTGAGGATATACCCTTTACATGGGTGCAGTTTCGAGTGCTAATTGAAGCTCCCGCCCACCAACTCTAATTTTCCTTTTTGGGGCCTGTAAACTGTGGTGGGACATCCTCCATAATCTTTACCACTCTTTCACCGTGGGCAACGGAATTTTTTACATTTTCCAGGGGGGAAGCATTATAAACGGGGCTTTGATGCATGTTTGTGCCATTCGCACATAGGGCTAAGTGGGGCTGTATATGATTACGAGGAGCTTCCTTACCCCATGTTGGAACCACATCTATACCTCTACACTGTAACTGCTCACAACTAAAATCAAATTTAAAACAGTTTTAGAAAAGAATCAGACTTTTGTCTTTATCGCTCCTATACTATGCTCAAGGTAAAAGTGAGAAATATCACAACTGTCAATAAACTTTAGCTCGGCAATATCTGTGAGGCAAGAAATTAATATAGAGCGATTTAGGATTAAATTAGAGTCAAATAAATCAGAAAACGCTAGACATTCAGGAGTCTATATAGTGCCTTGAGAAACTTCCTCTGTGTTATATTCATCCCCTCTTTTGTCTGGATCTGAAATACCATTTACTGCCGCTATATTTGCATTTAAGATTGCAGATGGAAATGTCTCATGATTTTAAGACAGGTAACAGACTCCTCGAGTCAGAAGAGGGAGACGGTTGCACCTCTGAGGGTGACGTAGAGTCTTGTTCACCCCATAAAATTGGGGGGCCAGCCTATCTCACCACCTTGGGACTCTGCACCCTCAAAACCAATTCACGTTCTTCTTGCAGGGAGGAGGACCCATTTTGGCACTTGACCTCGAACTTAACTCTTCTTGGGTTGTTTTTAGAGATTCTCTTTTTCCTCCATTTTTCCCCTATTGTTTTTTTTAATTTTTTTTCCGAAAATCTTCTTTTTGGGAGATTTTGCAACCAGGATTCCCTCATGCTCCAGCGATGATGAATCAGGGTATATTTTAGGCAAAAAAAATAGGACAAGGGGACACTGGAAGATTAGCCTAATTGTTTAGCGTAGCAGGTTCAAGGTCAATAAGGGCCGTATTACTCAAAGGAAAAGGACTAGAAAAGAGATTTTCCAGAGAACAAACAATACTCTCTTGAATGGAAGGATCCTGGGTGTTTGAAGAATCCCAATGGACTTGCAGCTTTCCCTCCTGAATACCCAGATCAGAAAAGGAAAGCCAAAAAGGTGGAGTCACAGGTATGCAGGTGGCTGACGAGCAACAAAAACGGTTGTGAATCTTGGCACCCCGGCGTTTGGGAATCAATCTTAATAGCCCTACTGGATTTCCCATTGTGTCCTAATTTTTGTTTTTTTTAATCTAACAAGATTTTCAATATGGATATTAATAAGTCTTGTGTATGATCAGAATTAGTAATAGATTTTTCTAAAAGAACCAAGATCGAGGACAAAATTATTTTGAGACATTTGAAAGACTCAGAGAATGTTAGGTTTTGCTCTGGGGGGCCACCTGGTAAATTCAAAGAGCAACTAAGATCTGGCATCAGGGAGGATACTAAAGGGGAAATAGAGTGGTCAGAAGGCATACTACTAAACAGCCTTATTCCTGGTGTAGTGGGTCCAAGCTTACTGTCCAGATGAATCTTTAGATGACTATCGGGAGAGATTCTTGTTCCATGTGTATAATTCCAGTCATTATCAGGAAGAGTAAAATCCTCTGCTCCCACTCTGATTCCCACATCACCCGCCATATTCGCTGTCAAAAGCATTTGATTTTCCTGGGGAAGCATTTGGGTCTCCAAAACTCGCCTCAAAGGGGAAGATACTACCTCCTTCTTCCTATCAATAGCACAGCGGGCTGCTGAATCAATGCAATCATTAGGAGCTAATTCTTCAAGTGGCTCCTTTTGAACAAAAGGCAAAATGGAATCTATACTTTTTATGTTCAGGTGAGGAATTCTCTTATTCCTTAAAGGGTCTGACTTAGTCTTTTTACATGCGCGGCTAATAAAAGTCCTGCTCCTTCGAACATGTTTAGCCGTCAACCTTAACCTAGACTGCGGCCCTTGTCTACGTCCTCTCTAAACACCTGACAAATGCAGCATTTTTCACCTCTTACTGCTGCTACTACAGAATTACTGCATGCTGCTGCTTTACCACTTATAGGACAGGTGCAGGTCCAGAGGCAATCGCAGGGTCATAGGGTCCAGGACATTGTTGGGTGTTTATTAAGTAAGAAGGAGGGATGTGGTATCTAGGTTGCTTGTATCTGACAACGAGATAAACCACAAGACTTCTGGAATGTGGGAACTTATGGAAGGTGGCAGTTGGAGAGGTCTCTTGGGAAGAAGCTGTATATGCCTGCTCTCTGATAAAACTGCTTCTACAATTACACTCCATGTGAGTTAATACTCCTACACTAAGCCTGCACTGCTGCTCTTAGACAACTTAAAAGAACCCTCAGGGGCTCTTTTAAGTTGCCTATGAGCAGCAGTGCAGGATTACCCATTTGGTATCTAAAACAGTGATAGCAGGAAGAGGAGATTAGGAGGGCAGCATGGCGAAGGCTTGAAGCAGCTGGAAGTGCCAGAGTCAGCAGAAGGTTTGGGGAAATTGTAAATCGCCGCTTTTTTTATGGAGAATGCTGCCACAGGAAGCAAAGAAGAATCTAATGAAGTGTTTTCTCTGGATTTATATCAGCAGGTTTTCTTAAGAAGGAAGTCAAGTCGTAGTTCAAGAAATCAGGCTCACAGTACAGTGGTTTTATCCAGTGTTCTGGCTCAATGTATAAAATAAAAGATTCTTAAGGTTGGAAAGATAGAAAACACAAAACTCCACAATACTTTGATCAGATTGAATCGTGGTACACCTTTGGGGACGGCTTTCCTTTGAAGATGAAAGCAGAGATGTTACCCACCTCTTTCCGCCATTTTTTAAAGCAACATCACACAGTTCCCCGCGCCGGTTCAGAGGAGCCAAAGTAATGTAGTACTCACCCCCTGTGCCTATAATGAACAACATCAGCCATCTCTCACACAGGAACAAGTAGGCAATTGGATTTTATTACTATCCAAGCCTCGAGAGCAGTCCCTCTTGTGTCATGTTTTCTGACATTTGCAACCATGATATATCCCATATTTACCTTTTCTACATAAAACCTCACCAGCTTTCAAGAAGGACGGAGCCTTGAAATGGGTTTCAACGTCACATGCACTCTAACCGCTCTAAAAATAGACGTGGATGTAACATGGCTTGAGGATATGGATTAGGTGAAAGGCCTTTGGTGATTATGTCTCACTCACTGAAGAGGATAGAGATGACAGAGTGTTTCAGTACTCCAGAAATTAATCTGAGTGGAAGGGGGGCTAGGTTGGGAGAGTGAATGGGTGAGTGTGTTACACATCAGCTTACCCTAAGCATGATGACATGCTGACATATTGTCTGCATATGGACAACATGTGGCTTTACATTTAAGGGTGAGGTAAATTGGCCTGTGTGAAAGTTAGTGGAAATTCCTTGCCCATAAGGCTCAAAAAATAGTTAGATGTTTTACGATTTTTCATCCCTAATCTGTATCCTCATAGGTATATTTTTCAGCACTAAAAATAAAAACACAAATTGAATGTGAAACGGTATTGTAAAGGTTTATAAATACCCATTGGATGTTCAACATTTTCCCAATGTCCATACTCTTTTCCATCCCTGGCATCAACCATGTTGCTACCCCCATCCTCAAAACTCTTGCAGTTGTAGATAATCTGCCATACTTGTGGAATTTGAACACTGGTAGTTCGAACAGAAACTAGTGGTCACTTTAAAGGCACCTCTGCCATGTTCTATGCTAATGGAAAGAGCAATCTACCTAGTGGATCATCCAGATCAATGTGCAGTCTATAATCATGCTTATAAACACAGATTTCTATGTATTGAAAATCTGTCTGCACGAGACCCTAGACTTTTATGTTCCACTGACTGGGACCCAGGCAGTCCCCGTGTGGAAATTTAAGAAAGAAAAATCAGTAATTCTCTCGCATCAATCAATAAATCAAACAATAAATCCTGAAGTTATTTGTCTGGGCTGTTAATAGTGGAGTGTTGAGCATGTTGTTGGATCATTTTGGGGGACCTGTCTAGTTTGCTGCTCTCTGCATCGCAAGAAAGTTGAGTGAGCTATGCGCAGATTCAAACTTGTGGCTTACAATTTACCACTTGCATCAGTGGCCACAAGCGTGTTACTCACTGAGACGCATATGTTTTTAGCGTACAGGTAGCCCCTGGTACCTGCAGAAAAGTGTGAGCAACATCTGATTTATAGTGCTTTATACATACTGGAAAAGAGACCGCACTTACGCTGAAAAGAAGAGATGGCAGGGGTCGTAAGAGAGTTGACGCTCAAGTACACAACATTTACACTGGTCCCTATGGAGCAATCGATTGTTATACATGAGCAGTGCTTTAAATAGGCCGGTACTGTCCGGTACTGAGTACCGGCACTTTTCTATTTTGAGCGGGAGAGTACCGGCACATCTCAAGAAAAACGTAATACTTTTAATTGCGGAGTACCGGCACTTCTCAGAAACAAGCAGGTACTCTAGCACAGAGTACCTGCACTTTATTTTTTCAATTTCAAGCACTGTACATGAGTGCACAGTCTTATTTTGCTGTGTTTTCTCAACCGTTGGTCTTATTTATTTTACTTTAGGCCCATATATTTGCTGTATTGTCTAAAGTCCTCCTGTTGTTTGCCACACAACTCAACTTGTTTCAGGGTTGCATGCATGCATTTGCCTTGTTAAAAGACAGCCATCCCAAAAAGGTCCTACACTCAAAGGTTCATTATTTAACCTAAGTAAACCGATCATGATGGATAGCTCAGCTCTTTAGGCAGAAATAATACATTACTGGGTAGTATAAATGTACCAAAACGCTCCACCAACAAGAGCCCGGACAGAACACAAGAATCTCATCCCAACACCCAGATTCCAGTTAAGAGACTGATGACAGGAGCAAAATATGGAAGACACAAAACTTCACCCAAGATGGCACACATACCCTACCAGCACAGCTAAACACTCAAAATTCAAATGATTCACACCTTCCACTCCAGTGCACTTCATGCATGTAATAAATGGAAACCACACTTCACAAAAGTGAAAATACGGCTGTGGTACAGGTCTCTCATGGACAGAAAAGGCTCTAAACCCTCCCTTTCCTACTTGTCACAGGCTTGGGGGGAGTCAGTTATTTTTGCTGACCACGCCCCACCCTATGACGACTTGGGAAGGGGGGGATGGTGAGTGGCAGCATTTGCATTGACAAACAACCCAGGAAGTACAGGGGTGAATCTGTACACACCCAGGGCTGATACCAAAGTCAAACACTGCATTGCGTCATTACTGGGTGGTCCCCGAGGACTCACAAGCATTGAAGACCCAGGCTGGCAGCATGTCAGCCTGCGGGCTGCAGAAAAGTCATGATCAAACCTGGCACATGCACACTAGTGCATGTGTGCAAGAAAAACTGCCTGACTTCTTGACGTCTGTTTCTACAGGTGTCACTCTAGGCAGTCAAAGGCACTGCATTAAAATGGAAATACGGATAGTAATTACTTTATGCAATTACTACCCATAAGGCATGTAAAGTTAGAGGGGTGCAGCTCCCCCACCCAGCATCAAAAACTGCCTATGCTTCCTTTACAACAGTGCTGCGGTGAGAGTACATTCTAACCATCCTGGGTATTCTGAGAGCCGGAGACACTGAAATATAATTTATGTATTTGTTTTAACAGCAATTTCTCAGACTTTCTGTCTTCTGCCTTTGGAAGTTATATAGCACATGTGGTAAGTATCTGGAGAAAGGCAAGAGTTTGACGTCTCTCTGGCTCTGAACATCTTTGAAAAATCACCACTTGACATACAATTTCAGTCGTGCGCCTATTGGACAGTTAGCAACATGCAGGAGTTGATCGGTGCAATGCTTCCACTTTCTCAGTGATTTGCTTCATGCAGCATACCACAAAACAACGCCTTGCTTACCTTCACTTGATACCTGAAGCAGAAACATAGATGTGAAACCATCTTAGCCATCTAGTCTACGAGGGACCCAAATTTCCAGAGGTAGAAACATTGAAAGAGGGTAGTACGCCTGCCAAGTGCCAAGGATTTGCTTGCTGGAGTTTGGAGAAGGAACATTATGCTTCTTAGGCTTTCATACAATCGTTCTTGTTGAGGCAAGTCTCGTCTTGGAACTTCAGCACAGCAGACTGATGCAAATGTAGACAATTCTTCACCACCAGTGTGTGATCAATGACAATTAGGAAATACGCACTGGATCATAACAGCAAAACATATAACCTCATTCTTCAGCTAAATGCAAGGCTAAAGAATGTGCTGTTACGGTCAGAGCTGCCGACTTTCAACCGGGAGAACCAAGTCTGAGTCCCAGTGCAAGCTCAATAGCCTGTGATTCTGGACAAATCACTTGGTGTCATATGAACAAAGCAGTTTTGCTGTGGTAAACGGCCCAGTTTCGAAAATCAGGCTTTTTGCAATGGCAAAAATGCTTTTCCAATTGTACAAACACCCAAACTGTGACTCTCCAGAATCACAGTTTGGGTGTAGAATTCACTATTTGGAAGGGGTGTGTTTTAGGGTTTCCCTTCTATATAGCGATTTCCTTTGTAAATTTTACCACCAACTCAAAGATGGTGAAATGCATTTGCAAATAGGGGACCCCTTCCCCTTTATGAATGTTAGAAAAGCATTTTAAGAGCAGGCAGTTGCCCCACGGACTGCTACCTATCTTAAAAAATGAAACTTGAAAGTTTCATTGTTTTCTTTTTAAATGCATCCCATTTACTTTTAAGGAAAATGGGCTGTGTTTTAAAACAATGGTTGCTTTATTTAAAAGCAATCACAGACATGGTGGTCCGCTGGCCCCGACAGGCCACTATCCATGTGATGACAGCTATTCCTAATGGGTTGCAAATTGTGACCTACATTATTAATATTCATGAGGTAGGTCGATTTGTGACCCACTAGGAATTGCAAGTATGAAACAAAATGTTTTATACAAAAGGAATAGCGATTTCCAAACAAAGTGGATACAATCTCTATTTGGAAATCACTATTCCTTCTTTTTGTATACCTGGCCCATAATCTCCCTGTGCATATAAAATTAATCTCAATTTATATGATGTAAGTATTGCTCATGTAAAGCTATCCAATGTCATGAACTAGTAGTAAACATTCTAAAGTGTACAAAAAGAATTTTTAGCACACTTGCAAGGGACACTAAAGACAGTATGCATTAAGGCAGGAATACCTTGATACTACAGACCTTTTCCTTTTTGGTAATATATATTCTGCCACCACACAGTGCTTAATAAATATTGCACTTTGCACTTGGAATGTGTGCCGGCACCTTTCTTTGACCTGAAGGAGAGGAAGTTTTGTATGTATGTTTGTATGTATATTACTCAATGGCTGTGACCTCTATGTAGTTATATATAGGTCAGTCTTTCCATTGAAAAGGTGGTTTTGTTTTGCTAATAACTTTGGTGCTGTTTGACAAATCTTCACAAAACATTCCAAATAAAAGTTCATCCACCTCAGCTCTTTCCTCTAAAGATCCAGGGTGAACCATCAAGGAGGGGCCGAGAAAACTATTGAATCCCAAAATGCAATTTCTCCATTCAGTTGTCATAGGTGTTTTAGACAATTACAAAGGGAAAATGGCAGAACACAATTACACCAATTTGGCAGAAAGCTAGATATTTACACAGAAAGCATGTTTTTTTCTGATTTGGTGGAAATCTGTTCAGATGTTTTTGAGAAATTAAGGTTCAGAAAATACATATGGTTGAAACTCCTGTGGGAGTCCCACAGGATCAGGAATTTAATAAATAGAGCAATCTGAATAGCTGCAAGGGATTTTTTTTCCCTTCAGCCACCTCAGTACTTCAGGATCTGTGTGGCTAGCCACAACAAGAAGAAAAATATTGCAGCCAGCATTTCAGGACGTCGGGATATATCACTTAGAATAATAACCAATAAATAATCACTGAAATCAGAGACTGTTTTCTGATTCGAATAGAATAAATCAGTACAGCAAAATCAATTGCCTCTTTCTCCCTTGGTACATTTGATAACTAACTGAAAGTAAAGGTGTACACCTCACCTTCCAGTGTTTATTAACCTTTAAACATTCACTGCACATATTCACACAATCATAAACCTGCTTATCTGTAGATGACCACCAGAACCTTTTTTTCAAACTTTTCTCAGTAGCTGTATATACCATGTGTACATCATGAGCCATGGATATTAATTACCAATGCATAACATAAAGGGGAATAGTCTTATCACCCCTCAATACAACGCAATCTGCTTTACTGAAGAGGAAACATGAGCTTAATTTTGAACTTCTCCTTCCATACATTGTATGTTGGTGCACCACTCTTTTATCATAAAACTACTGCCTTATGACAATACAGAATTAAAATGTATTGCCATTCTCCAATCTTCTTGTAGTACTGCATCCACACTCAACTGTACAACATCAACAGCTATCACATTACACTCTTTATGCAAAAAAACTCAAGCCAGACTCTTGAGATTTAATAGGCATACTATAAAGGCAGCCTGGTTTTACCAGGAATATGGTCATCAATAAAATTATAATCTTGAAGTTTGGCAATTAGACATACAAGACTTGTGGATGCCCTGCACACGTCTGTTCTCCCTTTATATATAGAAGAGGTTTATGATCCATGTCTGGCTGAGAGTATGTCTCCACAAGTGTGCTCTAAACTTTTCAGCTGCCCTGTATCATGCCAAAGCTTCCCTTCCAATGGTGTTATATCTTCTCTCAGTTTTAGTCCTCGTACTTGAATAAAAAGCAATGGTTCTTTTAGTACCATCCATACACTGAAACAAAACTGCATCTAACCCAACTCCAGTAGCATCAGCCCTTACCGTACATTCACAGTCCGTGTTGTAGAGATCAAGGGCAGGAGCTCCGACAATATTAACTCCTTCATTTTTAGAAACGCTTTCTATGCACTCTCATGCCAATCAGACTTTACCTTACCTTATACATCTCAAGTAAAATCAGCAGTAAAAAGACAATAATCTGTGCTTCCTCAAAGTGACTAAATGTATTCTTTACAAAAGTCAGCAATCATCCCACTGCGTAAAGGTGCTCTCTCCCCAGCATGCTTTTGACTTCAGACTTGATTTCAGAATGTTAGGTGTTCAGTTTGTGGCTCACTGTTAGTTTCTTCTAACCAAGCCAAGGCAATCTTTTCACCATCTAAACTGAGTACATTGAGGGAGATTCCCAAAACTAGATTAAAAGAAATTATATTATGAAAAATTTGAGAAACGTGTTTAATGAAATATCCTTGGATGTGCATGGTTTGCTCAGGACTAGAGTATGATGTGCCAGGAATGTGCAATTTGCACATTGACGGGTTGGGCAGATCGGAATGTAATATGTGGTGAGACGTATGGACTGATAAGTCGCATCACTCGTTATCTATTCACAGGGAGTTGAAAAACGCCCTACCAAATGAATATTACAAAGATTACAATTTATGGCACCCTGTTCGTGGTTATGAAATACAGAATAGAGGCCTGCAAGGGACGACTGACCAAACTGCTTTCTCAAACAGGGTGCATTTTAAAAGTATCCCGTATCCAAATAAATGGAGGGTGTGCGCTATAAAAAATGTTTCCCTCATGGGAACACTTCCTGTGTAGTAGGCATTGGTCCTCTTGGCCACTGCTTTCTGCCCCTGAAGACACTGATCTGATTCTCAAAGAAGGAGATATCCCTGGGGGTAGGACACCCTCTGTGAATCAGTTACAACTACAACTTGTGACTTGGTTAGTGATTGGTAGTTTGTGATGTAAGTGGTACGTAATTTCGAAGAACACAGAATATTAAACGATCACAATATCCTCACCAGAATATGGAGGGCCAATATATGGAAGCGATAAGTGCACAGACCAACGGATGGGTTTTAAGATTCTTAAATCCGCATGTACATAGTTTGAAGATATATATATATATATATACATATACATATCACCATGGTACATATTTATGGAGTTAGGTTTACAAAACATATACAATGTCCTTTCGATATTTTGCCACTCAATATTCTGGTCACGATATTTTGCCCCTTCAATATTCTGTCTTCAATGTTTTTGATACACTATTTGTGTCTGTAGTTTTGGACATAAAGCCATAATACATTTCTTTCCAAATTGCAACTAGAAGTGGGTAGTCACTCTCATCACCAGTCGCAGCTCATGACTAGCAGAAGGGGCGGGGTGGCGTGCAGGGGGAGGGATCGGGGATAAAATTAAATAATTAAATAAAAAAAATAAAAAACACTTACTGCCACCACCCTTGCGCTGCAGCTTCATCCGCGTCTCTGGAGGCACAGGCTCCCAGCCTTCCCTGCGCCAATACTGATGCTGCTCAAAGCAGCGTCAAGATTGGCTGGGGGCACCCAGCCAGGGCGCTCCCAGGCAGACTGGGAGCCTGTGCAGGATCTCTCCAGCCCAGCAACTGTGTTCCTGTGCTGGAGAGAGCACACTGCGTTTGTGTGTTTGGCCGGCCCGAGACGGTCGGCCAAACACAAATGCGCTCTGAGGGGAGTACTCTGTGCACTCCCCTCAAGTGCTCGGCACAGCCTGTGGCCCGCCCCTTTTCAAGAAAACGATAATAAACACAGTTTATTATCGTTTTCTTGAAAATGTTTACAGCTGCTGCTGGCTGGGGGTGGGGGGGGTGAACCTCCACTGCCCTCAATGGGGAGCCGCCCCTGCTCATCACCCCTCCTATTTACAAATCAGAAAGGATTGCAAAAGTTTTTTTACAAGATGGGAACACTTTTCTGACTCGTAGAATGGCTTTGTACATCTGGCACAAAATTCCAAATCATTTTTTCACTTATTATTTAATAAGAGTCCCATAATAGGAGGAATCCAGGAGTACTGACAGCATGTGCATTTTTAGAGTATAAAAGACGAGACCCTCAATAGTTAACAGTGTCACATGAGGTCACACCACTGTAGTAATAAAAATCAATGTAAAATGAATAAAACAAAACCAAAACCTCCTAACATAAATACACAAAGAAAATCAACCCGAATGGATAATATGCTCCGATGTCCAAATGAAATATGCATTATGTGGAGCATATTTCGGCTGCGTGCAGAACACTCAATGAAGGTGGCATCATCCACAGTGAGTTGACTTTAAGTTACCTCTTCAGCTGCTAGGAACTACAAAGCACCACACTACAAAGCAGAGATATTGGAAAAGCCACCCTTCTAGTTTATAGTTCCAACTCTGATCATCCTTACTAGGTGAGAGAAACAGCCTGATGAGAGTGAGAGCTCAGAAATGCTCTTAATGTGTAAGCCTCACTATTGGTGAGCTAGATGTGAGGACAATGTTAAATTGATGCATTCTCACACTGTGAATGATGACAAGGGACTTGATATTTCAGGGGATGGGTGAGCTGTTACTGCTGTGACAGAGTAACCCACCCACCAAAACCTAAATCAAGCCCAGGGTATTTTTATGAACACCCTTTTCATATTTCTTATGCCTATCGATTATATTCTAGTCATAGTCTTAATGAACTCATAAAATAACATGTTCTACATTAAACATTTGCTTAGGTTTTAAATAAACGTTAGCAGTGACACCACTTACCAGTGCCAAATAAAGCACATTTTGTTCCCACAAAGTAAAAAATGAGGTAATGAAGTTTTCAAATTGACAAAGATTTCTTTCATCTCCAGCACCTCAAGTGTGTACAGTTTTGCAGAGTTCAGAATACTTATGTTCTATTTTAGGAGAGATTTGTAAATAACAATATTACTACAAATGTCGGCTAGCCTTGTACACAGATAACGTAGTTCTGTACCTCTTCTGCGCCAAGACCTGAGGCCACGTGCACTTCCATTCTCAAACTTTTTCAGGAAAACCTTTGGGCTCCAAACCCACTGGTCCAAATCCCTCTTGATTCCTCTATGCAGAGATGTGGAGGTTAACTCTTGATGAATATCCATCCCTGTGAGATGGCTTACTCCCAATACCTGGGTGTCCACATCTGCCTGGAGCCAGGCCTGGCCCGGAATCTCAACCTGAGGCCACTTGTAACTCGCATGAAAGAAGACTTTCACTGAAGGGGAACCCTCCCACTTCATATTTTTGGTAGAATTGCCCTTTCCAAATGAAGGTCCTGCCTCGCTTCCTCTATTTACTGCAGACCTTTCCCTGCTGATCCTGGCCCAGTGGTTTCTTGAACTGACTGGAATAATCCATTCCTTTTTATGGGCCAGTCACATGTCCCTCAAGTTTGTTGGAAAAGTATTGCCAGCCAAAGAGTGATGGTGGGATTGGTGTGGCTCATCTCCATCTTTACTACTGGGCATCACACCTATTAGTAATTAATGATTGGTTGAACAGAGGTTAGGGAGACCCCGCTTATGAGGCTTAGCGGTCACTGATGGGCCCGGACAATGTCCTTGCCCAGCTATACAGTGGGTTGATACCTTGCAACCTCCCTGCTACCATCAGAGTGGTCCTACAGACATGGAGGGTGGGGACATAACTGATGGGCTGGTGCAGGAAGCCCACCCAGCTTATGCCTCTCTGAGGGGCACCTGCCTCAGCCAGATTGCCCAGTTGGGGGGGGAGGTTCACTAAATGGGGCAGGATTGAGATCACATAACTCAGGGACATCTGGCATGGTTTAGGGATGAAGTCTTTTCAAGACTTACAATCTTTTTTTCACTTTCTAATAGACAGTTCCACAAATACCTTCAACACAGTCTTGCATGATGTCCCAGAGTGCAGCCCTTTAGAAGCCAAACCTCTGATGGGTCCGTTGAGAAAGGGCAGAATCTCCAACATTAATAAATCACTAATCCTTAATGCTCCCAATAAGTTTACACCTCTTAAGCACAAATGGCAGAAGTAGGTGAGCACACTGGAAGACGCAGACTGGAGAGCCACCTGAATGACCTCTTCCACCCTTGCCATCTCGTCACAGCTGAGGATGATACAGTTAAAGTATTTACACACTACATAGAACACACGCCACTGGCTTTGGCATGCAGGTAGCGCCTGTCCCCTGATTGCTTCCACTACGCCACACCAGGTGCAGATTTGTATCATATTATCTGGCCATGCCTCAGTACAGCGATATACTGGCAGCCCCTCGAGCAGGAGCTGTCTGGGGTCCTCTAGTAGCCCCTCATGTTGACCCCCAGGATTGCTCTACCATGGATCCTAAAGGGTATGGGTGTCAAATGGGGCAAACTCACACTAGTGGTTCTGGCCACACTTCTGGCAAAAAGAGACAGTGCATTTTGCTGGAAAAAAGCTCTTTCCTAAGCTGTCCGACTGGTCTGTCAAGATGGAAGAACCGATATAAAGGGTCAGGGGTTGCTCCCGCAAGCACACAAATATTTGGAGAAGGTGGTGGGAGTACTCTGGACTGCTTAAGGGAAGCTGGGACTTATGATGTGCTTGAAGTTGTCATTAACCCTTTCTGTTTTGCTTAAAGGTTAATATCTATGTGGAGTTGGGAAACCACATGCATGTTGCTGTTTCCCTATTACACAAAATTCAACAAAGGTTGTTATGAAGAAAAAAACACTGGGTGTTGATGTGATATACCTTGTAATCTCAAGGTTTTGTTTGATACTTTTCAATGTCAGATTTCAGGATGTGTCAAAGTCCTGGATGTGTTTCGGGGAGCTGCCTCAAAATATTTGAAATGTTCCCAATGTTCAATGGTAAGGCATTCCAACGCTGGGGGTGAAGAGCTGACAACGACTGACCTACCGCACAACACCTATGGGATTCGGTGAACATTCAGCACAGTTGCTGAAGAGGAGAATACATTCCTCCTGCAGTGTAAACTGTTAGTTTCTTTTGCAAGAAGAACGGACCTTGATTGTGGTTGTCACAGATTTTCATATGAAGGAGTTTTTAAAGCTTTGCCTGTCCCACAGTGACTGTAAACATTTTCTCTTGAAGTGACCCTAGCCATGCGTTTCAGTTTTCTCCCCACACTTGAGCCTGCCTGCTTCCTCAAACCACTCCCACATCTATTTTCACCTGCTTGTGTTGTTTAATACATTCTCGTGTGGTTTTGAAATTTACTGGAAGGGTGTGTCTGCTGCTTATCCAGAAACTGTTTAAACCTTAGCACGATTATATCTTCACCTTTTACGCTTCTATGGAAAACTTTACACTTAGACACACTGCCAATAGAGGAGAGGTTCTTAGAGTCTTGCCAAACTATTGTTCTTCAGCGAAGGCTGTTTTCAATCCCTTTTAACTTGCTCTTCTTTGGATCATGTCATCCCTTTGTCATCAGATGTTCCTTACTCAGCAAATTAATCTGTAATCTTCCAATTAAAAAACATATTCACAGATAGATTTCCCATTCCTCAAATGAGTTACTTCCATTGCTTTTAATACATTATCCTCTGTGGACAGTCAGAAAGCTAAGTGGTAATATAATCCAATCATTTCTTAACTCAGTGCTTAAAATCTAAAAATAAAAGAAGGCAAGGGCACGGAATGCCTTTTTCTGACTTTTGCACTAAGTTATGCTTCTTACCCCTTAATCATGGATTTTTCAGTTTTATGGTATTTCCAATTTCACTCACAGTGTTCTCCCCTCGCTTTATATCTTGGTTTTCTGACATTCACCATCTGTTTTATCTGACTCGTGTTACATACATGCCAACATTTTGCAATTAAAAAGAGGTCGTTTTTTCAAGGTTCAAACCCACTTTTTGGTATATTGATTAAATCACCGAAATGACATCATATGAGACTTGATCATCACATTACAACAAACTATATTACAAAACGTTCAATGGACCAAGGTCGGAATTAAGCTTAGCACTCCAAGGTGTGAGTCAGGTTCAGTGAGTAAGGCAGCACTCAAACATGCACTGTCTGCTATGAGTGAGCAAAGAAATTGAGGGTCCATCCCACAGGGTGAGACTCACATTCAATGAGTGAGAGTGTGCACTGCAGCAAGACTTTCACTTTGTAGAAGAATAGAGTAACATATGACACTGTGCTCTGAAGTGTAAGCCCCACAGTGCATGACACTCTACCAAGCAATGTGTTGGTCTTGCTACTCTATGCAGGGTCACCCTCAAAATATTTGCCTTCACCCTCCTGCTTTTCTGAATATTGTTTATGTTGCCATTAGGACTGTGCGCTTTACAACTACTAACCAGCACTAAAATGCTTGTGCTCTCCCTTAATTCATGGTATAATTGGCTTACACCTGATTGGCATATTTAATTTACTTATAAGTTCATAGTATATGATACTACATATACCAAGGGCGGATAAATGAGATGCTACTAGTGGACCTGCAGCATTCATTGTGCCACCCATGTAAGTAGCTTTTAAACATGTCTCAGACCTGCCTCTGAAACTTGTAGTGCAGTTTTAAAGCTGCCAAATCAACCCGGCAAGAAAGACCTTTTGCAAGGCTGAACATTTCCTTTTTTAAAACAAATGTCACCCCTAATGTTGCATCAAACAGCCCAAAGGGCAGGGTGCACTCTATTTAAAAAGTAGGACATGTGCGTTTACCTCTTACTTGCCCTGGTAGTGAAAAACTCAAAAAATCGTTTTTCACTACTATAGGTCCTATCTCTCCCATTTGATAACATTGGGTTACCTTATTGCATTTATTAAGTGCTAACTTTTGATTGGAAACAGATACAAATGTTGAGTTTGGACTCAATTGAATTGTAATGGAAACGCCTCTTTAATTGTAAAGTTGGATGTTAAAATTCCACTTTTAGACAGTAGGCATTTTCTTCTCCTAACCATTTGGTGCCTGCTGCCTGTGACACATCACTGTGAATAGCTTGGCAGTTGGCCTTTGTGTATTGCTCCCAGGCAGTGAGGCAAATGGAGACTAAGATTTGGCAGGCTGCGCCATCCTTCCAAGATGGTTGGTGTAGAGCTGTTCCCTGCCCCACTTACATCCACAGGGTTGCATCCAACACCAACACAAAGGCATCTGACACCAGTCTTTTGTGCTCCTAGACTACTTGGAACCTTGGCAGCAGAAGGGAAGACCTTGCCAGAACCAGATGTTGGGGTAGCCATCATATCACATCCCATTTCAAAGGTTGGTCTCAGGTATAAATATTGGACCTCCTTAACTACCTATTCAGTACACTGCTGCAACTATGGAATACAGAAGAAGGGCTGCCTTGTTCCCCAGAGGACTGACTGCCCTGCTGCTTAAGGCCTGCCTTGTTCTCCCAGAGGACTGCCCTGCTGCTTGAGGCCTGCTCTGCTCTCTCTGAAGGAATACTGAACCTACTCTCTTAATTCCAGGCTAACATGAGTGACTCCAGGGGTGAGTTGGTTGACCTCCTGTCCTAAGCTGCAGGGACACAACCAGTTTCAGAGGCCTCCCTGCAAATCCCCATCTGACCTTCTGCAACTAGACCTGCCTGGAAATGCAATTGGACCTGCCTGAGCCTTGCTTAACTCTGCTAGAGCAATTTGCTGATTCCCAAGAGGTGTCTCTCTGGGTTCTGGACCTTTGGCTGGCATCAGAGTACACTCCTCTGTAAGGAAAGGTGAAATCCTGAAGTACTGGGCTATTCACAGCTGTGAACGGGCCCCTTCAAGTTGAGAGTCTGCCATATGTGATGACCACCAATAAGAACATCCGTTGAATCTCATCGCCATTGAAGACTGGCAGCGCACAGTATAGCAATGACAGCTTGCGGTGCCCGGCAATGCAAAGCTCTAGCAACAACTGGCTACAACGCCCCACTGGATTTTTGCACTGCAACCAAAACCTTCTGCAATGGCGTGCCTGCACTTGACGCCCATCCATGACACTCTCCATGCTTGTTGTGGCCTCCACACCGTGAGCAAGACTCTACACTCCAAACTCTGAAATGTAACTTTTAGAGCAGGACTAACCTAGAACCTGTGTCCGGCCTGCACTCCATCTCGATTTATCTGAAGTTGTGAATTTCCCTGGCCTAGCATGAACAGATAATTGTGAGTGATGCTTTGTGTTTTAGGCACTATGGCCCTCATTACAACCCTGGCGGTCAGTGTTAAAGCAGCGGTAAGACTGCCAACAGGCTGGCGGTAAAAAAAATGGAATTATGACTGCAGCGGAAATGGCCAACATAGACAGACACTTTAACAGTCCGACCGCCTCGGCGGTACAAACAAACAGCAGGCGGTCACCGCCAATAGACAGGCGGAAGACAATGTACCGCCCACACCATTATGAGAGGCCAATCTGCCACCTTTTCCGGGGTGGATTCAACGCGAACAAAAACACGGCGGAAACAGGACTTGGAAGGGAAAACTCTCACCTCTACACATCCCACGAGGAACCAGGACGCCATGGAGCCGGAACTCCAAATTCTCCCTGCGATAGTCTTCCTACTCCTCTACCAGGAGCACGACCGACAGCGGCGATGACCATACTGCACCTACGACACAGGGGAGGGGGGAGCGAAAAGAGAGTGACACATACACGCAACACCCCCACCCTCACACACAACAACACACACACAAATACATGCTGAAACATTACATTTCCCCCCCAAACCCCCTGGAAGAACGCAAGGACAAAAGGAAATGAGTTGAACAATTGTAATCAGGAAAAATCCATTACTCAAAAATATATATACACTATTAACAAATATGCACACCAAGAATTCAAGTCCATGTACTGCACCTACATAATCCGTGGACCACTGGGCCCAAAATGCATGGGCGAGGCCCACACTCAATACCCGATCCAAACGGAGAGAACACTGCAGAGACATCAGATCGAAATAAAACAGGCACCTCAGGGGAAAGGGAAGGGGGGCACCTCAGCCGGATGAGTGCACAATGCCAGCTCCACGAGGGGGCTCCATGCCCATTGAGGTATCCTGGGGAGTACAAAGCCACAGTCTCACAAGTCTCTCCAGTGGGTGGTTTGCCCACTGCTTTATCCTGGGGAGTGCAAAGCCACAATCTCACAAGTCTCTCCAGTGGGTGGTTTGCCCACTGCTTTATCCTGGGGAGTGCAAAGCCACAGTCTCACATGTCTCTCCAGTGGGTGGTTTGCCAACTGCTTTATCTTGGGGAGTGCAAAGCCACAGTCTCAGATGTCTCTCCAGTGGGTGGTTTGCCCACCGCTTTATCCTGGGGAGTGCAAAGCCACAGTCTCACAAGTCTCTCCAGTGGGTGGTTTGCCCACTGCTTTATCCTGGGGAGTGCAAAGCCACAATCTCTCAAGTGGATAACAGTCTCCACTGGTTCTGGAGGGGGCTTTGTGCCCAGAGTGCTTCATCCTGCCAAGGACAGAGGTAGTGGATGCCTTTCTCCACTGGTTCTGGAGGGGGCTTTGTGCCCAGAGTGCTTCATCCTGCCAAGGACAGAGGTAGTGGATGTGATACTGCACTGGTTCTGGAGGGGGCTTTGTGCCCAGAGTGCTTCACCCTGCCAAGGAAAGAGGTAGTGGATGCCTTTTATCCACTGGTTCTGGAGGGGGCTTTGTGCCCAGAGTGCTTCATCCTGCCAAGGACTGAGGTAGTGGATGCCTTTCTCCACTGGTTCTGGAGAGGGCTTTGTGCCCAGAGTGCTTCATCCTGCCAAGGACAGAAGTAGTGGATGTGATACTCCACTGGTTCTGGCGGGGCTATGTGCCCAGAGTGCTTCATCCTGCCAAGGACAGAAGTAGTGGATGTGATACTCCACTGGTTCTGGAGGGGGCTTTGTCCCCAGAGTGCTTCATCCTGCCAAAGACAGAGGAAGTGGATCTGACACTCCACTGACGGTGGGGCAACATGGAAGCTGTCCAGGCCCCTGGAACTGACCACCAGCCTCGTACGAATGACCACTGGGGATGGCAGCCATGTCTGCGGTGGTGCCACTGGCATAGGATGTGGCGTGGCCTCTGGCGGTGTCCTGAGCAGCGTGCTGGTGATGGGCTCACTGAGCGTGATGCTGGCGGCGGTGTCCTGAGCGGCGGTGCCTGTGGCGGCGGTGCATGTGGCGGTGCCGGTTGTGGTCTTGTCCGCTGTGCAGGTTGGCGACGACTTCCCTTTCTTTCTCTGGCCCTTCCCCACCTTGGATGGTGGCGCAGCTGTCTTGCCACTCCCAACTGTTGTCCTGGCTGAGCCCTTGGTAGCAGGTGTTTTGGCCTTCTCCCTCCGGGCTGTATGCAACTTCTTTTTTTTGGAGGTGGGGGAATGTCCTTGGCCTCGCTCCCGGTGATGTGGTGGCTGAGGTGCTGGGTTGGGGACCTGGAAAGGCGGGCCCTAGGGGATGGAAGGGGTGGGGGAGGTGAAGGGAAGAGGTCAAGGTTTGACAGGAAAAGTGTTTTAGACACACTGGGACGAGTAGATGGAGGGGGTTTGGGAGTGGAGGAACAGGTAGTGGTTGTAGGAGGTGTTCGTTTGCTGACTTTGGGTGAAGGTGCATGGGCTGGAGGCTGTCGTGAGGTGGATGGCTGTTGGGTGGGTGTGTGACTGCGTTTGTGTACTTTGGGAGGAGGGCTCACAGACACACTGGGAGAGGACACAGGGGATGTGTGAATGGTAGTGGGGGTGGTGAGTTATGTGAGCGGTGTGTGGTGATGGGCGTGCTGGTGATGGAGGTAGTGGCTGAAGATGTAGTGCATGCAGGTGTGAGTGGAGATGTGACAGGGAGGGAGGAGGGAGACGTGGAGGAGGGGGACACATTGGAGGCAGTGGATGTTGGTATGTCTGCATGGGTATGATGCTTGTGTGAGTGCCTGTGGGATGTGTGGTGCTTATGTTTGCCAGAGCTACTCTAGTGTGTTGAGGTGTGTGCATGCTGGTCTGATGGTGTGCTTGGGATAGGCTGAGGTACTGGGGATTGGGTCTGGGTGGAGGAAGTTGGAGGGGGGAGGTTGGACACAGGGACAATGGCTGCCATCAGTGCTGAGGCCAGAGACTGAAATGCTTGCTGTTGGGCTGCCTGGCCAGAATGAATGCCCTCCAGATATGCATTTGTCTGTTGCAACTGCCTCTCTACCCCCTGGATGGCATTCAGAATGGTAGACTGCCCAACAGTGAGGGATCTGAGGAGGTCAATGGCCTCCTCACTGAGGGCAGCATGGCTCACAGGGGCAAGGCCTGAGGTGCCTGGAGCGAAGGAGATGCCCACCCTTCTGGGTCAGCGGCCATGGGGCACATGCTGAGGGGCTGCTGGGATGGCGGTGCTGGTAGGGGGTGAGTGGCGTCTGTACCTGTAGATGCGGTGGGCACAGAGGGGCCCGCCACCGCAAGGGAGCTCCCATCAGAGGAGGAGTCGGTGTCGCTGGTCTCAGCTCCTGGCCCCGCTGTGGAGCTCCCCTCACCCTCCGTCCCACTGTTGAATTCTGAGTCCGTAGTCTCGCCCTCCAGGGCCATGTGGGATGCAGCTCCCTCCTGCTCCAGTGGCACAGCTCCTCCACCTGATGATGCTAATGCACACAAGAACAGGGAGACCACAAAGAGGGGGGAAGAAAGTAGAAAGACATGTTTAGTGCATGCAATACCGCTACCATTGGCTGACACTACAGACACAGCAGCCCTCTGCACTACGCCATGCACTTTGAGTTCCCTAATTGATCACAGGGACATGGGGTACAAGGCCTATGGCCGATTGCTGCACACATGCAAGTCACAGGAGCCTGACTAGGTGTAGATGGCTCTTGCCACTGGTGGGGATGGGGTGCCACTGAGCCTGCCTCACAAAGGGTCCTTGCCTACAAGGCTCGCCCTAGCCTAGGGGAACCCGCAGCCCACCTCCCACACCCAGACACCTCCAATGTGCGCTGAATCAGATGCATGTGAGTGTACTCACCCCCTTGTGGCTGCTGTGATGCCCTTAAGCACCCCTCCAACTACGGATATGCCACCGCGAGGATCCAGAACATCAGGGGGGTCATGGTGCGACGGGCACCCCTCCCACGTTGGGAGGCCATCCCCAGCTGGGCCCCTGTCGTCTTCTTGCTCCAGCGGCGAATGTCCTCCCATCTTTTTCGGCAGTGGGTGCTCTGTCTGTGGTGGAGCTCCAGGTCACGGCGTCCTTCTTCTGGTGGGCACTGACCTACAGGAATAGTACAGGGGAAAAGGTAAAACTATAACCGTCCGGACTGTCACAGTCATTGGCCCACGTTCCCACCCTTGCCCTGACGCACATCCATTCACCGTCGTTTCATGCACGCCTCAGTCCCCCCCACCTGTAGCTTCCATCCACACCACTCCACGCAGGCATTGCCCATACAGCATGCTCACAGTGTACTCACCTGTTTGTCTGGAGGACCGTAGAGTAGCGTGTACTGTGGGACAACCCCATCCACTAGTTTCTCCAACTCCTCCGATGTGAAGGCAGGGGTCCTTTCCCCAAATACTTGAGCCATTGTCGCTTCCAGACTGAGGTCACAGCAGCACTTGCATTGTAGGTCGTCTCCTGTCGAAGATCAGGTATCAAGTGAGTGAACAGAGAGAAAATGGCAGTCACGTTCGCGGCGGTGCGTACCGTCACTGCCGGCATACATTGTCATTGGCTCCTGGGACCTATAGGGTCCAATGTTAACCAATGCAGGATTGTGCTGCGGTCTTCGACCGCCTACCGCAACGGTGTACAACGCCAGCGCAGTTACCTCATATCCCCTTGTCCCACCTTACAGGTCAGGCTGCCACCATTTCATTGGGCCACATGGCATTAAATTTAAATACGTCACACATTATATAGGCCTTGCATACACACTAAGACAGGCACATAGCGGATTGACAAATGTGTGTAATAAAGTTGTTTATTTCGTACCTCAGTGTTGGCTGACCCTCTGATCGCTGTTCTCATCCATAGAGCATGTCCGCTGAGCAGGTGAGGAGATGGCGACATCCTCCGGTGTACAGACCATTAGTGGACCTGTTGACAATGGAAGAGCGACATGTAATAGTCACCTACAGATTTGATCGTGCCACAATCCAGGAACTGTGCGCCCAGTTGGAGCCAGACCTGATGTCAGCTATCCGCCATCCCACAGGAATCCCCCCTCTAGTGCAGGTCCTGCCAGTACTCCATTTCCTGGCAAGTGGGTCCTTTCAAACAACAGTGGCCATTGCATCAGGCATGTCCCAGCCAATGTTCTCTAACGTGTTGTCCAGAGTGCTGTCTGCCCTGCTGAAACACATGTGCAGCTACATCGTTTTCCCTCAGGTGGAGGATTTGCCGACAGTGAAAGGTGATTTCTATGCCCTGGGACATATCCCCAATGTCATAGGTGCCATTGATGGGACACATGTGGCCTTGGTCCCCCCCGCAGGAGTGAACAGGTGTACAGAAACCGGAAGAGTTACCATTCAATGAATGAGCAGATGTTGTGTTTGGCCGACAAGTACATCTTCCATGTGAACTGCAAGTTTCCTGGCTCAGTGCATGACGCTTACATTCTGAGGAATAGCAGCATCCCTTATGTGATGGGGCAACTCCAGAGGCACCGTGTGGCTGTTAGGTGAGGACATGGACCCTATACAGTGTGAATAGTTGCTGGGTCTGGGGTTGTCCCTAAGGGTTAGCGTGTGTCTAACAGTTGTCCCTCGACATTTGCAGGTGACTCTGGCTACCCCAACCTGTCATGGCTACTGACCCCAGTGAGGAATCCCAGGACAAGGGCAGAGGGACGCTACAATGAGGCACATGGGCAAACTAGGAGGGTTATAGAGAGGACCTTCAGCCTCCTGAAGGCCAGGTTCAGGTGCCTCCATATGACAAGTGGTTCCCTGTACTACTCACCAAAGAAGGTGTGCCAGATCCTCGTGGCCTGCTGTATGCTGCACAACTTGGCTTTACGACGACAGGTGCCTTTTCCGCAGGAGGATGGTCCTGAAGGAGGTGTTGTGGCAGCTGTGGAGCCTGTGGACAGTGAAGAAGAGGAGGCAGAAGAAGAGGACATAGACAACAGAAACACCGTGACCCATCCATACTTTCAGTGAGACACAGGTAAGAAGATATCACTGCCTCCTACATCTGATAAAATTGTTCGACCTCTCATCTGTCTGTCACTTTCACCCAGTGTGTGGACCCTGATTTGTGACTTTGCCTTTTGATTTCACAGATGTGGGTCCCACTGTGTGACCTCTGCTATGTTACCTCATGGACTAGAGCTGTGTGACATAGGTATGTTGACAATACAATGGACATTGCTATTTCCCTCAGTTATTGCAAATACACAATTGTGAAAGCACAGACTGACTCCAGATTGTTTTGTGATTTAAGGGTTTTTAGTTAAGTGCTAAATAGTGGAGGGGGCTGAAAAATGGTCACGGGTGATGGTGGAGGAATGTCCATGGCAGAGGCAAGTCTATTTGTCTCACAGGTGCATTGTCTAAAGGGGCATAGGAAGTGAAGCTAGGGCAGTTTAAGGATGGACAGGGTGACAAAGTGGGACAGAAGGATGACATTCAGGGTGGTCTCATTTCTTGGTGGGGGGCTTGGCATTGTTCTCTGTCTTTGTCCTGGATCTCAGGGACCGCTTGCGGGGTGGTTCTCCATCTGCAGGGGATGGGGTGCTGGTGTCGTGGTCCTGTGGCGGTGCCTCCTGTCCACTAGCACCGGCGGAGGTGGTGGGCAGTTCATCGTACAGGCTAGTGTCAGGGGCCCCTTGTTGTGCCACAGTGTCCCTCCTGGTGTTCACGAGGTCCTTCAGCACCCCTACAATGGTGCCCAGGGTGGTATTGATGGATTTGAGTTCCTCCCTGAACCCCAAATACGGTTCCTCCTGCAGCCGCTGGGTCTCCTGAAACTTGGCCAGTACCGTTGCCATCATCTCCTGGGAATGATGGTAGGCTCCCATGATGTTGGAGAGGGCCTCGTGGAGAGTGGGTTCCCTGGGCCTCTCCTCCCCCTGTCGCACAGCAGCCCTCTCAGTTCCCCAGTTTTCCTGGGCCTCTGTCCCCTGAACCGTGTGCCCACTACCACTGCCCCCAGGTCCCTGCTGTTCTTGGGGTGGTGGGTTAGCTTGGGTTCCCTGTAGTGGTGGACACACTGCTGCTTGACATGTCCTGGGGACAGAGGTATGGGCCCGCTGGGTGGGTGCTGTGCTGGTGTTTCCTGAGGGGGGAGGCTCTGTGGTGGCCTGTGACTGTGTCAGGGGAACCGACTGTCCCGAAGTCCCAGATGGGCCGGGCTGGCCATCTAGATCCAGTTGGACAGAGCTGCTGTCATCACTGTGAGCCTCTTCTGTGGGTGGAGTGGACATGTCTGGAACCTCCTGTCCGGTGACGTTGTGTAGGGGTCCTGCAGGGGTGTAAAGGGTAGGTCGCTCCCCCTGCCGCTGCAGCTCCTCCAGCTCCTCCAGATTCCTGAGTTCCTGAGACCCACCTCACAGTAAGTCTCCCCACCAGCCTCAGGACCACCCAGGACCACTCCGCTTTCCGGAGACTCCTAAAAACCTGGCTATTCGAGCAGCAGTAACCCCCCCCCTTTCCCCTAGCGCCTTGAGACCCGCACAGGTGAGTAGCGCGCTTTATAAATGTTAATGATTTGATTTGATTTGATTTGTAAAGGCATCATTATTGCATCTGTGTGTGCCATGGTGTGCAATGGGTGGGTGACCCTGTACCCCAGTGCTTCCATTCCTGTGTAGGACCTTGTGTGATAATTGATTATGGGTCTGTGTGGGCATGCATTGGTGATGGGTGTCCATGCTTTGTTGTTGCATGCAGGGCTTGGTGTTGGGATGTGTGGTTTTTGATAGTGGGACATATGTGAGGAGTTGGAGTGATGGGGGTGAGGGAGATGGTGGGGGTATGTGATAGCATGCAGGTAGGGTGGGGGACGAAGTAGTTAAAGATTTAACTTACCAGAGTCCATTCCTCCAGCTACTCCTGTGAGGTCCTCAGGATGCAGTATAGCCAATACCTGCTCCTCCCATGTTGTTAGTTGTGGTGGAAGAGGTGGGGGTCCGCCACCAGTTCTCTGAACCGCAATGCGGTGTCTTGAGACCACGGAACGCACCTTCCCCCGTAGGTCGTTCCACCTCTTCCTGATGTCATCCCATGTTCTTGGGTGCTGTCCCACTGTGTTGACCCTTTCCACAATTTAGTGCCATAGCTCCCTCTTCCTAGCTATGGTAGTGTGCTGCACCTCTGATCCGAATAGCTGTGGCTCTACCCGGATGATTTCCTCCACCATGACCCTGAGCTCCGCCTCAGAAAATCTGGGGTGTCTTTGTGGTGCCATGGGGTGGTGTGGGTGATGTGTGAGGTGGTGTGTGTTGTGATGTGTGGGGTGATGTTTAGGGGTGTGTGGTGTTTTGTGCGAGGATGTGTATGTGTGATGGTGTTGTGTGCCTCTGTATGCTGGTGTTGTCTTTGCTTTGCTGTCTCTCTGGCCTTCTTCAAATTTTTTGGTAGTAAGGGTTTGTGGGTAATGTGGGTGTGTGTTTCATATTGTATTGGGTGTGAGGGAGTGGTGTGTGTATGTGTCTTAGATGTGTGTATTTCGATTTGTCCAATGTGGTTGTGTTTTGTATATGTGTGTGTATTTTGAGCGCAGCGGTGTGTACCACCAATCGAACACCGCGGTTGAAAGACCGCCGTGTGGATTCGTGGGTCGTGATAGTGTGGCCGTATTCCTGTTGGCGTGACGGTGGAGGTTTTGTTATCGCCAGTTTATCGCTGACCTTTGGTGTGGCGGACTTGTGTGGGTGTCTAGATTTTGGCGGATTCTGAGCTGTGGGTCGTAATAGCTGTGGCAGAATTCCACGGCCGCGGTGGTGTGTTTGCGGTCTTCTGCGCGGCGGTAAGCGGCATTTACCGCCAATGTTGTAATGAGGGTCTATATCTACTTAACATTTTAAAACCGCATATCTCCAGTTCTGCTGATTAGCTGTTTGTTATTCTGATACCACTTTATTTATTAAGAGAAACTCTTTTTTCTGAACTGGGTTGTGATTTTTCTTGTGTTGTGTTTTCACATTATTACTGTTTATGTGCTGCAGAAATACTTTACACATTGCTCTTAAGTTAAGCCCAACCTCCATTGTGTCATGCCACTAGAGGGTTAAGCGCAGGCTAATTAAGTGATTTTTTTTGGTTCACCCTAACAAGGATTGTGGTTGTTGCTTGTTGCCCTTACTTGTAACAAACATAACTGACATGCTGCATATTGTCGTTGCAGGTGGGCCAGGCCTAGGAGCCACAGCATGTGCCAGCTTAGGGGAGACTGACACCCATCCAGCCTCAGACTCCAACACGAGTGGGTCTCTGACCATTGCGCCACTCCGACGCAGGCCCAGGGCACTGCCAGAGCTCAGTCAGGACTCCGATGAGCAGCAGGAGGGGCCACATACACCATCCCCAACTGGCAGATGCACCCAGATGCAGGAGGCCAGTTCGCAGCAGACCACAGCACCCCGCAGGATGGCTACAAATGCAGGTGCACAGGCGTATGAGGCAGGTGAGGGAACCTCCTTCTTTGGTGGCCTGGAAGCGGCTATGTTGCAGCAGCGCCTGCAGAATAAAAAGATCACTGCTTTACACAAACAGATGCAGCAACATAATGCCAACATGGGGGCCTGCATCGCCAGCTGGAGTGCCTGAATGCAAATATAGTACAGCTGCATGAGGGACAGGTCCAGGCATCGCAGGACACAAGGGAGCTCAGTTCTGCTGTGCGGGTACTATGCCAGGAGCTGCGCCATGACAGGGTGAGCCACCGCAGGCAGGAACAACACTTCATGAACATGTTCGGGAGATTCTGTCGCTCTGTCACTAGGCTAGCTCTTTCAACCTCACAGATTTCACATCGTGCAGTGGCTGCACAGGTGGAGGCAGCACACAGCAGCAGGGATGTGGCTCACGTACTAGTCCAAATCAAAAATGTGATTGACAACATCATGGGACACAGGTCAGCCACACCTAGTGAGCTTGGACTGGGGGACACAGAGGACACTTCCAGCCTCAGCAGCCTAGCTGTACCCGCAATGGACACCAGACGGCGCAGTGCCGGGCACAGCACTGCCACTGAAGCAGACAATCGAGGTGCCAGTGAGGCAACTGGGCACCCGAGTGGTGTGCTTGGCCGCAAGAAATAACTGTAGCGGCCAGAGAGGTAATTAGTACACTATGAAGTAATAGTGCTTAACTCTGAACTTCTATTTTTTCTATTTTTTAACTCACTTATGTTGGTATTTGTTCGACTAACATTACCTGACATTAAGGTAATAAATTTACTTCACTACAGGTACATTTGTCAGTGCATTTGTCTTATTCATACTTACATCTGAAATGATTTTGTGTGATGTCAGCACACCTTTGCCTTCCCTCTGCTGTACTGGTCCTGTCTGCTGGCTGTAGGGGTGGTATGGGATCATCATCCTCATCAGATTCAGTATCACATATTTCTACAGGTATGCCCCTGGTGGTAGCTATACTGTGCAAGATTGCACAAGTAGCCACTATTCTACATGTCGTCTCTGGGCTTTATTGTAGTGCCCCTCCACTTTTGTGGAAGCACTGGAAGCGACTCTTCAGCAGTCCAAAGGTGCGCTCCACCATGTTGCGGGTCGCCCTGTGTGCTGCATTGTATCTCCGTTCTGCTGGTGTTGCAGGATTTAGGTAGGGCGTCATCATGTAGGTGCGCACTGCGTAGGCACTGTCTCCTGGAAGGGACAGAGGGTATGATGAGTAAGTGAGCCATTTTACATCAGCACGCCATCAATGCGCCACTGTACAGAGGGACAATACCTAGTAGATATCCTTCTCAAAACTCCCCAGCTAGCAGTCTTGTGTGAATGCCGCTATGGCGAAAGACGTACGAATCATGTGAGCTCCATGGGTACCTGGCCACGAGATCAGTTATGATGTATGAGGCATTGAATATCACCTGTATATTCATTGAATGTTGGTATTTACAGTTGCGGTACACATACTCTGTGGCTGATGGTGGACAGATTGCAACATGTGTCCCATTTATGGCACCTAGGACGTGGGGGAACTGTGCTATCTGGTAGAAATCTATTTTTGGCTGCTGTATATCCTGTGGGGTGTGGGGGAATCTGAAGTACTGGTGTATCCTGCTCAGCATGGCGTTAATAAATGCATTGAAAAATCTAGAGAGGTTACTCTGTGATACCCCTCCAGCTGCTGCTATGACCCCTTGATAGCTCCCTGAGGCGATTAGGTGGAGGGAGCATAATACCTGCACATGGGTGGGGATACAATGTGTCCTTTGTGTTCTGCGCTGCAGTATGGGTTGTAGCTCAGCTATCAGGTCAAGTATCATGGCTATGTTCAACCTATACCTCTCAAATATTTCCTCCTCTGTCTGGTTAAAAAGTGTAATGCGCACTCTGAAAATGCGCTCCTGTCTCCTCCTCCCTCTCCTCAGATCTGCCAGGATCCTCATTCTCCTTGCCATGACATAGAGTGCAGCCATTGTGGAAAAGAGTCTGAGGCATTCTGGGCCTCTTTATATAGGTTGCACATGGTTACCACCTGGTTTCACTTAGTGGTATTTTGCATGTGCAAAATGTCATTATGCGAAAAATCGCAATTTGCGATTTTTTGATGCATCTAATTGCGACTTGGATTTTGCGAATCGCAGTTTGCGCCTTGCAATTTCCTACTGGAAATACTGAATCGCAAAATGCGACTCGCAAAACTAGGTCGCAACGCAAAAGAAATCGCAATTTTTGCGATTTCTTATTTTTGGTCTGCGAATGCCTTTCATGCATCGCAGACCATGTTTTTGCATTCGCAAACAGCCGATTTTTGCGATTCACACCATTTGCGAATGCAAAAAAGTTTAATACATCTGGCCCTAAATCTTGTCAATACGAATCAGTGTTGCATGTTAGTAACCCAAGATAGGTAGCTTTCACAGCCTGCCTCTATGGAGTGATAAAAATAAAATGCAACCGACGGATTCAACAATTCAGAGACCTCTCTGTGTTTAAAAAAAGACTCTCTCATATCCTTTTTGGAGAACGAAAAAACTTGCAATGGGTCCATCCTTACTGAAATGCAGGACAAAGTTTTATAAACAGAACAAATATAGTTTAACCAGGGAATACAGGAAACATTATCCAGGGTAAGCCAGTCTAAAATAATTGCTTTAGTAAACTAGTCTCTTTTTTTGCCCATATTGAGTACCATAGCAACAGGTGTCTGGCCAGAAGGACCCCCTCTAAATATTGTAGGCCAATCTCCTGATGAGTGGTTATAGTCGACACAGGAGCAGGAAGACAAATTAAACGCTTGAAAAAAACACTTTCCTCGACTTGCAAAGGTGAGCTCCATATATGGCAGTAGCCACCCGTCTTACCTTGTAAATTTCCACCATTTCTCTAATGGCCAGGTTACTTAGTTTAAGTGAAAACCTAAAAATCACAGCTGTGTTTTTGCCCAATTTCATCCTAGCCGCCAAAATCTGCTGCACCCAGCAACCATTACCAGAAAATATAACCCCTAAAAAGCAGAATGAGTCTACATTCATGATAGGTATATTGTCAATAAAAAACGTTCTGCAGTATTTGGGCATCAGCCCGCAAACCATAATTAATGTTTTTACCTTGTTGATCACCAATTTTGCAGAGGTCATAAAGTCCCCAAAAGCACACATCAATTAATGGGGTCCAGTTGGGGTCCTGAACAGCAACATTGTGCAGTGGGCATATAACAACACTGGGATAGATTGTCCTGAAACACAGGGGGCTGCTCAGACTGTAAAGAGCTGTCCACTCCAATAATAAAAAGCGAAAACAGTAGAGGAGTAAGACATAACCTTGACGAATGCCCCTCCCCACTTTAAAACAAGGTGTTCATTGACCCTGTGGGCCAAAGCAGACTTTGCTTGAAAGGTTCTCATATAAAGGAGAGAGGAAGAATATGATTTCCCATGAGGCACCTAATGAAAGTAGCGATGGTAAAGTATGGTGTGGTCAAAGGTGCTACTCAAATCTGCAAAACACAGATAAAGAGAGACATTTTTAGCTCTAGTATATTTCCCGATCAGTAGATCTAAGATAACACATTGCTCTATGGTCCCTAAGCCCTTTCTGAAAACATATTAGGCTGGGGATAGAATAGAGTGTGTCCCACAGGCCACTCCTCCACTCTCTTCAACAGAATTCGACTCATAACCTTCACCAATGAATCTAGAAGGGAAATTGGTCGATAATGTTTAAGGCTAGACTTGTCACCCTTTTTGTAAATAGGGACAATAATAAAGCTACCCCAGGAGGGTGGAATCAGCCGAACAGCAGCTACATTGAACCGAATGCATCCACTGGTACCCTCATCAGCACTATCCTGTAGAGTTAAAGAAACCTCGTCAATAGTCATATCCAGAGGGTGGGAGCTCCAGCTATGCATAATCTCCCCTCCTTATGTACCACAGGCCCTGATGTGTGGTTTAACATTTTCTGAGAAATGTGCCACCCAGACATTACTGGGAAGAAATGAGTGAAACTCAGGTAGGGTGTCATTTCTTTAAAAAGGGGTGTTTACAGTGTCTCCCAAAATAGCTTGATGTCACCCTTCTCCACAGCTGTTGTCAATTGTATCCATGCATCTTCCCTCAATACTTTTTCCCTATACGCTAGAGTCTCCCTGTGCTTTACTTGAGGCTGCATTATCAATGTTGGATCCCTAGGGAAACTACATAGGGACAGTTTCAAACTCTGAAGGGTCTCAAAACTCTCATGATCAAACCACCCACTTTTTTACTTTGAGTAACATTTATTAGGCGTGTCAGGAGTTCCCTGATAGTACAGATAATATTGGAAAAGCTTTCTGGCAACTTAGAGGGGACTACTTCAGCCTGTAAACAATAGCTTATGTCAAGGGAATTTCTTATACAAATCTTTAGTAATATACTATTTGGGTCAATACCAGCCGACTTGATACACAAACTTGGCCAATATCATTAATAATATGGAAATCATTGCACTTCTCACCCCAGAAGAAAAAAGGTACAAGGATAGGATCATAATCACTAAGGGCCTGATTCAGACCCTGGCGGCCGGTGACCGCCAGGGTCACCGGCCACGGGAGCACCGCCGACAGACCGGCGGTGCTCCAAAGGGCATTCTGACCGCGGCGGTTCTGCCGCGGCCAGAAAGGGTAAACCGGCGGTCTCCCGCCGGTTTACCGCTGCCCTTGGAATCCCCCATGGCGGCGCAGCTTGCTGCACCGCCATGGGGGATTCTGACACCCCCTACCGCCATCCTGTTCCTGGCGGTTCGGCCGCCAGGAACAGGATGGCGGTAGGGGGTGCCGCGGGGCCCCTGGGGGCCCCTGCCGTGCCCATGCCAATGGCATGGGCACGGCAGGGGCCCCAGTAAGAGGGCCCTACTGTGTATTTCAGTGTCTGCCTAGCAGACACTGAAATACGCGACGGGTGCAAACTGCACCCGTCGAACATGCCCACTCCGCCGGCTCCATTCGGAGCCGGCTTCCTCGTGGGGAGGGGTTTCCCGCTGGGCTGGCGGGCGGCCTTCTGGCGGTCGCCCGCCAGCCCAGCGGGAAAGCCAGAATGGCCTCCGCGGTCTTTCGACCGCGGAGCGGCCATATGGCGGTTCCCTCCAGGCGGGCGGCGACCGCCGCCCGCCGGGATCAAAATGACCCCCTAAGTGTTGATTGGATGAATTTCGGTACACCACACATATCTCTTGCAGAGGCTGACAATAATATGTAATATATAACTGAAGACGCATTTCTTCTAGTAAAAGTTGGGATTTGTTTCCCATTAACACTGTGTTCACCTAACATTAAAAATAAGTCATACTTTGATATCATGGAATTCAATGCACCCCCATGCGCACTGTGACAAAAGTGTGTGTAACCTATCCCTCCCTGGTCAATATAGCCACACACATGCGCCGCAGGCAGAAGGCAGGATTGAATATTAAAATCACCTGCCCACAGCAATACAAGACCACAGAAAATAGGACATATGAAAACTTCCAAATCATCCTTCAGTGCCTTGACCACCTTGCCATGTGCGGAGTCAAATACATTATTGTAAAAATTAATCAGGACCTCATCACACACCCACCCCTCTTTTTTGAAAGCCACAATTGGGTGTGAGAAGACCTTTTAACAGTGACTTGCAATTTATTGGAGATAAGGATCTGAAGCACACATTTATCCCTCCCCCATTGCGAAGGGGTAGCCCCAAGGAAAAAAAGCCCTCTCATGAAGTGGATTTACACACTACGGCCCTCATTACAACCCTGGCGGTCGGTGATAAAGCGGCAGTAATACCGCCAACAGGTGGCGGTAACACAAATGGAATTATGATCACTACGGAAACCGCTCAGACAGACAGCCACTTTAACACACCAACCGCCATGGCGGAAGCAACAAGCACCGTGGCGGTAACCGCCAACAGCCAGGCGGAAAACAATGTACCGCCCACACTATTATGACACACCTATCCGCCACCTTTTCTGCGGCGGTACCAACGACATCAAAAGCACGGTGGAAACAGAACACAGAAGTCAAAGGACCCACCTCTGGAGACTCAGGGAACAACCACAACGCCATGGAGCCCGCGTTGAACATATTTTCCATGCTCGTCTACCTTTTCCTGCATTACGAACACGACCACGGTGAGTACTGCCGCCTAGCACACAAGGGAGGGGGGGAGAAAAAGAGAGTGACACACACACACAACACGCAACACCCCCACCCACAACACCATACACACAACCAGATGCGCAAACATCACATATCCCCGCACCCCTCAAGAATAATGCAAGGAGTAAATGATTTGAAGAAAGTGACTATATTACGATTAAATAACATGAATAGGTGCATCAAAATACAAATGTATATTCATATTTACAACTGAAGGGACACTGCCCAGTCCTCAATGTCCATGGGCCACAGGGCCACAACACATAGGCCAAGGCCCCACCTCAATCCTGCAACAACACGGAGAGAACACTGCAGGGCCATCAGGTCGAAAATACACAGGCACCTTAGGGGGACGGGGAATGGGGGGCACCTCAGCCTGAAGATGGTACAACACCACTGGCCCTGGAGGGGGCTACATGCCCTGTGTCATGTCCTGGGGAGTGCAAGGCCACAGTCTTTCTAGTGGGTGGTTTGCCCACTGCTTGGTCCTGGGAAGTGCAAGGCCACAGTCTCTCTAGTGGGTGGTTTGCCCACTGCTTGGTCCTGGGGAGTGCAAGGCCACAGTCTCTCTAGTGGATGGCTTCTTCCGCTGGTTCTGGAGGGGGCCTTGTGCCCAGTGTGCTTTATCCTGGGAAGGATGGGGTGAGTGGATGCCTTCTTCCACTGGTTCTGGAGGGGGCCTTGTGCCCTGTGATGCAGATTTTGGGGAGTGCAAGATCACAGTCTCTCACCTGGGTGTCAGACCCACAGGATTTGCAGGGGCCAGGATGCACAACAGCCCATGGATGCAGGACTACACACTGTCCATCGGCGGTAACGGCTGCTCAGTGCTGGCAGTGGTGGGGCTGGTGTCAGGGCTGGCAGTGGTGGGGGGAGGCTCCAGCCCCTCCCCTGCAGCCTCGGACGGCTGCCCAATGGGGTTGTTGCCGCTGGCAGTAGTGCTGGTGGCGGTGCTGGTAGTGGGTGGGGGAGGTTCCAGCCCTTCCCCTGCAGCCTCGGACGGCTGCCCACTGGGGCTGCTGCTGCTGGCGGTGATGCTGGTGGCGGAGCTGGCAGTGGTGGAGGGAAGCTCCAGCCCATCCCCTGCTGCCTCGGACGGGTGAACACCCATGGTTGGTGGTGAGGGCTCCGAATGAGTCCCAGCACTAGGCCTCCTGTCCTTCCTGCATGCTGGTGCAGGCCCCTTGGCCTTCCTGTCAGCAGTCGAGGAGTGCCCCTTCCCCTTCACTCCTGCAGCTGGTGGTGCCTCCATTCCCTTCCTAGTCGCAGCTGGTGGTGCCTCCTTGGCCTTCCTTGATGCACCTGGTGCAGGAACCCTGTCAATGTTGATGCCTGGTTCCCGGGACCCTCTCCCACCTGCAGTAGCTGTCGACACTACTGTGGCCGTGGACGGATGGCTGAGGTGCTTGCCTGGGTTCTGACCACCCTGGATGGGGGGGGTGAGTGGTAGGGAAGAGGTCAAGGTTGGAGAGGAAAAGCTTCTTAGGGACATTGGGGCGGGAAGAGGGTAAAGGTTTGGGAGTGGAGGAAGAGGAAGTGGTTGTAGGAGGTGCCTCTGTTGTGTTTGGGCGCAGGTGCATGGGCTGGATGCTATTGTGAGGTGGATGGCTGTTGGGTGTCAGAGTGATTGCGTTTGTGTACTTTGGGTGGAGGGGGCACAGACACAGTGGGAGAGGACACTGAGGACGTGTGCATGGATGTGGGGGTGGTGACTGCCAGTGAGGGGTGTGTAGTGATAGGCATGATGGTGATAGTGGGAGTGGATGAGGATGTAGTGCATGCAGTTGTGTAGACGCTACTGGGAAGGAGGTTGACGAGGAGAAGGGGGACACAGTGGAGGCAGTGGGCGTTGGTATGTCTGCATCTGGATGGTGTTTGTGTGAGTGCCTGTGGGATGATGTGTGGTGCTTGTGTTTGCCTGAACCACTCCTGTGTGTTGTCCTGGGTTCATGCTGGTCTGCCTGTGTGCTTGGGATAGGTTGGGGCTGAGGGGAATGGGATTGAGCAGAGGAGGTTGGAGGGGTGCCGCTGCTCCTCTGCCAGATGATGCTAATGCACATAAGGACAGGGTGACAAAACAAAAAGGGGAGGAGAGACAAAGGATACCCTTGGTCAATGGCGGCAACAATACCACTGTTGGCGTACAGGACACACACAGGTAACAGCCCTGCGCACTAGGCAATGCACTAACAGTCTCAATGCTAGTCAGCAGCCCATGGACAGGGATACCTAACCCCAAATGCAACATACCTGAGACCCACAGACAGCTGCCTAGTAGTGGAGGCATACTAGCTAGTTTGGAGGAGGTTGACATCACACCCTGCCCAACATGGGCCCTTCCCTGCACTGTCCGGCCTGGCCTAGGGGCACCCAGAGGCCCACATCCCCCACCCGGATGCCACCCCACCACACGCAAGTAGTATATTGGGGCACTGTACTCACCCCCTTGTGGCTGCTGTGATGCCCCCAAGGGCCCATCCATCTCCGGATAAGCCACCGCCAGTATGCGGGCCATCAGGGAGGTCAGGGTTCATTGGGCACCCCTTCCTCATTGGGAGGCCATCCCCAGCTGGGCCTCCGCTGTCTTCCTTGCCCAGCGTCTCAGGGCCTCCCACCGTTTGCGACAGTGGGTGCTCCACCTGCCGTAGACCCCCAGGGTCCGCACGCCCTTGGCGATGGCACGCCCTATACCCTTTTTTTGATGGGCGCTGACCTGCAGAGAAATACACATAGGAAAAGGTATCAGTCAGACCGTACTGCTTGTTCCACTCATGGGCGACCATAGCCCTCCCATCCCCTTATGCACAGACATTGCCCACCATACATGTAGTACACTGCCCAGGGCCCTTCCACCAACCCCCCCGCACAAGGCCCTCACACACAGCACTCCATGCATTCATGCCCCATTCATCGTGCTCACAGTGTACTCACCTGTTGGTCTGGAGGCCCATACAGCATTCGGTACTGGGGTAGGACCCTATCTACCAGTCTCTCCAACTCTGCAGCGATAAAGGCAGGGGCCCTTTCCCCAGTGACACGAGCCATGGTCGGTTCCAGACACAAGTCACAGCAGCACTTGCAGTGTAGGTCCTCTCCTGTTGAAGGTCAGGTAGCAAGTGAGTGAACAGATAGAAAATGGCAGTCTTGTCCACGGCGGTGCGTACCGTCACCGCTGGCGTACATCACTATTGGCCACTGCAACCCATAGGGCCCAATAGTATCCAATGAGGAGTTGCACAGCGGTTCCCGACCGTCTCCCGCAACGGCGCACAGCGCCAGCGGAAATACCTCATTTCCACCTGCCCCTCCATACAGGACAGGCAGACGCCATTTCGGGGAGGGGGGCAGGCCATGGCACCTAACTGCGTCACAGTGCACATAGGCACCATTTTGGCCTATCCAACAATATACCATTACAGTCGCAACATGCAATGCAGTGTAGTGTTTGGAAATATGGAAACACCAGCTTCTCACTGTTCGCACCCTAGATTGCAACTGCTGTGGATGAATAGGAGATGGAGACATCCCCTGTGTACAGGCCTCTGGTGGACAGGCACATTATCCTCACATATAGACTGGACAGGGCCACAATCACAGAGCTGTGTGCCTAATTGGAACGTGACCTGATATTTGCTATCTGTCACCCCACCAGGATCCCCCCTCTTGTGCAAGTCCTATCTGTGCTCCATTTCCTGGCAACTGACTCCTTCCAAGTGACAGTGGGCTTGGCAGCAGGGATGTCCCAGCCAATGTTCTCAATAGTGCTGACCAGAGTGTTGTCTGCCCTGATTAAACACATGCACAGCTACATCGTTTTTGCCCAGGTGGAGGATTTCGCCACGGTGAAAGCAGATTTCTATGCAATGGGTCATAACTCCAACATAATTAGGGCTATTGATGGTACACATATTGCATGTGTCCCCCCCCCCTGAGAAATGAACAGGTGTTCAGAAATTGAAAGAGCTTTCACTCCATGAATGTGCAGATAGTGTGCCTGGCAGACCAGTACATCTCCCATGTCAATGCAAAGTATCCGGGGTCTGTGCATGATGTCTTTATCCTGAGGAATAGCAGCATCCCATATGTGATGGCTCAAATCCAGAGGCACCTGGTGTGGCTGATAGGTGAGCCCTGGTTTCCACCCAGTGGATGTTGGTGTGTGGGCATGGTGTGGGCCCTAAGGGTTAGTGTGTGTCTATCAGTTGTCCCTCGATATTTGCAGGTGACTCTGGTTACCCCAACCTCTCATGGCTACTGATCCCTGGGAGGAATCCCAGGACAAGGGAAGAGGAACATTACAATGAGGCACATGGGTGAACAAGAAGAATAATTGAAAGTACATTCGGCCTCCTGAACGCCAGGTTTCGTTGCCTCCATCTAACAGGTGGATCCCTGTACTACTCACCCAAGAAGGTGTGCCAGATCATTGTGGCATGCTGTATGTTGCACAACCTTGCCTTACGTCGCCAGGTGCCTTTTCTGTAGGCGGATGAGGCTGTAGATTGGCATGTGGCAGTAGTAGGCCCTATGGACAGTGAAGATGAGGAGGCTAAGGATGAGGATGAGGACAACAGAAGTGCAATAATACGACAGTACTTCCAATGACACACAGGTAAGACACTGTAATTTCACTTTACATTGACAGTTTTGTGTTTGACATTGTCAGTGGCAGGCTGATTTTCCCACTTCTATGGCCACTCACTGTACCATTTGGCACCTCTATTTGCAGATATTTGTGCCCCACTATCGCTCCTGGTGTGTTGACTGCAGCCAACTACAGGCCATTCCTATGTATACATTACTGTACAGTTATATTGCAGTGTTTACAGCTTGTTAAACAAATACATGGTTAACTGATTTGACAGACGCCATACTTGTATTTATTCAAATAGTGTTTATTTAAGTTCTAATGATTAGAGGGGGGGTGCAATGGGATGGGGTGATGATGGAGGAATGTCCAGGATAGAGTACAGTCTATTTGTATCACAGGTGCATTGTCCAAGGAGGCATAGGAAGTGGAGCAATGGCGGTTCAAGGTGGACAGGGTGACAGGGTGGGACACAATGGTGACAATCAGGAGAGTCTTATTTCCTGGCGGGTGTCTTGGAAATAATCTCTGGCTTCTGCCTAGATCGCAGGGACTGTTTGTGGGGTGGTTTTCCTTCTGCAGGGGGTGGGATGCTGATGGCCTGTTGTTCCTGTGGTGGGGCCTCCTGTCCACTAGCGGCAGTGGAGGTAGAAGGCTGTTCATCGGTTTGGCTAGTGTCAGGGGCTCGGTGGTGTGCCACCGCCTCCCTAATACTGTTGGCCATGTCTGCCAGCACCCCTGCAATGGTGACCAGGGTGGTGTTGATGCCCTTCACGTCCTCCCTGATCCCCAGGTACTGTCCCTCCTGCAGCCGCCGGGTCTCCTGCAACGTGTCCAGTGTCTGGCCCATCGTCTCCTGGGAATGGTGGTATGCTCCCAGGATGTCGGTGAGTGCCTCCTGGAGGGTCAGTTCCCTGTGCCTGTCCTCCCCCTGTCGCACAGCTGTCCTCCCAGCTTCCCTGTTGTCCTGTGCCTCTATCCCCTGAACTGTGTGCCCACTGCCACTGGCCCTAGGTCCCTGATCGTCCTGTGTTTGTGGGGTGGCCGGGGTCCATGTAGTGGTGGACACACTGCTGATTGACATGTCCTAGGGACAGAGGTATGGGCCCGCTGGGTGGGTACTGTGGTGGTGTTTCCTGAGGAGGGAGGCTCTGTGATGGTATGGGACTGTGCTAGGGTTACCGACTGTCCGGAGATCCCTGATTGGCCAGGTTGGTCATCCAAACCCAGGCATCCAGAGCTGCTGTCATCACTCTGGGCCTCTTCTGGGGGTGGACTGGATGTTCCTGGCACCTCCTCACCGGTGACGTTTGGTGGGGGACCTGTGGGGATGTAAATACAGTGTTATGGTTTCTGTGTGTGCATGGGTGTGTTGCCTTTTATGGTTGTTATTGCCCTGGCAGCTTTGCCTTGTGTGAGTAGTGAGTTTGTGGGCTAGGTGATTCTCTCTAATGTCCATGCTTTAGTGATGGCTGTCCATGCGGGTCTGTGATGGGGTCCATGCATTGGTGTTACATGCAGGGCTTGGTATTGGGATGAGTGGGTTGTGATGTTGGGGTATGTGGGAGGTGGTGAAATGATTGGAGTGAGGTTAAGGGTGGGGGTATGTGTTGGCATGCAGGTAGGGGGGTGATAGTAATAGAGATTTGACTTACCATAGTCCAGTCCTCCTACTACTCCTGCCAGGCCCTCAGGATGCATGATTACCAAGACTTGCTCCTCCCATGTTGTTAGTTGTGGGGGAGGAGGTGGGGGTCCACCGCCAGTCTTCTGTACAGCTATTTGGTGTCTTGCTGCTGTGGAATGCACCTTCTCCTGTAGGTCGTTCCACTCTTCCTGATGTCATCCCTTGTTCTGCCGTGCTGTCCCACAGCGTTGACCCTGTCCACGATTCTCCGCCATAGCTCCATCTTCCTTGCAATGGACTTCTGCTGCACCTGTGATCCAAATAGCTGTGGCTCTACCTGGATGATTTCTTCCACCATGACCCTCAGCTCCTCCTCAGAGAATCTGGGGTGTCCTTGCGGTGCCATGGGTGTAGTGTAGGTGGTGTGGGTGAGGGTGTGTGGGGTGCTGTGTTGGGGTGTGTGATGTAGGGTACGTGGATGGTGTATAGGTGATGGTAGTGTGTGTCTCTAGTCTTGTCTGTGGTCGTGCTATCTCTCTTGTGGCATTTGTTTGTATTGGTAAAGGGTAGTGGGTAATGTGGGTGTCTGTTTTATAGTGGTGTGGGTGTGGTGTGTGAATGTGTGTCAGGTGTGTGTTATTCAAATTGTCTAATGTGGTGTAGTTTTGTTTGAGTGTGTGTATTTTGAGTGCAGCGGTATGTACCACCAATGGTTCAGCACCATTGAATGTCCACCGCAGTAAATTCGTGGGTCATAATGTGATGGGCGTAGTTCTGTTGGCGTAACGGTGTGGATTTTAATACCACCAGTTTATCACTGACCTTTGGGCTGGCGGACTTCTGTGTGTGGCTGTATAGTGATGGGATTGCTATGTGTGTGTCACAATATGGGTGGCGGTAATCTGCTGTGGCGGCGGTATGTTGGCGGCAGTCAGCATGGCGGTATGCAGTACTTACCAACAATGTCATAATGAGGGCCTATGTTTCTTGGATGCACATAACGTCAAAGTCTGATATAATATTCATCTATTCGGGTGATCCTAATTTGTTACTTAAACGTCTCACATTCCAAGTTGTGAATTTATCATTCCTGATCATGTTTCAATTATTACTACTCGAGCAAGCCACACCATTTGAGGGGGGGAGGGCACCCTGGGTTAGAATTTACACCTAAACTACTAACCACAGGCTTCTGAATACTAGGCCATTCCCTGCCCATACGAGTCTGGAGGATCAGTACTACCCCACCCTGCTTCCTTACTATAACCCCCAGGGCTAAGATCACCACACCTCAGGTTATTGGACCTCCAATTACATGGTCAATCACTATCCATCAGAGAGCTCGGAGCCTGGAACCTATTGACACCACCAATGGGGTATGAAAGGGGGAGCTGAATACCTGTTCTCTCTGAATATTCCCTACCACATTTGGCACTTGACTAGATTTCCGTAAATGACGGTAAAAAACACCCAAGGGAAAAAGAGCCATTTCCCGTACAGATGTAGTGGGCGACCCAGGCTTTGCAAGAATTTTGCCCACACAGCTAGGTTTTGGAAATTAATAACAACACAATCCCCCTTCATATTTTTAGTTAACAGCCCAATCCATCCCACTCTCGTGATAAACAGAATTTGGTGTGCACGGGGCAATAGGAAAATACGATTAGAGTTAAGCCAGTGGAGAGCCTTATTGTTCAATTAATGAGGAGCTTCTTTTATTCCCAGTTTGAGTGGTGGTACTTCATCCAAAACCACTACATACGGGCAACAGGCTGGGGGTAAATTAATTGAGACCAACTCACCCAAGGGAAGATGATCACTTTGGGCCCCAATACAGGCACCCAGGAGTTGAGTACCAGGATATGATGGTTCGCCTAAGGAAGACTTACCCACCACAGTGTTGTATAGCCATTTTAGTGATTTCTCTGGGCACGTTATTTTAGCAACTAGGCCAGTTGCTTGTGCCCTTTAGCCTAACAACATTTTATTTTGTTTCATTTTATTCTTTTAGACTTGGCCACATCCATGGTGGTGTTTTATTTTCTTTATCTAGTTGTTCTTTTGCCTAGGACAGAATTACAACATTTCTTTACACTTTGTGCTTTCCTCAAGGCTGCCGCGAGATAGGATTATCAGCACAAGTGGTACACTGCCTCTGTAATGTTCACAGACACACACATATCCTTGAGTAGAGACAGTTCTCAGAACATCAGCTGTTTTCTTATACAACATTTTCCCTTTCCCATGCACGTTAGAGAAGTTCCAGCCAGATTCCCACAACCGCATGCTGATTTCTGAGACTATCAATTTCCTGACTTTGGCCTACCTGGGAATGGTGTCTCTATAGACAAGAGGCTTCCCTGCTAATGTCATATTCCGGTGTAGGGGGTGATGTCTTCCCAGCAGGGAATCCTGAAGGGCAGATTAGGGCTTATCCTGTTGTGCTCTAACATAGCTTAGGTAGGAATCACATATAGGTTGTCATTATGAACATGGCCAGAAACACCGCAGACCGCCATGGCGACGGTGAACAGAAGACCCCAAGTGGCGGTGAACAGCACACCGCCATATAATGATGACAAAAACAGAAACCTCCAAACATTCAGCAACCTCCAGCCACCACCAGGGCCCTTGTTCGCGGAAAGACTGTACACCCTACCCCGCCACCACCAAGCAGACAAATCCTCTGCCCACCAAATAATGATGTACAAATCACTGTGGCGGATAGTGGATGTTGAACAACCTTTGGCGGTACGGACCGCTACGGCCTGCAATGGGACTCAACAGCAAGAAATGCACACATTGGCAACTTTGAAACCCACACACCTGACACACATCCACAACACTATAAAACACTCATATACACACCCAAATAATCCTTTGCAAAGCCAATTTCTCTACAGATATTGAGAACACTACACGCATACATTGTACACAACATAACAAAAGTCACACACACACATATACACAAAAGCACCCTCACCAACACACCCAGAACACCACACCCATAACACACATCATGGCACCCCCTAAGCACCCACGCTTCACAGATAGGGAGCTAAGGATCATGGTGGACGAAATACTGAAGCTCGAGCCACAAATCTTCGGGGCACAGGTCCAGCACACACCACGATCGCCAGGAAGATGGAGTTATGGCAGACAATTGTAAACAAGGCCAACGTAGTGGGAAACCATCCATGCACAAGGAACGACATCCGCAAGAGATAGAACGGCTTGCGGGGGAAGATGAGTCTATGGCATCCAGGCACAACATTGTGGTACAGAAGACTGGGGGAGGATCTCCACCTTCATCCCGACTACACCGACTGAGAGGAGAAGGTACTGGCTATCCTGCACCCAGAGGGCCTCACTGGACTCACTGGAGGACTGGAATTGGGTAAGTCGACTACAGTCACTTCATATTCACCACACCTGTAATGCATGTATCACCCCACCCCTCCAACTACTACCAGGACCACTACCCCACCCAGGCCACAATAACTACATCCTGTCACCCTGCATGCCCATAACCCTACTAACAGGCCCACATCCATCCCCCTGTGCACAGTCACCTACCCCTGCAAGGGATCACAATGACACTACTGCACCCACAATGTACCTCCACATTACATGCAAAATGAAAGGATAATCCCACAGAAGATCCCTGCATGGCCCGACAGGGGAATAAACAGCAGAAAATAGGGCAGGGCCATGCATCCTTATCTGTTTCTGTACATGTAACAAACATGTCCACTCCACCCCATGGGCACCACCACCCATGCCACCCGGACAGAATGGCCAAGGAGTGCCAGCACCCCGCACAAAGGCAGAGACCCCACTCAGGAAACTGGAGAGGGTTTTATGGACAGTGAAGATTACCCTGGACCGAAACACAGTCCTGGACTGTCTCCCTCCAGCAGCTCCACCCAGGATACCACTGAGACCCCTACCACCCAGCCACCAACATCAGCTCAGACCAAACGACCCCACACCAGTGTCTCCAGGCCACAGACTGGCAGACCACATGTACAGAGGCCAGAGTCACCACCAACTAACAGGCAGGATGATGATGGCCCCAGTGCAAGTGGGACTGCCAGACCTGTGGACTCCCAGTGCGTGGGCATCAGTGGCCCGGGGGAGGACAAAGGATGGATGCTGCAGCCCAGGAGGTGATCTCTGAGGTCCTCAGAACGTACCACACTACCCAAGACAGGATGGGCCAGATTCTGGCCACCCTGGAGCAGAATCAAAGGCTGCAGATAGCCCAACACCAAGAGGCCATGGAGCAGTGGAAACAACTCAATGCCACCATGGCCACCATTGCGGGGGTGCTGCAGCACCACTACCCAAGCCAGCCTGAAACCCCCACAAACCTGGAAGCCCCTACCACTGCCCAGGACACAGACCTGCCCTCTACATCTGCAGCAGCAACTGGACTGGTGGCACTGGCAGAGGACACATAGGAGACCAGCACCCCTACCCCTGCAGCCCAGCACCAGTCACTCAAACGTGCCCTCAGGCCCAGATGTGGCACTGGAACCCCTGCCAAGACCAAGGCCCCACTAAGAAGTGACTTTGACCTGAACTGTCTCCCAAGTGTGTCACTGTGCTACCATCTTGACCCGCCAATAGCAACATACCCACTTGCAAGAGACATATGGACCAATCCTACTGCCACCCATCTCTGAGCCCAGGTGCCTGATATGGACATGCACCATGAGCCCACTCCCTATCACTGTACAGCGCACCTATGAAATTGTGACATGTAATGAAACACATTTACACCAATTCGTATGTCCACTGTCATTATGAATATTCAAGTGTAAGTGTGAATGCATTAGCCAGTCAATTCCATATTCATACCTTTATTGCAGGAATGGTACTCCACGCACAACAGTGTCTGAGTAGCTCAAAATGTACACCATGGTTTTCTACATGGCTCATGCCCCCTAAGTCTTCATTTATCAGTATGAATGACTACAGACACCACATCCCCAAACAAATGAGTCAGACAAACATTATGCAGTGCAGACAACAGCATCAGTGAACATTACCTCATTGTCACTGGAAGTATACGTGGATCATCTGGTTCCTGGAGTGGACATCTTCCCCCTCTTCATCCTCACCATCACTCTCATCCCCTCTCAGAGGTAGCAGGTCTGGACGTACAGCACCCTCCTCCTTTAATAGGGGGTAACGCACCTCACAGCCAAGTTGTGCAGCATGCAGCCGGCCACCACTATTCTACACACCTTTTCAGGGCCATAGCACTGGGATCCCCCAGAATGATGGAAGCAATGAAATCTAGTCTTCAGGAGACCTATAGTGTGCTCAATCACCCTCCTATTACGTCCATGTGCCTCATTATAATTCCTCTCTACATCTGTCCTGGGATTCCTCACTGGTGTCAGGAGCCATTGCAAGTTGGGGTACCCAGAATCACCTGCAAAAGTGGGCAAAGAGAGGTATTTAACAAACTGCCATTACTTGCATACAGTCTGGCTGTCAGCTATGTACTGATCCAGTGTCATACACACTCACCTATGAGCGAATCTCTGTCACCTTGTAGTTGTTCCATCATGTGTGGCACACTGCTTTTCCTCAGGACAAAGGAATCATGCACTGATCCTGGAAACCTGGCATTTACATGTGATATATACTGGTCGTCAGTACACACCAATTGTATATTCATTTTAGTGGAAGTTCCTTCTGTTTCTGTACACCTGTTCATTTACTCTTGGGGGGATGAAAGCTATGTGGGTTCCATCGATGGCACCTATTGCATGGGGAATGTTAGCAAAGGCATAAAATTCAGACTTGATGGCAGGGAGTTCAGCCCTTTTGGGAAACTGGACATATGTCTGCATGTGTTGTACAAATGCATCCAGGAATTTGGACAGGATGAGGCTAAACATTGGCTGTGAGAACCCTGCATCCATGCCCACTGTCACCTGCAATTAGCCTGTAGCCACAAAAATGGAGTACAGAGAGCACTTGCACTTCAGTAGGGATGGCATTCTGATTCCGATTAGCCGTTCTCAGTACAGGATCAAGTAAAGCACAAAGGTCCTGGATTGTTGTACGATTGAGTCTGTAGGTGACAATGATGTGATGTTCCACCGTGGTATCCAAATCAACCAAAGGTCTGTACACAGATAGGGCCCTCCCTTGCCACATGAGTCTGTACCTATGGGGAGAAAAGAGCACATATGAGGGACACATACACATGCAAAACATGTTGTGAATGAATAACTGGTGTACAATACGAACGTTACACACGCAAGCGATGTATGATGTACAACTTTAAGGACATGTATGCAGTGATGCCTCTGGTCTGATGTGAGGCAGGCGAGTAAGGGCTGGGATTTAAAGGTCCTGAATGGGGCCCCTGACCAGGAAATATGTATGTGGTGCTTGCAAAATGGCAGCCTCCTACCATCCAGATATGAAGGAGTGGAAGTGACATAATTCCGCTGGCAGTAGTTGTCATGGCGGAAGGCGGTGTTCATTGTTGTGCACCCATTCATTGGTTTACTTGGTTGTCAATGGGGAAACTGGGCCTATCATGATCGCCGCCGGCGGTGACGGTGCACACCCCGCGGAGCGTACACCATGTCATCACCCCAATTTCACTTGACTCCCGAATCCTGTGCATGCAATTACTACACTGAGTGTGCTGCTGTGTCCTGACTCTGTTTACTCCAATGGCACGAGTCACAGGGCAAAGGCCCATATAACTTGGCATACAGGGGTAGGACCCCGTCCACCAGCTTGTCCAGCTCCTCTGTGGTGAAGGCTGTGGTCCTACTCCTGTATGCCAAGTTATATGGGCAACCAGAGGAGCAGGTGTATTGGTAGTTGTCTTGCATGGATGTGTGTGATGGTGGCGGATGTCTGTGTGCATGTGTGCATGATTTGTAACTGCACAAGCATAGATTGTGTGGCAAGTACTGTAAGTGACTTGGTAAAATGATCCTGTGAAGTTTCCGTCCTATAGGGGACGACATGTCAGCTGTATCAGATGGGCATATCCTGACGTCTGTTTTTCTTCCCTGTCTGTCCATACAGGTCAGCGCCCATCAGAAGAGGGACTCTGGCAAGCCATTGCCAAGGAGGTGCTGACCCTGGGGTCTACAACCGGCAGAGCACCAACTGCAGGAAGCAGTGGGAGGACCTGAGGTGCTGGGCCAGGAAGACCTGCGAGGCCCACCTGGGGTTGGCCTCCCAAAGAGGAAGGGGTGCCCGACGGATCCTGACCCCTTAATGTCCCCCATTCTGGCGGTGGCATATCCGGATTTGGATGGGCGCTTGAAGGCAGCACAGCAGCCACAAGGAGGTGAATAGCAACACTGTTTAATACCACTTTGATGGATGTGTTTGGGTGCTGTGGTATGTATGCTGTCTAATGCCAGGCTCTCTGACAGGTGTGTCCCAGCAGTCCTGCACCCCATGGGCACAGAAATGGTGTGGGGCAGGTGTCATCGGTCACAATAGGCCCTTGGGGGTTCAACTAGTATTCTTTATGAGCCCATGGACTGGTGGGTGCATCGGCTGGCCATGGTCCCCCATGTGCGTAGTCCACACAGTTCATCCGGTCTGTGTTTCATGTGGGAAATGAGTAATATTCTGGGGTAGTGGCCACTAGGCAGGGGCTTAGTCATGACTAATGTTGTTCATGCTGCGCGTAGGTGTGTAAGCTGGATGGAAGTGTGTTTGCACCAAGTATGTACATCCATTCAGGTACTAACAGATTTCTCTCATGTTTTGTGTCCCCACCGCTGTACTCTTGTGTTCTTTGTGTACATCAGCATCATATGCGAGGGAGCAGTGGCACTGGCAAATGGGGATGCAGCGGCCCACAGTTCCAAGGAGGCAGAGTCGGCGGAGCCCAGGGGGACCAGTGGGTTGGAGGGCCAGGGGAGTACCACGGGGGAGGCAACTACCACTGGCAGTAGTGACTCTGATACCTCCTCCGATAGCAGCTCCCTGGTGGTGGCTGACCCTAGTGGGTCTACCCATTCTTTGTCATCTTCTGCCACCCCCATGCCATCACCGCCCTCCCAGTTGTTCCACATCCAGTTGCTCGTGCCCGCTCACCCAGAAGGGTGGGCATCTCCTTCGCCCCAGGCACCTCATCCCCTGCCCCAGTCAGCCCTGTTGCCCTCACGGAGGAGGCTATTGACCTCCTGAGGACCATCTCTGTAGGGCAGACAACCATCATGAATGCCATCCAGGGGCTAGCATCCCAGATGCAGCAATGCAATGCATACCTGGAAGGCATTCACAGTGCCATGTCTGGCCTACAGAGATCTTTTCAGGCTCTGGACTCCACTTTGACGGCACCCAGTGTCCCTGGTCTTTCCGTCCCCCCTCCAACCACCTCTATCCCTTCCAGCACCCCACTCCCTTCACCCATTCCAAACACACGTTCAGACAGCCATGCACACACCTCAACACACAAGAAGCACACAGAGAAACACAAGCACCACACATCCCAACACAGGTATGCACACACCCAACATACAAAGTCACAGATGACAACATCCACTTCCCCCAGTGTGTCCACCTCTCCCGCCTCCCTGTCTGTCCCCTCAACATGTACACCCACATGCACTGCACCCTCAGTCACTGCTGCTGGCCCCATTCTTGCAGTCACCACAACATCTGACATGCAGTCATCCACCCCAGACGCCACACCTGCACGCACACAATTACGTTGACTGACACACGCAGCACACTCACCAGACCTGCAGACACCAGACACATCCATTTACACTGGCAGCCTATCTTGTCCCACTGTGTCCACCCCCCCTCCTCCCAAGACACTCAAACGTTCCAAGACACCCACTCAACACACATTCACACACATCAGCATACTTTTCAGGCACCTGCATCCACGTCCAGCACCCTACACCTGTTAGAAGCACTTCCTCTACCTCCAATCCCACACTTTCCTCTATATCCACCCCAACTGCCCCTAAGAAACTTTTCCTCTCCTGTGTTGACCTGTTTGAACCCACTGGCCCACCCCATCTCGTCCCTAAACGTGCCCATCTTCTTGCCCTGTCCACTCCTTCCTCGTCCAAGTCCGCCCTAGTCTGCCCCAGTACTCCCTTCCCATTCCCGTGCCCCTTCCCCAGAGAGGAAGATGCCCCATGCTGGCCCAGGTCCCTCTGCCACCCCCTGGTCCAAGCGCACTCCCCCACCTTTCAAGGGCATACCCAAACCCACTCCACCTCCCAAACATAAAGCCAACCCCCCCCTTCCAGGCATAAGTCCCCACCCTGCTACCCCCTGCCCCTGTTCCCTGAGGTGCCCGTCTGCCTCATTGATGTCCCTTTATGGAGGAGTCAAATCCGGACAATTTGGGCCCTTCAGGGTATTTATCATGGACTGGCCAATGGCCTTATTTTGACATTACTATTTTACTTTTGTATTTAAGTTTGTGTGCCCAGTGGTGCTGTTGGCACAATATGGAGATGTTGTTCATCGGTTCATTGTGGGGGTGTGGTGTACACGTGTGTACTATGGGCAGGTTTTATTTGCCTTGTGTCGGGTAAGTACCTCTTATTCTGGTGTGTGTGGCATGTGATGGTGTGAGGGGTTGGGAGTGCGTTGCAGGGTGGGTGTGGTGGGTGTGTAACTGTGCCCTTTGTTTCCATGTGTACTAGGTTGCTTTACTTACCACCGTCATCTTTGTCAGCAGTCATGGTTGTGGAGGTATATTGCAAGGACCAGGACTGGCATTATTTGCAACTCTCTCTCCATGCCTTCTTCAGCATGTTGTGTGTGCCTACGGTGAGTGTTTCTTTTTATTTGGTTTGTTTTATTTGGTTCGCCCCCGAACTGATTGATGTCTTGTGCTTCATTATTTGTTGTGCGGGTGGGGCCTTTCCGTCGGCCTGTGGGAGGCCCCTTCCGTCACTGTTGGCACTCCAATGATGGCGGTGTGTGGTTGGCCCGCTGGCTGTTTCTGATGTGCTTCATTATTTGGCGGTCCGGACCGGCAGCCTGTTGGCTGTAGTTACCGCCACCGCCGGCGGAGCGGTGATTGCCGCCATGCTCATATTGAGGGCCATAGTGTGCATTGTGACATTATGGTGGGATTTTTCCTGTGTTTCACTTTCCTTATCACCATTTTGCTTTTAGTGTGTTTCATCATTCTAATTATTGCATTTCATGCCATTTATCTAAGACACAGCTGATTCAATAAATCTTATTGAACCATTTCTTTCCTCTGTTTGTCTTTGCATGTGTGAGACTAATGTAACTGAGACAAAAGGATGAGATCTGATCCACCACGATTTCTCTGAGAAGTCATAGGTGGTCATTACAACCCTGGCGGTCGGTGTTAAAGCGGCGGTAAGACTGCCAACAGGCCGGCGGTAAAAAAATTGCAATTACGACCGTGGCGGAAACCGCCAACAAAGACAGCCACTTTAACACTCCGACCGCCACGGCGGTACAGACAAACAGCTTGGCGGTCACCGCCAACAGACAGACGGAAGACAAAGTACCGCCCACAGTATCACAACCTACCAATCCGCCACCTTTTCTGGGGCGGATTCACCGCAGATAAAAACATGGCGGAAACAAGAATTTTGAAGGGAAAAGGCTCACCTCTACACACTCCACGAGGAACGACGACACCATGGGCCCAGTACTCCAAATCCTACCCGCGATACTCTTCCTGCTCCTGTACCAGGAGCACCAACGCCGGCGGCGAAGACCACGGTGAGTACTGCACCTACGACACAGGGGAGGGGGGAGGCAAAAAACAGGGAGACACACACACAACACCCCCACCCTCACCCACTACAACACACACACTAACACATATTGATACATTATAGTTACACCCCCCAACCCCTCCGGAAGAAAGCAAAGACAAAAGGAAATGACTGTAACCATTGTAATATATTAAAATGCAGCACGCTAAAATATACATATAAACACTATTTACAAAATATACACCAAGAATAGTAGTCCAGGTATTGCACCATTTATAGTCCGTGGACCACTGGGCCCAAAATGCACGGGCGAGGCCCACACACAATACCAGATCAAAGCAGAGAGAACACTGCAGGGGCATCAGATAGAAATACAAAAGGCACCTCAGGGAGAAGGGAAGGGGGGGCACCTCAGCCGGATGAGTGCACAACGCCAGATCCACGAGGGGGCTCCATGTCCAATGATATATCCTGGGGAGTGCAAAGCCACAGTCTCTCAAGTCTATACAGTGGGTGGGTTGCCCACTGCTTCATCCTGGGGAGTGCAAAGCCACAGTCTCGCAAGTCTATACAGTGGGTGGGTTGCCCACTGTTCAATCCTGGGGAGTGCAAAGCCACAGTCTCTCAAGTCTATACAATGGGTGGTTTGCCCACTGTTCAATCCTGGGGAGTGCAGAGCCACAGTCTCTCAGGTAGATGCCTTTCTCCACTGGTTCTGGAGGGGGACTGGTGCCCAGAGTGCTTCATCCTGTGAAGGACAGAGGGAGTGGATGCATGTCTCCACTGGTTCTGGAGGGGGACTGGTGCCCAGAGTGCTTCATCCTGCCAAGGACAGAGGTAGTGGATGCATGTCTCCACTGGTTCTGGAGGGGGACTGGTGCCCAGAGTGCATCACGCACCCCGTGACGGTCCCAGTTGCGTCGGTGCCCCTGCCGCTCATGGGCTAGGGGTGCATGAGTTGGCGGTGCCCTGTTCAGCGGTGTTTGAGTTGGCGGTGGCCTGTTCAGCGGTGCCTGAGTTGGCGGTGGCCTGTTCAGCGGTGCTTGAGTTGGCGGTGCCCTGTTCAGTGGTGTTTGAGTTGGCGGTGCCCTGTTCAGTGGTACTTGAGTTGGCGGTGCCCTGTTCAGCAGTGCTTGAGTTGGCGGTGCCCTGTTCAGCGGTGCTTGAGTTGGCGGTGCACTGTTCAGCGGTGCTTGAGTTGGCGGTGGCCTGTTCAGCGGTGCCTGAGTTGGCGGTCCTTCATTGCCCAGCTGGGCTGGGGCTGGCGGTCCTTCATTGGGCAGCTGGGCTGTGGCTTGATGGGCCCTCCTGGGCAGCTGGGCTGTGGCTGGCGGGGCCCTCCTGGGCAGCTGGGCTGTGGCTTGCGGGGCTCTCCTCGGCAGCTGGGCTGTGGCTGGCGGGGTCCTCCTGGGCAGCGAGGATGGGGCTGGCGGTGGCCTCCTCTGCAGCGAGGATGGGGCTGGCGGGGGCCACCTGTGCAGCGAGGATGGGGCTGGCGGTGGCCTCCTGTGCAGCGAGGATGGGGCTGGCGGTGGTCTCCTGGGCAGCTGGCCTGTGGCTGGCGGGGCCCTCCTGGGCAGCAAGGATGGGGCTGGCGGTGGCCTCCTTTGAAGCGAGGATTAGGCTGGTGGTGGCCTCCTGTGCAGGGAGGATGGGGCTGGCGGGGCCCTCCTGGGCAGCGGGGATGATGGCAGTCTTCTCCGCCGTGCTGCTCCTCCCAGACTTGCTGGGTTTCTTGGGGCCCTTCCCCACCTTGGGAGGAGTCACAGCTGAGTCCACACTCCCACCGGGACCCCTGGGAGCGGCTTGGGTGGCTGAAGTCTTCCCCCTCTCCCGCCGGGCACTGGCAAACTTCTGGTGCTTCACGGGGGGGACTGGCTGTGCTGTGGCTCCGTGCCACACTGGCTGTCCTGGTGGCCGGTGCACTCCACATACCTGTGACCACAGGCATCACTGGTCCCGGAGATGTTGTGGCTGAGGTGCAAGTTCAGGACCTATGAGTTGGACGGGGGCGGGGGTGGTGGGAAATACATTAAGGCTGGATAGGAAAAGTTGTTTGGACACACTGGGACGGGTAGCTGGAGGGAGTTTGGGAGTGGAGGAAGAGGTGGTGGTTGTAGGTGTACGTTTTGCGGCTTTGGGTGCAGGTGCATGCGCTGGAGGCTGTCGTGAGGTGGATGGCTCTTGGGTGGGTGTGTGCCTGCGTTTGTGTATCTTCGGAGGGGGCGTCACAGACACACTGGGAGAGGACACAGAGGACGTGTGTATCGTAGTGGGGGTGGTGACTGCACATGAGCGGGGTGTGCTGGGGGGTGTGCTGGTGCGAGACGTAGTGGCTGTAGAGGTAGTGCATGCAGGTGTGAGTGTAGATGAGACTGGGAGGGAGGAGGGAGACGAGGAGGAGGGGGACACAGTGGAGGCAGTGGATGTTGGTGTGTCTGTATGTGTGTGATGCTTGCGTGAGTGCCTGTGGGATGTGTGGTGCTTATATTTGCCTGAGCTTCCCTTGTGTGGTGAGGTGTGTGCAGGCTGGTCTGATGGTGTGCTTGGGATAGGCAGAGGTACAGGGGATTGGGTCTGGGTGGAGGAAGTTGGAGGGGAGGCTTGACACAGGGACAATGGCTGCCATCAGTGCTGAGGCCAGAGTTTGAAAGGCTTGGTGAAGGGCCACCTGACCAGCATGAATGCCCTCCAGGAATGCATTGGTTTGTTGCAACTGCCTTTCTACACCCTGGATGGCATTCAAAATGGTAGACTGCCCAACAGGGAAGGACCTGAGGAGGTCAATGGCCTCCTCACTGAGGGCAGATGGGGTGATTGGGGCAGGGGCTGAGGTGCCTGGGGCGAAGGTGATGCCCACCCTCATGGGTGAGCAGGCACTGTGCGAAGGCTGAGGGGCTGCTGGGAGGGCAGTGCTGGTAGGGGGGGTGGCGGCTGCACCTGTAGATGTGGGGGGCATAGATGTTGCCGCCACCACAAGGGAGCTCCCATCGGAGGACGAGTCCGTGTCGCTGGTTTCAGCTCCTGTCCCCGCCGTGGTGCTCCCCTCGCCCTCCGTCCCACTGGTGTATTCTGAGTCCGTAGTGTGGCCCTCCATGGCCATGTGGGATGTAGCTCCCTCGTGCTCTGGTGCCACTGCTCCTCCGCCTGATGATGCCAATGAACACAAGAACAGGGAGACCACAAAAAAAGGGGGGGGAACAGAAGAAAGACATATTGAGTGCATGGATTACCGCTACCGTTGGCGGACAAGACAGACACCGAAGCCCCTGCACTACGTTGCGCTGTTGGGCTCTACAGTGCAATTCATGGGAAATGGCCTAGAATGCTACCCTGTTTTTTTACCGCGGCATTACCGCCGCGGTCAGAATGGGCACTGAAGCACCGCCAGCCTGTTGGCGGTGCTTCCGTTATTCGCGGTAATGACCCCCCCTAGTCTCAGAGAGAAGTACCAACGTAATTACAAGTTGCTTTTTGATGCCAAGCATGGTGTTGCTGGAGTGAGGTGGAAGGTAGGTGACCTGGTGCTGGTAAAGAACCCGTGTTTTAAAACCAAAGGTAGATCATCCTTCAAGGGCCCTTTCCACATCAGAGAAGTAAGGAAAAACATTGTGATCCTGGACAATGGGGATGCGTGGAGCATGTCCACAATTGTGAAATGGACAGGTGTGGAAGACTCCCCAAATTTGAAAGATCAAAGAAGAAATAATTTCACGGAAACATCCAAGGAGTTACCACGCACCAATGTTTTATCCAGGTTACGTCCCCAACCATTCTGGATGAAAGACTATTTATCTTTCATCCAGCGTCATCTTTCGTCCAGATCTTTTGGTGCTTTAGGTGTGTTTATTTAAATACAAAATATTGGAGAGGGAAGTTAAACAGTGAGGGGTGATGGCGGAGGAGTGTCTATGGCAGAGTCCAGTCTATTAGTCTCACAGGTGCATTGCCCATATGGGCACAGGAAGTGGAGCTGGGGCAGTTCCAATATGGACAGGGTGACAAAGTGGGACAGTGGGTTGACAATCAGGGTGGTCTCATTTCTTGGCGGGGGTCTTAGCATCATGCTCTATCTTGTTCCTGGATCTCAGGGACCGTTTGCGGGTGGTTCTCCGTCTGCAGGTGGTGGGGTGCTGGTGTGGTGGTTCTGTGGCGGTGCCTCCTGTCCACTAGCGCCGGCGGAGGTGGTGGGCAGTCCATGCTAGTGTCAGGGGCCCCTTGTAGTGCCACAGTGTCCCTGCTGGTGTTGAGTACTTCCTTCAGCACCCCTACGATGGTGCCCAGGGCGGAGCTAATGGTTCTGAGTTCCTCCCTGAACCCCAAATACTGTTCCTCCTGCATCCGCTGGGTCTCCTGAAACTTGGCCAGTACAGTTGCCATCATCTCCTGGGAGTGGTGGTAGGCTCCCATGATGGAGGAGAGGGCCTCGTGGAGAGTGGGTTCCCTTGGCTGTCTGGCCCCTGTCGCACAGCAGCCCTCCCAGTTCCCCTGTGTTTCTGGGTCTCCGTCCCCTGGACCGTGTGCCCACTGCCACTGCCCCCAGGTCCCTGTTGTTGTTGGGGTGGTGGGTTATCCTGGGTTCCCTGTAGTGGTGGACACACAGCTGATTGACGTGTCCTGGGGACGGAGGTATGGGCCCGCTGGGTGGGTGCTGTGCTGGTGTTACCAGAGGGTGGAAGCTCTGTGGTGGCCTGTGACTGGGTGTGGGGAACTGACTGTCCCGAGGCCCACGATGGTCCGGGCTGGTCATCTGGATCCAGTTGGACAGAGCTGCTGTCATCACTGTGGGCCACTTTTGTTGGTGGGGTGGAGATGTCTGGACCCTCCTGTCTGTTGATGTTGGGTAGGGGTCCTGCAGGGGGGTAAAAGCATGATTATTGCATCTGTGTGTGTCATGGGTTGCAATGGGTGGGTGACCGTGTACCGCAGTGCTAGCATTCCTGTGTGGGGGCTTGTGTGATGATGGTTGAGGGGGGTGTTATGGGTATGTGCAGTGGGCATGCTTTAGTGATGGGTGTCCATGCTTTGTTGTGTTATGCAGGGCTTGGTGTTGGGATGTGTGGTTTGTGTTATTAGTACATTTGTGAGGAGTTGGAGTGATAAGGTAGGGAGCGAGGGTGGGGGTCTGTGATAGCATGCAGGTAGGGTGGGGGATATGATAGTTAAGATTTGACTTACCAGAGTCCATTCCTTCACCTACTCCTGCGATGCCCTCAGGATGCAGAATCGCCAAGACCTGCTCCTCCCATGTTGTTAGTTGTGGGGGAGGAGGTGGGGGCCCGCCGCCAGTCCGCTGTACCACGATGTGGTGTCTTGAGACCACGAAACACACCTTCCCCCGTAGGTCGTTCCACCTCTTCCTGATGTCGTCCCGATTTCTTGGGTGCTGTCCCACTGCATTGACCCTGTCGACTATTCTTAGCCATAGCTCAATCTTCCTTGCAATTGAGGTGTGCTGCACCTGTGCTCCAAATAGCTGTGGCTCTACCCGGACAATTTCCTCCACTGTGCCCCTGAGCTCCTCCTCCGAGAACCTGGGGTGTCTTTGCCGTGCCATGGGGTGGTGTAGGTGATGGGAGGGTGGTGTATGTGGTGATTAAGTGTGGTGATATGTAGTGGTGTGTGGTGTTTTGTACGTGGAAGTAGTGTGGGTGATGGTCTGGTGTGCCTGTGGATGCTTGGTAGTATTGTAGTGTCTCTCTCTGGCCTTCTTTCTGTGTTTTTGTCGTAGGGGTTTGTGGGTGATGTGGGTGTGTGTTTTATATTGTATTGGGTGTGTGGGAGTGGTGTGTGTATGTGTACCAGGTGTGTGTATTTGAAATTGTCCAATGTGGTTGTGTTTTGTAAATGTGTGTGTATTTTGAGCGCGGCAGTGTGTACCGCCAATGGAATACCGCGGTTGAAAGACCGCTGCGTGGATTCGTGTGTCATGATAGTGTGGGCATATTTCTGTTGGCGTGATGGTGGAGGTTTTTTTTCGCCAGTTTATCACTGACCTTTGGTGTGGCGGACTTGTGTGGGTGTCTGGATTTTGTCGGATTTCGAGATGTGGGTCGCAATAGCTGTGGCGGAATTCCGCGGCGGTGTGTTGGCGGTCTTCTGCACACCGGTAAGCGGCTTTTACCGCCAATGTTGTAATGACCCCCTTAGAGCCATTTATTGGTGGCCAGGGTTGGATAGTGAAGCTGAGGCGGTTGTGAAGGACTGTTTGAGTTGTGCACGTAGTGACAAAAGCAAGGGGCCACTCTCTCTTGTTGAGATTCCGGAAAAACCCTGGGTGAAACTAGGTCTAGATTTTATGGGTCCTTTCCATCTTTACCTGGAAGTAGTGAGGGACACGCATTACTCATGTACAGTACCACAGAGTACAACTTCAGGTGGCATATAGTAATATACATTGGGTGAAACCTCAAGCTCACCTATGAGCCACTCTCTCTCTCTCTGTAGTCATGCCATCACCTGTGGGACACTGCTATTCCTCAATACATAGGCATCATGCACAGATCAAGGAAACTTGGCAGTAACATGGGAGATGTATTGATCTGCAAAGCACACCATCTGGACATTTATTGAATGGTAACTCTTCCTATTTCTAATGACCTGCTATTTTGTCCTGGGAGGCACCAAGGCAATATGGGTCCAGTCAATGGCCCCAGTCACATGTGGTATGTGTCCCATGGTGTAGAATGCAGCCTTCACAGTGTGCAAATCATCACTGTGGGGGAATGAGATATAGCTGCTCATGTGTTTCAGCAAGACAGCCAAAACTCTCCTCAGCACATGTGAAAACATTGGCTGTGACATTCCTGCAGCCAAACCCACAGTCACCTGGAAGGAACCACTGGCTTGGAAGTGGATCACTGACAGTACCTGTACTGCAGGGGATATTGTTGTAGCGCTACAAATAGCAGAAATCAAATCTGGCCCCAATTGATGACACAGTTCAGTAATTGTGGCCCTGTCCAGATGATAGGTCATTTTAATGTGCCATTCCTCCAGTGTAGCTAAGTCGACTAGGGGGTCTGTACATGGGTGCTTGCCTCGTCCTCTGCAGTGGTTGGTATCTAAGTAAACCAAACATCAGAATTGTGTGTCTGCAGGAAGGATGGACACACAATATCACAGTACCCAGGGCAGTCACATCCAATGTACGCAATGATTGGAATTTGCACTGGTATCCTCTACATGCAAACAGACTTCCTCAAAAATACCTATAGTTTTTATTAGCGATTGTGTCTCACAGATATAGTCGGAGTCGTGTGTCGTGATTAGTAGCATCCCAGTTTATCTGTAAGCAGTGCACTAGTGTGTGATTTAATTTGAGTGCCAGAGTCTACAACTGAACCAAAGTATGTGGCGGACTGGAAGTGCCTTGGTGTCTACCATCGGTACCGATGACACAGTTAAAATAGACTGCCATGAGTACAAGTACCAGGAAATGACAACTGCCTGTCCTTTATGCAGGGACAGGTCGAAGTGACCTCACTCCACCAGCATTTGGCATCATGGCGGTAGGCGGTCTTCACCAATGTGCAACTCCTCATTGGTTAACATGGAAGTCTATGGAGCACAGTGGCCAATAATGATCACCGCCTGTGGTGACGGTGTTGTCCGCCGCAGACGTGACCACCATTTCCTCTATCCCACTTCACTTGATTCCTGATTTTCAACACATCCACACCTCCACTGCGTTTGCTGCTGTGTCCTGTGTCTGGAACCCGCGATGGCCCATGCTACAGGGGATAGGGCCCCAGCCTTCACATCTGAGGAGCTCACTGCAGCCACAAGGGGGGGTGAGTACACACTGTGTGGAATTCTTTCCTGATGCCTGCCATGTTGTATGGGTGCAGGTTCTAGTCAGTGTATGGCCCAATATGCCAGTTTAGCTAATCTTGTAGAGTCCTGCTTTACAATGTAGGTTGGTATGTACATTTGGTATTGACAAGAAGCTGGCATACCATGGCAGACTTGGCTTAGTGAGTCCCAGTAGGTGTGCAGAGGGTAGTGTTTGAGTTCATTTATGCTGTTGTTCCCAGGCAACGGTTTTGTATTGTGGTTCATACTGCACAGTGTTAGTCCCAGTGAGTCATTGTGATGTGTATGCCATATGTGCTGTTGTTGCTGTAATTGACCCTGTGCTCTCTTTCTTTCTCCCCACCCTCTCTCCTTTTCTCATCCTGTCCTTGTGTGCATCAGCATCATCTGGCGAAGGAGCCAGGGGCACTGGCAAGCGGGGGAGCTGCAGCCCATGGGACCCAGGAGGAAGAGTCCACCAATGCCGAGGGGACAAGTGGGTTGGAGGGCGAGGGGAGCACCATGGGTGAGACAGGAGCTGATACTACTGACTCTGGTTCCTCCTCCAATGGAAGCTCTCTGGTGGTGGCGGACCCCTCTGGGACCACCCCAGCTACATCATCGTCTGCCACCCCGGTACCAGCCCCGCCATCCCAGTAGCCCCTCACCCAATTGTCCGTGCCCGCTCACCCAGGAGAGTGGGCGTCTCCTTCGCCCCAGGCACCTCAGGCCCTGCCCCAGTCAGCCCCGCTGCCCTCACTGAGGAGGCTATTGATCTCCTGAGGTCCATCTCTGTGGGGCAGACAACTATCGTGAATGCCATCCAGGGACTGGCATCCCAGATGCAACAGAGCAACGCGTTCCTGGAAGGCATTCACTGTACCTTGTCTGGCCTACAGAGATCGTTTCAGGCTCTGACCTCCTCTTTGACGGTAGCCAGTGTCCCTTCTTCTTCCGTTCCCCCTCCAGCTACCTGTTCCCAAACCCACATCCCTCTGCTGCACATCCACCCTACCTGCAGATACCACCCCTACGTACATACACATCCCCCCTGCCATCTCCCTGCATCTCCTCACCACCTCCTCCCAGTACATCTAAACGTCCGCACTCACCCACCCAACAGTCCCCTAGCACACACATTTCATCCGCCCACGCACCTGCAACCAAGGCACCTCCACGTACACACCTCACAACCCTACTCACTACCTCCACTCCCAAAAGTCCTTACCCTGATCTCCCTTGTGTTCCCAAAAATATTTCCTCAGAGAGTTTTCCCTCTTCCCCACCACTGCCCCAGTTCCCGTTCCTCCCAGTGCCCTGCTACCCTACCGAGGCCTCTGCTTCCACCTTTCAGTCCACCACTGCCCCTCGACATGCCACTCCACCACCTGCCACTTCCACCCCTGTCAGGTCCACTGACCCTCCTGCCAAACCCAAGCCCATGCCCGCTCCCTCCACTTCCTAGGCCAAGCCTACTCCCTCCACTTCCAAGGCCAAGCCCCCACTTCCAGGGCCAAGCCCATCCCCCGACTAAACTCACCCTGACACCTCAGATCCAATCATCCTGTTGCCATGAGCTGGCAAGCACATCCAGCTAGTAGGTGGCCACACAGTTTCAACATTGGAGGAAGCTGCCCTGCTACTATTGACTGCATGGCATTACCCACACCTGTGATGCCAATCCTGCCCAGATGGACACTACCCATAGTGGACATTGTTGTACCAAGCACCCACGCCACAGCTACCCAATGGTACCTGTAAGGAAATGCCTCCTTGGCATGGTTACCCCCTAACTTTTTTGCCTTTGCTGATGCTAAGTTTTGATTGAAAGTGTGTGGGACCCTGCTAACCAGGCCCCAACACCAGTGTTCTTTCCCTAAACTGTACCTTTGCTTCCACAATTGGCATAGCCCTGGCACTCAGATAAGTACCTTGTAACTGGTACCCATGGTACCAAGGGCCCTGATGCCAGGGAAGGTCTCTATGGGCTGCAGCATGTCTTATGCCACCATGGGGACCCCTCACTCAGCACATGCACACTGCCTCACGGCTTGTGTGTGCTGGTGGGGAGAAAATGACTAAGTCGACATGGCACTCCCCTCAGAGTGCCATGCCAACCTCACACTGCCTGTGGCATAGGTAAGTCACCCCTCTAGCAGGCCTTACAGCCCTAAGGCGGGGTGCACTATAACACAGGTGAGGGCATATGTGCATAAGCACTGTGCCCCTACAGTGTCTAAGCAAAACCTTAGATATTGTAAGTGCAGGGTAGCCATAAGAGTATATGGTCTGGGAGTTTTTCAAACACAAACTCCACAGTTCCATAATGGCTACAATGAAAACTGGGACGTTTGGTATCAAACTTCTCAGCACAATAATTGCACACTGATGCCAGTGTGCAATTTACTGTAACATACACCCAGGGGGCATCTTAGAGATGCCTGCTGAATACCAACCCGACTTCTAGTGTGGACTGACCAGTTTCTGCCAGCCTCTCTCACACCAGACATGTTGCTGGCCACATGGGAAGAGTGCCTTTGTCACTCTGTGCCAGGAACAAAGCCTGTACTGGGTGGAGGTGCTTCTCACCTCCCCCTGCAGGAACTGTAACACCTGGCGGTGAGCCTCAAAGGATGACCCCTTTTGTTACAACGCCCCAGGGCATCCCAGCTAGTGGAGATGCCACGCCTCCGGCCACTGCCCCTACTTTTGGTGGCAAGGCTGGAGAAGATAAGGAGAAAAACAAGGAGGAGTCACCCACCAGTCAGGACAGCCCCTAAAGTGTCCTGAGCTGAGGTTACCCCTGCCTTTAGAAATCTTGAGTTTCGAGGATTCCCCCAATAGGATTAGGGATGTGCCCCCCTCCCCACAGGGAGGAGGCACAAAGAGGGTGTAGCCACCCTCAAGGACAGAAGCCATTGGCTACTGCCCTCCCAGACCTAAACACACCCCTAAATTCAGTATTTAGGGGCACCCCAGAACCTAGGAAACTAGATTCCTGCAACCTGAAGAAACAAGAAGGGCTGCTGACCTACAAGCCTGCAGAGAAGATGGAAGACAACAACTGCTTTGGCCCCAGCCCTACCGGCAAGGCTCCTGACTCAAAAACCTGCAACCAGTGACGCATCCGACAGGGACCAGCGACCTCTGAGGCCTCAGAGGACTGCCCTGGCCTAAAGGACCAAGAAACTCCCATGAGCAGCGGCTCTGCTCAACAACAGCAATTTCTGTGCAACAAAGAAGCTACTTTAAAAGACTTCATGTTTCCCGCCGGAAGCGTGAGACTTCCCACTCTGCACCCGATGCCCCCGGCTCGAGATCCATAGATCAAACACTACAGGGAGGACTCCCCGGCGACTGCGAGCCCGTGAGTAGCCTGAGACGACTCCCCTGAGCCCCCACAGCAACACCTGCAGAGAGAATCCAGGGGCTCCCCCGACCGCGACTACCTGTAACAAGGGACCTGACGCCTGGAACCAGCACTGCAGCCGCAGCCCCCAGGACCTGAAGGACCCGAACCTCAGCGCAGGAGTGACCCCCAGGTGACTGCTTTGCACACTGCACCCGGTCACCCCTGTGTCGCTGAGGGTGTGTTTTGTGTGCCTACTTGTGTCCCCCCCAGTGCTCTACAAAACCCCCCTGGTCTGCCCCAGAGGACGCGGGTACTTACCTGCTGGCAGACTGGAATCGGAGCACCCCTGTTCTCCATAGGCTCCTATGTGTTTTGGGCACCTCTTTGACCTCTACACCTGACCGGCCCTGAGCTGCTGGTGTGGTAACTTTGGGGTTGCCTTGAACCCCCAACGGTGGGCTGCCTATGCCCAGGAACTGAGACTTGTAAGTGTCTTACTTACCTCACAATCTAACCAATACTTACCTCCCCCAGGAACTGTTGATTTTAGCAGTGACCACTTTTAGAATAGCTTATTACCATTTTAATCACAACTGTATATGATAGTGCGTTTATTCAAAGTTCCTAACTTACCTGTGTGGAGTACCTTGCATTTTATATATTTACTTCAAATCTTGAACCTGTGGTTCTTAAAATAAACTAAGAAAATATATTTTTCTATATAAAAACCTATTGGCCTGGAGTAAGTCTTTGAGTGTATGTTCCCCATTTATTGCCTGTGTGTGTACAACACATGCTTAACACTACCCTCTGATAAGCCAACTGCTCTACCACACTACCACACTACCACAAAATAGAGCATTAGAACTATCTACTTTTGCCACTATCTTATCTCTAAAGGGAACCCTTGGACTCTGTGCACATTAATTCTTACTTTGAAATAGCATATACAGAGCCAACTTCCTACAGTACCCACCCAGAGCCACTATGGCAACACATGTAGCAAGTGAAAGTGGGTAATTACCCCCATGTGGCTGCTGTGCTGCCCTCAAGCGCCCATCCACCTCAGGGTAGGCCACTGCCAATATGCAGGCCATTGGGGGGGGTCAGGTTCCGATGGGCAACCCTCCCTCTTTGGGAGGACGTCCCCAGCTGTGCCTACGAAGTCTTCCGAGCCCAGCGTCACAGATCCTCTCACCGCTCTCTGCAGTGGGTGCTCTGTCCCCAGGGTCCGCACTTGCTTGGCGATGCACACCAAATCCCCTTCTTCTGATAGGCGCTGACCTGCATGGGAGACACGGACAGAAGGACACAGTCAAGTAGAGTGGCATCCCTGGGACAACAGTGGACAGCACACATCACACTTCCACACCCACACGGCGTCACCCAAGGTAGCCTTAGGCCCCTCACCCATGTCCATGCTCCAGACACACTGCCACCCTCCAAGGCCCCCATCCCCATGCACACAACTCACATATAGGACAATGACATTGGGCTCACCTGATGCTCTGGTGCCCCATACAATTGTCCATACAGGAGCAGGACCCCCTCCACGAGCCGCTCCAACTTTTTCTGGGTGAAGGCTGGGGCCCTGTCTCCTGCAGGACGTGGAATATTGGCTACCAGAGTAAGAACAGCAGCACATGCAGGGGGGTCTTCAGTGCACGAGGTTCAGGAGTCAAGTGAGCATGAGCACATGAAATGGCAGTCATGGCCGCCGTGGACATCACCCTCACCACCGGCGGAGATCACCATTGGCTCCTGCCTCCCCTAGGCAACAGTGTTAACCAATAGTGAGTTGCGCGGCGGTCGTGACCGCCTACTGTCATGGCGTGTTACGCCGGTGTGATGAGCTCACTTCCACCTGTCCCATGCATGCAGGACAGGCGGCTGCCATTTTACATGTCCAGTGTGTGTTGTGGGTGAATTGTTAGTGCCTCATGGGTGTCTTTTGGTGGCCTGTCGCCACATCAACACAGTCTACACAGTCTATGGTGCACGACTTAAAACCCACTCTCTCCTGTTCCCAGGTACGATGTAAGGTTGAGGACGAGGAATGCACTGGTGTACAGGCCCCTAGTCGACCTTGCCACCCTGAAGTATCGTCACGTCATCCAGAACTATCGCCTGAACGTGCGACCATTGTGGAACTGGTGGCCCAGTTGGAGCCAGGATCTGTTACCTGCCATGCGCCATCCCTCCCACAGTGCAGATGTTGTCAGTCCTCTACTACCTTGCCTCAGGCTCCTTCCAGGTCACAGTGGGCCTTGCATCAGGGATGTCGTAGCCCATGTTTAGCGACGTCCTGATGGATTTACTATGTGCCCTGCTCAAACATCTGGGCAGCTACATCCGGTTGCCCCAACGTACAGAATTTCCCACTGATTAAGGCTGCATTCTATGGAGTGGCACACGTCCCTCATATCATTGGGGCCATTGATGGTACCCACATTGGCCTGGTGCCACCCAGGGGGAGTGAACAGGTCTATAGGAACCGAAAAAACTTTCATTCAGTTAACCTGTAGGTGGTGTGTCTTGCGGACCAATACATCTCCCAGGTGACAGCCAGGTTCCCAGGCTCTGTGCGTGATTCCTTCTTCCTGCGGAACAGCAGTGTTTCAGACAGGATGGCACCACTTACCTCTGGCTCATCGGTATGTACCCCTCTATATGTGAGCCCCTCTGCTCTCTGTACTCTTGTGTCCCTGCCATATCGCTCTCCCGGTTTTGACATGCCTCTTACCTCTGTGCACACATGTGACTCTGGCTACCAAAACCTGCCCTGGCTCCTGACACCCATGAGGCATCCAACTACAGATGCAGAGAACCGTGACAATGAGGTTCACAGTCGTACCAGACAGGTCATTGAGAGGTGCTTCGGCCCGCTGAAGGCCAGATTGCGGTGTCTGCACATCTCCGGGGGTGCCCTGCTCTACAACCCTCAGAAGGTGTGCCAGATCATTGGCCTGCTGCATGCTGCACAATCTGGCCCTGAGGCGTCACATCCCATTGCTGGATGCAGAGGAGGGGTTAGCTGTACCAGTGGCTGATGAAGGGGACATGGGGAGGGATGAAGAGGAAGATAATGAGGATGCAGGTGAGATGCAGGTATGTGTCAACTGTCTGGTATGTTGCCTCTTCAACTGTCTGCCTTGTCCCTGTTACCACCTGTTGTCTGTGACCACTGACGGTATTGGTTTAAGCTCTGCCCTGTCTGGGTTGGGGGGGTTTCACATGTGCCTCTGACCTAGGTAATTACAGTGTACAGGTCAGACCTATAATGAGGCACCTGTTGTGCTGGTGCACTAGTGCCATCAACGTGTATGCACAATGTTCCCTGAGCTGTCAGTTCAAGTGCTATGTGGGTGGCAGTGCTACATTGTTGTTGGTGGCAGTGGGTATGGGGTCAGGTCTGGTGCTGGGTGATGTGAGGGTGGTACCATAGGGTTGGTATGTGTTGATTTTTGTGTGTTGGTACTGGCCATATTGTTGTGGATTTGACTGCCATATCTGCCTTGGATACCTGTTCCTACAGTGCATTTGTGTTGAGTTGGCATCTTTGACTCTTACAGTGATTGATGTCCCTGTCTTGTTCTACTTTCAGGACTATGTAGTGGTGTACTCTGGTCCCTGCCTGTTGCCTTCATTGACACATATCTCCAGCCACTGGCTGCTCCACGATTGACCTCCCTGCATTTTTCTACCCCTCTGTCACTCTCCTATGCATGTGCTGGGCGATGGGTTGCCTGTTGCACATGTATAGGCAGTTCCATTCGTACTCATTACAGATAAAGACGTAGGCAGTAACTGTGCTCAATGGTGTTTATTTGGGAGGGACAAGTGCAAGGGGTTATGAGTTGGGTTATGGCAGCTGAGATCATCAGAGTGGTGAGGCCAGCTGTGGGTAGTCCAGGTCCAGTGTGCTGGCCATGGGAAAACGGAGACATGAGAGTTCACAGTGTGCAGGGTGTCTTTGTTACACACAAGGGAGAATGTTCAGGAGAGGGTCACTTCCTGGCGGTGGTCATGGTCTTGGCATCATGTCCGGCTGGATGTCTGGTTGGACGTCCTCGCTTGCGTGGGGGTTCCTCAGCTACAGGGGTAGAGGTGCTAGAGTCCTGCGGGTCCTGTGGCGGTCCTCCATACCACTGGCTGCCGCTGACGTGGAGGGCACGGATGGGATGTGGCCAGTGGAAGGGGCCTGCTGGTGGGTGGTGGACTCACAAATGATGGTGGTCAGGTCCTTGAACACCCCTGCTATGGTGACCATGGTGGCATTGTGGGCCTGCCACTGTTGAATGGCCTCCTTCTGGTATTTCCCCTGCAGCCTCTGGGTCTCCTGCACGGGACAGAGGATCTGGACGACTGTGTCCTGGGTCTGCTGGTATACACCCTGGACTTGGTTGAGGGCCTCCTGGGCAGTCAGTTGGTGTGGATGCCCCGAACCTTGAACCACTGTTCCCCTGCCACTACCCCTGGCTCCCTGTGCCTGGGCCCCTGGCACAGTGTGCCTACTCCCACTAACAGTCATGCCTTCATTGTCTGGGGTGTGTGCCCTTGACTCTGGCCCCTGTACTATGGGGCACACCTCTAATTGTAAGGTCCCTAGGGCACAGGTTTGGGGTTCAGAGGCTGGCTGTGGTATTGTTGCCACATGGGTGGGGGCGTCCGGTGTGTCCAGGGTGGGTCTGCTGTTGGTGGACTGCCCAGTGGCCCAAGATTGCCCCGGCAAGTCATCCCCATGCAGACATCCAGTGGGGCCTTCATCCTGGGGAGGGCTGACGGAGCCTGGAATCCTCTGCAGGTGGCAGTGGCAGGGCTACCTGTGGATGGAAATGGTAGATATTAGTTGTGTAACTGTAGTTATGTCCCTGTTGTGATGCATGCAGTGGCTCGACTTACTTCCCAGTGATGGCAATGACAGCTGCTGCACTGCAGACATTGGTTTGGTGTAGGGGTTTGTAGGATTGTTTCCATGTGGCATGGGGGGTTGTAGATGGTGGTTGTCATTGCTGTCATTGCCATGTGTTGGGACAAAGTCATGGCAGCCAATTGGTGTGGACTGTGGTATGGTTGTCCATGCAGATGTTCCACTGTGCAGTGGGAATGTTGCAGTGTGGGTTGTGCTGGATTGTGGGAGCTGTGGTTCTCCACATTGTGGTTGTCATCTGTACATTAGGAGTGAGTGAGTGGGGGTGGTTTGGTGTGGCATGCAGAGGAGGGGCGTGGGGTGATTGGGACAGGTGCAGTGGGGTGGGATGAAGTAGGTTGGAGGGTGGTGGGTGGTGAGGAGGCATGCAGGGCAGGAGTGGTTGATGCTTGGGGGTATTGTTGACTTACCAGAGTCAAGCCCTCCGCTGATGCCAGTCAGGCCCTTGGGTTGCATGATGTCCAGGACCTTCTCCTCCCTGGATGTCAAGTCAAGGGGAGGAGGAGGGGGCACACCGCCAGTCTTGTTGCTGGCTATCTGATGCCTGGACACAATAGAACGGGCCTTCCCCCTGAGGTCGTTCCACCTCTTTCTAATGTCTTCCCTTGTGCGTGGGTAGGTGTCAACTGCGTTGACCCTGTCAACATTCCTCTGCCATGACTCTGTTTTCCTGCATAACGATGTTTGCTGTGGACTCCCATGAGCTGTGGCTCTACTCTGATGATCTCGTCCTCCATGAACGGCGACTCATTGTCGGTGAACCGTGGATGCTTCTGGCATGACATGTTGTGGTGTGAGTGTTGGGTGCAGTGTGGGTGTATGGCGATGTGGGTGTGTTTGGCTGTGGGTGCTGGTGGGCTGTGTTGATAATTTCTGCAATGTGTGCAGTGTGACTGTCTTTGTTGTGTTTGGGGTGTGCTTCGTGTTGAGTATGTCTGCTCGTATTTGTCGCTATGGATTGTGGGTGTGCGTGGGGGTGTTATATGGTGGTGTGTGCAGGTGTGCCTAGTGTGTGTGAGTTTCAGGTGTGGGACATTCAAACTGGCCAATGTGGTGTTGGCTACTTTCAGCGGTGCCTTTTCGTACCGCTACAATGCGAACCGCCAATGGTTTACTGCCATGCATGTACCGCTGTGCTGGAGTTTGCCTCTAAATAAGGGGGTCAAAATGGTGTCAGCGTGGCGGCGCCGGCGGTTGTTCAGTCAGTCTTTCACCGTGGGTCAGCCTGGGGTGTTGGTTTTGTGTCTGTTTTTGGGTGGTTTATGTTTTGTGACTCGTGATCCGGTGGTCGCTATACCACCACCACTGGCGGTATTGTGGTGTCATTCCACATGGCGGTCTTGCCCGAAAACCGCCAAACTCGTAATAAGGGCCTAAGTGTGTTTCTTTATGACGATTTGAATGCATTGTATTTTTTGTGTTAGCATAACTAGGCCTGAAGTCTTCATATTTGCAGCAACATAAATGTGAAGCATTTCTTCCTCTCTAACATTAATTTTTCTGTTAGGTTGTTTCAATTGATTAATAAAGAGTTCTATTGATTTGTGTGTAAGTTGTACACTGCAGTGTCCTTGAGTATTTCAACACTGGAACATGATTACTGAGAGGGGAGTAATACTATTGTTTAAAGGAACTGTTCTTATGAGAAAAGAGAAAATTATCTTGTGCCATGGGTAGGAACGTGGGTTGCAACAAGTGATATACAAATTGTTAAATTTACTGGAGTCACACTGAAACAGGAGATGACACCAGACTTAGGCCCTCATTCTGACCTTGGCGGGCGGCGGAGGCCGCCCGCCAAAGTCCCGCCGTCAGATTACCGTTCCGCGGTCGAAAGACCGCGGCGGTAATTCTGACTTTCCCGCTGGGCTGGCGGGCGGTCGCCTTCAGACCGCCCGCCAGCCCAGCGGGAAAGAGGCTTCCACGATGAAGCCGGCTCGGAATCGAGCCGGCGGAGTGGAAGCTGTGCGACGGGTGCAGTTGCACCCGTCGCGTATTTCACTGTCTGCGCAGCAGACAGTGAAATACATGTAGGGGCCCTCTTACGGGGGCCCCTGCAATGCCCATGCCAGTGGCATGGGCACTGCAGGGGCTCCCAGGGGCCCCGCGACCCCCCCTACCGCCATCCGGATCCCGGCGGTCCGACCGCCGGGATCTGGATGGCGGTAGGGGGGGTCGGAATCCCCGCGGCGGTGCAGCAAGCTGCGCCGCCGCGGAGGATTCAATGGGGCGGCGGTACACTGGCGGGACCCCGCCAGTGGTGCCGGTCCGACCGCGGCTTTACCGCCGCGGTCGGAATCCCCATTGGAGCACCGCCGGCCTGTCGGCGGTGCTCCCGCGGTCCTCCGCCCTGGCGGTCAAAGACCGCCAGGGTCAGAATGACCACCTAAATGTGTAAAACTGCTTTGATGTTGCTAACTTGATTTTTGTCAAGGGACTGGTTGGATAATTCCCTTTTTGTGTAATGTGGACTCATCAAGTGGACCACTCAAACTATTCTGAGTATTTCTAATTAGGGAAGGACTTGTAAGTTTCAGTGGCAGTCCCCTCTTGAATCCTGTTCTGTTAACTTGTCCTCTTGGATGTTCCTGATTCCCATGTGCAGCCTGTGTTCTGTATTTTGCCCCTGATGGTGCCTGTTCCAGACTTTGCTGAAGATCTACATGCATTGCTGACAAAACAGAATTAAATGCTGAACCGAGGAAATGTATTTTTTAATACAAATGTTATTTTCCCTTAACCTGCTTTTTTGAGTAGAGTTAGCATGCTAACACCTGTCTTTTATTTTATTTTTTTCATTCGTTTAATTACCCGAGATAGATGTTTTCAAATTGTTTTTGTCTTTTCTTTTTTACTTTTACCCACATGTGTAGCCTGCTCCCACACATGCTTGTACTGATTTGGTTAGTTGTAGGGAGAATCTATGCCCAAGTCTCTGAATTCTAAATCTCTGTGTTGGAAAATGGGTTAAAGGTAAGGGCAGGTAGGTACCTACAATTAGCAATAGGCCACTAACCTTCACTTATGTCCAGTTAGGTCTCAGTAAATTAAACCCAGCTCAACCCGTGGTAGATTGGCAACGAGCGTCAAGGCTTAACATAGGAGACAGAGTGTAAAGCATTCAAATATCACAAAACAGTAATCAAATAAAACACAGGAAACAGTTTAAAAATCCAAAACCAATTTTTAAAAATAGATTATATTTTTATCTCAAAAATGACATAAAAACGAATAACATTGGATAAGGGGAACCGGAGATAAGAATTTTTAAAGAATTATTGTTTTTTTAGCGCCTAGAAACAAAAAGTGCCAATTGGATCATCTGGTTGCACCTCGACCGAGGCAAAGTCAAAGTTTAAGGCTGACCTGCTCGGCTCCAGTTCACGGGAGGCCTCGGTCAAAAGTTTACCTGCGGACTTAGGGGGTCATTACCACCCTGGCGGACGGTGTAAAAGCGGCGGAAAGACCGCCAACAGTCCGGCGGTAAAAAAATTGAAATTACGACTGTGGCGGAAACCGCCAACAAAGACAGCCACTTTAACACTCCGACTGCCAGGGCGGTACAAACAAACAGCTTGGCGGTCACCGCCAACAGACAGACGGGAGACAATGTACCGCCCACACTGTTATGACAGGCCAATCCGCCACCTTTTTCAGGGCGGATTCCCCGCGGATAAAAACACGGCGGAAACAGGAATTCCGAAGGGAGAACGCTCACCTCTACACACCCCACGAGGACACTATGGAACCGGAACTCCAAATTCTACCTGCAATAGTCTTCCTGCTCCTCTACCAGGAGCACGAACGGCGGCGGCGAAGACCACGGTGAGTACTGCACCTACGACACAGGGGAGGAGGGAGGCAAAAAACAGGGACACACACACGCAACACCCCCACCCCCACCCTCACCCACTACAACACACACACTAATACATGTTGATACATTACAGTTACCCCCCACCCAAGCCCCCCAGAAGAATGCAAAGACAAAACGAAATGATTGTAACAATTGTAATCCATTAAAATCCAGTACTCCAAAATATATATACACTATAAACAAATATATACACCAATAATACAAGTCCAGGTATTGCACCATTTATAGTCCGTGGACCTCTGGGCCCAAAATGCATGGGCGAAGCCCACACTCAATACCCGATCAAAACTGAGAGAACACTGCAGGGGCATCAGATAGAAATACAACAGGCACCTCAGGGGGAAGGGAAGGGGGGGCACCTCAGCCGTATGAGTGCACGACGCCAGATCCACGATGGGGCTCAATGCCCACTGTTCAATCCTGGGGAGTGCAAAGCCACAGTCTCTCAAGTCTCTACAGTGTGTGGTTTGCCCACTGCCATATCCTGGGGAGTGCAAAGCCACAGTCTCTCAAGTCTCTCCAGTGGGTGGGTTGCCCACGGCTTATCCTGGGGAGTGCAAAGCCACAGTCTCTCAAGTCTCTACAGTGGGTGGGTTGCCCACTGTTCCATCCTGGGGAGTGCAAAGCCACAGTCTCACAAGTCTCTACAGTGGGTGATTTGTCCACTGTTCCATCCTGGGGAGTGCAAAGCCACAGGGCCTGATTACAACTTTGGAGGAGGTGTTAATCCGTCCCAAATGTGACGGATATACCACCAGCCGTATTACGAGTTCCATAGGATATAATTAACTCGTAATACGGCTGGTGGTATATCCGTCACTTTACTGTCACTTTTGGGATGGATTAACACCTCCTCCAAAGTTGTAATCAGGCCCACAGTCTCACAAGTCTCTACAGTGGGTGATTTGCCCACCGTTGCATCCTGGGGAGTGCAAAGCCACAGTCTCACAAGTCTCTACAGTGGGTGATTTGCCCACTGTTCCATACTGGGGAGTGCAAAGCCACAGTCTCACAAGTCTCTACAGTGGGTGATTTGCCCGCTGTTCCATCCTGGGGAGTGCAAAGCCACAGTCTCTCGAGTCTCTACAGTGGGTGGTTTGTCCACTGCCATATCCTGGGGAGTGCAAAGCCACAGTCTCTCAAGTGGATAACAGTCTCCACTGGTTCTGTAGGGGGACTGGTGCCTAGAGTGCTTCATCCTGTGAAGGACAGAGGTAGTGGATGGATCTCTCCACTGGTTCTGGAGGGGGAACTGGTGCCCAGAGTGCTTCATCCTGTGAAGGACAGAGGTAGTGGATGACAGTCTCTACTGGTTCTGGAGGGGAACTGGTGCCCAGAGTTCTTCATCCTGTGAAGGACAGAGGTAGTGGATGACAGTCTCCACTGGTCCTGGAGGGGGACTGGTGCCCAGAGTGCATCACTCACCCCGTGACGGACCCAGTTGCGTCAGTGCCCCTGCCGCTCATGGGCTAGCGGTGCTTCAGATGGCGGTGCCCTGTTCATCGGTGCTTGTGATGGCGGTGCCCTGTTCAGCGGTGCTTCACATGGCGGTGTCCTGTTCAGCGGTGCTTGTGATGGCGGTGCCCTGTTCAGCGGTGCTTGAGTTGGCGGTGCCCTGTTCAGCGGTGCTTGAGTTGGCGGTGCCTGGCCCGGCGGTGCTTGAGTTGGCGGTGCCCTGTTCAGCGGTGCTTGATTTGGCGGTGCCCTGTTCAGCGGTGCTTGATTTGGCGGTGCCCTGTTCAGCGGTGCTTGATTTGGCAGTGCCCGGCCCAGCGGTGCCTGTGCTGGCGGTCCTTCATGGCCCAGCGGGGCTTGTGCTGGCAGTCCTTCATGGCCCAGCGGGGCTTGTGCTGGCGGTCCTTCATGGCCCAGCGGTGCTTGTGCTGGCGGTCCTTCATGGCCCAGCGGGGCTTGTGCTGGCGGTGGCCTCCTGGGCAGCTGGGCTGGGGCTGGCGGGCCCTCCTGCGCAGCTGGGATGGGGCTGGCGGGACCCTCCTGGGCAGCTGGGATGGGGCTGGCGGGGACCTCCTGGGTGGCTGGGGCTGGCAGTGGCCTCCTGGGCAGCTGGGCTGGGGCTGGCGGGGCCCTCCTGGGCAGCTGGGCTGGGGCTGGCGGTGGCCTCCTGGACAGCTGGGCTGGGGCTGGCGGTGGCCTCCTGGACAGCTGGGCTGGGGCTGGCGGTGGCCTCCTGGGCAGCTGGGCTGGGGCTGGCGGGCCCTCCTGGGCAGCTGGGACGATGGCGGTCTTCTCCGCTGTGCAGCTCTTCCCCGACTTGCTGGGTTTCTTGTGGCCCTTCCCCACCTTGGGAGGTGTAACAGCTGACTCCACACTCCCACCGGGACCCCAGGGAGCGGCTTTGGTGGCTGGAGTCTTCCCCCTCTCCCGCCGGGCACTGGCCAACTTCTGATGCTTCACAGGGTGGGGACTGGCTGTGCTGTGGCTCCGTGCCACACTGGATATCCTGGTGGCCGGTGCACTCCACATACCTGTGACAACAGGCACCACTGGTCCCGTAGATGTTGTGGCTGAGGTGCTACTTCGGGACCTATGAGATGGACGGGGTAGGGAAGGTGTGGGAAAAAGGTCAAGGCTGGACAGGAAAATTCTTTTGAACACACTGGGATGGGTAGCTGGAAGGGGTTTTGGAGTGGAGGAAGAGGTGGTGGTAGTAGGAGGTGTACGTTTGGTGACTTTGGGTGCAGGTACATGCGCTGGAGGCTGTCGTGAGGTGGATGGCCGTTGGGTGGGTGTGTGCCTGCGTTTGTGTATCTTCAGAGGGGGGGTGGGAGAGGACACAGGGGACGTGTGAATGGTAGTGGGGGTGGTGACTGCACGTGAGCGGGGTGTGCTGGTGTGTGTGCTGGTGAGGGACGTAGTGGCTGTAGAGGTAGTGCATGCAGGTGTGAGTGTAGACGAGACTGGGAGGGAGGAGGGAGATGAGGAGGAGGGGGACACAGTGGAGGCAGTGGATGTTGGTGTGTCTGCATGTGTGTGATGCTTGCGTGAGTGCCTGTGGGATGTGTGGTGCTTATCTTTCCCTGAGCTTCCCTTGAGTGGTGAGGTGTGTGCAGGCTGGTCCAATGGTGTTGTTGGGATAGGCAGAGGTACAGGGAATCGGGTCTGGGTGGAGGAAGTTGGAGGGGGGAGGCTAGAGACGGGGACAATGGCTGCCATCAGTGCTGAGGCCAAAGTTTGAAAAGCTTGGTGAAGGGCCACCTGACCAGAATGAATGCCCTCCAGGAATGCATTAGTTTGTTCCAACTGCCTTTCTACACCCTGGATGGCATTCAAACTGGTAGACTGCCCAACAGTGAGTGACCTGAGGAGGTCAATGGCCTCCTCACTGAGGGCAGCAGGGGTGACTGGGGCAGGGCCTGAGGTGCCTGGGGCGAAGGTGATGCCCACCCTCCTGGGAGAGCGGGCACGGGGCGAAGGCTGAGGGGCTTCTGGGAGGGCGGTGCTGGTAGGGGGGTGGCAGTTGTACCTGTAGATGAGGGGGACACAGATGTTGCAGCCACCACAAGGGAGCTCCCATCAGAGGACGAGTCCGTGTCGCTGGTGTCAGCTCCTGTCCCCGCCGTGGAGCTCCCCTCGCCCTCTGTCCCACTGGTGAATTCCGAGTCCATAGTCTCGCCCTCCACGGCCATGTGGGATGCAGCTCCCTCGTGCTCCGGTGCCACTGCTCCTCCGCCTGATGATTCTAATGCACACAAGAACAGGAAGACCACAAAAATGGGGGGAGTCAGAAGAAAGACATGTTCAGTGCATGGATTACCGCTACGGTTGGCAGACAAGACAGACACAGAGGCCCCCTGCACTACGCCACGCTCTTGGGCTCCACAGTGCAATTCCTGGGAAATGGTCTACAAGGCTATGGATGACATCTGCACACATAGATGACACAGGGGCATGAATAGCTGTACTTGGCACTCTACAGAGGTTGGGTGGGGGTCCACAGGGCCATGCCTTACGGAGGGGCCTAGCCTACGAAACTCGCCCTGGCCTAGGGAAACCCACAGCCCTCCTCCCCCACCCAGACAACTCCACTGCGCGCAAAGTCAGCAGAATGAGAGTGTACTCACCCCCTTGTATCTGCTGTGATGCCCTCAAGCTCCCATCCAACTCCGGGTAGGCCACCGCCAGGATCCTAAACATCAGGGGGGTCATGGTTCGACGGGCACCCCTCCCACGTTGGGAGGCCACCCCCAGCTGAGCCTCCGCTGTCTTCTTGCTCCAGCAGCGAATGTCCTCCCATCTCTTCCGGCAGTGGGTGCTCCGTCTGTGGTGGACCCCCAGGGTCCGGACGTCCTTGGCGATGGCATGCCAAATATCTTTCTTCTGGTGGGCTCTGACCTACATGAAATGTACAGGGGAAGAAGAGAAGTCATTACCAACTGCACCGTCAAAGTGAGTGGCCCCCATCCCTACCCTTGCCATGTGGCACATGCACTCACCGTCCTACATGCACGCAGCACTCTGCCCTCTTTCTTCTTACATCCAGCCCTCTCCACACAGGCATAGCCCATACAACATGCTCCCTGTGTACTTACCTGTTTGTCTGGAGTACCGTAGAGTAGCGTGTACTGGGGAAGGACCCCATCAACGAGCTTCTCCAACTCCTCCGATGTGAAGGCAGGGGCCCTTTCCCCAGACACTCGAGCCATTGTCTCTTCCAGACTGAGGTCACAGCAGCACTTGCAGTGTAGGTCCTCTCCTGTCGAAGATCAGGTATCGAATGATTGAAGTGATAGAAAATGGCAGTCACGTCCGCAGCGGTGCGTACCATCACCGCCGGCGTACATCGTCATTGGCTCCTGGGACCCATAGGGTCCAATGTTAACCAATGCAACATTGCGCTGCGGTCTCCGACCGCCTACCGCGATGGTGTACAACGCCAGCGCAGTTACCTCACATCCCATTGTCCCACTTTAGAGGTCAGACAGCCGCCATTTCAGGGGCCCACATGGCCTCATTTTCAACTGCGTCACACATACCTAGGCCTAGTCTCAACACACATACAGGCCACCTTTTGTGTATGATTGGTGTTCTGTGTAAACTGTGGGTACGTACCTCTCAGTTGTTTGACTCTGTGGTCGCTGTTGTCCTTCATAGGCACCGTCCGCTGGGACATGTGAGGAGATGGCGGCATCCTCCGGTGTACCGACCGTTGGTGGACCTGTCGACAATGGAGGAGTGACATTTGATAATCACCTACAGGTTTGACTGTGCCACAATCCAGGAACTGTGTACCCAGTTGGAGCCAGACCTGATGTCAGCAATCACCATCCCACAGGAATCCCCCCTCAAGTGCAGGTGCTGTCAGTGCTCCATTTCCTTGCAAGTGGGTCTTTTCAAACAACTGTGGCCATGGCATCAGGGATGTCCCAGCCTATGTTTTCCAACGTATTGTCCAGAGTGTTGTCTGCCCTTCTGAAACACATGCGGAGCTACATCGTTTTCCCTCAGGTGGAGGATTTGCATACAGTGAAAGGTGATTTCTATGCCCTGGGACATCTCCCCAACATCATAGGTTCCATTGATGGGACCCATGTGGCTTTGGTCCCCCCCCCCCACAGGAGTGAACAGGTGTACAGAAACCGGAAGAGTTATCATTCTATGAATGCACAGATGGTATGTTTGGCCGACCAGTACATCTTCCATGTGAATGCAATGTTGCCTGGCTCAGTGCATGACGCCTACATCCTGTGTAATAGCAGCATCCTTTATGTGATGGGTCGACTCCAGAGGCACCGTATGTGGCTATTAGGTGAGCCCCTGGAAGCAAGACAGTGGGAATGGTTGTCTGGGGTTATCCCTACAGGTTAGTGTGTATCTAACAGTTGTCCCTCGCCATTTGCAGGTGATTCTGGTTACCCCAACCTGTCATGGCTACTGACCCCAGTGAGGAATCCCAGGACAAGGGCATAGGAACGCTACAATGAGGCCCTTGGGCGTACTAGGAGGGTGATCGAGCAGACCTTCGGCCTCCTGAAGGCCAGGTTCAGGTGCTTCCACATGACAGGTGGATCCCTATTCTACTCACCAAAGAAGGTGTGCCAGATCATCGTGGCCTGCTGTATGCTTCACAACTTGGCTTTGCGACGGCAGGTGCCTTTTCTGCAGGAGGATGGTCCAGATGGCGGTATTGTGGCAGTTGTGGAGCCTGTGGACAGTGATGAGGAAGAAGCAGAGGAAGAAGACTTGCAGAACAGGGACTCAGTGATCCAGCAATATTTCCAGTGAAACACAGGTGAGAATACAATCCTGCCTACTACATTTACTTTTACACTACTACCTCTATCCGGTCTGTCGTTTTTACCCAGTGTATGGTCACTGAGTTGTCACTTTCCCTTACGGTTTCACAGATGTGGGTCCCACTGTGTGTCATCTGCTTAGATTCCTCATGGACTAGAGCTGTGTGACATAGGTATGTTGACATTACTATTTCAAAAACATTTTGTCACTGTAATTGCAAATACACTATTTCGAAATCACAGACAGACTCCAGATCATTTTGTGCTTTAGGTGTGTTTATTTAAATGCAAAATATTGGAGGGGGAAGTTAAATGGTGAGGGGTGATGGCGGAGGAGTGTCCATGGAAGAGTCCAGTCTATTAGTCTCACAGGTGCATTGCCCATATGGGCATAGGAAGTGGAGCTGGGGCAGTTTAATTATGGACAGGGTGACAAAGTGGGACAGTAGGATGACAATCAGGGTGGTCTCATTTCTTGGCTGGGGTCTTGGCATCGTTCTCTGTCTTGTTCCTGGATCTCAGGGACTGTTTGCGGGGTGGTTCTCCGTCTGCAGGGGATGGGGTGCTGGTGTGGTGGTCCTGTGGCGGGGCGTCCTGTCCACTAGCGCCGGCGGAGGTGGTGGGCAGTTCATCGTCGATGCTAGTGTCAGGGGCCCCTTGTAGTGCCACAGTGTCCCTCCTGGTGTTGAGTACTTCCTTCAGCACCCCTACGATGGTGCCCAGGGTGGAGCTGATGGTTCTGAGTTCCTCCCTGAAGCCCAAATACTGTTCCTCCTGCATGCGCTGGGTCTCCTGAAACTTGGCCAGTACCGTTGCCTTCGTCTCCTGGGAGCGGTGGTATGCTCCCATGATGGAGGAGAGGGCCTCGTGGAGAGTGGGTTCCCTTGGCCTGTCCGCCCCCTGTTGCACGGCCGCCCTCCCAGTTCCCCTGTGTTCCTGGGCCTCCGTCCCCTGGACCGTGTGCCCACTGCCACTGCCCCCAGGTCCCTGTTGTTGTTGGGGTGGTGGGTTATCCTGGGTTCCCTCTAGTGGTGGACACAAAGCTGATTGACGTGTCCTGGGGACAGAGGTATGGGCCCACTGGGTGGGTGCTGTGCTGATGTTTCCAGAGGGGGGAAGGTCTGTGGTGGCCTGTGCCTGTGTGAGGGGAACCGACTGTCCAGAGGTCCCTGATGGTCCGGGCTGGTCATCTAGATCCAGTTGGACAGAGTTGCTGTAATCACTGTGGGCATCTTCTGTGGGTGGAGTGGACGTGTCTGGACCCTCCTGTCTGGTGACGTTGGGTAGGGGTCCTGCAGGGGTGGAAAGGCATGATTATTGCATCTGTGTGTGCCATGTTGTGCAATGGGTGGGTGACCGTGTACCCCGGTGCTGGCATTCCTGTGTGGGAGCTTGTGTGATGATGGTTTAGGGGGGTGTATGGCTATGTGCAGTGCACATGCTTTGGTGATGGGTGTCCATGCTTTGGTGTTGCATGCAGGGCTTGGTGTTATGGGTGGTTTGTGATATTGGTTCATTTGTGAGGAGTTGGTGTGATGGGGTGAGGGCGAGGGTGGGGGTATGTGAAGGCATGCCGGTAGGGTGGGGGATGTAATAGTAAAGCTTTGACTTACCAGAGTCCATTCGTCCAGCTACTCATGCGAGGCCCTCAGGATGCAGAATCGTCAAGACCTGCTCCTCCCATGTTGTTAGTTGTGGGGGAGGAGGTGGGGGTCCGCCGCCAGTCCACTGAACCACCAGGTGGTGTCTTGAGACCATGGAACGCACCTTCCCCCGTAGGTCGTTCCACCTTTTCCTGATGTCCTCCCGATTTCTTGGGTGTTGTCCCACGGCGTTGACCCTGTCCACTATTCTTCGCCATAGCTCCATCTTCCTTGCAATTGAGGTGTGCTGCACCTGTGCTCCGAATAGCTGTGGCTCTACACAGACGATTTCCTCCACCATGACCCTGAGCTCCTCCTCCGAGAACCTGGGGTGTCTTTGCCGTGCCATGGTGTGGTGTAGGTGATGTGTGGGGTGGAGTGTGTGGTGATAAGTGTGGTGATATGTAGTGGTGTGTTGTGTGAGGTGCGTGGCAGTTGTGTGGGTGATGGTGTTATGTGCCTGTGGATGCTGTTGTACTTGCTGGTGGTGTCTCTCTCTGGCCTTCTTTCTGTATTTTTTGTCGTGGGAGTTTGTGGGTGATGTGGGTGTGTGTTTTATATTGTAATGGGTGTGTGGGAGTGGTGTGTGTATGTGTGTCGGGTGTGTGTATTTTGAATTGTCCAATGTGGGGATGTTTTGTAAGAGTGTGTGTATTTTGAGCGCAGCGGTGTGTACCGCCAATGGAATACCGCGGTTGAAAGACCGCCGCGTGGATTCGTGTGTCGTGATAGTATGGGCGTATTTCTGTTGCCGTGACAGTGGAGGTTTTGTTTTCGCCAGTTTATCACTGACCTTTGGTGTGGCGGACTTGTGTGGGTGTCTGAATTTTGGCGGATTCCGAGATGTGGGTCATAATAGCTGTGGCGGAATACCGCGGCTGCGACTTTGTGTTTGCGGTCTTCTGCGCAGCGGTAAGCGGCTTTTACCGCCAATGTTGTAATGAGGGCCTTAGTCTCTTTTCTGAGGATTTTCTTCAGTGGGACAAACCTACCAGTCCAATCCGACCTCCTGGAGCCCTTCTCCAGATATGCGTCGCGGGAATCCTCTGTGGAGATTTTTACCTTTGGACTTAGTCGTTTTTTCGAGGTGAAAATCCTTCGACCGGGGTAAACCTGGATCTTGATCCGACGTCCCTGGAGCCCTCCTTGGTTACACTGGCTGGGAGGTCCCGGTCAACTTTTTACCTTCGGACTTAGTCTCTTTTTTGGAGATTTTATTTGCCGGGACGAACCTGCAAATCAGGCCGGGTCGCAGTTGAGGCAAGCCGGCTAGAGTTGCCGTGGTGGGTCGGCCCCTCTATGGAGCTTTTTTTCAACAGTTCTTCAAACTTCTCCAAACTTCTGGAGCTTCTCCCAGATGTTATTTGAAGGTTCTTTTGGGGTCCACAGCTCACCCCAAGGGTCCAGTAGCTCTGAGATTATCCTTGAGTCATTCCCCCTGTGATGACCACTTCCTGGGAAGTGTGGCAAAAACCAATCCCAGGAGGCAACATTCCTCAAAAATCCATCATGGCTGAATCTGATTTTTGGAGGTTACATCTGGCTGAGCCCACTCACGGGTGTGGCTAAAAATCATAAACACACCCCTCTCCTCCCCTCTCCTAATATAATCAAGGGGGCACCTAGTTGTCTGGGGTTGCAGGATGTGGGGGTGTTGCTGGGTTGCTCCAAATGTCCTTCTCTGCCTTTGAAGACCAGTTTGGCAGCCCTCCCCCTTCCTGCCTCACCATCTACTGACAGGAGATTCCCTCCCACAGGCACATCTCTTTGTGTGAAGCAAGGCCACTTCACACCTCATCAAGGCAGCCTGGCCAGGCTGCCAGAGGCTGGCCAATCAGAGCACAGCAGCAAAAACAATGCATGGCTGAAATTGGCAACTTTTCAGGTAAAGTTTAAAACTCTTTACCTGAACAAGTTATATTAAATCCCACAACTGGAAGTTGTGGGATTTATTATAACAATTAATTTGATACCAAACCCTTGGTATCCATTACTTAAGGGGACTTTTAAAATTAAAATAAAGTCTCCCCATTCTAGCCTATGGAGACCATTCACTACAATGAGGGAAAAACGAATTTGGGTGTTTTTACCTCACCAGGGCTTATAAAACGTAGCCAATTATAATTAGCCTAATTTGCATATTGATTTTACACAGAGCACATGCCCTGGGACTGGTTAGCAGTACCCAGGGCACCATCAGAGTCAGGACAACACCAGCAAAAAGTGGAAAATGGGGACAAAATGTTAGGGGGCCTCTGCAATCAGCCCCATTTTCTCACTCTCTGCAAATTGTCTTGGCTAATGAATTAACTGTTTGAGCTGAAATATGTCTCTGTCTCACAAGTAATTGTTTTATTGAAATCCATTATTCGTCTTGAATGTCTAATGGTGTTGATATTGAGTAGATTAAATTTGTTTTATAAATTTGGTCAGCCTATGGTGTTCATTTATTTTTATAATTTGATTCTGCGCACAATTTATGTGACTTTGGCTTTGTGGTTATAAAATAAGGCTTCAAAACTTTCATTAATTGGAGTATTTTTTCATTGCCACGTGGTTTCTGGTGTTTAAATTGTTGTTTGGGTAGAATTGATTGTAAATGGTTGCCACACTCTTCACTGAGCAAAAAGATCCATCAACCTGAGGGAATGGAAGTGTTTTTCGAACCCTGAGAAGGGTGAGGGAAAACACGCTAGCAAAGCGAAGGCAATTTCAGGCGGAGATAGCTAAAATTAAGCCATTTTTGCCTTTAAAAATCAGGAGTCTCCTGTCTGAATCGGGTGTGTTGGCATGTTTAGAAGAGCAAGAAAGGAGGGCAGGGAAATAGGATTGCCACCTGGATGGTTTTATACTGGCATGAGCAATATTTTAGTGTCCCTGCTGATTGCAAAGTCAAGAAAATCACTTAAGGCCAGTATTTTTCCTGTCTTATTAGTATATATGTTAAACAGTAAATGTAAAAAGAAAAAACTTGCAAATTATTAATTTTACAGCTACCTTAATGACCCATGACTAATGACTGAATTAAACAAAGTTAGAAAGATACAAATTAATACAAATGATTTCATATAAAGTTCTACTTAAGAATCATTTATAGACCTTTGCAGAATCATAAAATGAGAACCAATGGCTGGTATTTTTCCCTGAGAAGGGAGGTAACTCTAGGGAGGAATGAAGAGAAGTATAAAAATTGCACACTGAAAGGAGTGCAAGAAAGGCGAAAAGAGGGAACTGCAAAAAAAAAAGAGATTGCCCGTGAGAGAATGAAAATTAGAAAAAGCAGAGAGAAAGGTAGGGAGAACTACCCTGATTGCAGTGCAACATATATTTTATTAACCACAATGGTTCATGTCTCTGGTATTTCCATACAAAATTTGAAATAGGTGCTGAACAATGAAAAATGTCCTAGCTAACGAGAAGGAAAGTTTCAATTCTATTAAAGACACGAAGATGAGGATTATGTATTATCTTCTTCAATTTTATTGTGACAGCAGTTTAAAAGAACACAATGTAAAACACAGAAATACATTAACACTACATGTCCCAAGAACCAAGTGATGGGAGTCCCCATAGCAAGCATTGTCCAATTAGAGTATATATATTGTCCGTTGTATATATGAGTCACGTCCCTTCCTCTTCCACTGTAATCCCACTACTGGTCATTGTGTGAAACATACAAGAGAACTTCTAAATTCATACATTTGCAACAGCAATCATCCTCCTCACGCAATACCATGTACAACAGGAATCTGGTCATAGTAAACTAACAATCAAAAGACAACAATATAAAGCAATAACAATTATGCATTGTATCAATGCATCGTTGTATGAAATTGCACCTTCATCTTCATTTCATAATCATGAAAACATTTGTAAATTCTTTAGAGAAAAAAACGTGAATGAAGTTGCATACTTACTATAGCGTAGTTGTAGGGGGTAAAGAGATATTCCCCAGCATCTTGGGAGGGATATTTCTAACCTACATGTCCTTAATAGAACTGAACATTTCCTTCTTGTTAGCTAGGAAATTTTTCATGCTATGTCAGGACTGGAGGCAAGGATTATGCATGTTCAAAATTTACTAACCCCAAAGGTTGTAGCGTCATAAATAGGTTTGAAATAGATTTTCTTGAAAGTCAATTTCAATGACCAATCTGCCACATTCATTATGTATTCAAACCTTCCACCTACCTGAATGGCTTTAGATGCCATAGCGCCCCTAGCCAAATGAGCACCAAACCTCTCCATATCAATTCCTGCCTCTGCCATCACCCACCATACCCACTTTGGGATGGAGGGTGAATAAACTGCTTTATTAGGCTTTTTAATCACTATTAGCAATTATCTCTTATCTGCAGGTCTGTACTCACTGGTCAATTCCTCATACACCTTAATGCAATGCACCACACACAACTTAGGAGTATCTGTAAACGCAGGATAGTATACTGACCTGGTATTGGTATTTTTTCCCCAGGAGATTGTAACTGTTACCCCCTCCAGGTTGAAGATCCTGGTGGATATATCCAATTCCCACACATCCAAAACCCTCTTGCACTAGATGAGAGAAAAGAGTGCAGCTAACTTTGCAGCTAATTATTTTCTCAACAGGTACTTATTATCATGCCAACTCATCAAAAGCTGTAATACCAAGTTAACATGCCACTAGTCTGAGTACCAAGAATCTTGTGGTCTGCTGAGCCTAATCCTCTTCATAGGTCTGCAAGCTCATGGATGTTCCCCATCTGGTGTATTGTCAATGGTACTGTGACCTGCTGAGATGGCGGACCTAAAGGTGTTGACTGTACTGAACGCCAAACCTGTTTAGGCCATCTCTGCTAAATAAAATAGTTATGTGTGTAATTTCTCTCCCCATGGGATCCAGTTGTCTCTCCAAGCACCAACAATGCCATCGTCTCCAGGCTGAATGGTATCTCTTGGATGTGCCCACGGCCCATGCCTGATGGATGAATTTTGAAGCCTCCTATGAAAGGCGCCCATCTTTCCATTGTCACCTGAAATCCTCCATTCCGTGAGGGTTAGATGCCCCTGATAGACTAATGGATGAAGTTGTCCCATGAGATCCCTGAGTATAGACAGGAATGAGGGCAGAGTGATCAGGAGATCCCAAGAGAGTTCTATCAACAACAGAAACCATGCCTGAGACCGCCAGATCAGAGTAATCAGGATCAATTACGCTTTCTGTCTCCGAGCCTGGGCTGAAATTCGGGGAATCATCACGAACGGCAGAAAGGCATATGGATTTTCCTTGGACCAGTCCTGCAGGAAAGCATCCACTGCCTCAGCTTCTGGGTCTGGTTGCCAGCTCACAAACCTTGGGAGTTGTTGGTTCAATCTGGACACAAAGAGATCCAAGTCCCATGGGCCCCAACTGTCCATGAGGGCCAGGAAGATGCTGCAGTCCAATTGCCAGTCGCTGCTGTGCACAAAGTTCCTGGAGTTCCAGTCCATGATCATGTTGCTGATGCCCGGGAGATACTCTGCCGTCACCTAAATCTGTCTCTTGAGGCAGTAGTGCCAGAAGTCCTTTGCGAAATCGGACAGGGCTTTTGACCGAGTCCCTCTCAAATGGTTGAAATATTGTTCCTCTTTAGAAGAATACAACATGACACCTTTTCCTTGGTGAGGGATTTGATCGTGAAGGACCCCACCAGTAGTTCTAGGCAATTGATTTGGAGAGTCAGTTTCTCCTCCAACCATTTGCCTCCCATGGAGATCTCTCCACATCTGGCTCTCTGCCCTTGCAGCTGACAGCTCGCATCCGTTTCTATAATCAGGTCCGTAGCTGTTCCAAATATCACTTGCCCATTCCAGGTCTCCATGTTGTTGAACCACCATTGAAGCTCCAATCTGGCTTCAGTAGATAGGGACAGCAGTTCTGAGTAGGCTAGGCCACTCCTAAGGTGACCCACTTTCAGTCTCTGCAAAGCTCTGTAATGTAGAGGTCCCGGGAATATGGACTGGTGATTGGAGGCCTTGTCGAGGGCTGAGAAAGTGGAGACTAACTTCCCCAGTTCCTTACCAAAGGGCTCGCCAAAAAGGTGTCCTTCTGCCACTGCACCGGCCTCAGATGTCATGAGTTCTCCCAGCTTGGGGGCACTATTTATGAGCAGTGACCTCCTCTCCGGTGCCAGGGTACAGTTAGCGTTACCCAAATAACAGACTGCCCTCTGGGCCCAGCCAGCCACTATCTTGGTAGACAAAGGCATTCCCGATTGTTTGGCTTACTCTGCCATCTCTATGATTTTTGTGAGGGGCCCCAGCATATCCAGGAGTTTGTCCTGGCAAGCCCTCCAGGAATGATCTATGACCTTCTTCGGGTCACTCATATATTTGCTGAAGCAGGTGCATGTATTTGGATCTCTATCTGGCGTGGCCACCACTTTCCTAGCCAACGTGGGCCCGGCGTATTCTGCTCATAGGCGCACCTGGACCTCCTTCTCTAGGGATTGGTGAATCTTGCTCCCCACGTACACTGCCACCTTCATGTCCGGAGTCCTTTCAAAGGATCTGCGGTGGTAGATCCCCTCCTGTTAGAAATGTGGTTTCTTTTTGGCTAGATTAGGCACCTCAGCCAAGCAGGACCCACCACTCTATCAGGACGAGTAAGTTAAACACCAAAGATAGCCTGTGCTCACCCCCGGTAGCTTGTAACAGAGCAGCCAGGCTTATCCTCAGAGAACATGTGTAAAGCGTTTGCGCAAAACACTCACACCAGTGACACAATAAATACACCACAAAAGAGACTCCTTACAAAATTATATGTATGGCCAGTTGAAGGCTTTCGCCAAAACACGTCTGTTGTAGGCTGACCCTCTATGCAGTGTACAACATCAAATACACTATGTAGAGGGTTCAGGCAACCACACGTTGGTTTCCAGAGGTACAAATCAGACCACCTAATGCTCTCATTTGTAAGGTAGCTGGTGGAGCATTTAGGCTAATCCAGGAGAAGTGCTAAGTATTTCCTGTACTTACAAATCCAATCATGCACCACACACACTCAATGAATAACTTCAGACCAGAATTTATAAAAATACTTCAGACTTTTATACAAATTTTAAGACCAAGATCTTTAGAATACGTTAAGTACTTTTCAAGTTATGACTTTTTAAAGTTTTAGCAAAGTTAGTCTTACTGTGCGTAATTACGCACCATTGGAATCAATAGGCAGTCACTTTTAAAAATGCATTAAAAATCACACGGTTGAGTTACAAGTCTCTTCTTTTGCAGGGTAGTCTCTAAAGTCGGTGGGAACCCTGTGCCAGCTGGAGAGTCTCAGACAGCTCCCAGTTCCAACGGGAGCAATGTTGGAGAGGTTCTTGGCAAAGGCACAGGGCCACGTGGAGGGGCCACTTGGAGAAAGACATGGTTTGCAGATTTGAAGATGATGCCTTGGGGTCCTCTTGGGCTTCAGAGGTCACAAGGGGTTGGAGACCCAGGGCACACAGCAGATCCCGTGATGCGAGGCCCAGGGCAGCCGGTGTAGGGTGTTTTGGAGGTCTTGGATGCTGCACGCAACGGAGTCTACTGGAGCTGGAGGTGAGTCTCTTTGTGGGCGACTTACAGGACAACTGGGGCACTCTGGTTGAAGGTCTGGGGTGTTCCTGGAGTCCCTTGACTGGGGCTTCCTCTTGATCCTTTTTCAGCTCTGGGGGATCTGGTTCTCCACTGGTCTGATGTCAGCTGACTAGTACCAAGGGTATTGCTGTATCTCAGCCACTTGGGGGCGCAGTGCCACCAAATATGGCACAGTTGTGGGCCACTTCCGGGTGGCCGTTGGTGTGTTGTCGGGCCCATCTGTGACTTCCGGTCACGGAGATAACAGTGATTCAGTGAAGTGACCCTCACTGGTTTGTTGGTCCTTTGCAGGCTTCTTGCTTTTCTTGAGTGGTGCCTCCATTCAGGCATGAGATCTGGGGTGATACTTGAAGCCTGGAGGTCCCCTGGGTTTCTTGGGGTCGGTCCAGTGTTCAGCTCCTCCGCAGTCACGATTGTCGGGACTCTGGTGCAGCAAGCAGGGGTCTTGGTGCCTCTTCTGGTGCAGCAGGTCCTCTGTTCTCGTCCTGGCGGGTTCTTTGGTGCTGGACTTCCTTTCTTCTTTGGATCCTTTTCAAAACTAATCTCTTGGTCTAGGGGAGCGCACTAAATACTGAATTTAGTGGCGTTTTAGGGGGAACCTGGTAGTGTCCAATGGGACGCTTACTCTTGGGTGGCTACACCCACTACGGTGACCACTTTCTGTGGGAAGAGTCATTTTCCTATAGCTCACTGGCTGTTTTCCCCCATTCCAAGATGGAGAAAACTGAATCAGAGGGTCTACTTTGCATGCAAGCCCTGAGGGGTGGTGCATGCTCAGTGAGGCCACACCTCGTACGCTTTTCTGGTTTCCCGCCCCAAATGAGGGTTTATAAGGGGGGAAACCCTCTGCTGCTAGCAGCAGGCCTGTGGACTCGAGTTTTAGGGGCTGTAGCTCTTTGAAGCTCACCGCCAGGGTGTTTCACATTTCTGAGGGAGGGGGTGTTAGCTTCTCCACCCGGAAAGGGCATTGTCTTACAAACCAGAGAGCCATGGCTCTCCCCTAGGTTTGTAGATTGGCTGTCTGGAGTGGCAGACTGGATGGAACCAGTCAGCAACAATGCCAGTGGGGTTATATTTTGCAGGGGCACCTCTAAGGTGACCACTGGGTACATTTAGAGATAAATCCAATACTGGCACCAGTTTGGGTTTATCATTCTGAGGTATTTGATACCAAACTACCCAGGGTGCAGAGTAGCCATCATGTAGCTGGGAAACTCGTGTTTTGACCAGTGTCCAGTACATGCATTTAAAATGGCTGCTCTGTTCACTCACTATGTCATAGGTTTGGCAAGGACACTATGGGGGCATATTGCTCTTGCAGCTATGACCGCACATACAGTATAGTGCATCCTGCCTTAGGGCTGGAAGGCCTACCAGAGAGGTGTCTTACCCATAATATATGCAGTGTAGGGTGAACAGGGCACACAGAGAGGGGGCCATGTTGAGTTTGTCCCAGTACACTCCGCCTGCAATGGCAATGCTGGGTGCATCTGGGTCTAGGGCCTTTGGGGGTGGCATAATCAGTGCTGCTGCACCCAGGGGCCTACTCTCAATATCTCTTGCCCTGGGTACTGGGGTACCCATTTATTAGGGACGTATAGGGGTATTTAAGAGTGTATCTAATTGTGCCAAGCATCACAACAGATTTAGGGATAGAGCTCCGGCCCAGGGAACCTGTTTAGCAGGGGCCCTGGGCACCACCAACTTCTAGAACACATCAACATGAGGCAAAAAGTGGGGGTTAACCATGCAAAAAGAGGCCTCCTCTCACAGCGTCACCATTATTTATGTTAGCACCAAGCACTTTGTTAACAATTCAATAAATTAAGGATTTTTTGGGAATCCAGATCTGTTGGTGCCACCTTATTTCTCTTTTTTTCTTGGGCCCTGCAATTAAGCTTGGAAGGAGAAAGGCCCCTGGAGGGAGAAAACATGCTTTTATATATATATATATATATATATATATATATATATATATATATATATATATATACACATACATATATATATATTTATTTATATATATTTATATATATATTTATATATATATATCTCTCTCTCTCTATATATATATATATATATATATATATATATATATATATATAGAGAGAGAGAGAGAGAGAGAGAGATATAGATATATAGATATAGATATATGACATTGGCAGTAAATCCTGCTTACTCCCACGGTGACGGCTGCCAACATACCGCTGCGGTGGTGGATATCCGTCAGGTACATAAACTAATTTTACAACACCTAAGGGCTATAGTTAATAGAGATGAGACTTATCCGGTTGCCAGACATATGCATGAGTTTCATGGAGGTCGTGTAGAAGATGTCAAGTATAGTGTAATAGATGGCATCAGAAAGGACATCCGTGGAGGAGATAGGGAAAAACATCTGAGGAAATTAGAGTCCAGATATATATTGGCATTAGATACTAGAGAGCCAGGAGGATTGAACTCCAGTGAAGAGTTATATATTCATTTAGGCTGATGTGGTTGATTAATGTATAGTAATACAGCAACTAAAACATACACATTACATAGATACAGTCATTGTACGATTTTGCTAGTATATATGAGATTTAACTTATTCATGATTGTTCATAGCAATAATGTCTAATGTAACATCTATGCTTTTTGATTGGACCTGGTTGGCCTCTCCAAGGAGATTTATTTTAAGATTTATACGTAATTAGTTTCCTTGTCATCAATTCTAATTTACTCAGATTTATAAAGATTTAGTTAGATTGGTAAATAACATTTTGTGTTTTAGCACTATACACTGGCTTATTTCGTTACATTAATTTATTTTGCTATATGTATCATATATATTTTTTCACATGTATGACATTACAGAAGTCAGTATGTTTGAAAAGGCAGTGTATTACTTTAAATGCATGGTAACACAAGGGATATATAAAGGGTGCCAAAATGGCGGCCCGCAGGTTGAAGAAGGCGGTTACGCCGAAACGCGTTCCTGTTTTGTTTATAATAAATCCTTGAAACCTTCGTGGAGTGCTGGAGCCTTAATGATTGGTTAAGGAATTCTGTATATTAGAAAGACGAGGTGGCGTGCGTCCCACTCCAGCACCATTGACGATTAGGTGCAGAGAGTAACGCTGACCGGAGTGTTAATATATATATATATATATATATATATATACACATACATATATATATATTTATTTATATATATTTATATATATATTTATATATATATATATATCTCTATATATATATATATATATATATATATATATATATAGAGAGAGAGAGAGAGATATATAGATATATAGATATATGACATTGGCAGTAAATCCTGCTTACTCCCACGGTGACGGCTGCCAACATACCGCTGCGGTGGTGGATATCCGTTCACCATATTATGACACACACCAAACCGAGAGAGTACAGCCACATACATAAATCCGCCAGCCCAAAGGTCAGTGGTAAACTGTCGATTCCAACACCCATACCGTTATGTCAACAAAACAACGTCCCACACATTATGACCCACGTGTCACCACTGCAGGCATTCAACGGCGGTAAATCATTGACGGTACACACCGCCACGCTCAGAATGGACACCCAAATACTAAACTACACAACATTGAACAATTAAAAAAACACACACCCGACACCCATACACACACCACACCGACCACCCACACCACTATAAAACATACACCCACATTAACCACAACACCCGCCGAATACAAATCATTGCCACCAGACAGACATCAAGACCACTGCAACAATAACACACACACCCATACATCCCTCATGCACTCCACTACGTACACTCAACCACAGTACCCAACACCCACACATTTACACACACCACACAACACCCATGACCCCACAAATTCACCTGTTTCACAGATGAGGAGTTGTGGGTCATGGTGGGGGAAATAGTCAGGGTAGAGTCCAGCAGATATCCATTGCAAGGAAGATGGAGCTATGCCTGAGAATTGTAGAGAGGGTGAACGCCGTGGGACAGCATCCAAGAAAAAGGGATGACATCCGAAAGTAGTGGAACGACCTACAGGGGAAGGTACGTTCCGTGGCAGCAAGGCACCAGCTCGCCATACAGAGGACTGGCAGTGGACCCCCACCTCCTTCCCCCAGCTCACAGCATGGGAGGAGCAAGTCTTGGCATTACTGCATCCTGGGGGACTTGCTGGAGTAGCAAGAGGACTCTGCACTGGTAAATCTACATTTACCACTTATCACCCCCCATACCTGCATGCCACCTCACACCCTCATCCTCACTCCCATCACTCCACTCCTTCCCACACACTGCACCAACACAGATGACTAACCCCAGTGCCAAGCTATGCACGCCATACAAATGCATGGACAGCATAGGGGAACTAACAATCCCACAGTACAACACCATACACATTCAAAGGTGGAAGGGCAACAGCAACGATAGAGGGGAAGCTAGGGATGTACAATAGGTCACATGCATGAAGCATGATACATCACTTACATCCCCACAGGTGCCCCAGCCAATCTCAGGGGAGAGGAGGTCCCACGACTATCTAGATCCCCAACAGAAGATGCCCCCCAGTGATGACATTAACCCTGGACTTCTGGATCTGGATAAACTACCTGGCCCGTCAGGGGCCACTGGACAGTCGGTCACCCCAGCCCACTCACAGTCCACCACAGAGCCTCCCCATCAGTATCCAACACCACAGAACCCACCCAGCGTCTCCACACCTCTGTCCCCAGGACACATCAATCAGCAGTGTGCCCACCTGTACAGGGACCCCAGTCCACACCTCGCCCCCATGACAATCAGGGACCTGGGGTCAGTGGCAGTGGGCACACCATTGAGGGGACAGGGGCACAGGGCAACAGGGACACTGAGAGGATCGCTGTGTGCCAAGGGAAGGATAGGCCCAAGGAACCGACTCTCCAGGAGGCACTGACTAATGTCCTGGGGGCTGACCAACAATCCCAGGACACGATGGGACAGATCCTGAACAACATGCAGGAGAACAAGTGGCTGCAGGAGGAACACCATCAGGGGATCAGGGAGGACTTGCAGGCCTCAACACCACCATGATCTCCATAGCAGGGATGCTGGCAGACATGGCCAACATCATGAGGGAATGGACAGCACAGCAGCGGGCCCCTACCACTAGGAAGTCTATTGACCAGCCCACCACTTCCGCTGCAGCAAGTGGACAGGATGCCTCGCCACAGGACCCACAGGCCACCAGCACCCCTCCCCCTGCCGAAGGTAAACTACCCCGCTATCGTTCCCTGCGACCCAGATAGAAGCCAGAGACACTTGCCAAGACCAAGGCCACCACCAGTAAATGATTGTCCCCCTTATGTCCCACCCTGTCACCTTGTCCACTTTGAACTGCCTTTGCTTCCCTTCCTATGGCCCCTTGTACACTGGACCTGTGCTACAAATAGACTGGAGCAATACCCTGGACTTTCCTCCACCATTACCCCATTCCATTGCACTTTTCAGTCAATTATTTACATTACAATAGACACCCTTGAACACAATTTGAGTGACACTTTTTTATATGCTGAAAGTGTGCATTTTTTGGGAACAGACACATCTAGTGCAAATGATCTGAACACGGTGATAGCATTCAATTAATTACCTGTAACGTTCTGTAGTGATCACATCAGGACATTGTTGTCATATCACCAACATCTGGAAAATGAGAAGCCATAGGTGACAGTAAATTGAAATGCAAAGGAAGTGAATGCCATCATGCTACAGTCACACAGATGAAATCAATATTCAAAGCAATGATCAGTTCCACTGTCTCACCTGTGTATCATTGGATGTATTGACGTATAACTGATGTTCTGTTGTCCACATCCTCATCCTCTGCCTCCTCCTCCTCACTGTCCTCATTGTCCACTGCTGCCACAGGGGCCTCTCGAGGCTCCTCCTCCTGCAGAAAAGGCACATGTTGTCTGAGGGCCAGGTTGTGCAACATGCAGCGTGCCACTACTATCTGGCAGACCTTTCCGGATGAGTAGCACACGGATCCACCTGTCCGATGGAGGTACCTGAACCTGGCCTTCTGAAGCCGAAGGTCCTCTCGATTATTCTTCTGGTTCGCCCATGTGCCTCATTATAGCGGTCCTTTGACCCTGTCCTGGCATTCCTCACAGGGGGTCAGGAGCCACAATAGGTTTGGGTAGCCAGAGATACCTGCAAGTATTGAGGGACAACATTTAGCCTTACACAATGCTTGTGGGGATAACACCTGAAGGCATACACTGACATACAGTGGGTGGGGACTCTGGCTCACCTATTAGCCACACCCTGTGCCTCTGTAATTGGGCCATCACATTTGGGATGCTGCTATTCCTCAGGACAAAGGCGTCATCCACTGACCCAGGATACTTGGCAGTGATGTGGGAGATGTACTGGTCCGCCAGGCACACCATTTGCACATTAAGTGAGGGGAAACTCTTACGATTCCTGAACACCTGTTCATTCTGGCAGGGGGAAAAAAACACAATATGTGTACCGTCAATCACCCCAATTATATTGGGGATATGCCCCATTGCATAGAATTCTGCCTTCACAGTGGCCAAATCTTTAACCTGGGGAAAGCAATGTAGCTGCACATGTGTTTCACCAAGCCAGACAAAACCCTTGCCAGCATGATTGAGAACATTGGCTGTGACATTCCTGCTTCCAAGCCCACTGTCATTTGGAAAGAACCAGTTGCCAGGAAAAGGAGCACTGATAGCACTTGCACAAGAGGGGGGATCCCAGTGGGATGGCATATAGCTGATATACGGTCAGGCTCCAATGGGGCACACAGCTCTGTGATTGTGCTCCTGTCCAGTCTTTAAATCGGTATAATGTGCCTGTACTCAAAAGTAGCCAAGTCCACAAGAGGTCTGTGTCAGGGAGACCAGATCCTCGGGGTCTGCGCACGTTCCCAACACGTCCACCACTAGACAGCTCCAAGACTCTGATAGATAAAATCACAGAGACTGAGAGAGTCGAAGAGGGGGAAAAGGGGATTAGGAAGGGAGCAGCTGGGAAGGAGACCTGTAGGAAGCAAAGGATTAAACAACACAATATCAAGATATAGGCCCTCATTACAACATTGGTGGTAAATCCCTGTTACCGCCATGCAGAAGACCGCCAACACACCGCTGTAGCGGCGGAATTCCGCTACAGCTATTACAACCCAAAGCTCAGAATCCACCATAATCCAGACACCCACACAAGTCTGCCACACCAAAGGTCAGTGATAAACTGGCGATAACAAAACCGACACCGTCACGCCAACAGGAATACGCCCACACTATCACAACCCACTAATCCACGCAGCGGTCTTTAAACTGCGGTATTCAATTGGCGGTACATACCGCCGCACTCAAAATACACACACATTTACAAAACGCAACCACATTGGACAATTGGAATTACACACACCTGATACACATACACACACCACTCCCACACACCCAATCGAATATGAAACACACACCCACATCACCCACAAGCCCTTACTATAAAAATTTCGAAAGAAGGCCAGAGAGAGACACCACCAGAAACAACACTAGCATCCACAGACACACAACATCATCACTCACACAACATCCACGCACCTCAAGCAACACACAACACATCCCCTCACACATCACAACACACACCACCTCACACATTACCCACACCACATCATGGCAGCTAAACGACATCCCAGTTTCTCTAAGGAGGAGCTCAGGGTCATGGTGGAGGAAATCCGTCCAGGTAGAGCCACAGTTATTCGGATCACAGGTGCAGCACACCTCCATTGCTAGGAAGATGGAGCTATGGCGCAGAATCGTCGACAGGTTCAACGCAGTGGGACAGCATCCAAGAACACGGGATGACATCAGGAAGAGGTAGAACGACCTACGGGGGAAGGTGCGTTCCGTGGTCTCCAGACACCAGATTGAAGTACAGAGGACTGGCGGTGGACTTCCACCTCCTCCCCCACAACTAACAACATGGGAGGAGCAAGTCTTGGCAATACTGCATCCTGAGGGCCTCGCAGGAGTAACAGGAGGAATGGACTCTGGTATGTCAACTCTTAACTATTATATCCCCCACCCTACCTGCATGCCATCACATACCCCCACCCTCACCCCCATCGCTCCAATACCTCACATATGTCCCACTATCACAACCCACCCATCCCAACACCAAGCCCTGCATGCAACACCAAAGCATGGACACCCATCACCAAAGCATGTCCACTACAGATACCCACACAGACCACAAACCAAATATCACACAAGGATCTAGACAAGAATAGAAGCACTGGTGTACAGGGTCACTCACCCATTGCACACAATGGCACACACAGATGCAATAATCATGCCTTTACACCCCTGTAGGACCCCTACCCAACGTCACCGGACAGGAGGTTCCAGACATATCCAGTCCCCCCACAGAAGAGGCCCAGAGTGATGACAGCAGCTCTGTACAACTGGATCAAGATGACAAGCCCGGCCCATCTGGGAACTCGGGACAGTCGGTTCCCCTGACACTGGCACAAGCCACCACAGAGCCTCCCCCCCTCAGGAAACACCACCACAGCACCCACCTAGCGGGCCCATCCCTCCGTCCCCAGGAAACATCAAGCAGCAGTGTGTCCACCACGACAGGGAACCCAGGCAAACCCACCACCCCAAGAAAATCAGGGACCTGGGGGCAGTGGCAGTGGGCACACGGTTCAGGGGACAGAGGAACAGGAAAACAGGGGAACTGGGAGGACTGCTGTGCGACAGGGGGAGGACAGGCCCAGGGAACCCCCTCTCCATGAGGCACTCTCCAACACCATGGGAGCGTACCATCATTCCCAGGAGACGATGGCAACAGTACTGGCCAACTTTCAGGAGACCCAGCGGCTGCAGGAGGAACACTATCTGGGGATCAGGGAGGAACTGAAGTCCATTAACACCATCCTGGTCACCATTGTAGGGGTGCTGCAGGACCTTGTCAACACCAGAAGGGACATTGTGGCACAACAAGGGGCCCCTGACACTAGCCTGGATGATGAACAGCCCTCCACCTCCGCCGGCGCTAGTAGACAAGAGGCACCGCCACAGGACCACGACACTAGCACTCCACCCCATGCAGATGGAGAGCCACCCCGCAAACGGTGCCTGAGATCCAGGAACAGACAGAGAAAATTGTCAAGACCACCGCCAGGAAATGAGACCCCCCTGAATGTCACCATTCTGTCCCACTTTGTCACCCTGTCCATCCTTCAACTGCCATTGCTCCACTTCCTATGCCCCCTTTGGACAATGCACCTGTGAAACAAATAGACTGGACTCTGCCATGGACATTCCTCCACCATCACCCCTGCCCATTTTACAACCCCCTCCACTTATTTGCACAGAAATAAACACACATCAATCACAAAACAATCTAGAGTCAGTCTGTGCTTTCACAAATGTGTAATTGCAATAACTATGGAATATAGCAATGTCAATTTAATTGTCCACATACCGATGAAACACAGCTGTAGGGCTGGAGGAAATATAGCAGAGGTCACAAAGTGGGACCCACATCTGATAAATGTAAAGGCAAAGTGACAAGTCAGGGTCCATACACTGAGTGAAAATGACAGACTTATGATAGCTCAAACAATAGTATGAGATGTGTGAGGGAGTGACATCTTCTTACCTGTGTTTCACTCGAAGTATTGCTGAACAACGTTGTTTCTGTTGTCGATATCCTCTTCTTCTGCCTCCTCTTCTTCACTGTCCACAGGCACCAGAGCTGCCACAAGACCTACAGCTGGACCATCCTCCTGCAGAAAAGGCACCTGTCGTCGCAAAGCCAGGTTGGCGAAGGGGATATGAGGTAACTGCGCTGGTGTTCTACACTGTCGTGGTAGACGGTCGAAGACTGCGGCGCAATCCAGCATTGGTTAACATTGGACCCTATGGGTCCCAGGAGCCAATGATGATGAACGCCAGCGGTGACGGTACGCACCGCCATGGACGTGACCGCCATTTTCTGTCTGTTCACTCAATTGATACCTGACCTTCAACAGGAGAGGACCTACACTGCAAGTGCTGCTGTGACCTGTCTGGAAGCGACGATGGTTCATGTGTCTGGGGAAAGGGCCCCTGCCTTCACTTCGGAGGAGTTGGAAAAGCTAGTGGATGGGGTCCTCCCCCGGTACACACAACTGTACGGTCCTCCAGACAAACAGGTGAGTACACTGTGAGCATGCTGCATGGGAAATGCCTGTTTGGAGTGGTGTGGATAGAAGATACATGGGGGGGGGCTGAGACCTGCATGAGCGGACAGTGAGTGTATGTGCGTCAGGGCAAGGGTGGGAACGTGGAACAAAGAGTATGACGGTCCGAACGGGTAAAGATTTTCCTTTTCCCCTGTACTATTCCTCTAGGTCAGCGCCCACCAGAAGAAGGATATTTGGCGTGCCATCGCCAAGGACATCCGGACCCTGGGGGTCCACAACAGACGGAGCACCCACTACCAGAAAAGATGGGAGGACCTTCGCCGCTGGAGCAAGAAGATGTTGGAGGCCCAGCTGGGGATGGCCTCCCAACGTGGGAGGGGTGCCCGTCGCACCATGACCCCTCTGATGTTCCAGATCCTGGTGGTGGCATATCCGGAGTTGGATGGGCGCTTGAGGGCATCACAGCAGCCACAAGGGGGTGAGTACAGTCACATTCATCTGACTCTGCGCGTATTAAGAGGTGTCTGGGTGGGGGAGGTGGGCAGTGGGTTCCCCTAGGCCAGGGCAAGCTTGGTAGGCAAGGTCCCTTGTGAGGCAGGTTCAGTGGAACCCCACCCCAATAGTGGTTAGTGCCATCTACACCTAGTCAGCCTCCTGTGACTTCCATGTGTGCAGCAATCGGGCTTAGGCCTTGTATCCCATGGGCATGTGAATAACCTAGGAACTATAAGTACATGGCGTAGTGCAGAGGACTGCTGTGTCTGTAGTGTCCGCCAACGGTAGTGGTGTTGCATGCACTAAACATGTCTTTCTTCTGTCTTCCCCCCACCCCCATTTTGTGGTCTCCCTGTTCTTGTGTGCAATATCATCATCAGACGGAGGAGCAGTGGCACCGGAGCAGGAGGAAGCTGCATCCCACTTGGCCCTGGAGGGCGAAACAAAGGAGTCTGAAGCCACCAGTGGGACGGAGGGCGCGGGGAGCTCCACGGCGGGGACAGGAGCAGACAACAGTGACAGTGACTCTGCCTCTGATGGGAGCTCCCTTGCAGTGGCGGGCCCCTCTGTGCCCCCGCAGCAACAGGTACAGCCGCCACCCCACCTACCAGCACCGCCCTCCCAGCAGCCCCTCAGCGTGTGTCCCGTGCCCGCTCACCCAGGAGGGTGAGCATCTCCTTCGCCCCAGGCACCTCAGGCCCTGCCTCAGTCAGCCCTGCTGCCCTCAGTGAGGAGGCTATTGGCCTCCTGGGATCCCTCACTGTTGGGCAGTCCACCATTCTGAATGCCATCCAGGGTGTTGAGAGGCATTTGCAATGGACAAATACATACCTGGAGGGCATTCATTCTGGGCAGGCAGCCCAACAGAGAGCATTTAAGGCTCTGGCCTCAGCACTGATTGCAGCCATTGTCCCTGTGTCCAGGCTCCCCCGCCAACTTCCTCTACCCCGACCCAATCCCCTGTACCTCAGCCTATCCCAAGCACACCATCAGACCAGCATGCACACACCTCAACACACAAAAGTGGCTCAGGCAAACATAAGCACCACACAGCCCACAGGCACTCACACAAGCATCATACCCATGCAGACATACCAACATCCACTGTGTCCCCCTCCTCCACTTCTCCCTCCTCCCTCCCAGTCTCGGCTCCACACACACCTGCATGCACTACATCTTCAGCCACTACCTCCATAACCAGCACGCCCATCACCACACACCGCTCACGTGCACTCACCACCCCCACTACCATTCACACATCCCCTGTGTCCTCTCCCAGTGCGTCGGTGAGCCCTCCTCCCAAAAAACACAAATGAAGGCACACACCATCCACCAAACACCAAACAGCCATCCACCTCACAACAGCCTCCGGCCCATGCACCTTCACCCAAAATCAGCGACTGTGCCAACGGACTCGAATCATGCGAGAGACTCCAGCTTTTTTTAACCGGATATGGATTTATTTTAGCAGTCTCCCATCTAAAATTGCCTGCCTTCAGTGTTCTTCAAAGGGTAAAATAAAGTCCCTGATTTATTTTTCAAAAACTCCCTCTTTGTAGTGTTGAAATGTTAGCATGTATGAAATATAAGGGGGCTAGAGAACATCACAAAGGGTGGCACTCATAATGGCACAGATAAGACAATTAAATGCTGCATGTCAAGCCTGATTCAGGTAGGAGACCCAGATTTTTTAAGCTAAAATGGCTTTATTTTGGCTCTCTCCAGCCTGAAATTACCACTGCATCGATAGAAGTCAAAGGGAGGAAAACAGAATCCTGTTTTTTTTTTGTTTTAATCTCCGACTTACCTCTTTTAAAATGTTGGCATGTACGGAAATGTAACACATTACCTTTCTGAAAACATATGTCACATGTGCAAACAGAAATCTTTGCACCTTTGTTATATACTGTTATGCACACTGTCATTGATCGAAGGGTCATGTTTTACAGTGACATACTTATTGAAATTATAGCATACATGCAAACACATCAGATTCAAGAGGGAGACTCAGGTTTAAAGCCAGAAATTGCTTCAATATGCCTTCTCCCACCCGCAGTTACCTCAATTTCAACGCAAGTGAACGGATAAAAGTAAAAAAGTCCTATGTTTGAAAAGCTCCGTTTCCCACATACAAACGTTCCCATGTATATTATAGATGTGTAGCTTTTTCTTAGCTGCTGTGAAGTTAGTTTATGTATAGCCAGAGCATCCGCTTTTGACAAAGACTTGAGTATAAAATCCCTCCAAGATGGCCGCTGACCGGGACTGATTCAATTCGGTTCTGCAGAACGGTGGTGTTTCTGTGTGGGGTCGTGCGCACCCAGTCTCCTTTCTATTCTATATGTGGGGAGGAAACCGGAATATGTGGATAAGGGAGGGGGTGTGGCCGGAAGTGCGATAGAAAGTATGCCGTGCACTTCCTGCTCGGTTGGATGAGGAGGAGAAAAGGCAAAGCACTGGGCGAAGGATAGGGAGGTAAGTTACGCAGAGCTTTATTAATTACCTACATCCGTTTGAGTCCATGTTTCCTAAGGCGTTGTGGCCTCAATACCCTCGAGGAAGGAGGTTTCACGATGCTGGGACGGGACCTTTGGTAGTCCGTGGTGAAGCGATATCCAAGGCGAAAACAGTCCAGTCTCGATAGGGGTTTTTATCTCTGCGGAGTGGTGTTGCTTTTCTATTGTGGTAAGGAAAGGCGGTAATATCTGTGCCGCACTCAATACATTTCATCTGACCGGCAGGTCTGTATTCAGTTTTTATCCGTATCTCGTGGTAAGGAATGGGTGTGCTCAATCTTAACAACTCAGTGTTGGCCACCATCCCTTTTTCCATGAAACAGCAGCAAGAGCCTCGGTGTTTGGGCACGTAGTCCACATATTCTTCCTCCACCTACTAAACCCACATCGCGCCCCCTAGTACTACTAGCACTTAGACTCCACTGCAATTCGATGAATTGAGAGGTGTTCCTAATGACCCCCCACCCTTTGCGAATTTAGATCTTGAACTATTGACATTGAACTTTGGGTGAGAGTGTTTGTATCCGAATCACTTTAAACAAATGTTCTGTTTTGCCCCTACCCACCCCCCGAATCCCATCTTAAATTATTAAGATCTGTACCATGTCTAGACTGTTACTTGATTTTCTACAGGTTGCATGTCATTTTCATTTGTTTACCAACTGGAATCCCATCCTAAATCTGGAAGATCTGTAACATGGCTAGACTGTTATGCGATCTGCCAGTTGTTGCTGTTCGAGTGTATATATATTTTATTTCCCAAATTGGAGTATATTCGTTTTGTATTTTTTTTTTATCATCCTAATATTTATTTACAAGTATATATTAACTTTTCCCTGTTTCCTCAATATAATATCTTGACAAAAACGTACAACTTTGCTGTTGTTACACTTTGTCTTGCTATGGGGCCAACCTTTTAAAGACGGGAGGTTTACAATTCACATCTTGTTCGTAAACCAATTGAAATGTCGTGCAACATGTTGTTATGCACAATAAGGACACAGTTTGACCGCAAAGCTGCCGCTTTCGGGTGCAGTCCGTGCATACTAGCTTTATCAATCTCATTTTCTTAAACACTAGTTTTGAAATGATAGTGTACCAAATTTATTACAAAGGAAACTGTTCTCGCTTATCTGACATAGATAATTAATTAATCTGAGAATGGTCAGGGTAACCCCCCCTCCGAACATCACAACCCAATAGACCCAGCATGTATTGCTGTCATTCACGTCAGTGCTTCAGGCAACACTAGGAAACTGAACGGTCATGTGGGAGACAGTGATAATTTTCTTTTCAATTTCTGATTAACTTTATAGACTCGTACAGCGCTTGATTATTGAATATTGCATCTCATTTATAGGAAACAGATTGCAGAGAGATTATCACTCTGTATTTCTTGAGTAGTTTGCTGATAGTACCATAGATCGAGCAGTGCTAACCACAGTGCAGTCTGTCTTTTCTTTATTAAAATTATGCTTTGGCAGCCTACCGGATTCTTTGGACTTGCCTCTTTATGCAGAGGTTGACAGATAGATTTTTCATGGTGCATGAGCTAACCTTTACATACGTTTTTGAAACTTTGCTGGGTTGTGTCGAACATGGTGACTTCTTTACTCCTGGTAGAGCGAATTTTTAATGTTAATATTCAGGTAAACCACATTTAATTGCACGAACGAGTGATACAAATGTCTTGATTTCTATTTGTTTGCCTATCGGTGCAAATCAAGACTTAGTGTTTGTTTTTTATATCAGTGTAACGTGGATGCATACTCTTGTACCATCTTTCGTAACTCTTTTGGCGCGGCTTTTCTGTCTCACGACTTGTACTCTATATACATAAAACACAGTTTTGTTAGGGATGTCTCTTATCATTTCAATTGTGATGGTTGTTTGAAGCTTGTTTGAGTAATGTAGCTAGACGGAAATCGCCGTTTCTGATTATGGTGTTTATTATTTGATCTGACGTAAAATGATTGTTTATCCAGGAAATAATCACATGTTTTGTATAATCATATTTATTTATTAGATGTATGATCTTTTTGCACAAATAGCATGACTTTATTCATTCAACTTATCACATTTGTTTGAGAAAGTTTCCTTGCCATTTCCACCACCTATGTAGGCGAGGAACTAGGCAAAACCTTGTCCCTACTACTACCTTTTTTTCGCTTCTCTGTATTTCTTACGGGGAAATTGATCTGTTGAATTGTGTTCTGAACTTTAATATTCCAGTTTGTTCTTGGCTTGGGGGCTTTTCCTATAAAAATACATTGACCCACATGTTTAGACCGACTAAAGTAGACCCTCAGTCTGAAATCCATAATGTGACATTTTAGTCACCAAATGATGTTTCTTTAATGCTTAAAGCAGGCCAGCAGGTTTTAGAGATGGTTGTAATAGTCAGTGGCCACATGTGTGTTACCTGATGGTCCCCTCCTAATAATTGCCAGAGGGGAAGGTATCCTCCACCGAAGATGAAAAGCTATGAACTACAGATTTGGCAACTCAACAGCAGAATTCTGGTGGTAATTGACACCTCAAAAGTTGTTGGATACCTTCACCACTTTAATGTACTTTTTATCAAGAAATGTGACAGATTTGATTAAGTAGGTAACATGGCTTTATGGTCCTTTACTGGTTTGTTTGACAATTCTAACAGATCTAAAGGGGAGGCGCTACTACTGCTGTGCACACCTTCATGTCCGCCGGAGGCAGAGGAGCTTGAGTTGAAGTGTAAGATTATCGTGGTGGTGAGATTTGCTTCAGAGGAACCTGTTGATAGAAGTTTGAACTTCGATATATCCGGTATACATCTGTCTCAATCTAGCGATAGACAGGGTTTTACAGTGGCTTTGTAGATGAACATAAAAAGTGTTTATAACCGAAATCTTTAGCGGTTGTCTATTTGACCATTCACCAGGTGACTTCATGGTGGTCAGTGCATGATGATGTGTTTGCATTTCCACAGACCCCATCAAAGGCTCAAAATATAAAAAAGTTGGGGACATAAAAGGATAACGGGTAATCCTGTATCTAGTATATGAGACTTTTGAGTTTAGCGAACCATTGTTTAGCTGCCAGAATGTAGAAAAATAGTGTGGAATGTGAGGCGATTGATGTATATTTAGGATGGGATGCTTTGTTAATATTGCTCTCATCTCATTAAGTAGCTTTCAGGATTAATGAAGCAGTTTGTAAAAAGGTGACCAATTCATTTTCAATTTCTTATCCATGGTACAGTGAGAAACAATGGTCTAAGATAAATGGCTCTTGGCCTTGACAAAGAATTACAAAAAAAAAGTTTAAATGTCATTATCATTTTATATGATGTGGCAATAAGAATAGGAGATGATTTGGCTTTTCTAGCTAATTGGTGTAAAAAATCAACACAGTGATACATTTCTGTTTTTTTAGAAATTGGTAGACCTAAAATAAAACTAAATTGTGTTAGCAGTCAGTCGTCTCAACTCAATGACATACTAGGCTGTAGGTGACTTTGGTGTGTACCAGAACCATTTGCCTGAATGCTGAGGCCAATTGGCTTACAGGTATATTCAACAGGCATGTCAAAACTTTATTGCTGTGTTAGCTACTTCACACTCAATAGACCAGGTCTCGCTTCAGCAGTTATGCATAAATTACTTCTTGTTAAAGACAATTGTGTCATGAGACCCTAATGCAAGAGTTTGAATTAGTGTAGGGGAAGGTGGTGCACCACCAGAGAAAATATCAACTCATAATGAATTAAACAGTTTTTTTCACTAGCCCTTGATCCAGTGTAATTCTTGAGTAACTAACATAGTTGAGGCACTTAAGGCATTTAATTAATTACCTAAACTATAAAAGGTGGCTACTACATAGCTAATGTGTGTGGATTACCAAGAGGGTTTGGGCCAAACTTTGATTAGTCTTCAGTGCTTGGTAAATGCATTTGAATAATATAGTCGTAACATTTATTCTTAAATTAACTCTAAACTGTTGGTATTTGGATTAAGGTTAATTGATTTCTGCTATGTATGGTGGATAAGGGTAATAGGGTGGACAAATAAGGCTTTATAGTGGCACACTACTCTGGAACCCAAAGGGTTAGTGGTGGATTAGTATTGGGAAATATGAGTTAATTTGAGCCCGGGGACATGTGAGTGTTTTTAGTTGGATTGCATACAATTATGGATGCATGGAAGAGGAATGAATCAAGTGTTAGTTGGGAAATTATAGTAGTAAACAGAGGTTTGCGATGATTGGAAAGAGACATGAAGGAAGAATATAGTAAGGTTGTTTGGGCTATCATAGTAGTAAACTGGGGCTTGGGTTGAGCCAGGAGGGATAGAGAAGGGGAAGGTCTAGGAAGGGTTATTTTGGAGATTTTAGTAGTAGAAAGAGGTTTGTGATGAGTCAAAGTGGAAATGGGGGGTGGATTAAGAAAGGTCTAGTGCAGGTCTGTCAGGTGAGCTGTGATGTGGCTCTGGCAAGGGAAGTCAAGGATGAGGCGTGCGGAGGCGTTCTGTATGCGTTGCAGTCTTTTCTGGAGCTTAGCCGTGGTTCCTGCGTAGAGGGTGCTGCTGTAGTCCAGTCTGCTGCTTACGAGGGCGTGGTTCAACGTCCTTCTGGTTCCAGGGGGTATCCACTTGTAAATCTTCCGGAGCATGCAGAGGATGTTGAAGCAGGAGGAGGAGACAGTGTTGATTTGCTGGGTCATTGATAGCAATGAGTCTAAGATGAATCCCAGCTTGCATGCGTGGTCAGTGCAGTTTCCAGTTTGGCAGGCCACCAGGAGTCATCCTAGGGGAAGGGGATGGAGTTGAGGATGAGGACCTCAGTTTTGTCAAAATGCAGTTTTAGGCAGCTGTTCTTCATCCATTCGACGATGGCCTTCATTCTGACTGTTCTGACTCTGTTTCCTGTCATACAGTGTTCAGCATTCTCTCTGAGCATTGTTGGGGGTGTAGTGGGAGATCTTCGGTAGGTCTTTGCTGCTGGGCTACAGGTAGCATGCTTGTGAACTTAAAACCCCAGCCTACCTTCGGTGGAGTGTGGCTGATGTAACTAGGGGGTAGGCCTGAGTGAGCCTTGCATGTCAGGCCAGGCGTGGGATAAACGAGGGAAGAGCATGTGACACTTCACGATGGCAGGTTGGTCTGAGAACATGATGTTTCTGAATAGCAGCTGGAAACTTACTTGGGGGACTCCGGAGATGGTATCCTTTATTTCCTTCTGGATCCGGTGTAATTCATGGAATGTATCCTCGGTGTTAAACTCAACCATTTCATCTTGTGTACTCGCTCTTCTTTTAGGTATATATTGTTGCATATCAATAGCCCCTTTTGACTCCCCTAAATCTGGACGGAGGTCACTAAAAGTTTAGCTTGTTCCCAATCCCTGGACTTCACTGGCTTTAGGTGGAAGAAAGGTAATATTTATATATTGTCTTGTGTCCTGCAAAGGCATTCGGTTGGCTTAGCCTTCATATTTATTTATAAAGCCGCAATTTTATTACGTGAGCACACTGATCTATCCTCACACTATCTTCCTCATTTTGAATTACTCGTGTGAGATGCCATTAAATCTCCTTTCCTGTTCATGAATTGGATACGTTAATCGCCACCGACCCCCATACCCCTTGACATTGAGGGCCCCAAAATGAAAAATAAATTTAAATTGAGAGGATATTTACTTTATCTGGAGCGCTCAACCCAAAACACTAACCGAAAGTATGAAAAACGCATATTTTTTTTCACCTGGTCTTTGAAACGTCATTTTATCCATTTTGAGGATTAAGTATATCGTCTCTTGTTTGAGAACAAATGTCTTTTTGATGTGACATGTGTGGTATTTGTGCCATTCATGGCAGGTATGTTCTGTGCTTACTTAAGGTGCTTTGGACTATTGTCCATCATCATTTTTCTGTTGAGCCTTCAGTCATTAACTTAAGATATTGTCAAAGGCTTCCCTTGTCAAATCATTGAAGTATTTGATTATCATTGTTTTTCTGGTGGCTGTTTGGGTGCGTTCTTCTGTGTCCAGTGGAATGCATGGAGGACTAATTACATCTATAATGAGTTGGCGGGCTACCAGGCAGGTCTGGGAAGTGAGCACTGTAAAATCTATGTTGTACGACGTTTTTCTGCATTGCATATATTGTTCTGATGCTTTTGTCAGCACCTTCATACAGTGGGTTGCACATGCTTGACCCGCACAAACGTTTAACCTGTTGACCTTGCCAGTGCTTGTTATAAGTTTGGCATTGTTATAAAATTGTAGTTTGCCCTTTTGCAAATTGGATTGGTTTCTGCTTTGAAATTCATTTAATTGCCCTATCAAGTACTCTGATGGGGTGGTGAAAGTGGTGTTCTATTGTAATTAGCATGGCAGATTTAAATTAAGATGCTAAATGGCGACTTTTTTCTTTTTTGCTGCAGATAGAGGGAGAAGGAAATTGAAGTGCTTTAGTTATATGCAGGGCCACTGGAATTATGTGGCAGGAAAGGACCAAATTATGAGGCATGGTTAACCAATTTATGTGGCAAGTATGATTTCTGGACTATTTTTTTCTCTTTATTTCATAGGCAACACAATCTTGATGGGCTGTAATCGAGCACTTTGCATGACATCGACCCAGTTACATGGATAATTGCACTTTTGCTGATACGTTTCACTGCGAGTGAACTTCTGTTTCTTTTTGTGTGTCTGCTTCGCGCTTATGGCAGCCATTGGCTCGCATATGTGTAACTGTTTTAACTTTTCAGTTTATGTGGTAAGAAAAGTCTGGTTACGAGTTTAAAACGCTGATGGCTCTAACTTGAGCAAATGCGAGACCCATTGTATTGCAAGTGCTTGTTGCTATTGTGGTGGCTGTTCCAGGCGTACTGGCTGCCCCAAGCCTTGTCCCATCTCCATGGAAGTGCTCCTTCCGACCTCCAGTGCACACACAGACATACACCTGCCTTACCCATAAAGTTCCACTGTGGGAAAATTGCTCCAAAGGTGTCTATGGCTATGTTACTTTCAAATGTTGTTAGAAGTTCGTTCTTATTGAAAGCTGATGTCCCCGAAGGCATATGGGAGTGCTAACCTTCTGTGAACGTATTTTGGATCTTTGTCATACCAGATGGTCTTTCAAAGCCTTGTCTCGTTGTTCAAGTTAGACACTTCATGAACTCAAATAAAAATGTTTAATTTATAGGATGAATTTACTTTATTGTGTGAGTAATATGGTCGACGAAGTTAAGCTAGCTGGATTTTAGTTACTATTTAGCATTGTCTTCTAGAAATTGATGGAAGTTCCACACCAGGCCACCAGAAACTATCAATCGTGGAGGCACTTGTCAAAGAATCTTAATCACTGTTTGCCACTTTTAAGGTTAGTCGTTCAGCCGCCTTCCATGTTCGGACATTACTTTGTTGAAGTTAAAATCATTTTTTGCGGAGGGCACGTTTGTTACTTTATTCAATAAACAGATTAACCATTTCCCAGTTAAAAAGGGCCACCCGTTAATGGTGTCATAGTCTGTTTCAAACTAGTCAGACATCAACAAACAAAGGCACATTGTCGCATTCCTGTTATTGGTAATTATTGTTGGTGCTGCAAGACTGGCTTAGTAGACTTGTTGTTTTTCCGCTTCATGGGAAGACCCTTTCAAAACTTTGTGTACGATGTCAAAAGGACCCTTTTAACATGGAAAACTGGAGTTAAAAGCGGAGATATGTGTCTGTTCAAGAATTAGAGAAGTGCGTTTCTGCCATGGCAACCCCTGTTCGCTGTAAGTGGTTGTGCTGTGATCATGTGAACTTCTGAAACGAGGCACAGGGATACGAAGGAGCTCTTGAAAAGTAAAGTATTGCTAACATTGTATGCTCACCGTGGGTCTGAAACAAGGGTCGAAATTGCATCTATGTATCCGAGAGGGGAGCAGGGTTCGGTGGCGACTGCATCTCCGTCGTGCCAATTCCTTTTCTTTCAGCAGCGGACATAGCATACTGGGTCGCTTGTCCCTGTATTTATTTATGAAAAAAGGATATGTGAATTCTGGCTAATAATGGCTCATGTTCTTATTGTGAAACTCTTTCACACATGGCACTTCCAGCAAGCCAGCGGGGTTCGTCATGAACGGTTTTCGGTAACCTCGTGATGTTTAAGGTTTTAAAACTTGCGTTCAGTGAGGATTAATTATTGAGGAGTGTCCTATTCACCACATTTCAGAAGCGGAACAACCCACACACCCAGCAGTCATCAACTTTAGTATATACAGTCCTGTAATACCACATCTGTACATTTTATTGACACTTCAAACAAAGCACGGAAGGTTATGCCTGCAGCGCTCGGAATGGACCATTGGAGTGAAAGACTTCCACAAACCAGGATCTCCTGTCTGTATCCGCCAGAGCTGCATAACTAAAAGATAGTGGTGGATTTCACTCAAGTGCTTGTCTGCTCCGAGCTCTTTGTGACCGGAATCCCCCCTTTTTTGCTAACAACTTTCACACAAACTCTAGTCAGCAGCTGGCCACCGATACAAAGCCCACCCCCCCTCGCTTTGGAAGAATATAATACAGAGCACGTAGAAATGCAAGGACTCCCAATGTCCACATTCCAGCACAATTATTTCGTTTTTTTTTTTTTTTTTTTTCTCAATCTTTTGTTTTGACCTACCAATTCTCTTTTTTTTAAAATATTTTTTATCTCGTTTAACCCCCTGTTCTTCAGCAATGGATGGTCGAATTCCTAATTTGTTCGGGTCTGCATTAAAGGAAAAATAAATACCGAATCTGCAGAGCCGATGAGGTTGAGGCGTGCTCCGGTAGAATGTGAGTAATTAGGCGCATGATGCCTTTGATGTAATGTTTACCAGGAATTTCTATTCACTTGAACAACAGCAAGTGTGAAATTTGACAGCTTGCAACGAAGGTGTTCGTGGCTTATGAGCATCCGAAGTATCTAGTAGCCTCCCAGTGTGCATTTTGGTGAGTAGCAAACCAGTTATGCCCGTGTCTGTTTTTTGAGTTCTTTTTTTTCCACCACTTTCGTACATAATTGTATATTGCCTTGACGTTTTGCCTCCAGTGGGCAGGCCATGAACGCACAGCTTGACACGTCCTTCATTAACTGTCTCATCTAGTGCTCCAAGCGTTGTAAGGTCAGTGGCCTCATTCTTGATTGGAATGAACACCAGTTTACCTGCAGTGTGTTTTCCGTAGAGGAGCCTCGATAATCAGAGGTATGTAAGTGTTGTTTTTATGGCTGCTGGTCAGCTGCTTCTAAGACCTTTTGTGGAGGGAGGGATGAATTTAAAAGGAAGCACTTTTTTTTTTTTTTTTTTTTTGCCAAACTGCACTAAGCTTAGTGGAATTATCTTTGAGTCCTGGAACTGGCCTTAAAATTTAAAGTTTGTGGTTCAACGACAGTCAATTTTTACATTCAGTTAAAAAAAAAAATTGGCTTTGTTTGACTACCTTTTTTTTAGGTGACATCTACATTCTGTTTCTTTTGGGACAGCAGGTGGTCCTTGATATCTGTAGCCTGGTTGCTGCAGCAGCACTCTCCAGGTAATTTCTGCCATATGGATTGCCAGATGGACCCCCCCCCCCCCCCCCCCCCCCCCACTGTAGAAGGTTTATGGGCCAGATGTTCTAACGTTAGTGATTCTGATTTCCCAATGGCGATTATCTCCGAATCACAATTAAGGAGTCAGTATTCCTAATGTATGAATTTTGTCTATTCCCAAATAATGATTCTGAGTAGGTCGCATATCGCCCTACCTCATGGATATCAGTGAGGTAGTGTCAGCAGACCACCATGTCCGTGATTCTGTGTGTTTTAAATATATATTTTTTTAATTTATTTTTTAAATTATTTTCATGTAGGTCGTTTTTCCTTTTAAGTTCCATTATTTAGCATTCTCAAAGGGGAAGGAATTCTAAAGGGGCTCCTTCCCATTTGCAAATTGGTTACCACCAACTTTAAATTGTTGATACAGTATTGCTGTTTTGCGACTGGAGTTGTACTTTTGAAAAAGCATTTTTGATGTCTGAACTGCCCGATTCTGTGAATCGGGCCATTTACGACTGCAGAATTGCTTTGTACATCTGGCCCTCATTTAGGTGCAGAATTTAAAAAGATGGAGAGAGGGGATCATGCCATAAGCCAGATTGATATTGCGTTTACTTTGAGTTGCCATCATCAAAGTTCAAGTTTCTTTACTTTCAATCTATGACTCAATTTTCATACTGGGGGGCTTCATCATGAAGATGTATTGAATATTGGGACATGGCTATTCCTTTTCAGTTAGTCACTGTGACTTCCTTCAACCCCATTAGATTTTCCCTTGTACTTAATTGCATTGCTAAATCACTTATGGCCTTTTAGATGATTAAACACTGGACAGATTAAATATGAAATTCAGACTGTTACAATAACTGGGTGTGGAGATTGAATCTTACTGCTGAGCAAGACTGCTTTAAATATTTGTTTTTTTTTATCCCTCCTGAGGATTAGAAGTTCTATTTAAATACGTTGTATTGTATTAGTGGTCTCCCATGTCCATCCCTTTTTACTAGTGCCAAGATTCTCAATGCCTCCTTCATAATTCTAGGACCCCCATGGTGTTCCTTTTGCCAATGTGTGCCTGTTCTGATTTGAAATGCCAGCTGAAATCAGAACCCTTGGTGCCAGAAATGCCTCAGGTTCATAAGGTGACAGTGGCTTGTGTGTTGCTCCATTAGTGAAGTGTGACTTTACTAAAGAGGAACCAAACACTTGGTTAAGGGTCTGTGTACAAGTGCTTCTCAGTCTTGTATCATGATTTGGGGCGAGCCATTGTCTCACTTTTCTTTTAATACTCTGACATTAAAGGCATTACTAGGGGCATGTGCTTGTAAAATGCAATGGTTTGTCCTGGTGATGTTTAAACTTTCTACTGTCACTTTCCCAAAAGCTGAGTATCGACCATGCTAAACTGCTCCAACGGGACCGGCCGCTCAATATCTTGCCATCAGTAATGACCCTAGTGTTGTTTTTCAGCTCAAAGCTGTAAAGTTGCTAAGCAAAAATAAACAAAAGAAGAGAGGGTTATTATTCAAGATTAGGGACAGGATTTACAGATTATCAAAAACCCAGCTGAGGCTCCTCATGGACACTCTGGGCTAAGTCTACCTCGTAATGGATTTGGCACTTATGGGCCATATTTAAGTCTCTTCAAGGCAACGCATACTCTGTTGGATTCAAGATAACTTTTTAGCTTACAGGGGGCTTAGAGCCTGACCATTACTTACCATTGACTAGCTTAATTCTCACTCATTTGTTTGCTTCTGTTGTTGGCTTCTGTGTGCTTTCTTGGCTCTACCTGCGTGCAAGTGATCTAGCCTGTTGTAATCTGTCTGTGAGCTTTTAACCACGCCCACCGCTCGCCTATCACTTGTTCAAGGGCTTGCCCTTCAAAAATCCTTTTTGTTTTTGGTAAATGTTCTCTGTTTGTCCCTCATTGGGTCAGTTTTGTTACCACCTTTGCCATCAAGCCTGCTATATAAATTATTGCACCTTCTCTGATACGTTTGACTGTGAGCGAGTGTCTTTTTCCTTTTGTGTCTCTCCTTCGCGCTCATGGCGTCCATAGCGCTTTGAATTGGTTTGCTTATGTCAATTATTTTACTTTTCATTTTCAATTTATGTGGCAAGGAAAACCCAGATAAGAATTTACAACGCTAATAGCTCTGACTGGGACGAATGTTAGACCCATTCCATTGCAAATGCTTGTTTTCTTTTTATTTAAGCACTCTTTGGAGATTGCATTTGTTTTCCATCTGTCTCCATATACTTTTCCACCTCCGCTGTGCTTGTGTGTGCTGCTCTTTGGCTGCCAGTGTACTTCCCCTTTCGCCCCCGCTAAATCTCTGATCCTCCTGTGCTTATCCACCCTTCCACTTCTGTTGCTTTTTTACCTTTCTCTTATCTCCCACGTGCCATTCCACACTCTAGTCCGCTTGATTCCCCATGCTTCTCTTAATTTTTCTTTTTCTTGCCCCTTGCCCACACCCTCTGTGTTCTTTTCCCACCTATCCTCAGTGTTGCTCCCCCACACCTGGATCCATTTTGCTTTCAACCACCATTCTGTTGCCTCACCAGCTCTCCATGATTCTGCCTCATCTCCCTCTTTGTTGCTCTACTCCCACGCCACATCCCCACAACTGTGCTGCTATTTTGTTTTCCTCTTGTTTACCAGTTCACCTCGGACCAGCAACCAAAAAGGGAAAAGGCAATGTTTGCACCATTTTGCTGGTGGATGCATGCTTCTTGCGGAGCTGTACAAAATAACCAGATGGTTATCCTGCCATGAGGCATCTCAAGGTAAGTACCCGGTCTGCCACCCCACGGTGGCCTTGCACAACTCCTTAAGCTCGTGCATTTGTCTCTTCTACCACCACGCTTCCTATGGGCTTATGTCCTCAGGCAGCCACCCTGCTCCAGGTCGAGCTCCTTCAGTGCCACCGGGATACTGCCATGGTTGCCTAAAGGTTAGACAAGAATACTTCCAGCCTGCATCGGTTAGGTGGACCCCATCCTGTGCGAAATACTGTCTCAAGTTGATCGGACCATGCCTGATGGCGTCCCAATCGTTTATCCTACTAAATTTTGCCACCGCCACATTGAGTTTCTTTCTAGATCTTTCAAGGGTGTCATTGGGGAGGGGGGTCTGCCTGGGCAAAATTTCCAGCGCTGGCCCTGCTCGAACAATGGCTACGCCTATTGCTTGCCCCCACTTTATACTGGCATTGTTTGCCCTGTGGCACCATTTTTAAAAAAAAAATGTGCGGCCTCCGATTGGCTGTCCGTTTGTGCCATTCTGATGTTTTGGTGCCTCTACCTTACTCTCCCCACCCCAGTTGCAGATGTGTGCGTGGGGGGCTCTTTCCCCATGCCATTTTTCACTTCGTCTCTCTGGGCACCGTTGCCGGGTCTTGGCGCTGTTTAATGTGCCGTCCCTGCCAAAATGAGCCAAGTGAAACCAAACATTGTTATTCTCAGAGGGGTTCACTGTATAGTGACACAGTAGTAACTATTATGCAGTACTCTGTGGTACATGCCTGAGGAGTCCACTCAAGTGTAGCAAGAAGCAACTCATGAGAAATCAATTTTCCAGCCAGGCATGGCACTTGCTTTGAGGTGTTTGTCCAGGTGGGACAGTAAGCATCCCAGGGGAATGGACATTATTCAGCTAGTCAACTTTATATCTTCTGGTTGGTCCACCATGTTTTCTTTGAGAATTAGAAAACTTTGTATACAATGACAATTTACTGTCCTTGACGTGAACAAAATGAGGATGGTACTTGCACCTACTGTGTTTTCCAGTGCAGCAAGAAGTTTAGGAGTGGAGAGAAATTGTAGACTATTACCCGAGTAATGAGTGAGGGCTATCAAGATTTTATGTAGATCTTAAAATTTGGTGTCTGGCACAAATCAACATCTGGGTCCATGTGAAGCTCCAAATGTCGATAGTATGCATTAGCATGGATACACCTTTGAATACTTGGGGAAACCCTATCATTCGGCCGCTAAACTCCTGTATCAGTTTTTTCCATGTGATCCGCTCGCTTAGGAAGTTCAAACCAGTGCTACAGTTTTTGCCCTTTCATAACCGCACGTTTTATTGGGACAGAAGAATTCACGCATACTGCTTTCCGTTTCTGAATGTAGGATTTGTTTCCGAGGTTTCTAGCTCTGACAGTTTACTGAATAACGTTTCCTGTTAAATTTTACTTGCGGTTGTGTAGAAAAAAAAAAAAAAAACTAGACTCCTGTCCCAACATGGGCCGTTTGACCTTTGATCTTGTAATTTTTGATAGTGAAGGAATTTGGCTAGTCCTAGCAGCCATATGTTTGTCACAGGCTCATATGAATGTTTTATGGCACCATGCCATGGGATAGGCCACGTTTGCACAAGTTCTTAAGCGATCTTGATTTATCCCGAGTTTGAAAGTAAGTGCTTCTCGATATAGATAAATAGTTCGATTAATACTTCAAGTTCAACTTTACGAATTAAAAACATTACAGCAGTGGCACCTAACCCATGCTGATAATTAAAGATAATACAATATCACTGTATTTGCTCGTGTGTTTGTGGTTCTTGAGACATTTTAATATGGTGTCCACATTAAGGATGGTGCAGGTGTAGCATGACTTGTTTTCACTTTTAGAAAACTGAATTCTACTTTTAAGTGTTGAAAGTGAACCTTTATTACGCCCAACCACCACTCAACGCCCCCTTTTTTTTACCCTGGCAATATCTATTCAAGCATGTTAGGCAGCTATATCGATCTATCTATATACATATACACTATACAGCATGAAGTTCATTTAAAGGAACCGTCAAATTCAGCACTGTCCGCACATAATAGTACCCACGACGGAACACTAAGTTTAGACAACCCACCTACACTCTTCCAATCACAACAAGGCACCAAGGCCATTCACATAATTATTCCTCATGGAACCTACATCACACATCGGTCAGACCAAGTGATCCATACAAACAGGCACAGAACTGTATCAGTGAGTTCCAGGAATTTATTCTGGATAGGGGCATGGTGGAACGATAAATCCCTTCCATAGCTTCGTTGTTGCTTGTACATTTCCCACTAGACTTTTCTAGCTAATTTTGCCCCAGTAAGGGCTGATTTCCTTGTTCACCACAGTCCTAAACAGAAGTTATTGAAGGAGGTCTGCACCGAAACAGCGCCAGCACATAACACGAGCACTGGAACCGCCTTTTCAAATACTATATTAAAAGTTAAACGTGTTAAATGTAATGTAACTTGCGGAAATACCGCTGCACCTATGACATTAACCAGTGCTAACCTTCTTCGACCTCTCTGCCCCGAGGATGAACAGTGTAGTGCAGTAGTTACTTAAATGGGTACCTGCGAGGCACCGCTAATGTGGTGAGAAAATGCTCCTGTCTGTATAGAGTAAAAAACACTATCACTTTATAATTTGTTCAAGGGACCCGCTAGTAGAAAAAGTTAGATGGAGTATATAGTTTAACCTGTCGCGGGTAATGGTATTTCAGTAGATTTTTCTTTAAAAAACAAAAACAAGCATGTGGGTGATACTGACATCACCACCTGCATCCAAGCCTCATCTGCACACTTTTGTTCTTTGTTCTTATGCAGTACGGCTGGGATCGGTTTGCATTAGCAGCCTTACTGACCAGCATCCTTTCCAAACAAATGTGTGCCATTCTTCAGACCAGACACAGGGGTTTTGCGAAGCAGAAGGTTTTTTTTTTTAACTTTGAGAGAGGGTGTTTCTTTCAGCCTTTCCCCCATTTAACCTTTTTCCGTATCATTTAAAAAAAAAAAACGAAAAAAGTCCTAAAAATATTGATGTGTTTTTAAATTTGATTCATTTGCATTATTTCTTATGTTGCTAGTAATGTGCACTTGATTGGCCAGGTGGTATTCATTTGTATTACTTTGACCATACCACATTACGAGAGGTGCTACTAACCCCTGTCAAGGAAGGAGATGCTGTTTGGACACAATCGTACATTAAAATGGGAGGCAGTTTGAATGGAGTGTACTTCTTGCAGCGCATTTTGAATTGCATAAACATATTTTTTTAATATTTGTGTTCCATTTTTTTTTTTTAGGTTTGAGTTTTATTTCAGAACATTAAAAGTAGTCCTAACCACCTACAATTGTTTGAGTGGTATGCACAATTCAATCCTGATTAAATTCAGTGATTTGTATTTTTTTTGGGGGGGGGGGGAGTGGAAGGTGTTTTTTTTTTTTTTTTTTTAAAGAAACGTTAAACTATTTTGTGTTAGCAGATGTCACCAGTTTAATTACTCAGTTACCATGCCTTGTTAATGCTTGCACAATAGTTACTAATCTGAATGAAACATTCGGCATTGTAGTGGAATGTCCTACACATGGGAACATACTAGCATCCAGACGAAGGTCATTAGCTACAACACCTTTGGTCCTTATTGGCTAACTTCAATTTAATGCTCCTATTGAACATGGCCCTCAACCCCTACAATTCTCAATTAGCATCTACCAAAAAAAAAAATATATATATATATATATACACACACACACACCCACCCACCGGCCGCTGCAGCTCGTGTAGTTCAGAGACCAATATCCAACCTTTCTGACGTCGCGAAATTAAAACAAGGTAGGTACCCTACTAAAGTTTCAGGACCACGTTGGGGTAGACTGTCTTACAGACTGCAGCCATTTGCGTTGTTGGCGAATATGCAGCACTAATCTGCTTGACTTCATGTCAAAACAGTTTGTAATCCCTGGCTTTAAGAGACATCTTGGTTTAATTTTTGGTGAGCATTGGTGTCGTAGATTGAGAACCCGCTCAGGTTTTTGGAAACCAGAATAGGGTATCTTAGTCGTTCGTCTTTTATAGTACTCAACAATTTAGAAGTCATTGATTTTATCCCATTGCTCATCCACCCCAGACTGGGAATAACAATTGAAGAACCTTCCTGAAGGATGTTCTTTGTCCACGTGCCCAAAAAGTAGGGCTACTGGAATTACGAGGCAAGGGGAGGACCAAATTATGCGCCCCTTTTAACTAAATAATGCCACACTTTATGCTACAAAGTATTACCAGTTTAACACTTACACTTAGATACACAGAAAACCACTGAAAGGGACGGGTCAACTTTCACTGTGCAGCATCACGTATTGCTTTGCTTTTAGTGACATTTGAGCTAAATTGATTAATTTTGGGCTAAAATCTACAGATTATCCAGCAGATAAATAATTATGTAGCAAATCCTTAAATATGCCGATGACATCACACCCGCGTCATATTATTATACATGCCCATACTGCCAGTCACCACGCATACACTACTTTCAATCACATATTGCACATCAGCGATCTGTGGTGCATGTCACCCACTCTTCAACCCCGCTTCTGCTGCACATCAGTGCTTGTATTCCCATACAGTTCTGCGCGCCAAGGATGGTTGAAAAGAGACTGAAGTCACTCTGTAATTACTTTTTTTTTTTTTTTAAATAAGAACTCCTAAGGGTGTTATTGGTCTGGTTGTGACTCGGGTTAGTTACAGACCCTCCCAAACAGTGTACCATGGGCCAGAGATGTGTACTGCATTATGTTGCAGATTTCCACATCTTTAACTGCGACTTCCAGATTAATGTGTTTTTAATATTTCTACATTTTATAATCTACTATTTTGTGATTCTCCTGAACGATGTTGTTCTATACTTCAGATTGTACACGCAGAAGGTAACCACACAGTTGTTGGTTTGTCTATCCAGGGTGTTCTAACCAGAAAAAAAACAAGGGTAATAGTGGTGGTGGGATGTAGGTTGCTGTAGACCGCAATTGTTTACCCTACAGAATATATGAGCCCACTCTGACTTTATTACTTGATGGTGGAGATTGTTCATGTTATCTCATCACAGTCTGGAAACTGAGGTTTATGGATGTATAAATGGCTACTGTAGAGCATCCAGTATTCTAGAGTGGCACATTTTTTATAGCTGCCATCAAGGTGACAAGGAGATTGAAGCCTTTTTAATTACGTTACAAATGCTTGTGACCTGGTGAGAATTTGAAGGTTTTACAAATGTCCTTGTTTGTGGCCAAATTCAAAAGCTGTAATTGCTATGGTTTTCCCAATCCTTTACAGGAATAAATCCTGTTCATGGCCAAGACTTTTCAACACTGCTTAGAAAGTTAAGGATCTTAGTAAAACAACAGCAGAAATGTCTGCAGGCAGGCCTCGGTATGTTTTAAAACCTACTATTGAACCCCACGTTAGTAGGCGGTGAAGAAGATTGGTTGGGATACTTGTTGAATGGATTGCAAGTGTTGGTCTAAATCGCAATCCGGGACCTACCTGACAGTCAGCCTTGATTCAGATTAGTCCCCACAAGCATGATCTTTTTCCTCCGTTCATGCCATTGCCCTTCTTGATATTTTTACTAGTTTAACTGAAAATATAATTAAATTGAGAGACTTTTTTTTTTTTGGTTAATTCCGATTGTCATGTGGAAAAAGAAAGGTGGTGTGCTGTGCGATGGTAGTCTGTTGCTATTCGGTGTCGTAGATGTTGGAACAGACGTTGGCTACCTCATTATTTTCAATGTCAAAACTGTGGACTACTGATCAAAGTTGCATGAGGGCATATGTGAGTGTACTTTTGTTTTTATAACATTTTATTTGTTTGGCACAGGCACAGTCAGAAAATATATTTTACGGACACTTGCAGGGACAACTAGGAGATAGGTGCTTCGTCCACGGTGCGCATTCGCATCCTTTACCCCACATCATGAGCCCCCTCCCTCCTCCATTGAGTCTACTTTTAATACCAGGTATTTAGTTCTCAAGTAGTGTCATTTAGACTGGACGCCAACGTAAATTTGTTTCAGTGTGCTGTGCCTTTGCTGTTTAGTGTGCCAGTCTTGCTTGCAGCCCAAGGTGAAAATCTTCTTTTTTTTTCTGGCCAAGAAAAAAACCCTGCATAGCATGTATCATTTTGAGGTAGGTGTGTGAAATATGATTAATCCCAATTTGGATTTAGACCTGAGAATAATACAGAGTCTGGTCTGTTAGGAGTTGTGGAGCACTTGAGACAAGAGCTAGGCATGGGGCGGTACCCCAGCCCTTATTCTTCTTGATTTAAGCGCCAAGTTCAATACTGTTTCCCATCAGAATCTTCTCGGGGAACTAGCTGCTGCTATTCAAGAAATAGTTCTTGTCTGGGTTCAATCTTTCCTGAAAGAATGCTTCTTTCCAGATTGTTGCTCAATCCTGTACATTTTCGGTGTGCAAGGTGCCTCATCGAGTCCCTGAGGGCTCCTCACAGCCTTGGGCAGTTACAAAATTATGTTCTTTCCTTGGCAGACATAGTGGTGAACCATGGACTGTCGTTCTATTCGTACACTGACAAAACACAAATTGTTATAACTTTTTCATCATCAGTTTCCTATATTACCTCTGATTTAACAAACAGTCTTAAAAATGTGGCAGGCTTAATTGCTTGAAATGTAATGGTAGCAATACAAAAGTGTTGGTTCTGGGTAATCAATCCCTACTATGTGGCCCTCACTGTTGGCATGAGGAATTAGGCAACTGTCCCACCCCTAAGCAGGTGGTTAAAGCCCTGGGTTTTTGACTGGATTGGAAGTTAATAAGGAGCAGCAAATTATGAAAGTTCCTGCCTGCTGCTTTGGCCTGCTAAGATGCCTCTGAAAGATTCTATGGCTCTTACCTTTCAGACCTCAAAAAACGATCATGCTGGCCTTTTTAATTTCCAGGCTGGTTTATGGCAGTGTGCTCTATTTGGGAGCCAGGAACGCCTGTTCAGTATTTTTTTTTTTTTTTTTTACAAACTGTTCAAAACGTAGTGGCATGACTGCTATACCGTATTCCTCATCGAGCCTCAGTTGCTCAATATCTTCATGGCTTGCACTGGCTTCCAAAAACGAAACGTAATAAGTTTAAAGGTTTATGTTAAGTTTATAAATCGCCAAGCCAGACAAGCACATGTTCGCGCTCTGATTTGCTTTTATATTACTAAGCCGACACTTTGTTCTAGTGAACTGAATTTGGCTTTCATTCCTAAAGTCAGACTTTCTAGACAGAGTGGAAGGTCCTGTAGGCTGGTAGGACCCAAGCTTTGGAACTCTTTACCTCTCCATCTTTCCCTCCTCAGCTCTTTTGAAAAATTCAGGAAGGTACTTAAGACCTGGCTTTTCTAAGCCTTTGAGTTTTGATTCTCCTTTTCTCTGCCTGCGCTGAGAAACCCCGTTGAGAGAGCCATGCAGTCTGTTCAGACTTGCTCTACTCATTCGCAGACATATTATTGCGTTTGTATTGACAGTGATAAGTGTGCCATGTCCAGTGATCTGCAGTGTGTATGTGTTGATGTTTTTTTATCCGATGATTGTCAGTTGGGTGTCAAGGCTAAATTAGGTCTCAGCTCCTTCTGTCATCCTAAAACAAGCATTTGTAATGCAATGGGTCTCCTGTTTGCTCGAGTCAGAAGTATTAGCATTGTAAATTCCTAACTTGACTTTTATTGCCACATAAGTTGAAAAGTAAAACAGTTGGCATAAGTAAGTAAATTCAACGTGATCGTAAAGAAGAGATATAACGGGGGAAAGAAGTTCACTCGCAGTCGAACTTATCAGCAAATGTGCAATTATCCATGTAACAGGGTCGATGGCCAAGGTGGTAACAAAACCTCCCCAAGGAGGGACAAACGTAAAGCATTTACCAATGTCAAAGGATTTTTGAAAGGCAAGTGCACTAACGTGTGGAAGTGATGGGTGTGAGGTGGGCGTGGTTAAAACCCCACATAGATACCAACACATCGGAAAAGCAGCGCTTGCGCTGCTATGTTCGACCTAATGAAAGGCTTGTGGCATTCATCTACTGTTCGCATCCTAATTGAACTTTATCTGGATTTAATACTTCCCTTTCAAATACAATAGGTGCGTTTGTTAACACCATTAGAAAGGTCTATAAAATATGAATACGATGTATATTAAGCTGGAAGGTTAAACGGTAATGTGCCACCTCTCACAAAACCTTTTGTAGATTTGAATGTGCCTGCTAAAATCTTCATGTGCCCCTCCTTCAATCGTTCATGTTGACCCGATGTACTCTTCTAAGCAGAGAATGTCTCACAGGTCCCCTGACAGGTGCTCTCTATAATGTTTAGGTCACATTTCAGTAGTGTTGCTGCACTGGACTCCTGTCTTCCCAATGACCAGGCAATGGAGAACTAATGATTGGCAGGAGCAGGTCAGTAGTCTTGGATACATCGTTTATTACCTACTACCCAAGTGAGGAAATTCTATAGTACAAGCTATATAGTCCTTTATGAATGGGTTGCCACAAGCTGCCCAATAACATATGGCAAGGGACTGCATGCATGCCTTTTTTTTTTTACCCCAGTTTATGGATCGCACAGCATGTGTGCAGCCCCATGGTTTGCTGGTCCTTAGTAGATTTATTGGGAGTCATGAGTTTACTGCTTTCCATTTACTGCATGTCCCACTGTGCTGCTCATTCCTCTTGACCACTTTAACCCACGTTTCCTAGAAGTAAATGTGCATCTGGTTATGATTCACTTCCAATTAAGTGAAACAAAAACGTTTCTGTGTATCTGCCTTCCATGTTTCAGTCTAGTTGCATCAATTCAGAATGTGGCTTGAAAGAAGAGACACCTGATAAAGGACTCTGTGTTCTCCTTGTCCTTGCCCTCAGCTCTCCAAACAACCCCTCCCTTGCTCCCTCTCCCCGCCACGTGACTGTCTTTTGGTGTTCAACAGTGATACCTGTAAGTTTGGATCAAACTGAAAGTACTGCAATGTGTGATCAAGCTAGGCATGGCTGGATTTGTTTATAGTCATTAGCATTCTAAGATTCTATAAGGCACAGTTATTGTGTACTAGCTAAAATATTATATTTGTGATCCACATTAGGTCATCCCTCCCCATCTTTTTCAGACATATTTCCATCAACTTAATTGTGGGATTCTCCAAGCTCCTTCTTGAGCGCCACTTTAGTAAATGCTTATGCCATACTTATGTCTGCTCCTTTTTAGGTCACAACATAACTGTACGGTTTGCTAAAGACTTCTTGGGGGCTTTCAGAAAGTTGACATAGGGATGCATTCCACTCGTTGAATACCATTGGCTTTGTTATTTACACTTTCTGGCTTTATTTTCTTTAGGCTCTCCAGGATCAGTCCTACCTGTTACATAAACCGTTATCCTTCCAGGACCTCGCCCTCAGAAAACGGGGCTCTTTAATCTTGTTCTTATCTTGTCACCTTTGCTGTGTATTCAAATACGGGTCAAATGCTAGAAACTCTTCTAGGGAGCTTGGTGTTTATTTTTCTTTCTCCGACTTCAAAATGAGAGAATTTATCTGACTATCTTGGTGAGTGCCCATAAGACAAGAAGGGGTGATGTTTTTTTTTCTAGCTCCCTGCAAAAAACAAAAACAAAACTGTGCTAATGTTTCAAGATATGCATCAGAATGAGTACAAATTTGAGCACATTTTCTTATTTTCTCTGTAATCCTGAATTGTGTGGAAGCAGACATTTGCATACGATCATAACACGTCAATACAGTTGTTGATGACTTTTGTGCACATTGTCGTTTTATATGCAGTAAAACCGTTTTTCGGTGCAAATGTAATGGACATTTCAATTAAAATGTGTTTCTGTAGTGGATGTGCGCTACCACACCATGCATACTCCACAATACACCAATCCTCTCAGTCTACGCCACTTCACCCCAGTCTACTGCACGCCACTCAAATCTACGCCACTCTGCTCCTATGTACCCCAGTGTGCTGCTATCTACCCCAGTCTACCCCACTCAAGTCCACCTCAGTCTACCACATTTCAATCTACCTCAATCCACCCCACTCCCATTTACCACAGTCAAACCCACCCCTAACCAGCCTACCTGAATCCACTCCAATCAACTTCATTCCAATTTACCCCAGCATTCCAATTTACCCCACACCTCTCCAGACCCCACTGCCGTCTATCCAACGTCTGTTCTACCCCATTCCACTCCAGTCTACCCCACCCCAATCTATCCTACTCCAAACTACCCCTCCCCTTTCCACCCACCCCAATCTACTCCAACCTACCCCACTCCAAACTACCTCACATCAATCTATTGTTACCCCAATCTAATCTGCGTCACTTCAATCCACCCACTCACTTCCAATTTACCCTACTCTAATACACCCAATCTAAATCTATCTCCTTCCACTCAACCCCAATCTATCCAGCTCCACTCTGCCCCAATCTACTCCACGCCAATCTACCCACTCCAGTCCACACAGTCTGCCCTACTCTACCCCAATTTACCACAATTCATTCTAATCTACCCCACCCCACTTCACTATAATCCACTACATACACTCAGATCTAACCCACTCCACCTGCTTCAGTCTACCCTACCGTGCTCCAGTCCATCCGCTCAATCTATTCTCCCCCCTACAAACTATCCCACTCCTATCTATCTTATTGCAATCTACCACACTTCACTCCAATCTACCCTAACATAATCCACCCGATCTGCTCTACTCCAATCTGTCCTACACCAGTTTACCACACTCCCCTCCGAACTACCCAAATCAACTGCATTCCACTCTTCCCCCATCTGCCCCACTCCACTCTGTTCTACTCAATATCACTCACTCCACTTTACCCAGATCTACCCCACTCCGATCTACCCCATTGTACTTCATTCTACCCCACTTCACACCGAACTACCCCAATCCACTGCACTCCACTCTTCGTGATTCTACCCCACTCTGCTTTAATCTACCCAATACATCCACTTTACCCCGGGCTACCCCCACTCTGATCTCCCAGGCCGATCTACCCAGTTGTACTCCACTCAACCCCAATCTACCCACCCCACTGCAGTCCAATCCTCCAATCTACCCCACCCCACTCCAACCTACCCTACCATAATCCACCCAAGCTGCCCCACTCCGTTCTGTCCCATTCCAGTTTACCCCACTGCACTCTGAACTACCACAATTCACTGCACTCCACTGCACTCTGAACTACCACAATTCACTGCACTCCACTCTTCCCCCCCCATCCCACTCCACTCTAATCTCCACAATATCTCACTCCACTTTACCCAGATCTACCCCACGTTGATCTACTTCACTGTCCCTCATTGTACTCCACTCTACCCCATTGTACTCCACTCTACTCTAGATCACTTCAGTCTACCCAACTCCACTCTGAACTACCCAGATCCACTGTTCTCCACTCTTCCTCAATCTACCCCTCTCTGCTTTATTCTACCCAATATATCTCACTCCACTTTACCACTGGTTACTCCCACTCTGATATCCCATGTCAATCTACCTGATTGTACTCCACTCCACCCCAGTCTACCCAACCCTCTCCATTCAACCCCTTCCAGTCCACTCCTCTCCAGTCTAACCCATCCACTCCAACCTTCTCCACTCCGAACTACCCAAGTCCACTGCACACTTCTTTCCCACTCTACCCCACCCAGCTCTAATCTACCTCACTCTAATTTACCCACCCCACTCCAATCTCCCCCATTCCTCTAGTCTATCCAACTCCTTTCTACCACACTCTACCGAAATCTCACCACTCCCCTTGACTCAAGTCTCTCCCCCACTCCAATCTCCTCCTACCCCATTCACTCCAATATCCCCCACTCTTTTTCACTCCAATCTCCCCCCACTCTTCTTTACCCCAATCTCCCCCACTCCACTCAAATCTAACCCAGTCCACCCAACTCCAGTCTACCACACCTCACTCAATCTACCCCACCATAAGTTACTCAGCCCTATTCTCCCCTCTATGCCCCACTCCGCTGCAGTCTATCCCACTCCAATCATCCCTGTTCAGTGTACCACATTCCATTCTACTCTACCCCACTCCACTCCACTTCACTCCATACTACCACATGCCACTCAGACCTACCACACCCGGTCCAATCTAACCCACTTCACCCAAATCCACCCCACTCCAGACTACATTACCTCCCTTCACCCCTATCTACACCACTCCAATCTGCTCCACACAAGTCTGCTTCACTAAACTCCAACCTAACCCAATCTACCCTGCTCCCATCTCACCCCAATCTACCCCACCCCACTGCAATCTACCCCACCACACACATTTTGAGCCATGCTGATCAGCAGCCACACTGGTTTCAACATAGATAAAACACAATTGCATATGCAAGACCTATTGGGTTTGCCAATGCTTGTTAGCTCTTTGGATTTTACTTATGCAGATGACACAGAGCTGCTCCACAGTTTTACCTCACTGACAGGACAGTAAAATACTAAAGGTCTGTGAATCAGCTTGGCACTTTACTCTGACATTGATCAGGTTGTCGTTATTGGAAGATCACCTGCATGATCATCTATTCCCATATGAGTAAATTTAGAGCAACTCGTTTTGCATTTCTTTAGGACCTTACACAGATCCCTTTTTTTTTTTTTTCCTCCCGAGGGAAGAAAATATCTTCGAGTGCAGGCTGATATCTAATCTTGCCCTGAATGTTACAATGCCACCTTGCTAGGGCTGCCTAGGTATCTCAACCTGCTGCTGCACATCATTCTGAAAGTTTCTTCTATAATACTTAACCTTCGTGGACATACCTCAGTTTAAGACCTACTTGCAAAACCTCCCAAAGGGGATGGGATTCCTCCCTATGCCGGTCAAGGCCTGCTACGAAGACAGTAATAAGCCACAGCCTCTGATTGGCTGATTGCTGTCTCTGTCTGAGGTCCATAATAAGATGATTGTCTTCACAGGGGAAATGAACATGAATGTGCGCTTTTTTTAATGTTTTTTTTTTTTTTTTTTTAACATGGAGCTAAATACCGAGATGACGACATTGGTACTGATTCCATCTCCATCAGAGGTTTCAGTGGCCAGTTTCATTTGACTTGAAGTATGGAGAACGGACTGGTAGATGTGTTTACTTGTTTGGCATTCTCCATTTAAGGCGAAGGAAGCTTACTCCAAAACTAAGGAAAAGACCTGCTGTTACTGAGACCTGAAGGTAGTTGATTGATGTGCATGTTTATGTGTTTAGGGCTTACAAAAGCTAAAAAACCCAAGGCTCCATTCCTTCACTTGCTGCTCCAAGGACTTTTGTTTGCAAAGCTTTGCAGCCCTGTACAAGATTGCAGACATCGAGAGCAGTGCTTTCATCACCTTTATGCATTTACTTGAGGGGTTAAATCCTTTGTGACACCCACTGCCAGGTGCGCGCTAGAGAAGAATGGAGAAGTCAGTAGAGCTAACGATAACGAAGACGTGGACTGTCTGAGTCACTCTTCTTCCCTGTGGTTAAATAAGGAGTGTGAACGTATTTCTCTGTGCCACTCGGTGTAGTTGACCCCTGACCATTTTGTCCTAGGTGGCCTCACTATCTATAACTTCCCTAATTCTGTTATGCAAACGGTTCATTCCAGTCCCTCTCCTTGATTGTAGAAGGATATTGAATCTCTGCATCTTGTGGTTCCTGCTAATTATTGTGAGGGTTGAAGGACTTTGAAACTCTCCCTCTTGCAGCCACCACACCCTGTCATGGTGGCGAATCCCATCGCCACCCTTTCTTGAGAAAGTTGTGATGGAACTCAGCTGACCGCATTCAGGCCTGACTGTACTCTTGTGCTCAGGCTGACCTCAGCAATAGTACTGAATTAATCTATAGACTTTCTTATGTGACTTTATGCCTAGGACTCTTTTAAATGCAGGGCAGTCAAGCTCCTGTGTGCATAAACTAACCTGGATAAAGTGTAGGACGGTCCTTGGCCTATTTGTGATTTAGAACATTGGATTGTTTTGCTACGTGATGACGCTTAAGAACAAGTCTGATCTCTCTTTAAAAATATATACCAAGGGTATTACACAGCTAAATATTCAATTGCTGCCTCCATACCGAACTTTAAGACTAAGGTTTTACTGTATGACCCCGCTAACCCCTGAAAGTCCAAGCACTTTTTATGAACTTGTCTATTCAGTAACGTATCACTCATGAAAGACTGGCGGGGCAACGGGCAGTACTCATAAGGATTGGCTGTTGTCCCACCATCCTTTGAGAACTGGACCACAACCTTTTCACACCCTTTCTTTGGTTTGGCTTTAATTGTGCTTTTGCATCATTCAGACAGAAGAATATTGGTACCATGTCTGTGTAGGGGCTACGTAATAGAGGTGTAGCCATATGCCTTTGAGGGCTTCCTACAGCGGTTGCTAAGGAAAACTGAAGCATTGTTGCCTTCAGTGTGCCCCTATGCCGGCTCTGTTCATATATTTATGAATGTGACATTCGCCACTGTATTTATAGTTAGGCCAGAGAATAAGTTAGCATCCCTCAGTACCAAAAAATAGGCTCTCCTGATTGTCCGAGGGAGTGATACCAGTCCACCTCTGCGCACAGAAGAGGGTTGTGTGCTGGGCAGGGGGTTGAGAGTTATGTGCTGTGGTGAATTGGGGGAAGTGGAACATGCACTGGGTGCTGAGGCTGACTTGAGATGAAGGTTGAACGGCACCTAGATTCCTGCCATAGGGGACATTTACTGCATTTCTGCCATCTGGATGACCAAAACCTGAGGCGTATGTTGGGTCATTTGTATTGTTCATTGTGATTGCCTGTCTTCCTCGCTCCTATTTCCATAAATCAGTGTGCCAACCCCCTTGAATCTCTAGTTTTACCCTCTTATTTTAAGAGATGGAGGTAACGCCAACCCTAATTTATTGTACTGCCACCTGCAACCCTTTCAATTTTTCTGATTCTGTTGGAAGCCTGCTGACCCACCTCCTGATGCCTCAGTTGGTTAAAAAAGATCCTGCTAAATTGTTTTTAGGTCGCAGCCTACCAGACAGCAGAGCTCTCTGGTTTGCTAAATGCATCTTGGGGACATTTAGAAAGCATTCTGCCTGTTGCTTGCAATTGGCTTTGTAGTTTTGTAACTCAGATTTTCTTGCTTTTAATAAGCTGGTTTTTGTTTTAGGCTGGCCAGCTTGAGTTTCTTCATTCTCTTACCAAACCTTATTCACACATTTCTTCTGAGTGATCCTTTTCTGGAAACAGGGCTGTAATCTTGTTCTTATCTTGTCACATTTGCTGTGAATTCAAAGACTAGGTCAAATGCCAGGCGCTCTATTCCTATGCCGCTTGTTTACCCTTCTTTCTGACTTATAAGTGGGAAGATTTATGTGACAATCTATCTGGATGCAGGGTACAAAAGTGTTTTCTTCTAGCACACAACAGCATTTAAATGAACTGTGTAAGTATTTCAGAATATATCAGAATTATGAACACACAACACATTTTTTTTGTTATTTCTGAAGCGTGTTGGAAACAAATACTTTATTATGATCAAAACAAATCATTAAACGAGGTGAATCAATTTCCTCACATTTTCGTCTGCACACTATAGTTTTGTAAGTAAAACTGTATGTCTGGACTAACGTAATGGCCATTTTAATTGAAATTCTGTTGTCTGTAATGGCAGTGTGCTACTACAGCATAAATACTCCACTCTGCACCACTGCCTCTCTACCCTGTAAGACTCTATTTGTCTTAATGCACTCTTCGTCACTCCAATCCACTACACTTTTTGCCACTGCCTTCCAGTCTAGGCCACACCAATCTTCTCTGCACATCTCCACTCTACCCAACTGTACTCTGCAACACTCCGCAATACTGCACTGTATGCCAATGACCTCTATGCCAGTGCTCTTTACTCTTTAACACTCAATCCTATGCACTACACGCCAGTCCCCTGTATGTCACCTTAATCTACTCTCCATTACACTCTGCACCACTGTACTCCACTCAACTTTACGCTATTGCCCTCTGCATCACTCCGCTTAACGCCACTCTACTCTGCCACTCTGCCACTGTTCCCTACGCCACCACACTCTAATCTGCGCCATGGCACTGCACTCTACACCACTCTGCGCCACTGCATTGTAAGCCGCTGAACTCAATGCCACTGCACTCTAATGCAGACCACTCTGCTCTGCTCCACTCTAGTGTTTGCCACTCTACGCGACTCAAAACAATGTGACTCCAGTGTACAACACTCTCTGCCATTCCACTCTACAATACTCTACTCCACTCTTCACCATTCCACTCTGACACTGCACACCACTAACTTTTAGCCATGTTGAACAGCAGCCACGCTGTAGTACAGCGTAGCTAAAACACATTTACAAAACCAATACCACTGGCATAGGCGAGACATATTGGCTTGGCCAATGCTTGTTTTAATTGACTATTCACTGTAGCTCTTATTGGTCTTCACCATATAAGGTGTTCAATCCGGACAATACCTTTCCTGGTTATGTACCTCATTCCCAGTGCAGCTCTTGCGGACTTCCTTTTCCCACCAGTCTAGTTTTTTGCTCATTTTCATCCTTCTGCCCCCCTTTAAAAAAAACACCACCCTCTAAAAATCTTTTCAAGCACACTCTCCATCTCAGCCCTGTAGGAATTGTAGTACATCTCTGGTCCACGATTCTCACATATTCGTTAGCGTCAGTGTGCCTGAAAACAAAATGTTACACTTCCTTAATAGCATTTTTTTTGTACAGCATCAACATTCTGCAAAAGGCTGATGGCATTGTTTGCTTTTTTTGTGTATACAGTCAGCAGGGAGGTGACAATGAAAACCGGATGCAGCGTTGGTGAAAACCCCAAGGGAGGAGGGGGTAAGTGGTTATTTTTGCGTGCAACCGCTGCAGTTTATAATATTTTTCCTGATGTTTTGAGCTGTAATTGTCTTGTTCGAACACTCCGACGTCCCCAAGTTCCCTTTGTTTTGCTGTTTTTTTATTTTTATTTTAGAAAATCAGTTCAGTAGAAGCGTCTACCTGTATGCACTACATTGTCCGAAATTAGAAATGTTGGCAGCTGTTAATTCAGAGGATGGAACATTTCAACCTCCATATGTCGGATAAAACATTGTGTTAAGTGTAATTTTAATGCTTAGAATTCCTGAATTTAAAATACTTTTTCTTATTCTCTTTCATTTATTTCATTTCTATTCTTTTCCATTCTTTCTGAAAGTTTAAAGTGGTACTGTTTCTGTGTTCGCATATGTATATTATGTTCAGTAGTCCTTTTATCCTGTTTATTTCGTTCCCTTCTGTTTTCTTGGCATTATCGTTTTTTATTTGGGTTTTTAATATACAGGTTATCATTTCCCAGACTGGGCTTACAAAGCTGAATCTAGCCCAGGCTCCCGGCAGATCCAGCTCTGGCACTTCATCCTGGAACTACTGCAGAAGGAGGAGTTCCGACACGTCATTGCCTGGCAGCAGGGGGAGTATGGCGAGTTTGTCATCAAGGACCCAGATGAAGTGGCTCGACTGTGGGGCAGGCGGAAGTGCAAGCCCCAGATGAACTATGACAAACTGAGCCGTGCCCTGAGGTAAGAATAAAGGCGTGTTGGGTGGAACGCTATTAGTGAATAGATGGCGAATTGTGTGAGTGGGTGGAAGTAAGCAAACACGATTTTAATCCATGTTGGCACGGAGATTGTAGGTCTACAAAGAAACTCTGAGAGCCTAATCACAGAAGGAAATTTAACTGCAAAGTAAATTAAATGTACTTTTGTAATGGTGTGGGACTCCTACGCAGTCTATGGACTTCGTGAAAGAAAGCTTTACTCTGTCACTATGTTGCAGTCTAACCTTTTTTTGTAGATCAGCACAATTCGCGGCATACCTTTTGCATGTGAATTAGTTCATTAGCCTATTCATAATGGCAAGTCACATGAGTAATACGTTACCTTGTTACCAGTGTTGTCCTCATGAGTTGAATGAAACAGTGGGTGAACAGGAGGAAATTCTATTTCGCATTATACTTGCCATGTGTAGCCCACTTTCTTATTGTATAATTTTAGATGCCTTTTAAGTTGTGCTAATTGGGTATAGAGAAAAAGGGGGCAGTCATGAGAACCAGACGCACATAAGACCTTTATTCCTGGGTTCAGGGCACCAAATTACTTTTCTGTCATTTGCAGTATAGATTCACTGCTTCTGCACTGATGCATAATACATTTCCAATTAAAAGGGCGGCAAAATAAGTTTCAGTACTGAGCAATATGATAAAGTTAATTTCTTCCTGTATCTGAAGCAGCATCATCATAATGAGCATAGACTAAGCCAATCTTTCTAGCTTGCGTTTTGAGCCCTGTCTAAAATAGAACAGTTATCAATGCTTATGTTGCTTCTGAGATAGAGACTTTAATATGTTTATATAGGATGGTTTTGATCTCTTTTGCAATGCAAAATAGTCTCATGTATTTTAATGCAGCTCATTCACTAAGTGATTGAATGACACACCAGATAGGCAATAGCATAAGGTGGGTGTATAATACGTCCATGAGGTGGAGTTAATCCCATTCTATGTGGATGGTAAATACTTGGTAGTAGAAGGTCTTGCAGACAGCTGTGATGCCAAGAGTGACCTAAAAATGTAAATTGAAAGGTGCTGTGAAACAGAGGGATTGAAACACTTGAAGATGTCCTATATCATGAAAGGAATAGGGTATAGCTGTCAGCCGTGTAAACGGACGCCAGAATAGTATCACAATATGTGTCTTGTAAATGGTACGGAGTCTGAAGGAGAGTCCTAATAACCTATGCTGACAATGTTTACCTGGTTGTTCTTCAGGATCAGTTAAGACAGTTTGAGTAGCATCCCTAAAACAGTTCTGAAAAATAGAGAAGGGCTATTTATTTTATTATCTATCAGATATACCCTATAGTCCGACGTCAAGCGGTACAAAAAATAAACAATATGTCTAACTTCCTCCAAGTTGAAAGGCAGTATACAAGTAATCAGCAGAGAATGCTTCAAGCTACGAAAATTGACAATAGAAAATTGATGGATTTTTCGAACGTCAAAAATTCCAGCAACAAATGTTGTAAAATAGGGGTAGCATAGCATTTACCTAGCCATGTTTTTAATAGGAATTACAAGATTGCAGGGTAACTTTACACATGCGATCACATTTTGAAGCTATTTTGAAAATGATAAACATTCTGTTACTTAGATGTAAAGATACTAGAAACCGATCACCTCATAAAAATAATTAGGAAATGCACAAAAATCCCTGTTGTGAAAACCAGTATAAATATTGGTTATTTAAAGGGTCATTACTTGACCAACACCTGTATTCAGGAAACTCTCTGTTTGGAAAAGGAGACTTAAACTTATTCACATAGGGTACAAATAATAGATTTCAAGTTAGAGGATTAGACCTTAATTTACCAAATTAAGTGTCTCTTTTCTGGCCTGTTTGTCGGATGCTAAGCCTCCGCGTGTCTTGCTCATAAAGGAAGAGATCCCTACTTATCGAAAACTGATTTGCATACCTAAATAGATTTGCATTTGTTTAACAAAAAAATGAAGACCTCAAGGTTTATTTCTTTCACATAAAAGAAGTGAAATATGCGAAATGGAAATGCTTCTGGTCAGCCTGTCAAAAAAATATGAACAAAAATTGAGGGGCTAACTCTAAATGAGAACTGCCATCTCCCCAAGGAGAGTTAATCATTCATCCATATGCCTATAAAAAGTCGTTTAAAATTTGAACTACTGCCCAGTGGGCTGCAGCTTAAGCTATATGGAACCTGTCCTCTGAATAGAAATCGAAGAAGCGTATGATTTTCTGTCTTCTGAAAACCGATTCCTCCTAACATCATAACCAACACGAGTAGCAAGAAAATTAATCCTTCCAGTCGCTGACTAATAGTCCTCTTAAAAGTGTTTTGTTGTTCAGCACATCCACAGAAGGCACTGTCAACTAAACTCTTTGCTATGAATTATGCTTCATGAAATGAGCTGGTCCCGTTTACACTCTGGATGAGCGCACACATGTCCGTATGTACTATTGCATATATAATGCATGCCTTACTGGGAAGCATTTAGGTACCGTGGAAGCAGAGGACACTCAACCGGTAGGAAGGAAAAGGCAGTGACAGAATAGTCAAGAATAGGGTCCAGGTATAGTTGGCGATTTGTCACTTATTTTTAGTCAGTGATGTGCTCCCTTCAGAGTTATGCCACAACATCGATTGCAGGATGTGGTATAAACCTGATTAGAGTGGCTTTGTTCTTGCCACATCCTTGGTAGAAAGGAGTAATGAGGCTTGGCCTCTAGTTTAATCTTTTTTCAAGTCTTGATGTCAAGCTTTCCAAAGTCAGGACAGCTTCTGTTTCATTGAGCTCGTGAGTTGTTGAGTTTTTTGGCCATGTTTTGGTTGTGTCTCCGCCTCTGTCTCTGTTGTAGTGTTGGTGATCCGGTTGATCTGGAAGTTGATTGGAGACACAACAGGTAGCTGATGCAGTACATGGGTGAAGTGATGAGATTATGATTTTTAGCATTGTGATAAGGAAAAAGTAGAACTCATACAGTGGGATAAACTACGGTTTTGAAACAACAACAAGTAGGAGTTTCTCATTCACCTGGGAGGATCAGGTCCTGGACAGTAGCGTAACGGAACTGGAAGGGGCCTACCCTGCAAAGACCATGGAGGTGCCTGCCCTCTGAACTCGCTTAGTCCAGGTGCTGTGCTGAGGGGGGTGCGGGCGGCAGCAGGGTCCTTTTTTAAAACCACTGGTCCTGTACTGGCTTTATCTTGTAAACATAACTTTCTTAAATGGTGTGTACAGGTAACGCACTTTTGATGTCTTGAAGGATAGATTCATTTTGAGGGTGAAGAAAAGTGAATGGCGGTGGACTAAGAATGAATCCATTAGGGCTCATGTTGGTCATCTTTGATCTGTTTTGCATGCTTGTTTTTGGGAAATGTTATTGTCGTAGAGCGATCTGTTTTGCATGCTTGTTCTTCAGCAAACTCCTTGATGAAGGCATGCGCTTCAGTTTTTTTCAGTAATTATTGTTGGAGACTTTCAGGTAGGTTTGTACATTGTTGGTTTGGTGACACTTTTGTTAACTGTGATTAGTTTTACCTCGGTTGAACTTATCCTCCATAAAATGATGGAACAACTCAGTGCTGAGCAGAAAATGCTTCACATACAGCCTCAGGCTGGCTGTATTTGATAAAGCCTGCCATGGCATCTTCATCAAAGAGACAGCGTTCCTTTGCAGAGGCCATCAATGTGCCTGTGCCTGCTGCTAAAAAGAAGAAAGCTGATAGAGACTCTGCGACTGTACATCTGCCTTTGCCTACTTCTTCTCCTCCACCTTTCTCACCCTCACCCTCTGAAATAACCCCTCAGGAATACCAACACTCCTTCATTGATGATCAGGGAACAACAGATAACTCCTTTCATGTGCCTCAATACACAGATCCTTGGTCAGCTTATGTTGTTGATCCTCAGCCTGACATTGACCCAGACGTTTATGTTGATAGTCCGTCTTCACCAGATGATGCCACCTCTTTTCAAAAGCTTATTGCTCGAGCAGCCACTTACCACCAGGTGCCCGTAGATAAGGACCCCGTTGAGGATGATTTCCTGTTTGAAACTCTCGCCACTTCTCACAGACCAACACAGTACCTCCCAGTGCTCAAAGGAATGATGAGGCACTCTGACACTTAGAAAGATCTGGCTAGGGCATGCATCATTTCACCACGGGCAGAGAAAAATTATAAACCCTCCCTCACTGATCCCATCAGAGGCCAAATCCTGCCTGATTCCTTAGAGGTCTCTAATGCTCAAAAGAGAGCAAACACCCAAGCCTCCAGTGACACTATGCCTCCTGACAAGAAGAGAAAGCTCAGAGGCCTTTGGTAAACGTTTGGCAACCACTGGCATATAGAAAACACTCGGGGACTGTTAGCGAGATGCAACTATTCCCACTGGGACGAGATGGAGGAACTCCTCCAATATCTCCCAGAGGAGCATAGGAAAAGAGGCCTGGAGATAGTTACTAAGGGACAACTTATCTCCAGCAATTCCATCACGTGCGCTTTAAACTACACAGCTGGCAGAGGGATCAACACTAGCATCTTATTACCCCGCTTGTGTGGTTATGCAAATCTGGTTTTAAACCAGAGGTCCAACTGACCATACTGAATGTTCCCATTGACATAGAGCACCTCTTTGGCTCGCAGGTCGATCAGGCACTAGAAAAAATGAAGAAAGATACCGATGTGGCTAAGTCTATGGGTGCCTTGCAGGCCCCTAGTACATGTGGGTCCGTTTGCTGTCTTTCATACAAACCTGTCTCTAAAACTTCATCCACCGATGCCTACTTGTCTTACCGTAGAGGGCAAGGCCAGCAGCCCTCCTCTAGAGGTTTCTACAAAGGCCCACAATGGGCAAATAAGACAAAAGGAAGGCGTAAAACAACATCATGTGGCACCTCCTCTGCCACAAAGCAGTGACTGCCTTCTTATTGTTTCACCCCCACACCCCTTCCCCCCCCCCCCCCCCACACACACACACACACACCCACCCACACACACCACCCCACCCCAGAGGCTCCAGACCATACTGAATTCCACTGCTAGACTCATCCTTGACTTCCCCAGATCAACCCTCATCTCAGGAAGCGCTACTGGCCCCCCCCCATACAGAAGAGATGGCAATTCAAGCTGATGAATATCCAGGGACCAATCTACATCAACTGACTGTTTCCTGAACTTCCCCCACCGTACCAGACAACTACGCTTGGTCTCGCTCTCACTTGCCCACCGCTTCCACCGAAATAACAGTGGAGGACACTCCTTCTAACTTGCTGCAATATCCTGGAAAAACCTCACTACAGCTATGGGCCTACACCTCTACTGGAATTCTGGAGCGCACTCAAGACCTGGCTATTTGACTGAGTCACCAGAACCATCATGGCCCTTAAGCGTCTGAATGCCCTCTTGTGTGATTAGTTGTGCTATATTTATCCACCTGATTGATAGGTTGGGATTATCCAGATATTAATCTAGTCATCCCAGAGGGCCCTTTTTCTGCTGTCCCCCACCTCATGTCCTAGCATTCCACCACAGCCAAATAATCCATAATTCGTTTTCTAGACAGTAAAATCTTCATCAATATGCTCTCATTGAGCAATGAAAGTAAATGTTTTGGTCAGGGTCACATCGTACAATATAGGGTCCAGTCAGTTTGTGGTGAAGTATATATTGTCTTTTGGTGCATTTCTTGCCAAATTGTTGATTACATGATGTGCTGTACTTCAGTTCGAACCCATGTTAATTCTGCTTTTTTGAAAACTGTAGTGTTAGTATTTCTGTGCTCCTTACTTGCATGCTAAGTTGCTTCTAGAATATCTGCTCTGTAAATAACTGGTTAAGATTAATGTAATTCCGGTCTTATAATAATTCACTAGGAATGCAGCAGTCTAGGGCATTAAGCTTTTGTATAACAAACTAAAGTGTATTTTCTTTTCTTGTTAATAATTTACCTTTTGGGGATTGATGTATCCAAAACTGTCTGCCTAGCCCAAACAAACTGTTGTCAAAGACAATAGGTCTCACTTCTCAAGAGCTATTAGATTTGTCAATGTATTTTAGCCATGTTGCATAGCAGTGTGGCTGTTGTGCGGCAAGGTTGAAAGTTAGGAAGAAATATGCAACAGCATGGAACGAGCCAAGGGAAGGGGGCCAAGCAGCAGCTCGGGAGGGGGTGGGCGGAGCAGCAGCGCGGGAGCAGGCACTAAAGAGAAAAGTCTAATTTTGTTTTAATGTGATGAATCCATGGCTTGCTGTGAAATGTAATGTAAACCCATACTGATTTGAATGCAAATACTAAAATAAATGTTAGGATTTCCTCTATGATAATATCAATTAATCTGAACTCCCTGATAGCGAGTTGAGGTGCTTGGACCAAGATGTGAGAATATACGGTTTGTGGCCACAAATACCAACACTTGTAAACTTATCCACTGTGCTTTTTTTTTTTCTCCAATTGTAAGCTAATTACAAGTTGTTCATATCCCCCTCTAGGGAGGGGATGCCTGAAATCACTATGTAAAGCACATTATATTGCTTTCTTCTTGCTAGTTTGAAAGTATACCAGTGTACTACAGGTTGTGGGGTTGTTTTTCAGGATTGTGTTAAGCCTGTGGTAAATGATATTAGAAGACCTGTGTAGCCTGATACTCCAAGCCCTTGATTCAGAAACGGTACTTAAGTATTTTCAGACAACACGTGTGAACTTGTCTATCACTTAAATTTGTAAACTGACAGTGGTCTTTTGAGGGAAACAGGTCTCCTTGAGCGACACCCTCCTGGATAGTGGGAGCTTATGTCCATGGAATGAGGGTAAAGGGTAGAATTGGGAAAGTATGCCTGCTTATGTAGCATATAAGATTTGTAATGTGTACCCTAGTAATCCAGGATGACACCAACACGACCTAGGGTTACGTTGTTTTCTCCTTGTTAAGATCATTTGTAGGAAAATTATTGATGAAGGTATGTAAGTTAAACTAAATATTTTTGTGAATTATTAATAATTTCACCAGCCTGTCCCCAACTCCAAGCGATCTTAGTCTTACGCCCAGTACACCAGTGCTTCAGCAGTGTATGCCTAGCAAGTGTAGTGTGTTTTCTTTGGTATTTTTTTTTTGTTTTTTTGTCAGTGACGATGTTTCTCTGCATGGCTGATGAATTAGTTGAGGTATTTGTTTTAAATACAAAACTGTAATATTTAACCATAAGCTGCAGGATATGATGTTTTAATATTGAATATTTTATCCCTTTAGATATTATTACAACAAGAGGATCCTTCATAAAACTAAAGGCAAAAGATTCACTTACAAGTTCAACTTCAATAAACTAGTGATGCCCAACTACCCCTTCATCAACATTCGGCACAATGGTAAGCAAACAGGCACCCAAGTCTATTGCTTGCCTTCTTGTGCATATGTTCACTTGTGGTATAAGAAACACGTTTTGTGGGGATGAGGACATGGCCACACTAAACTTTTGTGTTGCCAACTATGGAAACTATTTCCTTTTTTTTTTTTTTTCCTTCAGGGTCCATTCTGACAGTTTACGATTACGATATGTACCAGTTAACAGTATGGGTTGACCAGTATTTTATGTTAACACCATAGGTGTTTAATAATATTGACACGCAGGTCACCTCTTGTTGTTTTTTTTTAATTATCCTTTGAGAAATGTTTAACGTTTTAATCCCTGTGCCCCCAGTACAGATATGGTGGGGAAACTTTGCCTTGCATAATTGTACAGAATATTAGAGAGGCCACTGCTTACACTGTATTGCCCTCTTCTTGTTCCCTCAGGTTTGCAACAAAGATGCAATGTGTTAACTGTTGATTACGCTTTTTCCCTCTTTTTTTGGTGGTATGATATTGCCCATGTCATGCTACTCTCTCCAGGTCAGAAGCAAAAATGCTTTGTGACTAGGTGTACTAGTAGGCATGGTTCTTTGTTCCTATTGAGGCATCATCAAGTTGTGAAATTCTGAAACGAAGAAATGTGCCTGCCGATTGATGCTCATAGTGAATCTGAGATAAACCTCACTACATTTTATTATGCTAAAAGGTTTGATCCATCTGCTCTCTTAAGATCGGCAATTAAGAATGAGTTCGAAAACCTGTCAAGCAAATTAGACTAACATGACTCACAGTGGCCATTGGATCAAATGTACACTTGTCTCACTTTTTGTGATAATTGTATCAGCAATGTGGTTATGATGCAAAATTTAAAACCTACTGAAATTACACAGTTAGGGTGCCTGGAGAACCGCAATGTCTCCTGTAGTCTGTTCATGACCTGAGTTAACATCAAACTTGACATAACTGGTTACATAAACGGTTATATAACCACGCCTACGCAGTTACACAGTACATTGCATATAATGTGATCAATATTGGAATATAGAAAGTATCTAATGGCCCATTTACAAGGGTGTGACATGGATGTGAAAGACTGCAGTGCTACTGAAAGTTTAGAAATGTACTAATAGATTGCATAGATGGAAAAAGGGGCAATACCACTGATTCTGCTTTGCATATAGGCTTCAGGATTTTTTTACTGCCGTCCGTGAGGAAATTGTTTAAGCATTTAAAATGTAATTGCTTAGTGCCTGCCCCTTGTCTGGAAACCTCTGCATTTTTATCTGTTGCAGATCAATGGAAAGGTAGTCTTCCATATCCATGTTGTAAGCACAAGACCTCATGTAGTATTTAATGGTGCTGCAGCTTTTTACTGCAAAATATAGTTGTGAGGACATATGTTCATTGTCAGTTGGACGTCAGGTTATCATATCTACATAATTAAGTAGTGACTTTTATTACAAATTTTTAGGTTTTGGCTGCACAGCACTTGTGTTGTGCCGAAATCTATTGTATCAAAAAATAAAAATCTTAAAAGGGTTTTAGAGCCCGCCCATTTCTTACCTCCACCTGCCATTGGCTAGCTCTCATGTAAGTCTCCTTTCCTTCCTCCACATTGGTCAGTCAGCTTCCCCCTCCTGGGTTTGGAGTCTTCGTCATGTCGTGGCGTTTGGATTAAGTACTTCTTCCGGTGGCCCGTGTCCTTCCACTATTCTTCCTCAGGGTATTTTTTTTTTTTTTTTTTTTTTTTTTTTTAAAGAAATGCGCTCTATATGAACGCATGTGTCTCTAGTGTGTTTACCGATGCCCGCTGCCTATGCTTTTCCCAACTTTCTTCTTCCACCCCTCTGTTTGCCTCGACCTCCCAGCCCTACCCCTGTCGTATTGCTTCCCTGTCCCCCACTTCCATTGTGCAACACCCACCACGCACCCTCTCTCCCCTCTGCCAAACATGCATTTTAACCTGCCCTCCCTCTTGTTTTCACCTACCACCCCTTGGCCTGCCGCACACATGAATGCTTTCTTGTGACTCCCTCGTTTAAACATGTTGCACAGGAGCACCATATGCTGTGTAACATGGCTGAAAGTAAATAAAAACAAGGCACTATGTTGCGGTCAATGCTGGCCTTGCCGTAGCGCTTTGCTTTTATGTTTTTGTGTTTTTTCTGGTGTCAGTTGGCATTGTAGTCCATATGTCCACTACTGTATCTTCGATTTTTCTCATTGTAAATCGCTCGGATACCTTTGAGTCTTATACTCGATGTGTCTACTTTCATATAAAAATAAATTTCCCCTTTCCTGCGACCCCTTCTGTTTGGCTTGGCTTTCGAGACATGTTTTGCTTTCGCCCTGTAAGCATCACAGGCCAAGTGCCATCACGAGAGATGGGTAAGCTGGCAGTCCGTGCCGGCTAGGGTTGACCCTCTTGACAAAGGGGTCAGTAAATGTGTTTCAGTGTGGCTTTGCCATGCAAAATACTTTGGTTTGCCCTATTGAATCAGTTCTTATATGTTGTGTATACTTTCCCACCATCCAGCCCTCCTGCTCGGCGGTAATGACAAACTTGGGCCGTCACACTTTGTAGACGTGCCACTTAAGTGTTCAATAAATTGTGACACATGTTACATATTTTTAAAGGCAGCATTAGGCCCCAAACGGCGTGGATTTTGCTTGCTGGGCACACGTATTTTCAATAGATTTACCCGATTCCACTGAATTGTGGTTATTTGTCGCAGGATCAACCACATTTCTAAGTGTTTAGCTGTAGGGAGATCCTTTATTCATCCTCGCATGATTTTCTGCCCAACAGAAGATCACGACCCAGTATACCGATCACACGACCACATGTTTTGAGGCAAAACTCAAAGCTGCACGAGGCGCTTTAATAATAGTGCTCGAGGCTGCCCTTTCTAAGCGCAGGTTTTACTGGCTCCCAATTCAGTGGTGAAAGGATGTCATTTCCTCGCACAGACTCAATCTCGTGATCTTAGGATCAGTGAATGTTTTAAGGGCACTGAGCCCATTTGTGTGCTGCAGGCATCACGGCATGCGTGTTGTGTTACATGCGTGTGATTGTCCTAGGGCTGGTCATGTCACTCTGCAACTTCCCAGCTGCGCCCAGAGACCTGCGGTTGCGGCTTTCGAGGCTCTGGGCCAAGGAGGGGAGAAGACCTGTTTTGTCGGGTTTGCTGGCACGTTTGTAATACAGCCGTCGGTAACAGGGGAGTGACTATACGTCTTAAACATCTATAAATGAATCGAACCGAGACCAGCATTCCGTTGTTTTCCAATATAAATTTTTTTGTATCTCTGTCTTGATTGAAGACTTTTAACCCCGGAATCAAAGCGTGACAGAAGCCGATGGCACGCAGGATTTCACCAGGATGCTCCACATTTAGCCTTTCAAGATAAAATGATTTAATTATCTTTTTGCCAATGAAGCACAGTCTTACGTCTCAAATAGGTCATTTGACCAAAGGGGAACGGTCAGAACAAATCTTTGTTTTATCTTATAGTGTACTCCACACAGCCCTTGTCAGCTCCCAAGCCCGCTTTCCCATCTCCACATACCCTTCTTTGAGCTATAACAGCCAGACTCCAGGCAAAGATTCTAGTATTTACTTGTGTCTACTTTAAACTTAGCGTTTCCAGGGAAGCATTCTACATTCAGTCCAAATTCACAAGCAGTCTCTCAGTGTTATGTTTTGTTTCGGAGTACTTGTAGAATGCAGCGTTTAGCTTCTCGGGGCTTTGCATTGGTTTTGGTCTGTAGCGACTATGGGTGGGTGGAGCTATATTGCAGCGTTTCTACCAGTTGCGCTAGTCTGGCGGTGATAAATTAGGATCTGATTTTCTGCCCTCTTTATATTTGATTCATAGCTATTTCAAAGTATGTCACGCATTAGCAAGGCAGTAGGTTTCGCCTTTTTCTTTTGTATTCTATCTTACTATCTAATTGGAATAAATAAATCTATTTAAATATTTATATATATATATATATATGTGTGTGTGTGTGTATATATATATATTAGTAAAATGTTACAATGTTTATTTTTTTATTAATTCAGCATATATGACAAAATAAACAGTGATTAACGGTTTATCAAATTTAAAACAAATAATATAACCTTTTTCTAATATTTATAATCCAGTTAGGTGCAATCCAAAAAAAAAAGGTGAAACCAATTGGCTTTGCTAATGCCTGTTTACTAAATGTAGGGGTCAAAATAGATGTTTGACTCAACAATGGGTTTAAGAATCACATAGTGAAAGTTGTCCCTGGATGTTGTCACTTCTGCAGTTTCATTTCCATTGGAATGGATGTACCACAACTTTCAAGTGATGTCTTGTATGCCATTTATGGCCGGCAGTATCACACCAGGGATGTGGAATTTTATAAAATATCTACTTATAAAAGGATTAGAAATCCGGTTGTCCTTTTTGATGCTGTTCAGTGAGGCAACAGATTAGGGCTGGATTCTCATATAAGAGCAATGTTGATATCCTCTTTAGTTATGCCGGGGATGATAATATATTTTGAGTTGGATCCTGGTAAAGTCTCATGATTATGCCACATCTCTGATTACACAAGATGCTGACATCCCACATTTCTTATTTTGATAAATATGTGAACATTCTCGTACTCTGTTTATGGGTGTACTCCTTTTAGGGCATCTTTCTGACCACAGTAGGGATCTGAATAGACCAACTGTTTCATTATGACAGAGTACTGATTACAGCTGAGTTCAAGATGTACCATTTGTCTAACTGTACTATTGCTGTTGCTGTACCACTGCTCTCTTGCTTACTTTAGTTTGTACGGTAGAACTTGCGTATGGTCTCGACAAATCTACTTTCATGTATTCACTCAGATTCTCAATGTTACAATAAATAAATCCAGATTGTGTTTGCAGTCCAGTGTCAACATTAACAACTGAGGATCAACACGACTGCTCACAGTCTGACCTTTTCCACAGGAGCACATTTCCTGACCCTTTGGCAAATCACTTAATCTCATTGTGCCCAAGTTCTCTTGTTGCTATGATTGTGACAATAAACCACATGCTACATCAATAGTCGCTTTACGTTTTGCGACTAAAAAGGCTGCAAGGTCTTGTGAAAGACCAAATGCTAGATTCTCAGAGACATCTACGCATATAAACTTGGCCTGCACAAAAAAAAAATCGTTTTGCGCTCATAAAATATTTTTTCCGTCCCAAGTAATTTGTGGTAGCATACCTACTCGAACCTGCAATTAAGTTGGAAGTGGTAGTTCCCTATGTACCCCCACAAACGTACACAGTTAATTAAGGGTATGAACCAGCTCCACTCCAGCCCTTGAAAAGAAAAATGTTCCAGGGTGAGAAGGGACAACTCCCTATGAAAATAAGCTGGTGCTGAAGGGACACTCATTTGCCAATGAGTAAAACTATTTCCACACTAGAAAACTAAATATTTTAACAAATGAATTTGTTGTTGCTCTGCGTGTATTCTCGCATAGGCTATTTTATGTAAATACATTTGCTCCTACAACAATTGAATTAACACATTTTTTCAAAGGGTAGGAATACTATGTCCTAAATCTGAAACGTGTTTTTAAATGTCTGAAATATACACTAATACAAAATCAGAGCTGTATATGCACTGATTTTCTTTTTTTTCATAAGAACCGGGCTCTAATTTATCTTATTTACATATTGCCCAAACTGTTGAACTTAATGGTTTTGCACTGATTCTTTTTTTTTTATAGTGACATTAATTAGATGTTTGATTAAACGGTGTCCTGTAGTAGTTGTATTGGAGGCTGACTTGAAAAATTGCATAATAGTTAAGCAAATCTATGTCAATTTCGACCTTTTTTTCTTCAAATTTCAGAAATAATTTGGTTACTCTACTTTGAAAATAATCACTACTTTTGCTTTAGTTCTTCTGCATGTATTCACATATGATCAAAGTTAATTCTGGGAGCATTAAGAATTGCCATAAATAGTGAAATGTTGAAATGGTGCACATATTTTAAAATTTCAATCACAGTCCGTAATGAATATTGAGTATTCAGCTCTCTGCAGTTCGTTAGAATGCTTACATAAATTGTAAAGGCTTTGCACCATGTTTTCAATTTTGAACATGTTACTTATGGATTCATTTCCAGTTTTAGTGGCCGATCATTCTTTTCCCACAACCATACTGCATATTGTCAATTGCTAGCAGAGGGTCGGATCCTCTTCTCCGGTCACCAGAGAAAACGCCTACAAATGAATACTTGCTGCCCTCGAAACCAAGCAATGTCCGGGCTTATAGATTATAGGAATTCCTCACCACAGGGCCCAGTTCATGTGACCAGTACCCACTCGAAATGATCACACAAACGTCGTCCATGCGCAACAGACCAGCTACTGCAGGACATTTAAGCTGATCCCCATTGAAACCAGTAATGCACTTGTCTGTTTCTGCAGTTTTTGCACAGACCTATCTCATTTGACCAATCTTATCGGAAATTATTTTATTAATGAAGCAGAAGGCTGTTAATTGCCTAGTAAAAATGAACTATTGTGAAACATTTTCAAGCACTGAATTTACTTAGTAATTGAGCATCAGAAATACTTTAAGGCACAGAATTAAAAAAAACAGTCAACAGTCACAATGTTGATTAGTGTCCAGTTGTTGTAGGGCTATGTGTGAGTATAGCTTGATCTAGATGTGTCAAATGGAGCGGGATCCTGATGTCTAGCCAGCGTCATACATTAGAGACCTGTTATATACCTGTTCGTGGCAGGGGTTGTGCCTAAAGAATGCTGGTGGTGGGCTGAAAGTATTATTATGTACAAAAAGTTTATAATTTACGAAGGTTTGTGATGGTGTCACTTCAGCTTCAGTTCCCTGGTAAAGAAACGTGGTCACCGCCTTGGCGATTCTTTTCCCAGCAATGTCACCAAATTCCTGAGCAGTCTCCTTTTAAAATACCACTAACGTGGAGGAGTTTTCAGCCACTTCTGCAATAAGCCGACAGAAAAAAACATTAACCTACCTCCCTCGCTTCAAAATAAAACTCAAAAGTTTCCCAACAGTGCCACCACCAAATCGAGCCCTTTTGTGGAGGCCTGTGATCAAAACCTCTGGGCCTTTGTCCAAAAGTTAACCCAGGCCTGGCCTTTTGCAATACCACAGAGTACAGGTGTAAACGAGATAGGTCCCAAGCCCCTCAATTTGGTAATGAGGGGGAAGTGCAAGGAGTTGCTACAGGTAGCCACTTGAGAGGGCAAGAAATTGTTGAGAGCAAGTTAGCAAATAGTGCTAAGGATTAAGGTAGCACACATCTTAAAGAATCCGTAGACCTGAGGCATTACATGCACTGGTAAAGGGCTCCTGTGGGACATGTTGAAGATAAGTGGCGGATTGATTAGACAGTGGTACTGTTGTGATTCCCAGGAAGAGCTAGAGGAGAGAGATGAAGTTTTAGAGTCAGTGGTTCACTTGCAAGTAAACACTGGTGTTAAGAGCTGTCCTTCATCCTTTTAAATGTGAATTTCTTGGGAAAACATAGTGAGGACACAATGATGAACAATATTTGTTACAGCCCAAATCTAGGTTACTCGGACTGTCGGGGGTGACAATTCACCATACCATAGTGTGCAAATCACTATGGCCATTGGACAGTCACAACTTACCCTGGCCTTCATGCATCCTGTAAGTCGCAGAGCACTGCTTTGTTGTTCCTTGCAACTGTGTGGCAAACTCTGGAGAGGTGTGTCTTGCAACTAGCATACTTAGAAAACCATCCATTTCACCAGACATTACATTCCCAATGAGCCCAAACACCTTTCTATACTGACTACATAAGAAGGTGATTCAGTGAAAAAGGGGCCTTTGCATGCTGTGAAACCCCCCCCCCCCCCCCCCCCATCCACCACCAAATCCTCAGCTGATCCTCTACAAGACACCACCCTTGTCCGACCTGCAGTTTTGCACTTTGCCTGCTACCCCCCCCCCCCCCATCCCCTCCCCCACCCAAGTGATCTCCCATGTCTGCAAACACGTAGGCTTTCTACCGGGCACAGTCATCCTCTGCACACCACAGAAGCGAGGTGCTCGGCCTCGCATCTCCTTAACCCTTGCTCTAGCTCTTCAACCAGTGCTTAATTCGTGATTGTTGTTTCCGGTGCTGAGCACCGTCACTTATTTTTTGAGGACCGGGGCTTATTTTCCAGCTTCAAGCATTTGCTGCGAGCAAAAGACACACATGGGACAGACGTAGGAAGGGAAAAACGAAAGTGTCACAAAGGGAGAAAGTCGAAAGGTGGTAGAGTGAGCTGAAGGGGCGGGGAGTGGCTTTATATGGATTGAAGAGGACCGAGATGGCTTCAGGATTGCGCCGCCTCAGTATTCCGTGTTCACACATTTGCAGCAGCCGCGTGTTTAAGTGGCGGGCTTTGGCCACCGGCACCTTTTTATTTACAAATTAAGCACTTGCTTCAACAAACGTTGTGTCGGCCTCTTGACTCTTCTTTCTCCAGCGCACTGAAAATTAGCTTGATGGTGGTGGGGAGACCGAGGCAAATGTTGTTAAAGATGTAGGGCGTTGATGACGCACCTCACCAGTCACCACCATCCAACTCCCCACTCCCTCTTCTGTGTCCTTGATCAGTGTGGAGGCGAGAGCACTAACTCCGTGAATGCGCCCTCCTGCAGTGACCATGAAGGATCCTTGCTGCCCACCAGGGTGAGTCGAGGCAAACAGCTGAGGGAGACTCACACACCCCAGAATGGAGGAAGTATCTGTTGTTGAATCCTGGACTAATGGAAACTGCCTGTAATTGTGACAGCTAAGTTCCCAGGTCTGAGCACTTAAACACTCTAACGGATGGTGGCCACTGAAGAAAGAAACTTAATTAGAATAAAAACAAACAGTAAAGCATTGAAGGTTAAAATATCAAACTAAGGGCCTGGTTTAGAGTTTGGCGGACGGGTTATGCGTCACAAACGTGACGGACATCCCGTCCGCCGTATTACGGTGTTAATAGGACATAATGGAATCGTAATGAGGCGGATGGGATAACCGTCATATTTGACGGAGTAACCCCTCCGCCAAACTTTAAATCAATCCCCAAGAAACTACTTTAAAACTACTTTAAAATGTAGGCTACTAGTACAAGCCCGCTCGCAGCCCTAAATGTGACTTAGTCTGCTTTCCCATTAATTCCCACTTTGTATAACTTTTTTTTATGGAGTGGGGGGAGTTCTTTTCAATGTGGCGATTACTACTGTCTCATTTTTCACTGGCAGAGAAGTCCAACTGAGAAGGCATTTTGGTTTCTGATCCCCACATTCTAATTTGGGGTAGTACTAAACGTTTTACTGAAGCCATTAAGCCGAAGCCCCTGCAGGACTCGCAAGCTTTTAAACGTTGGGCATTTCAGTGCACAAACGAATCGACGAATTCTTAATCTCCACTGACAAGGTAGAAGTTGCTAAAGGGAGGAAAGGCAAAAATCAGATTTGAGTGAAACATGGCTTTCCACTTTCTTGCAGAAAGCGATAACATCGGCACTTCATTAATGTTTACCCCGCAGTCTAAAGATGTTTGTTTTGACTTTCCTGCTGAATTTTAATGCGTTTATGTAACGACTGTGTAAACTAGTGGGCTGTCCTTGCATTTAATGTTAAAGGCGGTGGCATTAGGTTGCATCTTGCAAAACAAGTCTCCTGTGGAATTTGAAATGCAGGAGCCCAGTGGTAGCATGCAATGTCGCCGGATTATAAACATCCTTACTGTTATGCAGGATATGTTTATTGGTGTTTAAAAAAACTGACTAGGGCGGAATGTTGGTGCGCATCTCTGTTCGGGCGGAGTACAAGAAGTGCGTGTCAATCTTTAATTACTGCAGCAGCAAGTTTGGGCGGTTCTCCTCCAACTCTGCTGGTGTAGTTCCTTCTTTTAGTGCTGTCACTCCCTTTTATCTCTGGGGCATTCGTATAGAAGTAAATACTTTAAAGAATTTAAATGTATCTCCGTCTCTGTTTCTTCCCCATCTTGCTCGAGGATGTCCTCGATGGAAATTCAACCTCTTTCGGGGTGTTGATATCTGGTTTCATGCCTGTTATCCCCGCCTCCACCTGCTGTGCTTGCTACTGAAAACGCAGACCAGTCACTGGGGCTGAGACTGTTGTTAGGTAGTTCAACTTACTGACGAGCTCAGTGGTTGTGAACTGAATGAACTAGTGGCCTGTGAAACACACGTAGACCTCAAAGGTACATTTAATTCCTTTACCCTCAGCTCCCCTACTTGGGCAGGTGCCCAGATTTAAATCAAGTCCCCTTTTAGGGTCGAGCATGCGAGACAGTATTGTGTTCAGTAAAGGGCTTGAAGCCCGCCTGTGGCTCACCATTTGTTGGTTTACGTGGCACGCTTCTTTACAGCCCCGTAATTCGTCAAGGCATGTCTGGCATCATTTCCGTTCCACTCTTTCGAGCAGGGATCAATCACTAATTAATCTCAATTTATTTAGTGACCGTCCGCTGCTCCCGACGTGATCGAGGTACTATTTTGTTCATTTTAACTTCCAGTGCCCTGCAAACAGAAGGCGTGTGACTGGCGAACAACGCGCCCAGCAGGTCAAACAGAATTTCAAAGTTGTCGTTTTGAACCTTTCTTTTATTGTCTTAATTCGTGTTTTCTCAGTTTACACATGTTTTCTTTTGTTTTTGTTCGTGGGCGATGACAACTTGTTCGAAATATGCGAGACCTGTTTCATTTGTAAGTGCTTGTCAAGAGTTGCAGTTTAATCAGCTGCAATACCATTGAGGGGCTCTGCTGTGCCTAGCATCTTCTGTTTTACCATCAAGAGCTCTAACTCTGTGTAATAACCACCCTAGCTTGTAATGTTCATTTAGCTGACTTCATATTGTGTTGGCGTACTACCCCTGAAGCATTGAAGCGCTTTCAGTAAGTTGTATGCTACCGTGCTGGGCCGAATATTGGTGGGTTAGTTGAACAAGATAAGAGGGAAAGAAGAAAGTGGGGCTTATTGTCGGTATTCCAAATCTACATAGCTCGTCATACAATTTTTCTTACTATGCACCCCCATTAAAAACATCGTAATAACAAGTGCTAGTGGTATATTACTTATTGGTTCTCTGTTTTGCCAACTTAGAGAGCTAGGAAGGCCAGGTAGTGCCATTTCCCTGGAACCCATAATCTTCATTTTACCTTACCATGTCTACAAAAGGCAGGAATCATTAAGGTTGTGCCTTCAGTTGGTACTGTACTTCCTGTTCTGCTTGGCTTGCTTCATCTTCTTTTATTATCCACAATTACGACTTAACACTAATTGGCATTCTTGCATGATTGTGGCTTTCACTATTTACCCTCTGTTAGTCACTCGGAAAAGGACACATGGCTTTTACTGAGTTTATCTGAGGTGATACTTATCCACATATCTAAGTCCTTTTTAAACATGCAACTTTGGGGTATTTAAATTTGGGCTATCCTGACCTCTTCGGCCGCACCCCTTCCCTCCCCTCCTCTCATTATTTACACCCATTTCAACACTCCTATACCAAAGCTTCTTAAAGATCCTCGATATTTTGTCACTTTGCAAAATAATTAAAACATCTTACAACGCCTTTGTTTCATAAGTCAGATGTGCTCTTTCAAAGGTCAAATGAAGTCTTCCAAATAGTGAAACAATAACCTTTCTGCGAATCCGTGTTGAGGGGACCCTGTGTTAGGTGATTTTTCAGATGGAAGATGTTTTCAGTACCTTGAAGGAAATGAAATGTTTCGTTCAAAGAGACTAGGCCCTCATAACGAAAAGAGGTGTATTCCAGTCTTACCTCAGAGGTGCTGGTATCACTTGATTGTTTCCTCCTGGTCAGCTGTCAGCGTACACCAAGACCTGCATTGTGTAAAAACGTTTTGTTACAAAATAATTCCTTGACAAGCATTGAAATTTAATGACACTTGCGTGATGTGTGATCTCTAGAATGCATAAAGTTCACTTTTTTTCAGATTTCATACACTGTGGTATGGGTAGTTTTGCAGCATCAGTAGTCCAAAACAAACACAATAACTATACATCACCAAGAAAGTCTCCGGCATTAGACCATGACAGTGTGTTATTTTTTTTTTTGCCGTTAGGTCATAGCAGAGGGCCTTGGCATAGGTTTTTCAGCATGGACCAAGAATGAAGATTAAATCTTGCAATTTGGACAGTTTGTGGGACAGTCATCATTTTGTTGATTCACAGTGGCTGGAATTGCGTGACAATTTACTAAAAAGATTAAACATGTTTAGTTGCACTCGCTGCTTTGTGTCAGGGTAAAATGAAAACACTGTGTTCGGTGGCATGTGTAGCTGCAGATACACATGCTGTGCACAGTCCACCGTCTGGTGTTGGGCTCGGAGTGTTACAAGTTGTTTTTCTAAGAAGAAGTCTTTTCGAGTCACGAGACCGAGGGACTCCTCCCACTTCGGTTCCATTGCGCATGGGCGTCGACTCCATCTTAGATTGTTTTTTTTCCGCCATCGGGTTCGGACGTGTTCCTTTTCGCTCCGTGTTTCGGGTCGGAAAGTTAGTCAGAATCTCGGAAAAATTCGTCAGTATTGTTTCGTTCGGTATCGGGATAGCTAGGGCAAATCGACACCGAACCTTAAAGAGCTCCGGTAGCCCTTCGGGGTATTTTCGATCCCCCGTCGGGGCCTGGTCGGCCCGACCGCGTGCAACATCGAGACTGATGGAAATTACCCCGTTCCGATTCTGTCCTAAATGCCACAATAAATATCCTTATACAGACCAACATTTGGTCTGTAACTTGTGCCTGTCCCCCGAGCACAAAGAGGAGACGTGTGAGGCCTGTCGCGCGTTTCGGTCGAGAAAAACGCTCAGAGACCGAAGAGCTAGGAGGTTGCAGATGGCGTCCACGCCGACAGGACAACAAAGGTTCGAGGAGGAAGAAGAAGAAACTTTCTCCATCCACGAGTCGGATTCTGAAGAATTCGATGTCGAAGAGCAACCAACCGTGAGTAAGACGTCAAAACAAAGATCACACGAAAAAACAGACAAAGCCCAGGGGACGCCACTGCCAACAGGCCATGGCTTAACCCATATATTAGGTGACCGTCCATCGGCACCGAAAAAGGGCGAGCTGGTGCCGAAGTCGTCCAACTCCGGTCGAGACACAGGCACGCAGCAATCTCTGGACCGAGAGAGTGGTGCAGAAAAGGGTCGGCACAGAGACAGCGGCACCGAAGCTGCTCGGCACAGAGACAGCGGCACCGAAACTGCTCGGCACAGAGACAGCGGCACCGAAGATGGTCGGCACCGAGAGGGCACGACACCGAAAAAAAGAAAGATCTCGTCGGAGCCGAAAAAAACTAAAGACACGGTTTGGGTGCCAAAACACCCGGCAACCGAACCGAAAACCAGTTCCTACTCAGAGGAACAATCACTGTCCTCCCAACTAAAAAGACACAGATTTGAGGAGGAATTACAAACAACAGAAGTAGATCACACGCAAAAGCGGATCTTTATCCAAAGGGGCACAGGGAAGATCAGCACTCTTCCCCCAATCAGAAGGAAAAGGAAACTTGACTTCCAGCAACAAGACAAGCCACCACAAGCAAAGGTGGTAAAGAAGGTAACTCCACCACCGTCAACTCATGTATCACCGGCACAGACTCCACCACAATCACCAGCTCATACCACCATGAGCCAAGATGATCAGGATGCATGGGACCTCTATGACGCTCCAGTATCGGACAATAGCCCAGAGTCGTACCCAACTAAACCCTCACCACCTGAGGACAGTACAGCATATGCACAGGTGGTAGCTAGGGCAGCCCAATTTCATAATGTATCGCTACATTCGGAGCCTATCGAGGATGACTTCCTCTTTAACACCCTGTCCTCCACCCATAGCCATTATCAAAGCCTTCCTATGCTCCCGGGAATGCTAAGGCACGCTAAACAGATTTTTAAGGAGCCAGTTAAAAGCAGAGCAATAACTCCAAGGGTGGAGAAAAAATACAAGGCACCGCCCACAGACCCTGCTTTTATTACATCACAACTGACACCAGATTCAGTAGTCGTAGGAGCAGCCCGTAAAAGAGCCAACTCGCATACATCAGGCGACGCACCACCTCCGGACAAGGAAAGCCACAAGTTTGATGCAGCTGGGAAAAGGGTTGCAGCACAAGCTGCAAATCCGTGGCGCATCGCCAACTCGCAAGCACTCCTAGCGCGATACGACAGGGCCCATTGGGACGAGATGCAGCATTTCATCGAGCACCTCCCCAAAGAATTCCAGAAACAAGCGCAACAAGTGGTTGAAGAGGGACAAAATATCTCCAACAACCAGATACGTTCTTCTATGGATGCAGCAGATACAGCTGCAAGAACAATAAATACTGCTGTGACGATAAGGAGGCATGCATGGCTGCGCACATCTGGCTTCAAACCTGAGATACAACAGGCAGTGCTCAATATGCCGTTTAACGAACAGCAATTGTTTGGGCCGGAAGTGGACACTGCAATTGAAAAATTAAAGAAGGACACCGACACAGCCAAAGCCATGGGCGCACTCTATTCCCCGCAGGGCAGAGGCACATTTGGCACATTTCGCAAAACAACTTTCAGAGGAGGGTTTCGAGGTCAAGCCACAGAAGCCAGCACCTCACAAACAAGACCACCTTCCTACCAGGGACAATATCAAAGGGGAGGCTTTCGGGGCCAATACAGAGGGGGCCAATTCCCAAGAAACCGTGGAAAATTTCAAGGTCCCAAAACCCCTCAAAATAAACAGTGACTCACAGGTCACACAACCCCTTCACACAACACCAGTGGGGGGAAGACTAAGCCAGTTCTACAAATCTTGGGAGGAAATAACAACAGACACTTGGGTTTTAGCAATTATCCAACATGGTTATTGCATAGAATTTCTCCAACTCCCTCCAAACGTCCCACCGAAAACACACAATATGTCAAAACAGCATATAGACCTTCTAGGACTAGAAGTTCAAGCATTACTGCAAAAAGACGCAATAGAATTAGTACCAAGTCCACAAAAGAACACAGGAGTTTACTCACTGTACTTTCTAATACCAAAAAAGGATGAAAGTCTGAGACCAATATTAGATCTCAGAACACTAAACACCTACATCAAATCAGACCACTTTCACATGGTCACGTTACAAGACGTAATACCACTGCTGAAACAGCAAGACTACATGACAACGTTAGATCTAAAAGACACGTATTTCCATATACCGATACATCCCTCGCACAGGAAATACCTAAGGTTCGTATTCAAAGGAATACATTACCAATTCAAAGTGTTGCCATTCGGAATAACAACAGCGCCAAGAGTCTTTACAAAATGTCTAGCAGTAGTAGCTGCACATATCAGGAGGCAGCAAATACACGTGTTCCCGTACCTAGACGATTGGTTAATCAAGACCAACTCGCTAACAAAGTGTTCACACCACACAGATTATGTTATACAAACCCTTTACAAGCTGGGTTTCTCCATCAACTATGCAAAGTCACACCTTTTGCCGTGTCAAACACAGCAATACTTAGGAGCGACAATCAACACAACAGAAGGGATAGCCACTCCAAGTCCACAAAGGGTTCAAACTTTTCACAAGGTGATACAAGCCATGTATCCAACACAAAAGATACATGCAAAGATGGTATTAAAACTCCTAGGCATGATGTCCTCATGCATAACCATTGTCCCAAACACAAGATTGCACATGCGGCCCTTACAACAGTGCCTAGCATCACAATGGTCACATGCACAGGGTCAACTTCTAGATCTGGTGTTGATAGACCGCCAAACATACATCTCGCTTCTATGGTGGAACAGTACAAATTTAAACAAAGGGCGGCCTTTCCAAGACCCAGTGCCACAATACGTGATAACAGATGCTTCCATGACAGGGTGGGGAGCACACCTCCATCAACACAGCATCCAAGGACAATGGGACGTACATCAAAGAAAGTTTCATATAAATCACCTAGAACTGTTAGCAGTATTTCTAGCATTGGAAGCATTCCAACCCATGATAACCCACAAATACATTCTTGTCAAAACAGACAACATTACAATGTATTATTTAAACAAACAGGCGGGGACACATTCGACACAGTTGTGTCTCCTAACACAAAAAATATGGCATTGGGCAATTCACAACCACATTCGCCTAATAGCACAGTTTATTCCAGGGATCCAAAACCAGCTAGCAGACAATCTCTCTCGGGATCACCAACAGGTCCACGAATGGGAAATTCACCCCCAAATCCTGAACACTTACTTCCAAATTTGGGGAACACCTCAAATAGATCTATTTGCAACAAAAGAAAACGCAAAATGGCAAAACTTCGCATCCAGGTACCCACACCGGCAATCCCAAGGCAATGCTCTATGGATGAATTGGTCAGGGATATTTGCGTACGCTTTTCCCCCCTCTCCCTCTCCCTCTCCATATCTAGTAAACAGATTGAGTCAAAACAAACTCAAACTCATACTAATAGCACCAACATGGGCAAGACAACCTTGGTATACGACACTACTAGACCTGTCAGTAGTACCTCATGTCAAACTACCCAACAGGCCAGATCTGTTAACACAACACAAACAACAGATCAGGCATCCAAATCCTGCATCGCTGAATCTAGCAATTTGGCTCCTGAAATCCTAGAATTTGGACACTTAGGCCTCACTCAAGAGTGTATGGAAGTCATAAAACAAGCTAGAAAACCTTCCACTAGACACTGCTATGCAAGTAAATGGAAAAGATTTGTTTGTTACTGTCATAATAATCAAATTCAACCATTGCATGCATCTCCGAAAGATGTAGTAGGATATTTACTACATTTACCAAAATCAAATCTAGCTTTCTCTTCCATAAAAATACATCTCGCAGCAATATCTGCTTACCTGCAGATTACTCATTCAACTTCCCTATTTAGAATACCGGTCATTAAAGCGTTTATGGCGGGCCTAAAGAGAATTATAACACCAAGGACACCACCTGTTCCTTCATGGAACCTCAACATTGTCTTAACAAGGCTCATGGGTCCACCTTTCGAACCCATGCATTTTTGTGAAATGCAATACTTAACGTGGAAAGTTGCATTTCTCATTGCCATTACATCTCTAAGAAGAGTAAGTGAAATACAGGCGTTTACCATACAAGAACCATTTATTCAAATACACAAAAATAAGGTCGTTCTAAGAACAAATCCAAAATCCTTACCAAAGGTTATCTCACCGTTCCACTTAAACCAAACAGTGGAATTACCAGTGTTCTTCCCACAGCCATATTCAATAGCTGAAAGAGCACTACATACATTAGACATCAAGAGAGCGCTAATGTACTACATTGACAGGACAAAAGAAATTAGGAAGGCAAAACAACTATTTATTGCCTTCCAAAAACCTCATACAGGAAATCCAATTTCAAAACAAGGTATTGCCAGATGGATAGTAAGGTGCATCCAAACCTGCTATCTTAAAGCAAAGAGAGAGCTGCCTATTACACCAAAGGCACACTCAACCAGAAAGAAAGGTGCTACTATGGCCTTCCTAGGAAATATTCCAATGAACGAAATATGTAAGGCAGCAACATGGTCTACGCCTCATACATTTACTAAGCACTACTGTGTAGACGTGTTATCTGCACAACAAGCCACAGTAGGTCAAGCTGTACTAAGAACTTTATTTCAAACTACTTCCACTCCTACAGGCTGAACCACTGCTTTTGGGGAGATAACTGCTTACTAGTCTATGCACAGCATGTGTATCTGCAGCTACACATGCCACCGAACGGAAAATGTCACTTACCCAGTGTACATCTGTTCGTGGCATTAGTCGCTGCAGATTCACATGCGCCCACCCTCCTCCCCGGGAGCCTGTAGCCGTTTAGAAGTAGATCTTGAACATTTGTAAATATATTACATTAAACCTTCATTTTGTACATACGTATTTATTCCATTGCATGGCCACTATTAGCATACACAACTCCTACCTCACCCTCTGCTGGGAAAACAATCTAAGATGGAGTCGACGCCCATGCCCAATGGAACCGAAGTGGGAGGAGTCCCTCGGTCTCGTGACTCGAAAAGACTTCTTCGAAGAAAAACAACTTGTAACACTCCGAGCCCAACACCAGACGGCGGACTGTGCACAGCATGTGAATCTGCAGCGACTAATGCCACGAACAGATGTACACTGGGTAAGTGACATTTTCCTTACCTTATGCCCCAAATGGCACACTGAGTGTTCAACCAGTGTTTGTCTAGACGCCATCATAGAAAAGAGTGCAAAGTTACAATAAATTCCAATTTGCGAAGGGCTGGTCACAGTGTCTTCTGTTCCGACTTTAGAATTGGGAACATAGGACTGGGTTCCCACGTTTGGTTCTGGGAAAAGATGTTCAACTGAATAGACGCTGAATGCTGCATCTGCTGTACCTACTGTGTTTAGAACTTTTCTCCCAGTTTGCTTGGAACATGTCTACCAACAAACCAACAGTGTTTGCACCGGGCGGAGAATGTTACCAACAGATGTCTGTCCCTGACCTACATTTGGTTTGCATGTGATGCCTGGGGTCGAGCCACTGCATAAAGGCTTGCTCCGACCGCAGGTCCATAAATCTGAAGACGATTCGCAAGCAGACTTTGAAGCTCCTGGTGGCGTAGCAAAAGGTGGCTCCACACCGATCCTGTTCCTGCTCTCATGGTAGACAGAGAGGCTGTTCAGAGCCTTTCCGCGGGCCATTGTCTTTACGGTCCAAGACTTCATCCTTCAAATTCAGTAAGTCCATTAAGCACAAGAAGTCCTTGAAGCATTCTCTATTTTCTTTGTCCCAGCACAGTGGCTTCAAATACCTGTACCTGCCACCACCTGTAGAACCTGTATTGGGGTCCCCTCCCCGCTACCTCAAGTTCCGGCGAGCCGAGCGATGCCAGCCCAGTATAAAGAACTTTACAACGCCTTACTCACCATCTTTGGGCCACAGAATAAATCTGGCACACCTTGGGCCCCATTGAACTGAGAGAAACCCCTGCTCGTTTACTGTCTGCGAATTTGTGCCCCCTCATGCCAGTTGGCCCTATGAATCTGCCCCCAGATCCAGAGAAAAGCAATCATGAGTGCCTTTTTCCAGCCCGGCTCCTTTCATTCCGACACAGTCCCTGACAGAGCTGCTTGACGTTGAACCCAGCATTATTCCAAGCAACACTGTTCATGGATGCTGGTGCAGGCCAGACCTGCCCTTGGACTTAATGCCCCTATATCAACCCTGCCTTCCTAAAGGGAAGAGAAGGAGGTTGGAGGACTGGGTCCCCTAAAGAATGACCCTGAGCCAGCAGAATACTGGTATGTGGAGCTGGATGATGCGAGTATCCTGAACACCTCATTAGACTCTGGCATGCTTTGTCTTCGAGGCCCTGTATCAGAGGAAGGCACATCCTTTGCTACAATAAAGCACATGGCTGCAGAGGTCTTTGATCTTCATCTACCTGCTGTCGAGGGAAAGACCAATAATTTGACAAGACGCTTCATCTGGAGACCCAGATTGACTGAACCACTGCTTCCCTTTAACAAAGCAGTCACCATTGTTTGCCTGGGCTAAATCTTGTGCAGGAGTTCCTGTGCAATCATGACTGCCTGATGCCTTTGCCCTGGCCCAGTAGACCCAATTTTCCTCTCCCAGCACCCCTTCTTGGAGAGCCTGGAAGGGGGGGTGTGGGGGGGGGGCAAGATGTCAACCAAAATGAATTCCCTTCCATTCATCCTGACAGAGAATCCAAGAGGCAGGACACCTTTTGAAAGTGTATTTCTCTACCACCAGCCTATCCTTGCTGTTGGTGAACTCTGCATACTCCCATGCATTGTGGGACACAGTTGCATAGCTAGTTCCTAAGCTTCATGAGGAGTGCTGGTCTATCCTCAACCAAGACTTACTGGATGGTCAGGATGCATCAAAGTTCATCATCAGATGTGGGCTGAATACCACAGACTCCTTAGGCAAAGCCATGGCTTCTGTAGTGGCACTAACTCAACACGCCTGATTGCTTCCACCGGGCTTTCGGGGAGGCTGTCCAAAGCCCTGATTGACATGTCTTTTCATGGCTCGCACATATTTGATGACAAAACTGACACACCATTCAAGGTTGAGGTGGAGGAGGAGAGGGTTGAGGCTCTTGGAAGAGCAAGAGTACTAGAGACCACTTTTGGAGGAAGGAGAGAGATTGCTGAGCCCTTGGGAGTGTTTCAGGGCCTGGACTCAGCTAGTGGGCTGGACACCTCCCCTGAGTGGTATCTTTCATCCCCCAGGGGAATTTACGGAAGAGGCGGCTTCCTATCATTCTGTCATTAAGAAGGCTGCAGATTTTTTGGAGCTTCCATTGCCAGCTGCTGAAGCTAAAACAAATATTTTGACTGAAGTTTTACATCCATCCGATACTTCAGCTGAGCCCTTGCTCCCTTTCAATGATGCTCTTATGGAGCCTATTTTAGAGGTTTGGAGAAAGCCTGTTACATCGCCATCTGTGTCCAGAACTGTAGCAAGGAGGTGCAGTGTTGCTCCTGGGGATCCAAGATTTTTGTCCCAGCGTCAGTCATGAGAGCTTAGTGGTCCAGCCTTCTTGTTCTGCTCGTTGTGCACCTGATTCCTTTCCTGTTACTCCATGGGACATGGAGTCCAAGAGGATGGAGCAAGCGCCTAAAAAGACTTTCTCATCTTGCAGTATGGCCCTAAAATCGGTCAATGCTATCTTTGTGTTGGGTAGATATGTGCATGCCCTGAGGGACACAGCTAGAGCTGTAGTGCCTGACTTGCCGCAGGATTTGCGGGGGCAGTTAGACGAGCTCCTGTTGGACACCCAAGCTGCAGCCACATAGATCATCCAGTCTGGTCTGGACACTGCAGACTCAGTGGCCAGGGCAATGGGTACTTCAGTGGCCACAAGGAGACCTGCATGGCTAAGGTCTTCAGGGTTTTCGACAGATGTCCAGACAACTTTATTGGACCTCCCTTTTGACTGAAAAGTTGTTTGGGGCCAAAGCGGACTCTACCTTAGAGTGCTTTAAAGATAGCAGGGCCACAGCAAAGTCTTTGTGACTGCAAGCTTCTATATCTACTCCCTTCAGATTCTTTCGGAGGTTTAGGGGGTTTGGCAGTGGAGCAGCTTATCGTGGAAGACCTCAATCCACAACTCAACAGCCTGCTAACCTTCCATATAGATCCTTTAGAGGGCGGGAGAGGGTTAGGACTCGAGGAGCCACCCAGCAGTTTTCCATCCATCTTAAGTCATGCTTCTCCCGTAGGGGGAAGGTTAATTTATTTTCTTCACGAGTGGGAGTTAGTCACATCGGACTCCTGGGTACTAAATATTGTGGGGAAATGGTATGCCCTTCCTTTTTGGGAGTTTCACCCTCCCATCCCTCCCCATCCTTCGTTTTGTTCAGAAGATCCTCTCCTGTTGTTGCAGCGGGATTCTCAGGTCCTTTTATCAAAAGGTGCAGTGGCGTTTGTTCCAGAGCAGGAAAGGGGTCAGGGTTGCTAATTGAGATATTTCCTGATTCCAAAGAAGGATCGTCGGCTGAAGCATATCCTGGATCTAAGGATTTTGAATTGGTTCCTCAAGCAGGAGAAATTAAAAAATGCTGACTCTAGCGCAGGTGCTGTCAGCGTTGAACAAAGAGGATTGGATGGTGTCTGTCGACTTGCAGGATGCTTATTTTCATATCCCCATTCTCAAGTCACACATGAAGTATCTCCAGTTTGTGTTGGGGTCGCAACACTTCCAGTTTGCGGTCCTTACTTTCGGTCTTACTTCCACACCTCGAGTCTTCACGAAGGTGATATTTGTGGTTGCAGCAAATCTCAGAAGGAAGGGAATTTCTGTATTCCCTTACCTGGACGATTAATTGATAAAAGACAAGTTCTCAGAGCTTGTGCTGCATCACCTCCAAATGACAACGCAGTTGTTGTTCAGCCTGGGCTTTACGGTAAACATGCCCAAGTCTCACCTGGAGCCCTCTTTGCGCCTCCTGTTCATAGGGGCAGTACTGGATACAACATTGAATCAGGCCTATCTTCCACCTCTGGATTTAGGACATTCAGGCGTTGATTCCAATGTTTCAAAATGGAGCGGTTGTTCCAGTCCTCAAAGTCCTAAGTCTGCTCTGTCTGTTCGCTTCTTGCATTCTGTTGGTCACTCATGCATGTTTGCACATGAGGGCTCTCCAGTGGTGCCTCCGCAAGCAGTGGTTTCAACACAAAGGGGATCGTGAGGAGTCGATTACGATCTCCAGAGACACTGCAGCGGATCTACAATGGTGGACTGTGAATTGCAACCTTTCCCAAGGAAGGCTGTTTTCTCTACCACCACCGGTGGCCGCGGTCATAAAGGATGCTTCCACTCTAGGGTGGGAGACCTGGAGATCAAAGGTCTTTGGTCCCCAGTGGAACAGATGTTTCACATCCATCTGTTAGAGTTGCGGGCAATACGTCTGGCTCTCAAGGCCTTCCTCCCGTTCCCTTCGTGGCCAGTCAGTTCAATTCTTGACAGACAACACTACTGCAATGTGGTACATCAACAAGCAGGGAGGAGTAGGGTGGTACCTTCTCTGCTGAGAGGCCCTACGGCTCTGGTCCTGGGCTCAGGACCATCGGATTTGCTTGGCAGCAAACCATTTGGCTGGGGTTCTCAACGTTCATGAAGAGTCTCAGTCGGCATTTCTTGGCTGATCACAAGCGGCATCTCCATCCGGCTGAAGTGGGTCCACGAAAGGTCGTCACCTGGAATACTGGGCGAGTGATGGGCACAATTACATGAGTTGTTGAGTGGGTGCTGGTTTCTTGAAGTAACTGCTTCCTTGGGAAGTAGGGGTGCTGTCTCTGTTGCAACTTCGTCTTGTATGGAGTGAAGCCATTGATCATATTGTGGAACACAACAGGGCACGTTGTGCACAGGTCTAGCCAGCTGCTGGAAAGGTATCACTATATTCCTGCATGTGCACAGAATTTCCTTCATGAGGACGTAAAACATTAAGCGCATGGAGCAGTGGGCCAGACGGCGGCCGAGAGCAACACTAATGGTGAAAGCTTTTGCTACCAAACCAACATCCATGCAATCTAACTTTGACAAATAAAGTAAAATGCTGCCAACACCAGATGTGGAAAGGCAAGTGACAGACTGTCAGGCTATGGAGTTAACATTGCAAGATGTCAGGTAGATCAACAAGACACGTGAAAATGGTTGGAGATGAACATGTGGTTATATTGGCTCCTGAGTGGGAGCCAGTGGGCTACTTGGCTTAGAGTTAGTGTTAACATTTCTGATTGTTCATTGTTTTGTGCCAGAAAGAGAAATAGAATGCAAAAGGCCAGCAAGGGGTATAAAATGTGAGTGGAACAAGAAGTATTTAGAAATGGCAAATGCTGCAAAAATGATGATCCGGAATATACAGGGATTTAATAACTATACCAGACGAGCTAGGGTAGGAGCTTGCTTGCGCAAATGTGGAGTGCAGATAGGCTTTTTGCAAGAGACTTGTCTGTTGTTATATGTGGTGGTCAAATTGAAGGCAAAATGGAGAGTGGGGTTTTGTCACCCTGGCTATAGTGCTCAGGCTAGAAGAGTGGGTGTATGGATAGCCCATAGGGGTGATATGTTTTTTTTTTTTTGGCATGAACAGCAGAGATTTGCTAGTGGGCCTCTATACCCCTAACACAGATGATCAGAATCTTTCATAGAGGCAGGACATTCATCCCCTATATGGGATCTGTTATGTCATGGATGGGGGACGTTAACTGTGTGTTGAATACTACGTTGGATAGAATATGCCTAATCCCAACATACAAACAAGGAATGAAAATTTATCTCATGCAAGTTATGACCGAAATGTCCAATATATGGCGCGATAAGCACCCACAGAGGAATTCTCCCAAAATGCCAGTGCCACTAGGACATTCACCGGAATAAATTGTCTTAGTAGACACAGTATGTACAGAAGGTCCCCGACAAGGGCAGATTATCAGACCCCTCCCTACTGATGTCAGAAGCTCAGGACGGAAGTACTACTATTGAGACTGCCAGCTGCGGCCTTGCTGGATGTAATATATGGACAAGATAGTTTACTACGTGAACTGACTTCAAACAAGCCTATCACTAGGGGTGTAGAATGGAAAGCGAAGCTTTGAAGGAGGTGGTGCATGTTATGACAGTGACAAATGCCTCTACGAGGTAGGTAAAAAAAAAAAAAAAGGCTAGGAATACACATTTCTACAGCAGCAAGGTGGTTGACTATGAAACAAACATCAGAGGGAAGGGGAGACACAAATAGTGATACCAGGCCTGAATACTGGAAGAAGAAGAAAAAAATGACCGAGAGGGAACTGTTACAAGGGTTCATTTTCGACAATTACTAAAAGGGAAGGGACTAACTTCTGCAAGACTGTTGAAATGCAATAGATTGATTGCACCAATCATGGCAATAAAAGACAAACGTGGGAGGATAATACACATGCAGGGTAGTATAACTGAAGTCTCTTCACACATTTTACAAGCACTTGAATACCCAACCCGGTCATGAGACCAGTGATGAGAAATATCCAGTATTGTCACCATTGTGTTTTCTATAATTAACACAAGCATAAGGTACAACTAGACAAACCTTCCACATTGCTGTAGATAACAAGCATTTGCAATGTAATAGGTCTCGCATATTTATAACAAGTTAGTTGTCTTCTTTTGACAACAGCACCCACGAGCAAAAACAAAAGAAAACATGCATGTAAACTGAGAAAAGACGACTTGGCAAAATAAAATAAAAAGTTAGCTTTAAAAAATAAAACTTTGCAACTTTATTTGTCCTGCTGGGCTAGTTTTTGCCATTCACAAGCCTTCTGTTTGCGGGGCTCTAGAAGTTAAAAAGAACAAATAGTACCTCAATCACGTTGGGAGCAGCAGGCAGACACTTACGTTGAATCAATTAGTGTTTGATCCCTGCTCCAGACAGAGAAACTAAACTGATGGCAGTTGTGCCATGACGAATTACGAGGCTGTAAAAAGGAGTGCCACGCAAATTACCAAATGGTGAGCAACAGGCAGCCTCCAAGCCCGTTTCTGAACACAACAGAGTGCACAAGTGAGACATATGCGCTAGCGCATGCACTCGCAGGCTTAACCCTAAAAGCCTCTATAAAGGAACTTCACACAACCAAAACACCATGAAGTGCCTGTACGGTGGTATCAGTTTTATGGCAACATTCTGGCGCAGGGGCTACTGACAGTATATCAGCAAGCACTTGAGGTAGGTGAACTGCCTAAATTAATGAGAGAGGCTTTGATAGTGGTGCTTCTAAAACGGAGAGAGGATCCTCATGACTGAAGATTATATAGACCACTATCCATGCTAAATTATTGGGTAAAATCTTTGCCAGAAGAATGAACAAAGTAATCTGGATTCGGGTCCACTTAAGAGTGTGTTTTTTACCGGCACTAAACATCCGACGTCTGGCCAGTGTTGTGGGCAGGCGCACTGTAGTGAACAGGCCATGGCTATGGTGTCATTAGACACAGAGAAAACATTCAACACTGTCACTTGGCATACCTGTTTGCAACCCTGATGCAGATGAATATTGAATCACACTACATTAAAATTGTGTCCCTATTATACACAACGACTGGGCTTCCCCATGCTCCAGCACACCCACTATGTGAAATTCGAGAGTTAAGCATATAGATGGTGAGCTCAATATGAAAAAATGGAGACTAGTGCTGGTGAGAGCCAGGAGATCTTTGAGACCAGTAAGCTCATTACCTGGGAAAGGGAGTCATACATTTTTCACCCAGTGTGGCCGGTATCTACATTATTGGGATGTATGTAGAATGGCACACAAAATATGGGAAGACCAAAAGAGAGGAGCCCTGGAACGCAACCACACCGATATTAATACCATAGACGGACAAGGGGACAGAAGTCATCACTCGTATCCCCAGACAATAACGGTAGACAAAACTACACTTCCATTAGCCATGAGACAGATAGGAGAAACAGACTTTGGTGTGCCCTTCCCAGACGAACAATGACACAAAGCACTCACTCATAAGGGAGGCATCCTGTCACAGTCACGTTAGGATGACACAGTTTAACTATGTACATGACCTACATTAGACCTGCCATGTTACAAAAACTCGGCAACACTTGAAGTCTGGAGTTCTCTAAATGTGAATGGAATGAAGCAAAGTATTACCACCTCACTTGGGCCTGCCTCAAGGTGCAGTTTCAAGAAACATGTAGCGAGTGTGTACAATGGCAGATTATACATAGCAATTCCCCTAAAACTCCAACAGTTTTATTGGGCATAATAGCTCTGTGCGCAAAACACACAAAAAAAAAAAAGTAAATTTTATGCTTGAGTTAGCCAGACGCTGTTTCGTAAAACACAGATTTTTTCCTAAAACTCTGTAAGTGACCGGTTGGTAGAAAGATTTGGGTGAATGGTTTGTGGCTGAAGAAGTTTCATCCGGATGAAACTATCATGGAGAAATGGCAAGCTACTGAATATTTGGAGTGCTGGCAAAAATGGACTAGAGCACAGATTCCCACCAGATATGTGGCTGACGTGAAACTTAACAGATGGCATGGGTAATCCAGCTAAACATGGTTTTATTATATCTCTGTTGATGTTAGTTATTCTTCACTGTATGTCACTGTAAAAAGAAAGTGGAAAATGAAAGTAGTGTTTACGCATGTCATATGTATTAATACAACCTAAATAATTATATGAAAATATACGCGTGTGTTCAATAAACGTTTTTTGGGGAAAAAAATAAAATATTAATCATGGCAAAGGGATTCTTTTCAGAGAATGGGTGGGTAAGAAAAAAGTTAAATTTAAATGAAGGCAATAGGTGGACATGGGAGACACCATATAGGAGGCTGGCCTGGCTTGTAGTGGGTACCAAGGGGTACTTACACTCTGTACCAGGTCCAGTTATCCCTTATTAGTGTAGAAGAGGTGTTTCTAGCAGCTTAGGCTGATAGAAGGTAGCTATAGCAGAGCAGCTTAGGCTGAACTAGGAGACATGCAAAGCTCCTACTATACCACTGGTGTCATATGCACAATATCATAAGAAAACACAATACACAGAAGTACTAAAAATAAAGGTACTTTATTTTTATGGCAATATGCCAAAAGTATCTCAGTGGGTACCCTCAGTATGAGGATGCCAAATATACACAGGATATATGTACACAATACCAAAAATATGCAGTAATAGCAAAAGGAAGTAATGCAAGCAATGTATAGTTACAGTGAATTGCAATAGGAGCACATAGGTATAGGGGCACCACAAACCATATACTCCAAAAGTGGAATGCGAACCACGAATGGACCCCAAACCTATGTGAGCTTGTAGAGGCTTGTAGAGGCTTTTCGTAAGAAAACAGGGAGGGTTAGAAAAATAGCCCACCCCAAGACCCTGAAAAGTAGGTGTAAAGTGCACCTATGTTCCCCAGAGAGCACAGAAGTCGTGATAGGGGAATTCTGCAAGGAAGACCAACACCAGCAAAGCAACCAAAGTGGATTTCCGGACGAGAGTACCTGTGGAACAAGGGGACCAAGTCCAAGAGTCGCGACAAAGTTGAGAGTGAGCAGATGCCCAGGAAATGCCAGCTGAGGGTGCAAAGAAGCTGCCACCGGATGGTAGAAGCTGTGGATTCTGCAAGAACGAAGAGGACTAGGAACTTCCCCTTTGGAGGATGGATGTCCCTGCTGCTGTGGCCCAGGAGGGACCAGGGTGTCGCCACTTGGATGAGGAGACAGAGGGGACACCAGCAAGTCAGGGAGCCCTCACAGAAGCAGGCAGCACCGGCACAAGTACCGGAACAGGCACTTGGAAGAGGAGTGAACCGGAGCTCACCCGAAGACACAAAAGGGAGTCCCACGACACCGGAGGACAACTCAGGAGGTTGTGCACTGCAGATTAGAGTGTCGGGGACCCACGCTTGGCTGTGCACGAAGGAAATCCTGGAAGAGTGCACAGGAGCCGGAGCAGCTGCAAATCATGCGGTACCCAGCAATGCAGTCTAGCGTGGGGAGGCAAGGACTTACCTCCACCAAACTTGGACTGAAGAGTCACTGGACTGTGGGAGTCACTTGGATAGAGTTGATGAGTTCCAGGGACCACGCTCGTCATGCTGAGAGGGGACCCAGAGGACTGGTGATGCAGTCTTTTGTTGCCTGCGGTTGCAGGGGCAGGATTCCGTCGTCCCACAGGAGATTTCTTCAGAGCTCCTGGTGCAAGAAGGAGGCAGGCTACCCCCAGAGCATGCACCACCAGGAAACAGGCGAGAAAGCAGCAGGATCAGCGATACAAGGTTGCAGTAGTCGTCTTTGCTACTTTGTTGCAGTTTTGCAGGCGTCCTGAGCAGTCAGCGGTCGATCCTTTGGCAGAAGGTGAAGAGAGAGATGCAGAGGAACTCTGATGAGCTCTTGCATTCGTTATCTAAAGAATCCCCCAAAGCAGAGACCCGAAATAGCCAGAAAAGGAGGTTTGGCTACCTAGGCAGAAGGATAGGCTAGCAACACAGGTAAGACCTATCAGAAGGAGTCTCTGACGTCACCTGCTGGCACTGGCCACTCAGAGCAGTCCAGTGTGCCAGCAGCACCTCTGTTTCCAAGATGGCAGAGGTCTGGAGCACACTGGAGGAGCTCTGGGCACCTCCCCTGGGAGGTGCATGTCAGGGGAGTGGTCACTCTCCTTTCCTTTGTCCAGTTTCGCTCCAGAGCAGGGCTGGGGATCCCTGAACCGGTGTAGACTGGCTTATGCAGAGATGGGCACCATTTGTGCCCATCAAAGCATTTCCAGAGGCTGGGGGAGGCTCCTCCTCCCCAGCCCTGACACCTTTTTTCCAAAGGGAGAGGGTGTACCACCCTCTCTCTGTGGAAGTCCATGGGTTCTGCCTTCCTGGGCCAAGCCTGGCTGGACCCCAGGAGGGCAGAAACCTGTCTGAGGGGTTGGCCGCAGCAGCAGCTGCAGTGAAACCCCTGAAAAGGCAGTTTGGCAGTACCCGGGTCTGAGCTACAGACCCGTGGGATCATGGGATTGTACCAACAATGCCAGAATGGCTTAGAGGGGGCAATTCCATGATCATAGACATGTTACATGGCCATATTCGGAGTTACCATTGTGAAGCTACATATAGGTAGTGACCTATGTATAGTGCACGTGTGTAATGGTGTCCCCGCACTCACAAAGTCCGGGGAATTTGCCCTGAACAATGTGGGAGCACCTTGGCTAGTGCCAGGGTGCCCACACACTAAGTAACTTAGCACCCAACCTTTACCAGGTAAAGGTTAGACATATAGGTGACTTATAAGTTACTTAAGTGCAGTGGTAAATGGCTGTGAAATAACATGGACGTTATTTCACTCAGGCTGCAGTAGCAGGCCTGTGTAAGAATTGTCAGAGCTCCCTATGGGTGGCAAAAGAAATGCTGCAGCCTATAGGGATCTCCTGGAACCACAATACCCTGGGTACCTCAGTACCATATTCTAGGGAATTATAAGGGTGTTCCAGTAAGCCAATGTGAATTGGTGAAATTGGTCACTAGCCTGTTAGTGACAATTTGGAAAGCAGAGAGAGCATAACCACTGAGGTTCTGGTTAGCAGAGCCTCAGTGAGACAGTTAGTCATCACACAGGGAACACATACAGGGCACACTTATGAGCACTGGGGCCCTGGCTGGCAGGGTCCCAGTGACATACACTAAAATAACATCTATACAGTGAAATATGGGGGTAACATGCCAGGCAAGATGGTACTTTCCTAAGCACCAGGGATGGGAAGTTGAGGAATCTGGTAGAGGTATAGAAGATGAGAAGAGACGCTAATCATCTGTGGTCATTCGTGAAGGCGATTTAATTCAACAGCTACCACTGTAAATGAGTAAGCAGACTTGTGTTCTGAATCTAAATGAGCTGCAGCCTTCCTCATTTTATGCTCCCAGATTTTTAATGGATCGTTCGAAGATACAGTGTGTTGTTAGTGGATTACTTTAAAAGTGTTGCAGACCAGTTTGGATTTTAGTCTGGGGGAAACCTTTAATTTTTTTTTAAGTGATTACATTTTCTTGTACAAAGCTCAATGAAGGCTGTTTGCAAGTCTGCTTTAGGTGACTCTAAAGAGGACTTTAAAAGGCTCACTAAGATGCCAGTAGTCCATCTGGAATAAGACCAGGTATCTGGATTACACGATGTTTGTGTAAAACTAAATACATAAAAAATAAATAAAATGAATGGTGAGTAGATCTTGAGATTGTATTTTTGCTCTCAACTTGAATTTCGTAGGCCTAAATAATATACACACTTAAGGCCATGTGACTTGGTTTATTTCAGTTTATTCATTGCAAATGAGATTGTTTTGGTGAGTCGTCAGTCTGATGCAAGTATGTACTTTAATAATTTTGACTTCTTTTATTTTGTTTATAACATTTATATTTCATTTGTAACAGCAGTTTGTTTTGAGGGGAGTGTGGCTAGATAACAATATATGTTAAACGCTACTTTGAAATTTGAGTCTAAATTCTACACCTTCTAAATAAAGTACCTGTACCATCCTAATAGGCTTAGAGTTGATCTAAGTATAAAATGTAGAATTATTTGTAATCTTGTTATACTTGTTGGGGTTTTATTGAGGATGTGCTAAATTAAAAAAAAAACTATTTTGATTTATATCAATTGTAATACAGCAGATTGAATATCCTCTTCATTTAGTTAATATAACAGATTGGTTACACATAATCAATGGCACGAGGCAAAGATTATTCTACCGGGTAACTTGAAAACAACACTCTGAACAGAATTGTGTATGCATTTCTGAAATTCAGACATATATTTCTGCAGTTTAGAGTGGCAGCTTTAGCAATGTGTAGGTTGTGAAATGAGAATTGTTTTTAATGAAGATGCATATTATCTGCATATAAGGATAACCCAGCCTCCCCCAAGTTACTTTGTAGTTCCACATATAAATTACATGTTTTAAATGCAAAATCTGAGGTGCCTTGCAAGTAAGTGCGATAGATCCAGCTAACATCTTGTGATTGGATGGGAGGAAGATGATCAACCTCAGAATGAAGCTTTGAAGTACAGAGAGTCAATAACGAACTGTATGGTGTTCATTTGTATTAGCTGCAGCTGATTGTCCAAAGAGGAGGAGACAGTCATTGTCCAAAATGCAGTGAAATTCATCTAATGTGTGTCCATTTTATTAGGGTCCCTGTCATTTAAACCTTTGTGGAAGGCCTCGAGGGCCATACCTCCCTGGATGGTTCCGTCACTAACGTGGATTTAAATGTTACTCTTACTGTGCTTTTTGATCCAAACCATTGTTATACTCTACATGAATCTTTGAGGAGACTTCACAGTCGATGAGCTGTAGGCTGTCATTTGAGGATCCGTTGTAGGTGCTAAATAGAAGATAAAACTATGTTTAGTTGTTCTTCCCAAAAACATTTGAACTGTCTACATCTATGACTACCTCATTTACCATTTACATCTCTCTTCTTGCTCCCCTTATCCACTCTTCCGTTATCTGTTTTTACTGTTATGCAGGTGACAGCTGATCCTTTCATCTTGACAGTAATCAATCTGTTTCTATTCAAGGACTTTTGATTATGGTCCCAACTTGGACGAGCTCAGTTAGACTTCTTCCGATAATATTCAGTCTCTCATGTGCTTATTTTTCTTGAAACCTCACCCTGGACAAGTGCTAGTTCAGCTCAGCTACAATCCCTTTCAACTCACCCCAAAACATCAGCATCACGTTTGGTACCAAACTCTCCTCCTCCTACCTACATTTGTAAACTTTCTACTACCAATTTGCCTCTCATTAGGATCTTAAGGAAAATTCTCTTTTTTGCTTCCTGAATACTTTTGCAAATCCTTAGTTGGACCATTTATCTATCTAATCTGAGCTAGTATAATTGCAGAATGCGGCAACACACCTCGTCCTTTTTTTTACCACCCTAAATTCCTTCATTGGATTTCTGTCTCTGATGCATCTTCAAAGTTCTTTGCCTCTGCCATAAAGCCATCTTTTTACCTTCACATATGCACTTGACCAATGTTTTTTCCCACTGTCTATCATATAGAACACTCGGATCTAGTTTAGCTAACTCTGTGCATAACTTAAAATTGTAAATCCTGCCGGGCAAGCGATCTTGCAGTTTGCGTAGCTACACAAGCCCTACCTGTTTACCAGTTCGGCGCATCCTCTGAGTACTTCTTCAGTCTGTGTCACAAAAGCACTCTGTCTGGGTATTTGCAAGCTCAAAAAATTATCATATCAAGTTATTTCGATGTTTCATAAAACACATAGACAAATGTTATGCAGGATTATTTAACAGGGTGCTTTCTAGAAAAAAAAATGTACATTGCACCTTTTTTAAACGCTAATACATCAAAAACTACGAAAAGGATTGACACAAAACAAAAAATATGCTTTGTGACTTGAGTTCTATATATTCGTGGCAGATTACTTACAAATGTAATCAGGCCCAGCACTTGACCTGCAGAAGTGGTGAAGCACCCTACCTACCATCCAAGCTAAGCCACATACTTATTACCTTTTTACCTCTGGACTGATCTTCATGAAACTTGTCATGCCGAACCGTTGCTGAGTCAGAGAAATTTCCATAAAAACGGGCAATTTACTAACGTCTTATTGGCAAATCAAAAAATATCTTTTTGTTTGAAAATGTGGTGGAGTCATGCATACACACAGTGGTGGATGCCACTGTGTTGTATATATGTGTGTGTATATATATATTTTTTATCTGCATTTCCCTTTTTTGTTTACGGTACTTCTGTGCCCTAATTAAATAAAAAAAAAAAAATCACACACCACTAATAAACCATGCACACCTATTCCAGCCTCCTACCGACCCGTACTTAACCTGCGCCTAAGTATCTGCATTGTAATGCAGATGCACCTTGTCAGTGCCTAAATGAATGTAGGAGGAAACTCCATTCTTTTTTGAGTCATCTAAATTATAACTTAGATGTGAACAACTCCAAGAACAAACCAGTTTAACAGCGTCAAGAAAAATGAAATTGACCAATGTTAGTCCACTAAGAATGCGAATCTCTGTTAAACTGAAATGTTTGTCTTACACATTGATAACCTTTGGTTTAAAGTACTTTACAAACAATTGAAGCATATTTATGAAATAAATCTGAGGCCCTACATTGACACCCTCTTCGTAATAAACGGTAAATGCATTTGTTATAGTTCCTGAACACCTTAGCATCAATGTTTCAATTAAACATACTTGGAAGCGATTGATCTTTTGAATTTATGAAAGCATTAATTTTATGTTTGGAGTAATGGCCTAGTATATTAAAGTCCATAATTGTCAAAATTTTAGCTTGCTTTAGGTTTTCTTTTTGTAATCTTAATTGAAATTTGTTTACTATTCCCATAGGTAATGTTCCCCAGAGTGCTCCTCCTATTCCTACTGCATCATCACGCTTCCATTTCCCACCATTGGATGTCGACTCTCCCAATGAAGATGCGCATGCACACCGATACTCAGGTGGTTCAATTGGCCAATCAAGCCATGAATCTTTGAATGACGCAAGTGATGGAAAACCTATCCCATCTGAGTTAGAAGACCTTCGTACAGAATGGCGCAACAATGCTGACCTGATTGGTCCTCGTAACACCTTGGGCGGTGCTGGCATTGCAAACCAAAAGCACAAACCAGAACTCATGTTTCCCCTCTACTCGAGACCTGGCATGTATCCTGAGCCACACAGTCCATTTTCTCTGTCCCCTCTTCCAGGACGTGGTGTTCTAAACATCCCACTATCCCCAGCTCTGTCTCTGACTCCTTCAGTCTTTTCTTACAGTCCCTCACCAGGGTTAAGTCCTGCTTTCCCAGGTGGCAGTTACTTCAGTTTCAACCCAGATGAAATGAAACACTACCTACAAGCTCAAGCCTGCTCAGTATTAAACTATCACCTGAGTCCAAGGACATTCCCCAGGTACCCAGGGTTAATGATCCCACCTCCACATAGGCATATACATCCTGAAGAGCCACCTTCATTTCCTATTAAGCTCCAGGCACCCCCTCTAGGACGCAGACACAGAGAACGACTTGAAAGTGTGGAAGAACCTCAAGCGGTTCCCCAAATTCAACCTGTTGCACCAAGAATGAAAATGGAGCCTGTGTCTGACGAGGATCCTGAGAGCCCAAACTCTGCAATAAGCGGGGATAGCAGCGGGCATGAAGAGGAGGAGCTTGAAAACCTGTCACCAGATCCAACACCTCTAGAAAAAGAAGACCCTATTTTCTTATCAGGCCAGAGGAAAGATGTGGTGTTTTCCTATCAAGAGAAAAAAGAACCATTTTTTGCAAGGCCAGATGTCCCATCCTGGCCAACTACAGTTCTGACTCCCACCCCAAGGACCTCCCAAACCATGACCACTCAAAGCCAGACCGTCATAACTAAAACCCAGACCGTCATAACTCAGGGCCAGAATGTGGTTGCTCAAGATCAGAATCCAGTAACGCAGACCTTGATTGTCCAAGGTGAGACCGAAAGAGGGGAACGTCCTCCGATAGATGCACCAGCAGAAAACACAATCCCAGAAAAGAAAGATGACTCTGCAATCCCACCAAAATTGCGCCATAAACGACGCTGGATTGAGGACTGGCAAGCAGAGAACTTGGAGCAGAGAGAGAATGGCAAATTCAGCTACTTTGACCTTCAATCACCACCAATTATGGTAGAGACTAAGGCAGCTGTCACTTCTGATACCTAGAACAAGTTTACATAGAACCATGTGTTTACAGTATAATCTGATGATTTCCCATGTAATAGTATTTCTGAGCAAAAGAGGCTGGGATCAGTTGGTGTTATTGCAGGTTAATTTGTAATTTCTGGCGAGATGCAGTCAGCAGATTCCGCCTCTTCTGAATTGTAAGATTAGGCTTCAAAACGAATGTTAATGCTAATGTTTGGATGTTGGAGTTAGTGACATTATTGGCACTAGGTGTCCTCAATAATTTGCTTATAGTATTTGGTGATTTTACTATCATGGGTAGGATAGTTGTAGGCTTGTTACTTTATCCTTCGATGATGGATTTCCATGAGAAAAAAATTCAAACTGTTAAACAATACTTTCCAGTGAGAATGTATTGTACTTCATGTAATGAACACTTGTTAATGAGCTTAACTTACATTAGATCACAGCAAATTTGATACTGCTAGTACATTTTCCAATTTAGCATTTTAAGGATCCTTTTAGAAAAGTAATCCTTCATCAAGGCCGTCAAACCAGTAAAATGCACATTTAATCCTAATTCAGTCGGTTTGATTATTTTTCAGAGCCATTATTGGCGAAACTAGTATTGGCGTGGTGGTCCAGCTAAATTAACTGAGCAATAACGCTATTCCCGCACTAATTTAGATCGAAGTAGGTGCTGTGCAGTTGAGGCCACCCCCGAGGTTGATGTCTCAATTACTGGAATAAACAAAGCAAGCTTACTCCCGCATTACCCCTTGGTATCTGCTTATGTTCATGTAAGAGGATTCCTTTTTGTTTAGCAAGTGATGACTCACTAAATAGTGTACGAGTGCATAGTAGCTATGTTGATACCCTGAGCTGTTGTGTGGCACAAGGTGTAGCTTTGTGCCTTTACCCCTACCCCTCGCCCTTCTTTGAGAAATCCAGCTAAAGGTTTAACCTGATTTCTTGAAACTTGATATGCACTTATCAAACCAGTTGCTATTTGTATTTAAAGATAAAAGGCACACTGAAAAAAGCATTATTCCAGGTTGCAACTTAGCTCTGCTTTTGTTACATACCTCGTAGATTTATTGTGCGAATGGAACCAGTCTTTCCTTTTCAACTTGTGGGAGCGCAATCCATGATCTTGCCTGCAGGGAGCATGGCACTACAAGAATGCAGGTTCGGAAACTTGAGCTATGCTATCTATTTACAGCTAGGAATGGCAAATCGTCATTTAAGATGTTCTTGTTTCTTTACAAGACTTTTAGCTTTAAACCATGTTTCTCTTTAACGCCATCAGAAAAAAAATGTGCCTTTGTAATGCCTTCACTAGAGGTAAAGTCTCAGTCCAGTTGATGCACTACATTCCACTTGAGCCCAGCAAGGTAGGGTGCCACGAAAGCATTAAATACTCAATCTCCCTTTCTCTACTAACCAAAAATAATGCATTCTTTATAAATACCCTATAGACAAATCACCTTGGTTTGAGATGTGTTTTACGAACAAATGAGCACTCCCTTAGCTGCGGGCGCATTAGTATGGCCTGCAGTCTGCCTGTACTGCTTGTGCATGTATGCATCTATGATGAAAATGCCTTATGTTAGCTTTTGTAGAATAGTTTGGTTTCTTCTTGTTACCTTGCTTAACACGTATCCTATTCTGAGCAGGGAAATCTTTTTCTGCATAGTGGATTTAACCAAATGCCTTTAATGTGTTTAAAATCTATATTTTTGAAATGGAACTCTTTCAGCTTTGAATATATTTGTTGGGTGTAAAATGGCCATATGAATTGTAATTTGATTTTACGATTGAAGCTTTTGTAATACATATTTTACCAAGATAAGTGCAAACATTCGAGGCTTGCTCCAGAATGTGGCATCCTCATGGACAAGGAATTCACATGGGATTTGTATTTTCTGACCAGCAACAGGCATGTTTATGCTTGACGTTTGTGTATATATTTTGTACAGTTATTGAGTTTCTACTTTCTTTTTAGAAACTGTGTAGTACATGCTTGTAATCCCGTTAAGCCTTACTTGTGAGTATTAGTACTGCATTGTGTCTGGATTGTCATTGGGAGGAAACCGTTTTTGAAGCTTATGAGCCTGGATTTCAGGCTTGTGTGCACTTACCAGATAGTATGTTGAACTTCTCACTTCTTCATTGTTACCTTTCAGTTAATTTTAAACATTAGCCAAGATGTCCGATGAAAAGAAACAAAGCAAGTTCTAAAGACTGAGAAGCAACGCTGTTGTGATTGTGCGCAGATTAAAATCTTCCTCTATGAAGAGGCTAGAATTGAAGATGGCGCGGTGCCAAAGAGCTGGGTTTGAATTAATTGAGAAAGCAATTGGGATTTTATCAATAAAAATTACAGTATTACAGAAAGTGGGATTAAACTAAGTAAATTAGTTTGTCCCTCAGTTCCCATCGCGTTGCAAACCATTTCAGGTTAGATTGCAGGGAGCCTGTTTTATACTCCTTTTGGGTTAGAGCTGAAGGGTTTTAATTATTATTACTGTCCTGCATGAGGCTTGCACCGAAGCCTGATGTACCTGGAAGTAAATTCAGAGCTTGGGCATCATTTATTAAAAAAACAAAAGTGTGTGTAACACAAAGTTGTCATATGAAAATATCAGCACTTCTTGGCTTTCATTTCAACTCGGGAAAGAGTGGCTTGTCATTGGCAGTTTTTCTTATGAAGTTATTGGGATCTTCTTCTGCAAGGCTTCACAGTGGTTGGGTGTCTTCAAGTTGAGATATTTGAACTGGCAAAGCTCTGTAGTAGATATTCTAGCTGTCTGTTGAATGCCATGGCTTTACCAAGGTCAACCCCATTCGACGTCTACCTAGGGTGCTTAATCGTAAGACAAATAGCCACATTTTTGGTACACCACCCCATTCCTTGTTGTTCAGTGTACATCGCTCTTCATTTCCAAATATTACCCATCAGTTATCTGCATCCTGGGAAGCGTTGCAAGTTGTCATACTTTATTCACAGAGTATGCAGCACACTTACTTGCTGACCATCATCCGGAAAACATGGCCATTCTACTTCACCGAGTACTGAAGTGCATTATTCACTTGAATTTCCTGAAAATACTTTTCGACACTTCGAGCTGCTTTTTTGATACAGAAATAAGTAACAATCACCAAAAAACATGGTAAAAGCTCCAGGAATGCTTGTATGCGTGGCCTCATATTAACACTTTAATAGATTTTACAGCATATGGAATCCAGTTTCTCTACACGCAAAATCCCTCCCACCCAATCCTTTGTCCTGGGACAAAGAAGGTGACATGCCACTAGTCTCTTGCTGTGCGATTTCGTTCGTTTCCTTCTTCGATCATTTTGCTTCTACATGTTAGTTTACAAGTAACCGTCGGAAACTGGAACTCTGAGAAAACGGGTCAACTTTTGCTAGTGGTCTCTTACCTGTATTAGTCCACACTTTAACAAAGCAGCTGTTGACTGTCCGTTTAGCTCAGTCGCGTTTGTGGTGATCCCAGAGGATCCCTCGCAGATATAAATGATTTAATACTGGCTGCATACATTATTATTATTATTATTATTATTATTATTAGGTAAACCCAATCTGTATACATCTGGTTGTTTTTTGTCACTCTTGGACATATTCGACATTTTTGATCTGGAAGGTCAGTATTGTAAAGTAAGAAAGAATAAGACTGCCTTGCAACAGCTACTTTTTTTTTTTTTTAATGTTTCCTGGAGCGTCTGCGTTCTTGTCAACATGATACGTTATAAACAAAAAAAAAAATGGTTGCGAACTTTCCTTGCTATGCATGTATCGTGCGTGCTTTTAATTCGTGTAGACCTAATGTATTTCGTGGTTGTGAAAACAACCTCCAAGGGCCATCTAACAGGCTGACTCTTTGTCTATAGTCTACTACTTTCTCGTTCGTTCCCAAAGAAGGGGCACTTGTACCAAAGTATTGGGTTCAGTTAATTTGTTCGGATTGTAAAAAATGTGCACAAATTGCTTGGCAGACTACTTCAGTTTTGTACTGATCGCTTGCGAGTTGGTATTTTTGCCTCCATTGTCCTTTGTGGTGCTTCTATTTGGCAAGATTTGTTTTTATCCATTTTATATCTATTTTTTAGGGTGTCGTACTAAAAATGTCCTTCACTTCTTTTGTCTATTTTCTTCAATTCCTGTTTTGTGTAATGGGTGACCGATCTTGGAGAGACTAAGCTTACCCATCTGATGCATTTGGGAACGCTACTTTTTACCGTCCCTAAAGTTTTGGGAGGCCTGAAGAAATGTAATTGGCCACCAGGTGTCAGGATTACTCAGGAATAGATTCCAGAGGCCTTTAGCAACGCTGCTTATTTTCTAACCAGACAATACTCAAGTGCCACATTGTGTACCTGCTGTTCCAGTTGAAAAAAATACTTAGATTATCTATAGCGCAACTAATGCAATCTGCTTAGGCAGAGGAGTCCATGGTGAAAGATGTTCTTCTGTTTTTTAATGGTGAACTGTGATCATTGGACCACGTTCAGGGAAATGCTTTGGTTTTATCTAAGAAGCTAGGCAAGGAACTGGTAGTTCCTTAAAGAAAAAAAAGTTTATGTAGTGTAGCGTCCTATTCTTTTTTACGATTACCCCCGTGAGACATTCAAAGCACTATTGATACCACTGGGATTTGAAGCTAGGCTCTTCCTGATCAAATGTCACCCCATGACTTTAGAAAGCGTAGTGGTGGGAATGCATGTGGATGTCCATGTATTTACCCGTCTCATCTAACCAGATGCACACGGAAGCAAACAGCATAATTTTTCTTTGCTGCTTTTTTATTATCCAGTTGATGAGGAGCACATAAAAAGGTAGTCAACAAGTGTGCTCCATGGCGGAGAAATTAATTTAATGAGTATTTTAAAACCGAAGTGTGTCTAAATTATTACGAAACACCCAACTATGGTAATATTTGAATTTCTTCAAAGGATATCACAGTATGTTGTTACCTTACTGTTAGCAACTATATTGACTTTAAAAAACATCAGCACCTCAGTCTACTGGTTGGAGAAAGGGATTTTTTATAAAATTCATCCAAAGAGCTTGGAGTCCCCATTGCCAGGTGGTTTTTACGTGGGAAACACTGGAAACGCCATCTCTTCAGATTTTAGTTGATTGGAGCCCTCAACGTCATGTGATCATGAGCCACATGTGCTTCCTCCTCTCTGCGTTTGTTAGCAACTTTATTTCTAAAATATTTTAATTGTATAAAACCAATTACCAAATACTAATTCAGAGGGACTGAGTGGAAAACACGGGCAGACTTGTTAGTGTCGAAGAACATCCATGTTTGTGATTTGGTTTGGCGAGTAGGGTGGAGCCCAGGTCCTACAATGCTGCTTACTGCACCTTCAACAGCAAATCTGACTTTGCAAATGGCTCACAGGTATGGGTTGATTCCCTTTGATCTTATTTATTCCATTATTATGTATTAATTTGTAGTGATTTCTGATATTTTAAATAAATCAAACGAGGCAAGTGTTTTGGGTTTAATTACATTTAAATCAGATTTTTGTTTAACTGTTTAGTTGGTGTTTAAAACCTTGACTAGAAATTATTTTTAAATATTTTGTTTGTGCATGTTCTTGAAATAATTGTGTTTAGAGTTATGACTCAACAAGGATTACAGGCGCATACTTATGAATAATGGCTGGGTAATCGAGTTATCAGAGTCCATTGTAGCTGAATAATGTGTTTATATGTACATAAAAATGTAAAGTAGTTTCTTAACTCCCGTTTGTGCAGTGCCTTTAGACGTTCCACTTTCTATCAACTGTTAAAGAAAAAAAAACATTTTTGGCATATATATTATATATATATGATGTAATGTTATAGAGAATTATATGTATAATATACATATTTTCCCCAGGGGTATCTGATAGCTCTGTATTTTGTATGAAATTTGAAAGTAAAGTATTTTACCTCATTAATTAAAAGCTAAAAATAAAAAAAATATTCTCAAGAAAAGACTTCATTTTTATTTTGTTTGCTTGGCAGTTGATTGACATAACGATGGGTATGATTGCAGTTTTGTTTGCAAACTGCTTCTAAAGGAGCCATTTCAATAGCATGCTTTACGAACCACATTGTCTCTAGTTGTTGTAAGAAAATGTCAATTTTGCCTAAATATAACAGTAGTAATTTTATCAACCTGGAAATATTAAAGGTGAAATCACACAGACAGTTTGCTGCTGGTGTATTAGTTTGAGAGAGATGAAAATACATCCGCCAATTCAGACTTCAAGCACACATACACAGCCCTACACAACACAGAACCAGAATACCTGAACAGCTGCATACACTTTCACCAATCCATCAGACACCTATGCTCTGCCTCACTCTCACACATTCCCTGCACGGCAGAATTAAAACTGGTGATCAATCATTCTAAATGACACCCAAGATATGGAATAACCTCTCTACACATCAGTCGCCTCCTCACTTCTGGAGTTCCGCAAGAAGCTGAGGACTTGGTTCTTCATATAAGCACCTTGAGGACCACCAAACTGCACACCTGCCCAAGGGCCTGGAGACCCTCTTAGGTGATTAGTACGCTATACAAGTCAATATAACATAACATAGTTCTTAAACTACCACAAGTAAAGTGTGCATCAAGGCTGTAAGTTGAACAATGAGTTGGAGACATTACTTCTTTGGGGTACTCGCATGTCCTCCATGTCAACTCAGTCAGTCAAGATGAAAGCAGAAAAGGGCACGAGAATCGCCTATTCTACAAGTTGCTATGCATTGCACAACAGGTAGTTAAGCTGTTTGGGTTTCTAGGTTACCTTGATGGTGCTGCATCTTTTATAGCATCTTGGGAGTTGCAGGCTTTGAAAAAAAGTTAATTCATTCCCACCTCATACCTTCTGCTAGAAGCAGGTCAAAATAAGTAAGGCAGAACCTTGTGCCCTAAGCAAACACTACGCACCCAAAACAATCCTGCACCATATCCAATAGTGTATACAGAGTAGTGGCAGCAGGGCATGAAATTCCTTTTGAGTCTTTCACCAAGCAAGTCGCACTACTGAAGGACTGATTGAAACTCGCCCTCGTTTGACTTCCGCTTTATAACAGGAAAATGCACAACTCGTATGGATACCTTGATAAATGTTTATCCTTCAGCACATACCGAGGTAATATACACTTTGGAAATAATACATTTGAAATCAAAAGAGCCGGTTTGACTGAAAAGTGCAGGTGATTTTAAATGAAAAGATAATTTATGCTCTAATGCGCCCAAAGCAACACTATTATGTAGGGCAGTAAGGCCAGTGATCTATTGGCATGCAAGCTCCAGGCAAAGACACACTGGGACCAGATTGCATTGAGTACCACACCATCAGCCTGTCCCGCACAAACACACGAGGATATAGCCCAAGCATTTCAGTACTTCATCGCGATCTATACATAGCAGAATTAGCAGAAGAAAAGCATAGAAGCGTACCTGTCCAATGCATGTTATTGAGCTTCCAGTGCCCTAAGCTGCCCAGTTTGAATTTTACATCCGAAAAGAAGATTTGTGGGGATAGCTAAGCTCCAGACAGGCAGGGCCCCAGACGTTTTTCTGAAGCTTTCAGCCTTGTACTTGCCCCAGTGTTGTACATCTTTATAACACCTTCAGAGCTTCCAGTGAGACCGACTCAATGAGGGGAGGCTTTGGGAAAGACACTACCCAGAGCGCCTCTCACACGTCTGTATGTTTACTAACAGTAGATGCAAAACTATTTATGGTTATTCTAGTATTCTGCCTTAATATGCAGGGTCTGATAGATCCGTATCTGACTGGATTTATACCGGAGAGGAATTGTTGTAATAGCAGTAAACATATCTTATAAATTTTAGATCAGGAGCCTTGCGCTAAAACAGACATTGCTCCTATCAATTGATGCCGAAAAGGCGTGTGTTTATGTGCATTGGCCACCCTAAAACGATTAGAATAGGCCAGAGATTTTAAAAATAGGTGGAATACAGCTACTTGGGTCATACGGCCAGGGTACGGGTCAATGGGATCACCTCAGAAGCGTTCCACATAGCTTGGGCCATTAGAACCACATAGCTTGGGGCCTTTCACAGGAGGGACACTCTCCGCTTCTTTTTGCCCTGTAAATGGAACTATCCGTGAGAAAAATTGGAGCCAATCCCTCAATCAAAGTAGTCACTAGTGAGGATTATGAACATAAAATAGCCCTCTAGGCGTATGGCTCATTAGTCACACTGTCATGTCTGCAACAACTGTCCCTGCACTGATGTTAGAAATGAACTCCTATGGGTGAGTCTTGGGGGTTTAAATGCATATACATAAATCACAAATATTTAACCTCACCACTTCACCTCATGATTGCAGTTACCTCAAAAGCCTATTCTCCTTGGCCTGGGTGACCTCAGGTTCCTTACCTCGGCATTAAAATATGCTCCTTCTTGGCAGCGGGGGTGGGTTGTCCAGGGTGTGCAGGCTGGTGGCAATTAAAATGACCTTACTCCCCAAGATATCTAGGATATTGTATATAATGCAGAGGTTACCCATCCTGTCTCCTCCTTGACTCGTAGAGAAACTTAAGCTCCCTATGGGGTGGTAAGAAGCCTCGCATGGCCAGAAAGTTCACATATTTCTTGCAAAATGAAGTGACGCTTGGTATACCCAATCTATCCAATTGCTTCTTAGCAGCCCAATTAAAATATCTTAAAAAATGAACTAGGACTGCCTCCGAAAATCACTGGTGCTTCATAGATCAATATATTGCGGGGAAACCCATTTGGAAAGTCTTGTTGCTACCCAGGTAACACATTCAATTTGAATGTTCTCTTCTCCTATCATGAGAGCTACAATGCTAGCATGGGATAGGGTTATGATTTCCAGAGTTCTGACAGTGGTACTGACACCTATAATAGGCAGTCCCGACTTCACTCCAGTGGTGGTCAGAGACGACTACTTAGCTTGGGAGGGAACTAATTGCTAGAGAAGATTGGATTGCTATAATATGAAAGCAATATTGTCCTTTGAACAAATAGTGACTCATTTTGGTATTCCAGAGGGTAAATGCTTGTGTTAGCTTAGTGTAAGACACTTGTGTTACACATGTGTATTAAACCAGGTACCAGTAGGCCCTTTACCCCATTAGAAAAGTGGATAATTACCAAAGTTGACAAAGGAATATTGTTGTATCTCTTCATATTCCTTGGTCAAACAGAAACAGACGTACCCAGCCGAGAAATTTTGGGAAACCAAACTGGAACTCGTCCTCAGATTAAAAAAAAAATATATATATATATATAGCCAGGTAACTTCCACCTCCATGTTTAAAATTACTGCCATACAAATTCATGCAACTTTCACGTCCTGTGTACCCACGTGTTCTAAGACTTATTTAATTAGCACATGGAACCTCCAAGTAGCCAGGGCTGGTCTATTTGTTCCGCCTCTCTGTACGCAAGCAGGAGGACAGTGTTGCTGCACCGAGTGACTTGAGCGTATCATCCTCCTCACTATTCCTAAAGGTATTCTGGGAGAGAATCTCCCCTGACCCCTACATCTATGTCCCTTACCCTAACATTTTTCTTCTGTTTATTTCACCACCCTCTCCCTCCTCCTACACTGCTCTTTGCTAGTAGGTTGTCATATTTTTTAAAATATCTACGTTGATAAACAGATTTGAACAATAAAATAAGTTTATAATTGCAGCAGAAGTAGCCCCAGATCGGTTTCCTTATCAACACAATAGGCTGCCTCTGGCAAGCATTCATCCGCTTCTCCCTAAGGCCTATTCAAACCATCCCTACACTGCGTTTTGTCTGGCATTCTTCCCAGCTTATGGAGTGTGAGTGAGAATACACAGTAAGTAACTGCTGGTTAGTGAACTGGGCAAAGACTGTATTATGTCTTCCTGTTCTCTTGCCAGGCCAATTTACAGTGATATAAGGGAGTTGGAGACCAGCTCTAATGCCCACCTTGGAGGGTGGGGGGGAGGGATTGTTAAAGATTGATTGGACAGAGGCTGCACCGTGGAGTTCCTCTTGGATTGTCTTAGAGGTAGAGGAGGCTTTAGTAAACCCAGAGCAAGTTTCATTTTGGGGCTTGCAGTCTTGTCTAAGCATGTGGTAAAAATTCCAGCTATTTACATTTCAAAATCTTTGGATTTACACCTGACATTTCTCTCAGAACAGGGTGAATGGTACAATAAATGGATCTTTCCACTAAGAGGCAAAGCTTTTAATGAGGGAACAGAGATTGCCTTTGAGGAATAAGATCGAGCAGTAGCCGTGCTGTGGATCAGCCCCATTGGTGCCCCATAAGAAGGTGTACAATCCACAGCACTATCCGCCATTTTATTTTTTTTATCAGTCACAACACCAGGGGCTGTTTTAAACAGAAAGTGACCCGGCAGTGGAACTGGCACGTGCACCTGCTTTGTGCACTCATGTGGCATTTTAGTATTCCAGAAGGGGCCGCAGACACTTGTGCGTCGCTTTCGGTAATACAGGTTGCCCTGGCACATGTGGTGTCTATTCTATTGTAAGAGGGCATTCCCGCATGTACATTGGGTGTGACTCCATGCAAATGAGGAAATCAGTTAGTGCACCTCCTAAGGGCTTGTATCAGACAGTGCCCAAGACGAATATGGTGCACTGGCTGTGCGACCCCTGAGAGCAGCCCCCTCGAGAGATTAAAGTGGGTCCTGTGGACCTCCCCCAGACATTCCCATGCAGTTAGGTACAGTCACTCACTGCACCCGCCTGCAAGGTGATCTCTAATCCGTATTGAAAGTGCAGGCGGGTGGCCTACTGCACAGTGAAACACAGAGCAGCTTTTAAACAGCAGTTCTGTATTTCACTAGATTGCACTGCCCCAGGGACACAATGAGTATGCAGCTGCCCTGAGGGCAGCACGCTCATCACAATAGGGTGAAGTTTCCCTGTTTGTGGCTAGCCACCTGTTTAAGGAAGCACCGTGAGGCACAAGGGGGAAGATGCACTCTCTAAAGTAATTTGTGTTTTTAGTTGAGACTACAATTTTGCCCCATAATAATCTGAGCCATCTACATGGTTTATGTGGCAACTGTCTTGTCTCTTAGTTCACAAATGGTTCAAGTTTACCACTTTTAATAAGAACTTCTCATTGCAGCGCTGTCTTGAAGTGAAAACAACCATCCTGAGGTGCTCCAGCCTGGGCAAACCAATTCAGAGCCAGTACTTACATTTAATGAGGCCCTTCCAAACACTCATCTTGGGGCCAGGGTGAAACCATGTTATAGATGTCCAGAGAACAGGCAAAATCCACAGAACTATTGAATGCATTTCCTATAACTCCATCAGATGGGGAGTCAATTCGCTTGGAAACATTTGGGATGTGCATGTTTTTCTAAACTAGTTTGTCCCTACACTTGTTGTATGCAAGTTGCCTCCTGGGGGTTACACCCACATACTTTGGGACTCTGTCTAGATCTTGCCTGGTGTTTCAGAAGAACTCAGTCCTGCTGCCATTCAAGCCATTCAGAATGGCAAAATGTACTATTCAATGTGGCATTGACACCACTGATTGCTTCAGTAGGGCAATTGGGACCTCAGTGTGTCTAGTAAATGCCATGCCTGGATGCAGTCTACTGGCTTTTCTGGTTTCCACCTTGATGGACATGCACTTTGTCTTTCTTCTCTAGGGGGCGGCGGGGTGGAAAGACTTATCCGTCACGCAGTATAAATGCAGTGGGGGTCACGGCTTGCTTATTGCATCTGTCCACTCCTCCACACCAGCCTTGCCACCACTTTTGTCTCCTCCATGACTAAGGTAAGGGTTTTCAGTTCCGCCAGCAGATGTTGCCAGTCCAGCAAACCGTTTAGCTCTTTCATGTCTGTGGTCAGGGTACCCACAGATCATGTGGACAAAGAGGGGTTATGGACAGCCCACTGTTTTGTCCCTGCAGCTTTTAGTGTGTCCTTTACAGCACACAGCCACCCAGTCAGAGGCATTATCTGGCACTTTCTACTGGGGTGGCAGGCAATACCTTTGAGTAAGTGGGTCCTACAACTTATACAGCAAGGTTCTGCCCTACCAATCATATCTGCCTGCTGTAACTACCATCCTCAGAACGGCTGACGGAGGGTCATTTGTTCTTTTTGAAGCAGGAAGTGCAGACCCTTCTGGCCAAAGGGGCCACAGAAAGGGTGCCAGTGTCAGAAGTAGGATGTGGTTGTTATTCCCACTGCTGTCTGGTGCTGAAGGTCTGAGGCATCTGTGTTTCACGGTGGGCAGGAGCCTTTTCAGTATGCTGTGTTCCCCTTTGTCCTCACCAGTGCGGCATGTGTGTGTTTTGCTTCACTAATGACCAAGCTGAAACACTCATGCACTGACAAAAATCTCTGGAATGCACTTCTTAGTCCAAAGAAGACATTTATTATTTCAATATGCAAGGTTCCTAAAAGTAGATAAGCATGTTGAAAGCACACGTTTTAAAATGGTCACAACAACGAAATGAAAACATACACAAATGATTCTCCACTGCAATATACACAGCAAATATGTCTACATGTAATAATGCAAAGCAAATAATGAATTAAAAAGTATGCATCACCATGAGGCAAGGGCAATACTCCTTCATCTCTCTCCTATCAGCATCAAATCGCCAGATCCCAGAATCGATCGAGGGGAGAGAGAGATCAGTTATCCTCACGGGAAGGATGACTCACTCCAGTGTCCTGGATGCGCCAGAGATCTGTTCTGTCCCGTCCATCTGGTCTCGGCCTCTTATACTTTTAACAAACAAGAGAGGTAAATTCCAGACTTCCTCTCCCTGCAGAAGTTCAGTTATTCAAAAAATGTTGATTGTTTTTGGCTAGTTTTGAAAATAACACGTCGGGATGTGGCCCCAATCCCAAGGTGATAATCCAAACCAAGGCCGTTCCCTGCCTTCTGAGTACATTCTTATCAGCCAAAGCCCTTTGCGGGGAAAAAGTACAAAAACAAGACAGAATGCACATTGCACAACGTGGAAAGTCACTTGCAGCTTTTAACGTGGCAGTGAAGCTAAGGCTAAGCTGAATACAAAATGTAGTCTGTAATTGTGAACACTTATATGACGGCAGACAGCTGAGCTAGGTGCAAAGTGGTGCAACACAGTCAGTGGTCAAAACACACATCACTACAGTGTGTTCACAAAAGTGATTGTGATGATTACAATGAATCTTTAGAGTTTCTTAGGTCAAGAACCCTAGTCTTTCCCTACCTTAGCAACTGGCTGTTGAAAGCAGGCTCGTCCCACATAGCCATCATAGTCTTTCAGACTCATGTGAACCTCCTGACAATGGAGATTGAAGAGTCCAGGACATTTAGGCTATCATCCCGATGTTTCACCCTCTGCTGGATCTCAATATAAATGACTCTGAAACTGCTGGAAGTGATGGCTTCTTGTATCCTGTTGGTCAAGCATACCCATGGCATACGCGAGCTCTGCACAGGCATCTAATGGGGTGCAGCATCAACGGAGCTCTCTGATCACTTCCAGATTTTGAGGAGACTGCAAATGATCTGCAGTGGGGATTACTTTACCACTGTTGGGTCAGCAGCAGACCGTGCTCGCTACTACACCCAGAGTTCACAGTGATGACTCACTCATCACATCTGGGATGAAGTGACCATCTGGGAGAGGTGGGCAACAGAGGCATTCAGCAGAGGCCTGGCTCTACATGAACCTTCTGAGCTCCAGACCATCCTCTTGGGGTTAACACCTTCCTACTATCAATCTGAGAAAGCTGGTACAAGTGTTCATGGTAAATACCACTGCCATGTGAAACAATACTGCAACAAGCAGGGTGGGGTTGTACACCCTGTGCCAAGAGGTATTACACCTCTTGAAATGGCTCTAACATGAGATTTTTCTGGTGTACACCAGGATGGACAAACTCGGCCTCTGCTGCCGAGTGGATCACAAACTTCAGTTACACCTGGAGGTGGCACAAGGTCTTTTGTGGGAATAGGGAGAATCTTGGCTCAATCTTTTTGCCATCACCATGAATATGTATTCTCAGCACTTTTAAGTTTTAGAGTTTCCAACTCGTCTTTGCCAGAGATAAGTTATATCTAGTGTGTTCCTTTCCATCTGTACCTATCCTATCCCAATTACTGACGAAGATCAGGAAGAACCGGGCCAAAATCATCATAGTAGCACCGGGTTGGACAATTGGAGTGTGGTATCTAGAGCTCCTTGGTATGAGCTCCTTTCTTAGCACTTCCGAAGGACCCTCTCGTAGCAGCTGTACAGTGACCCGTATCTTAGTCTGTGTAGTCTCCACCTCCAAGCTTGGAGACTGAGTGGTGGCAATTGGCTGTATTTGACCTATATCCTGATGGTTGACAGTCATCTTGGCAGCCAGGCATCCCTCAACAAAATCAGTATATGCCTGCTGTTTGGAAAGTTGGCATTCTGATCATCAGTGCTTGACCCACTTCAAGCTACCCTGTCAGAAGTAGTATTGTTTGGCTTACCCTTAGCCCAGCAAAACCTTGCTTTTGGGACCTTTACAGGGTACTTGAATTAAAAGGGTACTTTTTTACAGTTTCAGCTTTTTTACAGTTGCCGAATAAGCCTTCTTTGAGACACCTCTTGTGATGCGTTTCTTAAAAGGCCATCAACATACTGTTGGAGTTGGCCCTTTTTGCAGAGTCACACCCAAACATTTTGCCTTCACCCCTCCTTTATTCTCAATTTGTTTTTGTTGGCATTGGGACTCTGTACATTTTACTACTAACAAGTAGTCCTATGGTGCTTGTGCTCTCTCTCTAAAACATGGTAAAAATGGCTAATACCAGATTGGCACATTTAATTTACTTATAAGTCCCTAGTATATGATACTATATGATACTCCGGACCTGTAGAATAAATGCTACTAATTATGATGGGCCTGCAGCACTCATTCTGCCACTGCTAAGGTAGCACTTTAAAACTTTCTCGGGCCTGACACTGCAGCCTGCAGTACAGATTTAAACTGCCATTTTAACCAGACTAAATAAACCTTTTGGGAGGCATAAAACCCTTCCTTTTTAATACGTATGTCACCCCTAAAGTAGGCCTTGAAGGCCAATAGGGTTGGGTGCATTGATCTAAAAAGTGGGTCATGCAGGTTTGTTTTCCACTACTAGGACATGTAAAACTCATAAATGTGTTTTTCACTAGGGTAAGGCCTATGCCTCCCATTGGTTAACACTGGTTACCTTATTACATTTAGTAAGTCCTAACGTTTGATTGGGAGCAGGTAGAGGAGTCGTGGTTAAGTGTGAATATGTTTTAACCTTTTGTTGCTGAATTCATACATACATCTATTGTAAATTATGTTTAAAAAAAACATGCTCTACAAAGAATAGGCAGTTTCCAAACAAAGCTCCCCTCCCTCACTTCCTCCAGCCGTCCCAGACCTCCGTTCACCCCTTCATTCTTCCTGCAACTTTGAGTAGCAGTAATGCCAAAGTTATGGTACTCCTAAATTTCAGTGGTTGCCTTGTCTGTGCCCAGTATGTCTCCCTGGTGGCAACGGATTGTGGTATAGTAATCGTCATGTTTGGAGGGGTTCAGTACTTCAGTGCTAAGAGGTGCTTTGGACAAGACAACGCCTTAAAATTACTGCTAAAGTAGTCCAAGAGATGACCCGATTGTTTGTGGAAAAATGTCACCTTTCCTTGAGCCAATTTCAACAGTTTCTCCATACAAAGACCCCACCTCAGTTTTTTAATCATTTGATGTTCGCAAGGCAATGCTTGTTGGTGCCAAAGGCTTAAAATAGTTTGCTTAGCTGCCAGCAGGAGATGGGATATCAGTTTTTTCATGGAGTGGGTAAATATCTGATATAGGATGCCTGAGCAGATTCACTTCCGCACATGAGGTCAAGTCCAGGTCTTTCAGGATTTAATCCTGGAGCCTGCAGGTGATAGTAGTTCTGGGGACCCCAGTGCCTGTGTTGGCGGCTCGCATGAGACCGGGCCATGGTCAGAGTCTCACTTCTTTATTGGGAAAATGTTGGAAAACTGTGTCAACAAACAGCTCATGTCATCTTTGGAGGACCATAGGATTCTGTCTCCCTCTGTCGGGATTCAGAGCCACTCATAGTACAAAATCTGCATTGGTTGCAGTTATAGACCCACATCCACCTTGCTTTGGATGCAACTCCCCTGCCATGCTTGTGCTGTTATCTTTCAGCAGCCTTCAACACTGTTTCTCATACAGTACTGATCAGCAGTTTGCACGCGATCAGTGTTGTGCTGAAAGCAAGGCTCTTCCGTGGCTAGGTGAGTTCTTAGACAGCTGCACCCGAACAATCCTGCTTGGTTCATTTAAATTCACGAACGGTCTCCATCAATAATGGCGTGCCTTAGGGCTCGTCTCTGAGATCGACATTGTTTAACATCTACATGCCCCCGAGCCCAGATTAAATCTTGTGATTTTTATGTAATCTCATATGCAGATGAAGACCCTGCTTGTCATCTCACTGGGACAGGACATTGATGGTGCAAAACCTAGTTTTCTGGATGGCAAAAAAAAAGAAATCTTGCTGTTCGGTAAAGCTCAGCACCTTTGGACCCCCGAGTGGTGGCCTTCAGAATTGGCAGTAGCTCCTATGTCATGCCACAAAAAATCTGGGTGTCAGACTAGACCAGGAGCTATCCATGAAGAGTCACATAGTTACAAACTGTGGATACTGCTTTTTGACTATGAGGCTACTGAGGAGGGTCTTTTCTTGACTACCATCATCTGCAAGGAAAATGCTGATCTGGGCCCTGCTCATAGGTCTCCTTGATTACAGTAATGCTTTGTTTATGGCAGTCATCCACAAATTACTGTCCAAGGTCCAAGTGGTGATAAATAGAGCTGCCAGGTATGTAATCTTCCAGCAGGCTCTCCTTCAGTGCCTATTCTCAGTTATTCATTGGCTTCCTATAAGAAAGCACACCTTTTTAAGGATACGTTGCCTTAACCACAAGCCATTGATGGTTAGAGCTCCTCTCTACCTAAAGTACAAACTGCATCACTACTGTTCTCCCCCTGCTTTAAGATCTGGCAATAAAGAGCTACTGAATGTTCCCTGCAGCCGTACCGCCAGAGCCTTTTCTTCAAGGCCCCCACTGCTTGGGATTAACTTCCTCTCCATCTCCATTGTTGCTCAGATTTCACCATATTTAAGAAAAAGTTGAATACCTGGCTGTTCTAGGTCCTGGATGCTGGGTATGTGCTAGCCGAGCACCAAGATATACCTTCAGGTTTGATTTGTTGTGCTTTATCAAGTTAAAAATAATAAATCATTATAGCGTATTGGGCCCCCCACGCCCCTCTGCCTCCAGTATCAACTTTGTCTTCATAGTGGTTGAAGCATGGTGGAAGCAGACCAGGATGATGTAAGGTTGTTTTGAGTTCAGGATTCTGGTGTTTTCTCTGGTACCTGCCAGTGCATCAAGAATAGTCTCTGCCAGTTTCTGGATGAAGCTTCTCAAGTCCTTGCCTTCTTTGTTTGAGTAACACCTCTGATGCAGAGGTTGTCCCTACGGGACAAGTTTTTGAAGACTTCCTGTTTTCCTTGGACCACTATCAATTGATCGTTCATGGTCCCCAAGCAGGAATGATAGTCCCCTAAGTCTAGTATGTGTACATCTTGAGTTGTTTGTAAATAGTCAACTCTGGTCCCCAGGTTTTGGAGATACCTTTAAAGTTCTAGTAGGTTATGTTTGAAGTCTGTCCACGCAGCACTCAGCTCGGTCTTTGGTTCTGTAAAAAGGCAGACAAGGAAGCCTTTGGTGGGAGGCCTCTAAATGGTGCTCTATTGCCACAGACTCTTGCTCGGAGGTCGTCTCCTGTGCGCATAGGGCTTATTGGCAGTGTCTCCCTTGTTAGAAGCTGGAGCTTGAAATAGGTCTATAATGAATGATTCATTTTTGTGTCCCGTAGAGGCCATGTTTTTGGTTTTATACTACTGTGCGGCCTGAAGCAATTCCCCCAGTTAAAGGCAGGTCCAGGCCCTGTCCTCCTTCCTTAAATCCTTCCTTTCCTATAACGAAAGGCCTTCTCTTGAGCCAGTCCCCTGTTCAGCAGCAGTTATGAAGGATCAGTTGCACCAGAACAGAAGGGTCAGCACTGGGTGCAGGGGGACAGCAATTTGTTGTGGATTTCTCCACCTTACCAGCCCTCGTGTCTGCTCCTGTGGCAACCGATGGGGGGGGGGGGGGGGAGTTGGGGGGCAGGCAGGGGGGGGGGAGTTGGGGGGCAGGCAGGGGGGGGGGGGCAGGCACAGCTACCTCACAGCCTCTCACTGCATTCTTCAAGGCAAGTGAATGACAAAGATGCTTGGGGCACTAATCCCAGTTGGATGCAGTGACGCCCCCCAGGATGTCTCTCACCACTTACTGCTGGGCCTCTTCTGGTGGGTCGTCACCCCATTGAGGGCCTCAGCTGAGTCCAGCCCTGCTCCACCTCCTTGAAAGGGTACCTTCAATACCGGCCCATGTATCTCCAAACTGCCTCCTGCTGCCCCCCCCCTCGTGATGGGGTCAGTGGGGCTCTTCACTGTGCACAGTTGTGCCCCAGCATAAGGCTGGATTCCCCGTGGTCAGCCGCTAATAGCTGAGGCCCTCTTCAAGTCCCTGTTGTCTGGCCCTTCACCTGATCAGGTCCTGACCCAGGGGGTGGGCCACTATGGCTCCTAACGCTCCACCATCTTGCCTGCCGTGTTGCTCAGCCGCTCACTCTACAGCACCTCCAATTATCCATTATCCCTGGGCTCTCTGTGTATTTGGGGGTCTTTCCTGGCTCAGCACCTGTCAAAGCCTGCACTTGGGCCCCCAGGGGAGCCTCGTAAACCGGCGAGCACCCCGATCCCAGGTGATTGCTCCCAGCTCAAGCATCTGCCGCCATGTTGGGCTTTGCCATGCCTCTAGAAATGTCATGTTTAGACTCAAATAAATTGTAATTGTAAAATCATTTTTGATGGTAAAGTTTGATTTTAATTCACAATTCTGATAATACCACTTTTACAGTGCCCTGGGTGACAGGACTGTGAATGGTTCTGTGTTTCGGCTTTTTGTATTCCTGCCATACAGTGAGACAAAGGTGTCTGGCTGTAGGCAGGATGGCCCATCGTGCCCGATGGCCGGGAGCAGAGCTGTTCCCTGCCCCACTTAAACTTCTAAATGCTTGCCTCCAGCAAACACAAATAACATGACACCAGCCGTTTGTCACCCCAGATTCTTGGAGTCTTAGCAGGGGAAGGTGTAAAAGTTTCAGAACCAGTTGTGGGGACTGCTCAGGATGTCCCACTACTACATCAGAGACTGACAGCAGGTATACTTGTGGAATACTTCAGAAGGACTGCAAGGGCACCCAGAGTACTTCCCTGCTATTGTACTGGACTATCTCCTTGAACCTAGGACCACCAAAAGTGCCTGCTAGGGCTAGTTGGCTGTCCTCCTATGTGAGCTACAGGGACATAATGTCAGGGTCTGCAAGAAGAACAGTAAACAAAAGGCCCATGTTTTATGCACAATCAAATATGAGGGTATTGGGAAACAATCTTGACTCTCTCAGAAGCATGCAACCCTGATGGAACGTACTCCATTTCGGTTCTGCCCTCTATGCCATTCCAAATTTCCTCACACCGCCCAACACCAGATGTGTAATTTGTGTCTCACCAGACCACAACTACCAGACTTGCAAAGCGTGCCGTTCTTTTCGATCAAAGAAAACGCTTCGAGATCGAAGGGCCCATCGGATGGAAATGGCATCTCGACAGACAGAAGACACACTGGACACCTTCGGAGAAGAGCATGCGCAGGAAGATGTAGAGCAAGAGGGGGTCTTCTCTGTCCAGGATTTGGACTCTGATGTGCAGTCGGACATCGAGAGTCAAACTTTACAGCCAGCCCAAACTGTAAGTAAAAAGCCCCCTTTCCCTTTGGATAAAACAAAAGAGCTCACCGGTCTGCCACTGCATCCAAACTTTGGTCAGAGCCGAGAAAGTTATTTGGATGCTCTGCATACAAGCTCGGCACCGAAAAAAAGCCAAGTACAAGTCTTTGGCATTGACCTCCAATAGCTCCACTTCAGCATCGACAAAACAAAAACTGTATGCTGTTTCGGTACCAACCACTTCGACACCGAAAAAGAAACAACAAACTGCTTCAATTTCGGCACCAAAAATGTTCCATCTGAAAAAAAACGTTGGAACCGAAAAAACTCTAAAAGACTCAAACTGACTCTGGACAGTCTGTAACACCACACGTGGAACCAATTTTGGAAGTCATGGACGCTAGACAACGCTAATTTAAGATTAAGCAAGGAACAGGGTGGATTATAGCATCACATCCGCTGCCTCTAAAGAGGAAATTAACTTTTGAAGAAATTATTTATTCCTCTGCGCCGCCAAAGAAGACTGCTAAAGAAAAGACTTCTCATACTTCCACCTTCACCTACCTCTCCACAACATACTCCACCAAACATCTCCTACTCATTTAGGATTCATACCACCTAGTTCACCACCTTGGTGGGGGAGGTGTTACAAGATATAGGGGATACATTAGACGAGCAAGACCCATGGGATGAGTATGATCCAGATCCCATTACACCCAAAGATCCGGATCTTTACCCGACCCTCACCTCCTGAGGATTCTTCATCATATCAACAAGTGATAGCAAGGGCAGCAGCATATCGCAATATAAATATATACACTGACCCCATAGAGGAAGACTTTTTATTTGACACCCTTGGTGCAACACACAAAGCAAGCCAATTTATTCCAGTGTTACCAGGAATGATTAGACACGCAGATGGAATATATAAAGAGACAGTTAGAGCAAGGTTTGCAACTCCTAGAGTTGATAAAAAGCATAATGCTGCACCCACTGATCCTCTATATATAAAGACACACATTCCTCCAGACACTATTGTGGCATCTACTGCAAGGAAAAGAGCTAATAGCCAATCAACAGGAGCCCCACCGCCTCCTGACAAAGAAAGTAGAAATGTAGATGCTGCAGGGAAGAGAGTAGCAGCTCAGGCGGCTAATCATTGGCGATTTGCCAATGCTCAAGCTTTACTCTCTAGATATGACAGAGCTCACTGGGATGCTATGGAGGAACTTTTACAATACCTACCAGAAGAACATCGGAAAAGAGGGTTAGAAATTGTAAATGAGGGGCAAACAATATATAAAACTCCATTAGGTGTCCACTTGATGCTGGTGATACAGCAGCATGTAGTATTAATACGTGCCATCATAAGGCATCACGCATGGCTTAGATGTTCAGGTTTCAAACAAGAAGTACACAGGCAGTTCTAAATGTACTCTTCAATAAGGAGCATTTATTTGGTTCACAATTGGATACCTCACTTAAAAAAATTAAACAAGGACAATCAAACTGCCAGACCAATATTAGATCTCAGACCCTTAAATCACTAAATTTTATCAGAACATTTTCACATGGTGACTCTTCAGGATGTTATTCCTCGATTACAAATAGGAGACTTCATGACAGCCCTGGATCTAAAGGATGCTTACTTTCACATTCCCTGCACACAGAAAATAACTAAGGTTTGTTGTAGCAGGAAAACATTACCACTTCAAAGTGTTACCCTTCTGAGTCACAACTGCTCCCAGAGTATTCACAAAATGCCTTACAGTGGTGGCAGTACATTTCAGAAGAAAACAAATACATGTTTTCCCTTATCTGGACGATTGGCTCGTCAAAGCCAATTCATTCCAACAGTGTCAAAATATGCCTCCTACATTCTCTAGGATTCACCATAAACTACCGCAAGTCACACCTTCAACCTCTGCAAACACAACCATACCTATGCGCTATTCTAAATACATAATTAGGAATAGCATTTCCCAACCAAAACAGGATCCAAACTTTTCAAACGTTAATTGAAACATTAAAACATAACCAGACATAAACCGTAAGAACTGCAATGAAATTGTTAGGTGACATGGCATCTTGTATCGCCATAGTGCATCATGCCAGACTTCATATGCGTCCTCTTCAACAGTGTCTCTCTAGTCAGTGGTCTCAGGCACAGGGTCAAATGGAAAATCTAGTGTTGTTGGACCACTAGACTTATCTCTCTACATTGGTGGAATACCACAAAACTCTTATAAGGGCGGCCCATTGTCGATCCTGTGCCTCAGATTACTCTCACAACAGATGCCTAAAACAACGGGTGGGGAGCTCATCTCCTCAACCTAACAGTTCGGGGGAATATGGGAGGACACTCACCGGTCTCTTCATATCAATTATCTCAAACTTCAAGCAATATTCATGGCAATGAAAGCATTCAGACTGCCATGTACTATCTTCAAAAACAGGTGGGGACACAATCTCAGCAACTGTCCCGGTTAGCAAAATCACCGTGGAAATGGGCGATTTGTCATCACATTCACATAGTTGCACAATATCTCCAGGGCATAGACAACCACTTAGCAGACCTGCTAAGTAGGATGCATGAACAAACACACAAGTGGGAACTCCACCCACAAGTCCTTCAACAGTACTTCGCAAAGTGGGGAACACCTCAAATAGATCTGTTTGCAACAAAACAAAAAATGCCAACACTTCGCCTCCAGGTACCCACACCCTCAGTCCAACGACAATACTCTGTGGATGATTTGGTCAGGGATATTTGCTTATGCATTTCCCCCTCTCAAACTCTTACCATTCCCAGTATGGAAGATAAAACAATCTTCCCTCAACATGATCTTAGTGGCCCCCTACATGGGCACGTCAATCATGGTACACAACACTTCTGGAACTCTCAGTTGTTCCTCACCAAAAACTTCCAAACAGGCCAGATCTTCTAACACAGAAACAGGGACAGATAAGGCACCCCAATCATTCAAACTAGCAATGTGGCTCCTTAAGTCATAGAATTTAGATATTTACATTTATCACAAGAATGTATGAATATCCTAAAACAAGCATGCAAACCTACCAATAGACTGTGCTATGTAGCACAATGGAAACATTTTGTTTGTTATTCTCAAACAAAAAACATTGACCCTCTTCAACCAACTGTACAGGACATTGTACAATATTTATTACGTGTACAAAAGGCTAATGTAGCCTACACATCTATTTTTTAACATTTAGCCGATATAGCTACATATCTGCAAAATAGACAACATATTTCATTGTTTAGAATTCAGGACTAAAAAGAATAATTCCATCAAGGATTCCTCCAGCTCCATCTTGGAACTTAAACATTGTACTCACAAGACTCATGGCTCCACCATTCTAGCCGTTACACTCATGCTCATTACAATACATTTCATGGAAAATAGCATTCTTAATTGCTATCACATCTCTCAGGCGTGCTAGTGAACCCTAGACACCAACTTAAGAAGAACCCTTTTTTCAGGTTCATTAAAAAAAAAACTAATTGTATTAAGAACAAATCCAAAATTTGTTCCAAAAGACATTTCGGCCATTTCATATTGATCAAACAATAGAACTGCCAGTTTTCTTTCCAAAACCAGCATCAGTAGCAGAAAGAGCTCTACATACTCTAGTTGTCAAAAGAGCTCTTATGTACTACGTAGACAGAACATTTTAGGAAAACAAAAAACTTTTTGTGGCTTTCTCATTACCACATAAAGGAGACCCAGTATCGAAAATAACTATAGCAAGACGGATAGTCAAATGCAGTCAAACTTGCTATATTAAAGCTAAAAGACAATTACCTGTACCACCTAGAGCACATTTCACTATGAAAAAAGATGCATCTATGGCTTTTCTAGGTAACATACAAATGGCAGACATTTGTAAAGCAGCAACATGGTCTATACCACACACCTTTACTAAACACGATTGTGTAGACGTTTTTGCCAGATAACAGACAAATGTTGGACAAGCTGTACTTAAAACACTTTTCTAAGTAATTGCAGCCCCTACACACTAGCCACCGCTATATGGAGGGACTGCTTTACAGTCTATGCACAGCATGTGTATCTACAGCTACACATGCCATTGAAAGCAAAATGTTACTTACCAGGAGACATCTGTTTGTGGTAGGTAGTGTTGTAGATTCTCATACGCCCTCCCTCCTCCCCAGAAGGGTGTATAGATTGCAATTATATATATATATGTGTGTGTATATGTGTGTGTGTATATATATATATATATATATATATATGTGTGTGTGTACGTGTGTAAATATATATATATGTGTGTGTGTGTATATATAAATATATCTATATATGTGTGTGTAAATATATTTATATGTATGTATATATATATATAAATATATCTATCTATATGTGTGTGTAAATATATATCTATATATATGTGTGTGTGTGTATATATATCTATCTATATATATGTGGAAGTGTGTCTGTGTGTGTATATATGTGTGTGTGTATATATATATATATATATATATGTGTGTCTATATGTGTGTATATATATGTATGTGTATATGTATGTATATATATATATATGTATGTATGTATATATGTATATACAGGGAGTGCAGAATTATTAGGCAAATGAGTATTTTGACCACATCATCCTCTTTATGCATGTTGTCTTACTCCAAGCTGTATAGGCTCGAAAGCCTACTACCAATTAAGCATATTAGGTGATGTGCATCTCTGTAATGAGAAGGGGTGTGGTCTAATGACATCAACACCCTATATCCGGTGTGCATAATTATTAGGCAACTTCCTTTCCTTTGGCAAAATGGGTCAAAAGAAGGACTTGACAGGCTCCGAA